>NW_027203381.1:103423519-104623519 GCF_024711535.1 Dipodomys merriami | reverse complement strand
TATGAGTTGTTTCGATAGTTCAGACTGTATCTCCTTGGTGGTACCTTTTCCAATATCATCCTCAAAGATCCAGTGGATTTATCCTCTGCATCTGCAACACGTTCTACATGGTTTTCTGGAGGCACTACTAATTTACAGTGGAACAGCATCAGAGGAACAATTAATTTACACAGATTCAATGACATCTGTAGAGAAATAGTTCAAAAGAAGGAACAGAATGTTTATACACTCTTGTCTGAAACAGTTTATGGATATACCTGAAGAAAGGAGTTTGTGAATTGCATTGAGAATTTTTTTTTTCATCTTTACCAAAGGAGGTGTAGTGTGTATGCGAAAAGGTATGTGTATGATGAGAGCTTTCTGAAAGTAGTCTAGGAATAAATATGGGGTTGGGGATTATTCAGAAGTTCAATTAGAAGAATTAGAAGAAGAGAGGTAAATTTTGTCCATAAGGTGAAAATGTTTACAGGAAATAGGGAGAAAGAGCAAGTTGACGTTTTTGTAAATTTACTAAAGCTTTTCAAGCTATAAAGAAGGTTCTGACTTCTAAATGCAATTTTTTGAAGGAAAAAGATTCTTTCCATTTTAGAATGCAACAGCCCCTCAGTAGATGAATGAATAAAGAAAATGTGGTATATATACACAATGGAATTCTATGCCTCCATCAGAAAGAATGACATTGCCCCATTTGTTAGGAAATGGAAAGACTTGGGAAAAATTACATTAAGTGAAGTAAGCCAGGCTCAAAGAAACATAGGTCCCATGGCTTCCCTTATTTGCAATAACTAGTATATGTCTGAGACAAGCAGAAAAGGTCGGATAAGTTGATGCTAGGTGAAATGAACCGCAAGTTAAGGACTCAAATGTTTTTTTTCTTCTTGCGATTGTTGCTAACATATTTATAAGATGATTTCTATGTTTCTTTGTATGTCCCTCATCCACGGTATAACCCCTGTATTCACTGTATTTGATGTTGGTATAATTTAGGGAGGGGAAGGGAAAAAACAATTTGTTTAAATAGGGATAAAGATGGAGCCATTGCAACAATAAGATGTACAAGATGTTATGTCGAAAAACAAACTTTACAGCTTTGCTGGGGTCGGGGAGGGGAGGTGTGAGAGATGGGAAGGGATCGGAAGAGGAAACAAAGGAGGAAGCAATTTAAAGTGAACTTCAAAGGTATTTTTCTGGATGAATTTGTAGAACACAATTTGTTGTCTTTTGATATGACTTTACAATTAGATACAGGTTTATTACTGAGAGATACAGGGATTTCCATACCTTCTCATTTTCCATGCAAAATCATAGCTACTTGAGGTACCCCAGTGAAAGCATTCCAGGGTGTTGGAACATAAAGGGGAATCTCAATGGTGCAACTTTTAGCAAGGGATTTCTTTTAGTATCACAGGTAAAATAGGGAGAAAAAAGTGGGGAAATAAAAGGCACCTCCTGGTAGATGTGCAGGCATCGAAGACAAATTCAAAACAGCTAAGCTTTTCTGAGTTCTCTACTCTTTGAGTCTGGAAAATGTTTACCAAGTCAAAGCCTTACAACTTTTACATTAGGCATTAAATTTCCTTGCCTATTTATTGGTTAAGCCATTGTCTTTGGCTATTTAGTTTTATTTTAGCTCTTTGTGTACTCTGGATATTAATGCATTCTCCATTGAACAGCTGACAAAGATTTTCTAACATTCTGTGGATTGTCTCTTAATTTTCCCTTTGATATGCAGAAGGTTGTAATTTGATGAAATCCCATTTGTGAATTCTTGCTTTTATTTCCTAAGCAAATGTAGTCATATTTGAAAAAAAAATTGCCTTCCAGCAGATGTGCTTAAAAATCCAGTAACATTTGTTTAATGAAATTGGGAGTGCTAATCTATGACACATAGATGTTAACAATTTTTTCATCTCTTTTTGATGGAATGTTTCCTTTATTGATATAATGTGACCTTCTTTGCCTCTTTTGACCAATTTTGGGGCATTAACCACTCTTACTGTCTTTCAGATATATTTACTTGGAAAAGGCTTTCCCACCCTCTCACCCTAAGATAGTATTTGTCTTTGTCAATGAGATGTATTTCTTATAGGCAACATGTGGATAGGTTTTGGCTTTTAAAAAAATAATTGCTTTTTCAACTCTATTTGTAATAACCCCACAAAAAATAAAATACCTAGGAATTAACTTAACCAAAGAAGTGAAGGACCTCTATGAGGAAAACTTTAAAAACTTGAAAAACAAAATCAAAACAGAGCTTAGAAAGTGGCAAAAACTCCTATGCTCCTGGATTGGAAAGATCAGCATCATGAAAATGGCAATACTTCCCAAGGCTATCCACAAATTCAATGCGATACCTATCAATATTCCAACCTCATTCTTAAAGGAAATAGAAGAGGCAATCCAAAAATTCATATGGAACAATAAAAGACCCCGAATAGCAAAAACGATCCTCAACAGAAAGAACAGTGCTGGAGGAATATCAATATCAAATTTCAAACTCTACTACAAAGCCATAGTAATCAAAACAGCACAAGAACAGACCTCAGGACCAATGGAATAGAATTGAAAACCCAGAAATGAACCTACAGACCTATAGCCATCTAATCTTCGATAAGGGAGCTAAAAATAAAATAGAGTGGAAGAAAGACAGCCTCTTCAGTAAATGTTGCTGGCAAAATTGGTTAACTACTTGTAGAAAACTAAAGCTAGATCCTTATATATCACCCTGCACCAGAATCAACTCCAAATGGATCAAAGACCTCGAAGTCAAAGCAGACACTCTGAAAACATTACAGGATGGAATAGGAGAAACCCTAGGTCTCCTTTGCACGGGCCCGAAATTTTCTTTTTTCTTTTCTTTTTTTTTTTTTATTGTGAAAATACTGTACAGAGGGGTTACAATTACATGGGAAAGATAATGAGTACATTTCTTATCAAGCATTGTAGCCTCCTCCTTTGTTTACCCTTCCCATCCCTTCCCAGCCTCTCCCCCGCCCCCCCATCCCCCCCCACCAAACTTGTAAAGTTCATTTTTGACATGACAACTTGTACTTCTCATTGTTGCAATGGGTCCGAAATTTTCTTAATAGAGATCCAGAAACACAACAAATCATAGAAAGGTTGGACAAATGGGATTGCAGGAAACTGCAGAGCTTCTGCATGGCAAAGGACATAGCTAGCAAGATCAATAGAAAGCCCACGGATTGGGAGAAGATCTTCACTAGGCATACAGCAGACAAGGGTCTCATATCTAAAATATACTTGGAACTCAAAAATTAAATCCCCCAACAACAAATCTTCAAAGAAACAACTGCCCAATAAATAAGTGAGCTAAAGACTTAAAGAGAAACTTCTCTGAAGAGGAAAGAAGGATGGCCAATAGACACATGAAGAAACGCTCTACCTCTCTAGCCATAAAAGAAATGCAAATCAAAGCAACATTGAGATACCACCTCACCCCAGTTAGAATGGCTAGAATCAAGAACTCTAATAACAACAGATGCTGGAGGGTATATGGACAGAAGGGAACTTTACTGCATTGTTGGTGGGAGTGTAAACTAGTTCAACCACTTTGGAAAGTAGTATGGAGGTTCCTCAAAAGATTCCACATAGAGCTTGCTATGACCCAGCAATGCCACTTTTGGGCATTTAACCAAATGTTTACAAACAAGACCACACTAAAGCTACCAGCTCAACTATGTTTATTGCAGCATTATTTACCATAGCTAAGATATGGAACAAACCCAGATGCCCCTCAGTAGATGAATGGATCAAGAAAATGTGGTATATATACACAATGGAATTCTATGTCTCCATCAGAAAGAATGACATTGCCCCATTTGTTAGGAAATGGAAAGGCTTGGAAAAAATTATATTAAGTGAAGTAAGCCAGGCCCAAAGAAACATAGGTCCCATGGTTTCCCTTATTTGCAATAACTAGTATATGTCTAAGTCAAGCAGAAAAGGTCAGATAAGTTGATGCTAGGGAAATGAACCCTAAGATATGTATTCAAATGTTTTTTTCTTTCATGCAATTGTTTCTACCACATTTATAAGATGATTTCTTTGTTGCTTTGTATGTCCCTCCCCCACGATATAACCCCTGCTTTTCACCGTATTTGATGATGTTATAATTTGTGGAGGGGAAGGGAAAAAACAAATCATTTAAATAGGGATACAGGTGGACCCATTGCAACAATTCGAAAACGAACTTTACAACTTTGGTGGGGCGGGGAGGAGTGGTAGGTGGGGAGTGGGGGGAAGATGGGATGGGAAGGGGAAACAAAGGAGGAGGCTACAATGCTTGGTAAGAAATATACTCATTATCTTGCCCATGTAATTGTAACCCCTCTGTACAGTATTTTCACAATAAAAAAAAGAAAAAAAATAATTGCTTTTTAATCCACCCCAACATTCTATATTTTTATTAGAGAATTGAGTCCATTAACTTTCAGTGTTAATATAAAGATGTATTAATATTCTCTTCCATTTTGTTGTTTTGTGATGTTTGCTTCTTTCCTAATGCTTGCTGGGTAATTTGCTTCTCTAGTGAGATTTATTTTTTCCTGTATTTTCTTGTTTGCATTTATCTTCCTCTATGTGTATAGGCTTCCCTTAATTATCCTCTGCAATTCTGGTTTAGTGGTTATTAATTCCTTTAGTTATTTTATAATGGATGATTTATATTCATTCTTTAATTTTGAGAATAGTCTTCCTGGATTCATTAATCTGGACTGACAGTTATTTTCTTGAGGGTTTATGATATATTATCCATATCACTTTGCTTTTAGAATTTCTGTTGCAAGTCTGCTGTTACTGGTAGGTTTGCATTTATATATAAGTTGTCACTTCTCATTTGCACCTTTTAACATTCTCTATTTGATCTGTATATTTAGTGTTTTAACTATATGTCTAAGCTACTTTTCCTCCTGATATTTCCTGTTGGAATTTCAGGAGTCCCTTATCCCTGGAAGACATTTTAATCAATGGTGTGCAAGTTGTGAATGCATTTTCTATGTTCTTAGGTTGGATCTCTTCTCCTTCGTCTGTACTTACAATTTAAACATTTGGTATTTTCAGCGTGTTTAGGAAGTTTTAAGTGCTCCAGTCATGTTCTTCTTATTTTTTATTATTTTCCCCTTTCTGGATGATTGAATTATTCTACATTGTTTTTGAACCTTGGTATTCTGTTTTTAACTTGTTCCATTCTATGGATAAAGCTTTCAATTTAGTCTTTTATTTGGATTATTGAGCTTTTCACTTCTAGGTTTTCAAATAGATTTCTCGTTCAATATTTCTATATCTTTCTTGAATTTCTCCTACCTATCTTGCATCATCTTTCACATTTTATTCAGCTTATTATTAGAATTCTTTTTGAGTTGATTCTGTGTCATCTCTGAATCTGTTTGGGCACTTGTGTGTATGTGTTCTTTCATTTCCTTGATCATTCTTACCATTGTAATTTTGAGTTCCTTGTTGGAAATTTCATTCACTTTCTTATTAGCCAAGTCCTTAATTGTAGTTTTCATATTTGAAAGAGAATTGTGTATGATATATATTTATAAATAAATAATTAAATATATTTTTTTTCTAGACTAGATTTTATGCATCTGAGTCCAAGTCATTGTTTAGAGGTTTTAATCACCTGCATCCTTTCATATGAAGCAGTCACAGTGTTCAAGAAGGACAGTTTAGTTGAGATGTTATTTCTCCCCACTGGACTGAAGAGTATTACTTAGTAGCCAACCAGTATTATTCAGTGGCTAAGGCACTAACTCTGATCCTCAGCACTCACTTTTTGCCAGTCCTGGGGCTTGAACTCAGGGCCTGAGCACTTTTCTTGAGCTTCTTTTGCTCAAGGATAACACTCTACTACTTGAACCACAGCATCACTTCTGGCTTTTTCTGTTTATGTGGTACTGAGTAATTGAATCCAGGGCTTCATGTATGCAAGGTAAGCACTCTACTACTAAGTCACATTCCTAGCCTGATCTTCAGCATGTATAATAAGGTAAACTACCTGATATCTCTTATTTAAGGGTAAGTTTTATACTTTTGGCTGCGTCCATTGTAGGAACTTCCTTTTTTTAGTGTACTTGGAGATTCCATTGGGTACAAGGAGATTTATAGCTTGTGAGTTGGTCAATTTCCCATTGACTTGACATGCCCCTGGTTTGTGTCCTCAAAGGCAGTGAACACAAAATCTTGAAAGTTTCATTCAAACGTTTCAGCGTGTGAAGGGATCCAGAGGGCACTGAGTTCTGTGCTGCCTGGAGGTGGACTTTTCACTCTGTATGTTGGTCTCAGTGCTTAGAAATGTGGTCAAGTAGTTTATCTCCTTTGCAGAGTAGGAGACGATAGAAATATTGTGATCCAGAGAGTCTGGATTTGGGCCTTCAGTGCTGACATCAGAAATCTGCATCAGTTCCTCAGGAAGATCTTAATGCTTGCTGTTAGATCCCGTGCAACAGTTTATCTCCTTTGGAGTGGGAATTGTGGCTGTACACACCATTTGACTCAGGGAACTTGGGATCAAAGCTCTGACCTGATTACTAGGCAACATGCACAATTCGCAGGCAGGTCTTGGAAGCCAAATACTATGCTACCCAGAGTCTTAGTTATTTGTTTCTACCCCAGCATTACTCCTGGCAGAGGCTGAAGCATCCAACCAATGCAGCACACTATGCTTGAACTTTTTTTTTGGGGGGGGGGTCCAGCCGTGGGGCCTGAACTCTGGGCCTGGGTGCTGTCCCTCAGCTCTTCAGCTCAAGGCTAGCGCTCTACCACTTGAGCCACTTCCGGCTTTTTTCTTTTTGCTTATGTGGTGCTGAGGAATCGAACCCAGGGTCTCATGCATGCAAGGCAAGCCCTCTACCACTGAGCCACCTTCCCAGCCCCTGAACTTTTTTTTTGATTACGTTTTTTATTGTGAAAATACTGTACAGAGGGGTTACAGTTACATGAGCACCTCCTCCCCTAAATTGTAAAGTTCGTTTTTCGATATAGGGTCTTGTACATCTCATTGTTGCAATGGGTCAATCTCTATCGCTATTTAAACAATTTGTTTTTTCCTTTCCCCTCCACAAATTATACCAACATCAAATATAGTAAAAACAGGAGTTACTCCATAGAGGAGGGACATATAAAACAATAATAAAATCACATGGTACCTTATAAATACATTAGAAACAATAGCAAGGAAGAAAAAACACTTGTGTTCCTATTTTGGGGTTCATTTCTCTTAACATCATCTTATCTGACCTTTTCTGCTTGTCACAGACATATATTAGTTACTGCAAATTAGGGAAACCATGGGACCTATGTTTCTTTGGGCCTGGCTTACTCCACTTAATATAATTTTTTCCAAGTCTTTCCATTTCCTAACAAATCGGGCGATGCCATTCTTTCTGATGGAGGCATAGAATTCCATTGTGTATATATACCACATTTTCTTGATCCATTCATCTACTGAGGGGCATCTGGATTGGTTCCATATCTTAGCTATGGTAAATAATGCTGCAATAAACATAGTTGTGCTGGTAGCTTTAGTATGGTCTTGTTTGTGATCATTTGGATAAATGCCCAAAAGTGGGATTGCTGGGTCATAGGGGAGCTCTATGTGAAGTCTTTTGAGGAACCTCCATACTACTTTCCAAAGTGGTTGAACAAGTTTACACTCCCACCAACAATGCAGTAGGATTCCCTTATGGCCACATTCTTTCCATATGCTTGAACTTTTTTGAGCAACAACATCAGACATTCTTAATTTCTCCAATTACCACATGTCTATCTGCTATCTAGACTCCGTGAAAGGGTGTCTCAAGACTTCCTGAACCATGAATGTTTCTTGTTTTCAGTTCCACACAGTATCTCAGTTTCAACACAATAGATCCTTTTTCAATATTGGACCTTGCTATTGCTCTCTGGGATAAATGAATGACAAAATGCCTTACTACACCAAGGCTGGCTTCCACACTAGATCATCAGTGACTCTCAAATTCTCCCACTGGCTTTAAGGTCATGGAAGGTATGGACTTATCTTGCAATTAGAATTGATAGTTTGTCACCAGGACCATCTGTTTTATCTTCCTTTTCCTTTGCTGTTAAGTTGGGGATAGGCTTAGAACTGTTTGCTGGTGTTTCTGTAAGGGTTTCTCCTGTTCCGCTGCATTTTTAAAGATTCCCAATGTTCTTCTCTTCAGAATATAGTCTCTTCTGTGTTATCTGAGACTTCTCATTCATGGGATGAAAACAATGGGTGCTTCTACTGTGCCATGTTGCCTCATCTCTAATATTTAATGTTTTTAATTTCCATGTTATTTCATGAATGTCTACTTTGTTACATTATATCTTTTCTCTTTGTGTCTCATTAATTTTCCCACCTACAGTGTATCTGTTCTTTTCTTTCTATAAATATATATTACCTGATCTGTATGTACAACTTATTTTGTGCTTATAAATATAATGAATATCACTTATTCCATATTAAGTAGAACAAGAGTAGCAAACAAAATTACTTTTGAACTAATTTACTGTTAGCCTGGTAGCTATAGTATAAGAGCTGTTAGACATGAGAAAAAATAGGAAGCTGTGGCTTATACTAATAACAATAATACTGACCCACTTAGCCTCTGGATATAGTAAAACAGGTAGAAACATAAGTGCCTAGTATTATGGGATAACTGCAATGAAGTGTTTTGTTCCTTAGACCTGATAACAAGAAAATGGGGTGAGACACTTGATGACTCAGTGCCTAATACAGATAGTATTTTTTTTAAATCATTGGTGAAGATGCAGAGTTTTTAATTTTCACTTTTATACCATGAAACTTTAAAAACCAGAGTTTTTTTTTTTGAGTTTGAAGCTCTGGATAAAATAAGGTGTTAATATTATCCTACTTTAATTTTTATTTCATATATAACAGAGTAGCATTTCCTAAAGCAAAAAAGGATTACTACATTAAATTTATAACACCTTGCAAATATAATAAATGTTTTTGCTGCAGAGCTTTAATACAAAAGAGTCTGACTGTAGTGTAATATGGGACATTACAGATTCTCTTTCCACCTTGTACTATGGAACTACAGATAATAAATATTGAAATCATTCTTGGCGGACAGATAAAAGCGTACACATGAACCAGTAATTGTTGGAGTCTGAAGATCGTGAGTTTTATTTGGTATTAATTGCTGAAATGTGAGGGCCTCTAGCTAGACATCAAACTTATGTCATGTCCTGACAATTTATGAAACTATGATTTTGATACAAAATTCTGATTTTATTGTTAAGAGTAGGAATTACTTCTGTTTTTATGTTGTTATTTCTTCTGTGCTATTTTGAATCTACTTTCTCAGGCTCTAGCACACCCCTCCCTCTGCAATTAAAGTTCTAGACTGTAAGATGATCATATTCTTAAGAAAGTAATCAGAAAAATAATTCAATATGAAAACATTCTTATGCATACTATTGTTTTCATGAACTAAAATATTTAAAAATAATTATTTGTGTTCCTTAAATTCCTTGACATGCTGATACAAAACTATTGCCTATCTTAGTCTGAGTATATTGAGACTGGGGAATTTATATAGAATAGAAATGTAAGTTGGGTGCTAGTGGCTCATGCATATAATCCTAACTACTCAAGAGGCTGAGATCTGAGGATTGTGGTTCAAGGAAACTCCGTGAGATATACCAAAAAGCTGTATTAGAGCTGTGGCTCACTAGCCTTGTAAGCTAGTGCGAGCACTAACCTTTCATACAAAAGGTCAGGGATAGCACCTAGGACCTACATTCAAGCCTCAGGGCAGACAGACAGAGACAGACACACACACATGATTTAGGTTTTTAAAAAATGGTTCTAGACATTGGGACTTCCTGAATAGTTTACTGTTAAATAGAAAAGTCATTTCTTGAGATTAAATTGAGAGGAACTTTCTGGTTGCCTTTGCTGGGTAGGCATAAAAAAAGAATTGGGAGATAGGAAAAATAGAGAATAGAGAAAATAAAGAAAAGAATGACTCAATCCTCTTAAAAATAGTTTCCTGCTAATATTTTTATAATAATGTACACATAAGATAAAAATAAGTCAAGTTTAATTTTCTTGTCTCTTATATCTACTGTGACTTTAGAAATAGAAAGCATGATCTTTTTTATGTTTTTTGCTTCTCTGTTTTGTATTACTTACAGTGACTAATACACTCAGTGGCAATAAAAAGCTTGAACAAATTTAGAAATATCTTAAATATAGAAGAATACTTTGTAATTGACATAATTTCCCCAGGTGTTTTGCTGCTTAATAGAGAGAGGAAGAGATGTATATTCAAAATTCCTAGCAGAATACTGGTAGCTGCTTCAATCATTGGGGGAATTTTACTCATTTTTACACCTGGAGTTCTATAAAGCAGTAGTTCCCTAGCTAATTGAAATAAAATAATATTAAAATTGCTAGAGGTAAACTGTCCAAATTGCATATTTAGTTGGTGAAACATACCAGCAGCATTTGAGAGTTTCTTTCTATTTTAATTTTGTATCCATAGTAAAAAGAAGTACCAGATATCAAGATAGCAAGAATAGTAGATAACTATTAACAATTTCTTTGCTTCAGTCTTACCTTAGAAAATATATAGAAATTGATAAGCATTCTGCACTTATTTTTGTTATGAGCACAAAAATCTAAGAAAACACAATAGAAAATCATCTTTAATATTGACTTTTATGAATGTAAGCCTCTATTTGTAAAAATGGTTTGTAATAGACAAGTTAGTTATTTTCCACAGAGAACAGGACTTATAAATAATCTTTTGTTGCCAGTATAATTCAATGGTATCATTAAAAGTTCCATCTAGAAAATACTGGCTTAGTAGTTTATACACTTTTATAAGAATGGTTGCCCATTACAAGAGAGAGGTACAAGGTTGAGTTGATGAAGTAGAAGTGTGTTTATGTGTGTGTGTGTGTGTGTGTGTGTGTGTGTGTGTGTGTGTATACATGTATGACAGAGAGAGAAGAGCGGATGAAAGAGAAATATCAACAAATTAGAAGGCTGTTCTTAAAAAGTGAAAAGTATAAAATGCACAAAAGGAAATAAACCATATTTTTACATCAGTTACTGATTTTTCTTAATTCAATTGTTATATTGAAGCTTGGAAATTGGCTATGTTTATAATTATCACATTAATTTTAAATGGATCTGATAGTTGTCTCCAAAGAAGATTTTTTGCATGTTCTCTTACTCATTTTAAGATGATCTCCTATTTGTTTGGTATTATAATATAGTATTATCATTATTTATTATACCAATATTCTCCTCAATTTGTGACTCATTGATTTAAATGGGATTATTCTGGTATAATTGGGCCTTATCCCCACACAAATACTATGCAACCTCTATTGTTCTGTTATTATCCATCCATCCATATGAACATATATACATATATATTATACACATATATGTGTGTGCATACATGTGTATGTATGTATATCAACCTGGCTGTTTATTCAGCAGATTTTGAGATTCATTCATGACATATATATCAGTTTAAAAAAAATCTTATCCACTTATGTGAACTTGGATACAACATTCCTTGTCTACCTTTTTAGCTCCACTCTCATCAGGTTTACAAAGTTTTGCCATTCGCTGGAGGGAGAGCATTTTAAGAGAAAAAACAAGTAATGCATTGCAAATCCTTCATTTTAAATACCCACCCATTTTTTGCATCTTAGACAATTATAATAAAATAAATTTGATTTTAAGTGTTGGGGAGATTAGAAGAGAAGTTTGAAACTCTTAAAAGTTGCATCAGTTTTAGTTTAATTTTGATTGATCTTCTACGAAAGTGTTTAAAATTTTCTCTGATGCATAACTTCATTTGGAAAATTCAGGACGCACACCATGAGTCTAAATGGATTTGCTACTTTGTTTTCTGACAACAGTTTGACTATTTTTTCTTTTATTAATATATATTTTTCTTTTAAAGATACTGTACAGAGGGGTTACAATTACATGAGCAAGGTAACGAGTCCATTTCCTATTGTGCATTGTTACACCCTCCTTTATATTTCAGTTTGACTATTTTTAACTGATATGTTATTGTCATCATTTTTACCTTTGTGAGTAGTTTTATTTTGCCAGAAACCAAAAAGTAAGGCCCTTTCACATTCTATATTTATGCATGGTACAGTGCAGATAATTTTTTTTTACCCTCTATTCTTCATACTAATTCAGGACATTTAAACTTCTTGAACTCGTGTGTGTGTGTGTGTATGTGTGTGTGTGTGTGTGGTGAGCATGCACACTTGCTGGTACTTGAGCGTGAATTCAGGGCCTGGGTGCCATCACTTAGCTTTTTTCTGTTCAAGGCTAGCACTGTACCACTTGAGACACTGTTTCACATCCAATTTTTTTGGTGATTAATTGGAGTTAAGCCTCAAAGACTTTCCTAAGAGGTAGGAGAATGAAGAAGAGGACAGATAGCAAGGAGGAAAGAACAGAAGAGATATAAAAGAAAATGCAACTTTTTTTTTAAATTGTGAAAATACTGTACAGAGGGGTTACAATTACATGGGCAAGATAATGAGTACATTTCTTACCAAGCATTGTAGCCTCCTCCTTTGTTTCCCCTTCCCATCCCTTCCCATCCTCCCCTCGCCCCCCGACCCAATGCTTCCCACCCCCAACCTCATCAAAGTTGTAAAGTTCATTTTCGGCATAACGACTTGTACATCTCATTGTGAAAATGCAACTTTTAATTAGAGGAAATAAAGCCTGCCCTGCCTGTCTTCCTTCCTTCCTTACCTCCTTCCCTTCTTCCCTCTCTCCCTTCCTTTCCTTCCTTTTCCTTCCTTCCTTCCTTCCTTCCTTCCTTCCTTCCTTCCTTCCTTCCTTCTTCCCTTCCTTCCTTCCTTCCTTCTTTCTTTTTCTCTCTCATTTCTTTTCTTTTCGTCCTTCTTTTCAGGAATATGAAAGATGTAAAACAATTACTTCTTGTTTTTTTTTCAGGAATATGAAAGATGTAAAACAATTGTTTCTTGTTTTTTTTTGGGGGGGGGGGGTCCGGTCGTGGGGCCTGAACTCAGAGCCTGGGCGCTGTCCCTCAGCTGTTCAGCTCAAGGCTAGCGCTCTACCACTTGAGCCACAGCACCACTTCCGGCTTTTTTTCTTTTTGCTTATGTGGTGCTGGGGAATCGAACCTAGGGCCTCAGGTGTGCAAGGCAAGCGCTCTACCACTGAGCCACCTTCCCAGCCCACCAATTGCTTCTTAACATGGAAATCTTTATATTTTCCTTTTAAAAGTACAACACATATTACACTTTTCTACAATACTTATAGTTGCAAATTGTAATGGGCCTCAGATTTTAGATTAAAGAACATACATATTAACTGTAAGTTTGCACTATGTCATTTTACATGGCAGTTGGCTATAACATTTTATTCTATGACATATTGAAATTTTATGGAAAACTTTTGCTCATTTTACTGGGTCTTTTATTTAGAGATGCTTGAGTGAAAACATTGGGTCTTGCTGAGATCTAGCTGTACTCAGATATTTTAAAAGATTCTCACAAATATTTATGAGAATTGCCCAAGTGACTATATACTTATTTGGTATCAGCATGTTCTTTTAAAAATATTTTAATTGTCCAAATTTACAAGGTTCAGTATGACAATCTAACATATGCAGTGTGAAATAATGGAAATGGTTAACATTCTATGTCCTTAATCACCTAAAAAGTTTTATGGTTAATGTGTGATTCATAACTGCTTGTTTGCAAGACTATATGGTTCTGTTTCCTGTGAATATCTTCCAACTTTTTAAAAGAGTTAAGTGTGTGAGCACCCTGAGCAGAGCTGGTTGGCAGTTCTGTGTGGAGTGTGTATAAGAACTCACAGCCATTTCTTAACTAGCTATGAAAGGAAGAATGTCCAATTTTGCTTCAGAACATCAGAAAATATTCCAGAAGATCAAAGTAGATCACTTTAAGAGAAAGAGATCAAAGGAAGCAATTAAACAAGAGACAATGTGAAGAAAGCATGAGGGCACATCTGAAAGAAAGGCATGACGAGGAGAGGACAGATGCCGATGTAAAGACTTGGGAAGAGTAATGGATGGAAAGATCTCTGGAAGGCATGTGCGCTCGCTCCACTGCTGGGGAGAGGAGGGATGGTGGACACTTCAAGACAAATGGCAAGGAGAAATAGATTGAACATAACAACTGTGCTCAGCACATGGTTCTCTTCTTGTGCTCTTTTTGCAGGCTCCCAGGCTTTTATATTACCATGTGCAGAGAATTGGTTTATTCACTCCTTGGGATGATTGCTCATTTCATATAAACATTCCCTTAGTGGTTTAAACATTTCTGGAAACAATTACATTTCTTAGAAGTAACTCTGTGCTTTCCAGTCACGATGCTGTGAAAAAAATGTTGCTAGCCTTAAAAGTAAGACATTATTTTCTGATACTGTGAAGGATCCTTAGAATCCTCATGAAGAAATTGCTCTCAATGACTTAAGGAAACTTCTACATGTATGCATCTACTTATCTGTCTAAATATATTCATATATATGATTATAAGTGCTCAAATTCAGATACAGGTAACTCACACAACCTGGCTTGTTCTGCTCTTCTTAAACTATGTTTTAGTATCCTGAACTAGGAAAAAAAATTGAGAAAAATATTCTGCTCTGTTCAAGTACAACAGGTTTGTAGGATCCTCTTCAAGCAAACCCATTTTAAATCTCCATTTCCTAAAGTCAATAGAAAAATCCACCACTCTAAATCCACTACATACTATCACTTTAAATTTTCATCTTACGAGTACAGTTAAGTTTAAAATTTTAATCCTCTATTCATTGACGATGCAAATTATTTGCCAGCATTTGGAAGTCAAACAGGGTGAGAGAGGAGAGCCTTTACATATTCCAGGTTTAATATCTGAGCACCAGATGGAAATAATTTTACAATGAAAGAAAGAAATCTGTTAGGTTATTTTGGAGATCTGCTCAGTTCAGCAGCACGTCACTGGCTTTGGAGGCCAGTTTCTCAGAGGACTTATTTGAATTGCAGATACTGAAGTGATGTACTGATTTAACCCAGAAAATGCTGAATTTTAGAATTATTTAACTTTTAATTTATCTTTTGAAAAGCACCCATCCTGTTTTATATGCTTTAAACAAAGATTTTTTTAAACAGATAATCATAAAGGGAAAGAGTACTTTTTATGTAAAACTGAAAAAATAAAGTTTCACTATTAGTTTCTACTATTGATATTTACAGCAATAATTAATTAATTAATTAGTTGCACCAAGGGGTTACCATTCAATAAATCAGTTTATAAGTACAATATGTTTTGATCAATATGACCTCTTACATCATGTAAAATTATTTCTATCTATGTTTGTCATGAAAACTTTTTAGCTAGGACAGTTGATGACATTTAATATTGAAGGATTAGAATAGATTAATAATTAAATTACATGAATGAGCTTGTGGGTCTTTCAAGGGTGATTTTAAGCAAATTGGAACAGAAACAAATGTCAGTGAAACGTGCTTGCTGAATAATGGATGGCTGAGCTGTAACAATGAAAAATTGGGATCTTGTGGGATTCTAAGCAATAAATCTCAGAGGGTACCTCTTTCATATTCATACCTGTGTTTTCTGGCAAAATAAGTGTCAAAATTTGTAACTGTAAGACAGAAAAATTATGCATTACACGGTGAATTATGGATTTTGGATGAAGTCCAATTCAAATACTTTCATAAGAACTTGACATGATAAACAAAACACACTGCTTTTCCAAACTGCAGTTGGTTAAAAATAACAAAAGCAAATGCTGCTATTATAGTAGTGGATCAGAAGGTCAATCCACCCTATTCCTATTGCTAGATTTTTGTCCCATGAGAAATTATGAGAGACTTATTAGAAATGATTGCCATTCATGTACAGTCTGCTGAGAGATTAAAGCAAGCCAGGATTGAATGAACAGGAAGCAGGAAGTGATCACATACTTGTTTACATCTTTGGCATTGGCAGATTAGGGAAAGTCTGTCTTCCTCGTGGAGCTCGGAGTGGTATGCTTCCTTCAACACTCTGATATAGTTCCATGCTTTCAGGAAAGAGATGGAAAGAAAACAAGGTGAAATGGAAAAGCAAGGAGGAGCAGAGGAAGTGAGGAGAGGCAACACTTATGGTGAATAAAACTTCCTTTGACTTTTTCTTTTTTCTTTTTCTTTCCTTTTTGGTGGGTGTGGAGCTTGAACTCACAGCCTGGGCACTGTCCCTTATTTCTTTCATTCAAACTTAGTAATCTACCACTTTGAACCATAGGTCCACCTCTGGTTTTCTGAGTGGTTCATTGGAGATGAAACTTTCCTGCCATAGCTGGCTTTGAACCATTTTCCTAGGATCTCAGCCTCCTGAAAAACTAGGGTTATAGATGTGAGCTACCAGTGCTCAGCTTTTTCTTTTAACTCTTCTAAATGTTGAGTTGCTGGTTTCTGGTATGAGGACAATACTTATCTATATAAAGATTCGTATGTATGTTTTTATAGTTTTCAATTCTAATGCAAGCCGTTTCACAGGCTGTCCTGTAATTCTCTTCATTAATCATGTTTACATTTCTTGAACTCATGAAAAAATTGTGTCTTTTTTAAAGCACAGCATGTTTGTAGGATTCTTCACAAAGCAAGCTCATTTCAGATATTCTCCTGCTGTCTTCTTCAGAGTCCGAGCTCCAAAATAGTCACCCTTCCTCTGTATTATTAAATCAAGGAGATCATCTGAAATTACCCACAAAATATATTCATAGATCTAGGATTATTTCTGAGTTTTTGTGTGTGTGTGTGTGTGTGCTGGTCCTAGAACTTGAACTCAGGGCCTCAGTGCTATCTCTGAGTTTCTTTGGTTCAAGGCCAGCACTCTACCACTTGAGCTTTATGGCTTCTAATTTTTTCTGAGTAGTTTATTGGAGATAAAAGTCTGTGGACTTTCCTTCATGGGCTGGCTTTGAACCACAATCCTCTGATCTCAGCCTCCTGAGTAGCTAGGATTACAGGCGTGAGCCACTGACGCCCAACTGATTCTGAACATTTTAAAGGGTTAAAAGGAGTGATTATACAGATTTTACTTGTATACCACACACTGTGTTTTATTAAACAAGGAGCATTAACATTCTCTAGAAATTTGTAGTTGCTCTGAAGAGGTAAAAACTGCCAAGGTAGATGCAAGATGGCCCACGAGTCAAGAAAAATGTGTTCAAATCCCATATCTCCAATGAACTGTGTAAGGTGATCATGTCTGTATTGTAGCTCAGTTGTTCTATTCCATAAAATAAAGAAGTTATTCTTGATTATCTGTAAGGTCTCTTCAATCTCTGGAAAATGTCTGCTTCCCCCCCACCCCCAGAAACTGATAGAGCATTTGTTCTTCAGTGTTTGAAGAGCATGTAGTTAATGTCTGGCTGAGGACTGTGACAACTTAGTGTCTGCTTCTACCTTCCATTTGTTCCATATCTCTTTCCTGTAGATTGTAGAGATCTGAGACCTACAATCTTAACAATTGGAAACATCAATTGGAGGAGTCAATTTGATTTGTCGATTGACCTGATCATTGAACATAGTCATTCTGGAATCATGGAGACATTACTGAGAAGATTGTAGAAAAGCCAGGTATTGGGGACCACGGGAGATGTGAGGAGCTGGGTTCATTGTGGCGAGGATGTTTTTAAAAACAACCGTTTCTTCTTGTGTGTCTAGCTTCTAGCTTCTTGATCTTCATACTGTAAAATCAACTTTTGATTCTGATTTTACATAAAAGCAAAAGTATCTCTTCTTTATAGCACACATTTTTATTTCAATAAAATACAAATGAATACAACCTTTCTGCACTAAATCATAGAATTAAGGAATTTTAGGGATGAAATACATAGCACTGTATTGTCAATCTTTTCCAATTTCCTACTTAGACATGGTTACCGTTCAGTAAAATGGAGATTAAACTCAGAACTCACTAAAAATGGTATTTTCCCAGGTTTGGTTTTTGGTTGATAATTTTGGACTTTGGGCATTTGTTCTGTGAGCCTGGGAAGGCTATTTAGCTGCATTTTATTAATTTACTATGATTTAGGTAATATTGAGACACAATTTACATATAAATTCTCTCATAATGTAGACACAATTTACATATAAATTCTCTCATAATGTATCATAATAGAATTTTACATGTATTATTGTCTAATTTAGAATATTTCCATCACTTCGTTAAACTTTAAAAGTCAACAAAATCAAATTTGTATATTTGAACAAAATCAAGAGCCTTAACAAGAAAACCCAGGCCTATTAATTGTTTTCTTCTTCTCCTTTATCTTCTAGGTACTGGAAACAACTTCCTGTCGTCTCTGTTCATTTTATATAAATGGAGTTGTGCAATAATCGCTTCTTTATATCTGACTTCATCTACTTCTCATAAACTTTTCAAAGTCAAGTCATACATTGCATCACGTATTCATATTACTGTACATTTATTTTCATTGTGGAATAGAATTCCATTGGGTGGATATATTGCACACGATCCATTTATCAGGTGATAGATATTGGGATGATTTTCACTCTCCTGTTTCTTGTGAGCCACTTGAAGTTTTAGGCATAATAAATTGCTCCATGTTAGTCATTTTGGAATCACAATAGACAAGGACTGAGATTGCTGCATAATCTAAATTTATATAGCATTATATCAGATTGATAAAACTTTTCAAGTAGAATGACCTAGGAAATGTTCTCTGATCTATTTTTTTTAAGGGTAAGAATTTTTTAAACACTGATGTTAATTTTTCTTTAAGTGTGTATAACCAGTGAAGATCTATAAATCTGGAATTTTGCTTTTTTGGGCTAAATTGTTAGTATAATCTTTTTACTTGTTGTATAGCCACTGTTTTCTTTTCCTTTTAAAACAGGCTGTTTGTTCATCTCACCATTATCTAATCTGTCAGAATACAATTTTTCATGTCATTTCCTTATGGTCTTTTAAAAATGTTTGCAAATAAGGCAGGTAGATTTTTTTTGTCCAGTTTTGATTTTTAATAATTTGATCTTCTCCTTTCCTCTTGGCCAATTTAAGTAAAGATTTATTGATTTGATTCAAATAAATTTGATTCTGTTGATTTTTAATGTTTAGCAATACATTTTACTTTCACATTTCATTCTCTAAAATGAAATATTTCTGAAAATATATAGAGCATTGTGTTCTTATCATTGTACTTTTTCTTCCCTTTTTCTTTCTCAAAACAAATGTGAGAATGAAAAGGTTTTTATTCCAGTGACCTAACAAGAAATGTACATTTGTCTCATCTAGAAGGACTCTCTAATGGACATTGTGAAGCATGTCTAATACCTCATTCATGTAATAGAGTTTCGTTGCTTTTCAGGTCACATGGGCTATACTATTGTTATTTACTGCGGAGTGTTATGTCCTCTAATTTTCCACAAAAAGAGGTATCGAAAAAGAGTGACATTGGGTAGCACTCATTCGTAAATATAATGTCACGGTCTCTCATGAGATCCAGTCCTGAATGCGCCTTGCTGACAGCATGTGTGCGTGACAGGGCTATTAGTAGAATGAGAAACTTTTATTTGGATCCAACAATAGGCTTTGTTGATCTTTAAAAACTATTATTTATTTCATTTCTAATCTTTATTATTTCCTTACCTTTGCTTGCTTTGGAATTAATTTGATATTTTCCTATTTTCTTAAGCTGTAAGCCTTTGTTTCTGACTTGAGATAATTCTTTATTTTAAATATTGCAATTTATAACAATAAACATTTCCTCATAGGAATATATTAGTAGCATCCACAAATTTGGCAATGTTTAGATTTTGACTATCTTAAAGCATTTTCTAATTTGGTCTAAGATTTCTTCTTTGACTCCCCTTTTTTCCCTTTAGGAGAATGTTGTTTAATTTCTGTTACATTCTAGTAATACATTTGTGACTCCCAATTTTTCCTTTTGTTGATTTCTAATTTCACTCTATATCATAATTCTTTTTTTTTTTTTTTTTTTTTTGGTCGGTCGTGGGGCTTGAACTCTGCGCCTGGGCGCTATCCCTCAGCTCTTCAGCTCAAGGAGAGCACTCTATCACTTGAGCTACAGCGCCACTTCCGGTTTTCTGGTGGTTTATTGGAGATAGGAGTCTCACGGTCTCTCCTGCCCAGGCTGGCTTTGAACCGCGATCCTCAGATCTCAGCCTCCTGAGTAGCTAGGATTACAGGCGTGAGCCACCAGCGCCCGGCTATATCATAATTCTTGAGGGACATAGCTCCTATGATTTCATTAATTTTTTTTTTTTTTTGGTCCGGTTATGGGGCCTGAACTCTGGGCCTGGGCGCTGTCCCTCAGCTCTTCAGCTCAAGGCTAGTGCTCTACCACTTGAGCCATAGCACCACTTCCGGCTTATTTCTTATGTGGTACTGAGGAATCGAACCCAGGGCCTCAGGCATGCAAGGCAAGCGCTCTACCACTGAGCCACCTTCCCAGCTCCTGATTTCATTAGTTTTGAGGAGCTTGCTTATAATCTAACATATGGCCAGTAATAACAAATGTTTTATGTACTCTGTTCTGCTTTAGATAGGAGGACCTATTCCTCAAAACAAAAGAGCATTAAAAGACATAAAATGAGAATGTAATCTTAATTCACCTGGTTTTCCTGTTGATAATTCTGTGGTCAAAATGTGAAATTAATAGTATTTTTTTTCCAGTCACTTGTAGTGATTTTATAACTCTCCAGAATATTCCCTTTTCTTCCTTTTGTTTTTGGACTCACTGATGATTGAATCAGATTAGACTTGCTAAAGTAGAAATGTTTACATTTTGCAAGAAGCTTCATGTTTCCTTCAATATTGGATACAACATACTTGCTCTCTAATATATTCAGGTGGAATTGAATTCAGACTTCAAATGTGTTTATTTTTACATTCATTATACAAGCTTTAAAGGAAAATTTGGCATCCACGCAGTACATTTTATCTAGGATGGGAAAATAAAAAAGAAATTTTCTAAAAAAGTTAACCTCTTCAGCTTGATTTTAAATTTCCCATTTCAGCAGATCAGGTTAAGTTTATATTATCAGTGGACCTTTGCCAAAAGTAGCCAGTTGGATTTTTTGCGGGAATTAAGTCTCCTTAATTTACTTACTGATTACTCTTTTGTACATAAGCCTAAGTGTTTATAGAAATTGGAGATTTTTTAAATGGTACAAATGCTGTTTATGTATAAGTGCAGGCATGATGATATACTTAAGCCTATCATTTTTATTGCACTTATTAATGTTTAAAACCCTCTGACATCTTGATGATTTTTCTAACAGCATTAAACTGAACAATATTTATCAAGTTTAGAGAAGAAATCCTGGGAGGTCTGCTTTCCTTTTGTTTGAAAACTTCAGTGCTTATTTTCTTTAGAATTTAATGGAAATGTAGCCAGTATATTTCAAGGTTCTACATTTTCTCTGTTCTTTTACAGTATATTGGAGCCTTCAGTTAGTATGGCTGTGTTAGAAATTGTGCTACATTTAGTGGCTTAAAATGACCATATTATTACTCATTATTGTTTAGGCCAGAAATTCAGGCAGAGCTCAATACGCTCATCTCTGTTTTGCTAGGTGGTTCTGCTCAGATTAAAGACCTGGATGAACTCTCTCATATCTAGAGTCTTTTTTTTTTTTTTTTTTTTTTTTTTGCCAGTTGTGGATCCTGAACTCTGGGCCTGGGCGCTGTCCCTCAGCTCTTCAGCTCAAGGCTAGCACTCTACCACTTGAGCCACAGTGACACTTCTGGCTTTTTTTTTTTTTTTTTTTTTTTTTTTGCTTATGTGGTGCTGAGGAATCGAACCAAGGGCCTCATGCATGCAAAGCAAGCACTCTACCTCTGAGCCACCTTCCCAGCCCTCCCATATCTGGAGTCTTGAGTCTCCTCTATATTTTATCTCTTATCAAATGATTTCTTGTCATTCATTTACGTTGCCTCAATTTCTTTAAAAGAAAGGTGAATTCTGAAGGAAAAAAAAAAAAACTTGAAAGGTCTCTTTATTCATAGACCTGAAACTGTAGTTATATTCAGCACATGACTGATCAAGTAAATTATGACAGTAATGGAGTGGGTTAAAAATATATTAAAAACTAATAAAATATAAAAATAATATAAAATATAAAAAAATAAAATAAAATAATAAAAATATATTTAAGATAATATATGTACATATGAAATGCTACAAAAAGTAATAATCTGTCTTATACAGAAGAAAGATGTACCAATAGGTAATTATATATTAGAAACTACATATAGCACTAAAGATTTGTTTAGAATGCTACCAAGTCCATTCTGTCTGAGTATGTTTATGTGGTTTCTTTCTTTTTTATATTATATTTTATTGTAAAGATGCTGTACAGAGGGGTTAGTTACAGTTACATGAGTAAGGTAATGAGTACATTTCTTGTTGAATATTGTTACCCCCTCCTTTGTTTTTCTCCTACTATCCCCTCTCTCCACGTTTTAAAAAAAATTTTTTTAATAGAGCAATAGGGAGATGCTCTAGAAGAAGGTGATACAAAGCAAGGATGTAAGGAATAAATGTTAGGAAGTGTAAGAGTTTGCAAAAGAAGGGGAAATATTATAACCCCAAACTCAATGTGAGTGAAGGCGTAAGGATAAGCTCCCACATACATGAACGAAACCATATAAGCAGCTCATTGTTTTTGGAAGTGAATGAGCTAGGCAGCCAGCTTTGCTTTACCAAGAAATTTAAACCTTCCAGTTGGTTTTATAATGCATTCTAATTTCAAGAGATTTCTAGGCAGATAATAACGAGGATTGACATGACCTCTGTTGTTCAGGCTAAACATTTCAGAATGCATGCTCTACTAAAATTGATATGAGCACAACAACAGTTTCATAGTTTTTGCCTTTACAAATAATTGCATCTCAATCAAAAATTTCCACTGTCTAGACATACAAGAAACAGATAGAAATTGTAGTTCTGATTTATTTATTTGTTTTGTGAAAGCTGTAGCAAAGATTTATTTTAGTATTTTAAGGTTAAAGTAGGGAGGAAGAGACACATTTCCCACTCCCCATTTGCAAGAAGTGGGAGTTAAAGACTCAAAATGGCAGTTGTTACCTTCTGCCTTTATTCTTTCTGTGCTGGGGGGAAATACAGGGTCTTGCAGTCTCAGTCATTAGACAATGGTTTTGAGTGGCCATCATGGCTATTACTTAGTGTTTTAAAATTTGCAGGAACCTCTGGACATACCCACAACAGAGGGAACTTTAGTGCTTCCTTTTCTCAGATGAACTTCTCATCTTTCCCTTCCTGTCCATTTACAGAGTTGAAAAGTTTTTGCCATGTCAAAGGAGGGGCAGTTATGATAGTGAGCCCTTTCTATTTCTCCCATTCCTTGTAATTTAGCATTTAAATGGAGTGAAGCTTACATACTTTGTAAGTTTCTTTCTGGTTCTAACTTCTGAATCCTTTTTATATTTATTTTTCTTTATTTTCTTCTATTTCAATATATATTTTTATTATAAAAATACTGTACAGAGGGGTTACAGTTACATGAGTAATGTAATGAGTACATTTCCTATTGAGCATTGTTACTCCCTCCTTTGTTTTTCACCTACCATCCCTTCCTTTTTGATATTTATTAAAAAATAATATAATTTTCCCATCTCCTTACCTATTTCTGTTGCCTCATTTCCACACTAAAGGACTTTGGTTGATTTAATTTTAAAAGGAATATAGGTAGCAGGGTTTATCTTCAATAGCTGCTTTCCTGCTGAGCAGGAAAAAGTCCCCTATCTAATTTAGGAGGTGACATTGGGAAATATAGTCTGCAGGAAATTTAGTTGACAGGCTGTCACAGGCAGAAATGAGAAGATGATCAGGTGTAGTTAGTTGTGTTAAACACGAAGATAATTCATTGAAATTTAAGAACGAATATTAAACTGGGTGGTGTCTTTTTTTTTTTTTTTTTGGGTCCGGTTGTGGGGCCTGAACTCTGGGCCTGGGCGCTGTCCCTCAGCTCTTCAGCTCAAGGCTAGCACTCTACCACTTGAGCCACAGCACCACTTCCGGCTTTTTTCTTTTTGCTTATGTGGTGCTGAGGAATCGAACCCAGGGCCTCAGGCATACAAGGCAAGTGCTCTACCACTGAGCCACCTTCCCAGCCCAGGTGGTGTCTTTTTTTTTAAAAAAAAATTCTGTTAGTTGTGGGGCTTGAAATCAGGGCCAGGGCACTGTCCCTGAGATCAGCTCAAGATGGGCCCCCTACCACTTGAGCCACAGGCCACTTCTAGTTTTTTGGAGTGGTTAATTGGAGATAAGAGTCTCAAAGGGGTTGGGTGTGGGGTGGGACTTTTCTGCCAGGGCTGGTGTTTTTAATAAGTTTTTGGCAGCTCTCTTTCCAGTAGTGGTTGTGCTTCTGAGAAAAAAAAATATAAATCAAATCATACCAATTATCATTGAAAAGATAAGACATGGGGATATATTTGTTTCACAATATCACTTTCAGGCAAAGCTTCTTTCCAAAGTAGGCCTTATCTTTATTCAGTTATATTTCAGTATGTGATTCCTATTTTAAAATTAAGTGGTGAAAATCTTTTCAATGTCTTTTGATCCTAATTTATTTATTTTATTTTCTTGTCTGACACCAGTACTTGAACTCAGTATCTGATGCTTTTGCTCACTAGCTGATGCTCTACCACTTAAGTCAAGTTTCCAACCCCTTTTATTCCTAATTTAGATAGTTTATTTCCTGGTCATGTCTTTTATTACCTAAGGAACTTGGGCAAAATTTGACATATCTCTACTTCAAAGTCCTCGTCAGGATTTGGGGAAATAATTCTTTCTCTGTATAGAGCCTTTTTAATGATTAAAGGAGAATTCACTGGAAAAAAGCATCCAACTTATTGTGCAACACATGGTAAGCACCCAATAAGTGTTGGTTACTGGAATTTTCATAATAACATAATAATGCTTTTCATAATAATAGCAACAACATAATTGCTAATTAATATTGCTTTTTAATCTTATAGTTTAGGAACCAAGAGGCATGCAGGGCTAATAGATTCAGGCAATGTTCCTTGCTTAGCAGCTTTGGAATTGGAATTAAAAATTTTGCCTCTGAATTTCACATTGGCATTTTTCATTGCTCAAGGCTGTTCCTCTCCATGAGTTTTCAAGAAGTTTGTTACAAAACAGTAATTGTGGAAACAGTTACACCCAGAAAATTGCATTGGAATGGACATGAATTACTAAATGCGAATACTGAAAGAGTGGTGATTGTCCTCAAACACAAATACAAGCATTTCATGTCAAATCGTTGCATTAGAATTAAACTTTTCTGCCTGGGAGTTCTCCACGTTTGTGATAGTTTTGCTTGAAGGCTCAAAGCTTGTTGTCAAATGCCAATAAAAGAGGTAGAAAGTTTTCATATCAAGTGATTGGATCACTTAACTAATGATAAACGAGAAAAATTGCTCTAACGAGGGTATAGCTGGTAGCACTTTCAATTTTATCCATCTACCTCACTCAATCAATGTCAATTTTATTATAAAGGTAAAATTAGAAAAGTGAAACATTCAGTCTTATAAAGAAATATGATTTGATTTAATGTCATTAGTAGTGAAGACCATGGAGCTGGCTTAACTGCTTCCATGTTCAATAAAATACCAGCCCTTAACTGTGTTCCTAGCTGTACCTGTTTGTGGCTAATTTCTACTTTAGCTCTATTATTCCATGGCATGCCATTTTAGGGACACATATGTATCCTATTAGCAATAATGAATTAATGGGGGAAGTGTGGTAATATGATAGCAAAACTCAGTACAAGTTCTTTTTAAACTTAATTCTGTGGGATATGAACATAGCCCACAAAGGAGTACTCTGATGTACAGTGAAGAATAATTTGCCTACTGTTCTGGTTTGCAATTAATGAAGAGTCCTCAGGAAACCCCAATTTCTGATTAAAGAGAGTTGATTATGATTAATGTATCCAAATTAACTGCCAGAAAGAAAGGTACCTTATAATGATCTACATTGTTCCTTCAGTTCTTAAATTCCTCAGGCTGAATCATGTCTGTGCCCTTCCCCTCATCCTTAATGGGGCATATTTGGTTTAAAAATTTTGCATTTTGGTCAGTGAGGCCATGATACTCCTTTATTTTTGCATGTGAAGAATATTCAAAGTCTTATAAATTCTCTTTTCTCTTCTCTTTGATTTCTTTTTTTTTGGTAAAAAGTGTCAAGACTATATACTTCATTTTTCAATCTGGTTCCTTTATTAAGTAAGCAGAAAGGGTTCATTAGAAATGATCTGTTTTGATTGGAATCGTATTTGTATTTTAAGAACAGCAAGATTAGCAGGATGCTGTGGCTCATGCCTGTAATCCTAGCTATTCAGAGGCTGAGATTTCAGGATTGCGTTTCAAAGCCTGCCTGGGCAGGAAAGTCTGTGGGAATCTTATCTCCAATAAACCACTAGAAAACCGGAAGTGGCGCTGTGGCTCAAGTGGTAGAGATTTTGCCTTGAGCTGAAGAGCTGAGGGACAGCGCCCAGGCCCAGAGTTCAAGCCTCAAAACTGGCAAAAAAAAAAAAAAAAAAGTAAGATTGGCTGGTGCTACTGGCTTGGGCCTATGATCCTAGCTACTCATGAGGCTGAGATCTGAGGATCCTAGTTTGAAGCCAGCCCCTTCAGGAAAATCCATGAGATTCTATCTCTAATTAACTATCATAAAGCAGGAAGCAGAGCTGTGGGTAAAGTGGTAGAGCACTTGCCTTGAGCTGTCCTCAGGGACAGAACTCAGGTCACGTAGGTCAAGTTTTAGAACTGGCACACAATAAACAAATAAAAAGAAAAAAAGATTACTATAATTTATTAGCTATAATAGAGCGAATTAGTTAATAGAATTAGAATTTACTTACTTAAGTAGTTACCCTGCCCAATATTTTTCCTGCTTACCTACTATATATTTGCATTAGTATATTTTATGAGTTCCAGGATTCCAGTAAAAAATTAGAAAACACAGACAAATAAGAAGAAAAACTCAGTCTTACAATATTATAAGATATTATTTAGTCACAATCATTTTTAATATTTTGGCATTTTGGCACATGAATTTTTGTATTTAAAATATATCTCTATATCTCTATAACAATCTATCATCATTGCTCTAGAGAGCTCTTATTCCATTTTTTTGTGTCCGGTTGTGGGGCCTGAACTCTGGGCCTGGGCGCTGTCCTCAGCTCTTCAGCTCAAGGCTAGCTAGAGAGCTCTTATTCTAAAATAAAATTATATTAACTTGTGTTGTACATTTTCAGATTTAATGTACATATTGAATGAGTCTGTAGAAATTAAAATATATCCATTTATTTTAGTGCATGCATAGTATTTGCTGCATAATAATGCCATTATTTAAATTGACTCTGTCTACTTTTTCAATTATATATAGAAATGTAAAGAACTGTAAAGAACATGTAATTAATCATTCCTTAGGAAATATTTGAAAATTGAAAATTTGGATCAAAAGGTGAGGTTTTGTAATATTTGAAATGCAGAATGCTTTCTGAAGGCATGCAATGATATGTAAAATCAAGAGTACATGTGAATCTTCATTTTTAAAATAGGCTTATTGATAGATATTATTTCTAGTAGTGAACAATCTTGATATCCTATTGTTGGCTCAGATATTGTTATCATAGACTTAAAAATATAATGATTATTTATATTTCTTCTCTAAATTTTTTATTTTGTTGTTTTTCTTTTATTTTTGTTTTCCTTTGACCTTGATTTGATGATTCTTGAAGATTGACTGCTTTCAAAAAACTACATTGTAATGTTTGTCATTTTTCTGTTATTTTGCAAGAGATCTTTACTTTCCCAACTATATAAATAATGTAGGAGTGTAACATTTATTTTTAGTCATTGTCTCTGTTGTATTGGAAATACATATTCAATCTACCAAATCATCTACAACCCAAACCACATGCTCAAACCTCTGAAATCTTTCCCAGGACTAGTGAATTTCATTATTTTTATTTTATTTTTTGGGGGGGGGTGTCTGATCATGGGGCCTGAACTCTGGGCCTGGGCGCTGTCTCTCAGCTCTTCAGCTCAAGGCTAGCGCTCTACCACTTGAGCCATGATGCCACTTCTGGCTTTTTTTTTTTTTCTGTTTATGTGGTGCTGAGGAATCGAACCCAGGGCCTCAAGTATGCAAGGCAAGCACTCTACCACTGAGCCACCTTCCCAGCCACATTTTCATTATTCTTTTCTTTTCTTTTTTTTTCAGGTAAGGAGTAGGTTTATTCATCATTTTGGCTGGCACCAGGCCATCTTTGTCCTCCACGCGGTGGGGGAAAGGCCTGGGAAAGAGAGCTGGGAGAGCTGGGAAAGAGAGAGAAAGGAGCTAGAAAAGAGAGAAAGCTAGAAAAGAGAGCATCTGGGAAAGTTGGGAAAGAGAGAGCTAGGAAAGAGAAGGGAGCTGGGAAAGAGAAGAGAAGGAAAGAGCTGAGAAAGAGCTAGAAAAGAGCAGAGAGAGAGCTAGAAAAGAGAAGGGAGCTGGGAAAAAGAGAAGGAAAGACCCATTTTCATTATTCTTAAGTGTACTTGCAAACTCAGCTCTGTGTGCTTCATTCTAAAACTCACCTTGAACCATGGTACACAGATGCAACTTGCAAATGTAATAAGACAAAGATGCTGTCCTTCACAGGCACAAAGAAAAGGAACAATGCAGACTACAGAATGTTCAGGGGAAGGAATCATGTCTTTGTGACTTCACAATCTTTTACAGAAGTTTCGAGGACTAGGAAATCTTAAAACTTAGCCTCCATTAGCAGATGGAAACGATAACATAAATGTAAACTCAAAATACTGGGTCATTTGAATTAAGATCTCTGATACAAAAAGAAATCACTAAAATAGGAATTACACATCCTGCTCACAGCAAGCAAATCTACACAGGGACAATAAGAGCATAGTGCTTACTTATTCCTGGCAAACACTTCATCCAGTCCCTGAAGTGAGGCCGAGTGAAAAAATAAACAACAGTTCTACAATCTACAGCATATTAAATTTACTGTTTTTTAAAATAATATTTGCATTCGGTGTTTCATAAACTATATCATTTTTATTCCAGAACAAGTACCTAGTGATTCTCAATAAATTATTTTGCATTCATTAATCCTGACTTCAAGAATAGCTCTGAGGATTGTTGCACAGTAAATACCTAGGAGGACCTGTTATGAGAGCTAGCTTTGGGTGCCTGGATTGCTAATTTAGTTAGAAGAACCAAATTACAGGAAGGTGACTTGATAAAGCATATTCCTGTCTAGGTGTGCAGAAGCACAGAAATCCGCCTTGGAAAGAAATATAAATAATGTTGGAACATTATTTATATTTATATTTATATTATATTATTTCATATCATGAAGATATGAAAAGTAAAGACCCGAATAAACATGGATGTTTATTCGGGTCTTTACTTTTCATATCTTCATGATTTGGAGGTGCGCCATTAAGATGTTTCTAAAATGCTGAAAACTGTCAGAAACAGGAAATGTATTTCCCGAAGACTTATTCCTCAGTCCCCTCACAAGTTGCTTGTTTGCTCTTTGTTCCACAGAATTCCATTATTTTAAAGCTTGAAGTAGCAATGTGGTAGGGGCAGGGATTTCTAATGTAAAGGATAGTCATAAATTATTCTACCACCAGAATTAATGAGATAATAACAAATAATGGGTAATTTGAAAGTGGACTTTGTAATGAATTCATTGAAACAGTGTTATATCTGTTACTAAAGCAAACTAGAAATGTTGACTTGAACTAGTCTAGTTTTTTTTCTTGTTATTTTGTTGGGAGAAAGAAAATGTCAATGAATAAACATTGATAACCTCATCAGAAAGTCACTGTTTTAATAACTTACACACATATGTACTCTCTCTCTTCTCTTTTCTCTCTCTCTCTCTTTCTCTCTCTCTCTATCAGTTTTTTCAGCTGCCCCAACTAGAATCATGTGTCAGTAATATTAGTTGATAACATCATTGTTATAAATGCTTTTATCCTAGGCTCTTCAACAAAGGGTTAAAGGCTAGTGTTCAATTCAGTTCTGTGACCCAAACAATCAGGTAAAATTGATAGAAAGGAGGAAGCAAAGGAATAAAGAGGTAATACAAGATGGCCATTTTTACAGCTATCAGTTTCTTGATCTAGCAGGACTACCTGAGGACTTACTCTAGAACTTTCTCTATGCAGTACAGGGTGACAGAAGGCATCTACTCAATGGCTTCTATTATGAATTGGTTAAAGTGTGCTCCTCCAGGGAAGTAACTCCATGTACTTTTGGGTTGCAGGGATGTGAACAGACTCCAGTGGAATTTATCAAGAATGTGGAATCTGAGAAAGTCCATTAAATTAGGAAGGGGCAAAAAATTGGGAAGTGAGACAATATGTTATTTGTACACATGGTCAGGAAGCAGGGCAGAGTTGATGTAGGATTGTTGTTCAGGAACTACAATAACCTCAGTGAGGTTGAAAGAATTCTCTGTAGTATCTAAGAGATATTTGATGTAATGATCGTCATTGTTCTGGTTGCCATCTCTTACTTCCAAGGTATGTGGCCAGTAGATAAGTTTCTTTTTTCTTTTTGGCAGCGTTGGCATTGGAACTCAGCGGCCTTGTGCTTGTTAGGCTGATGCTCAACCACTTAGGCCACACTATTTTTTACGGATTGTGTTCAAGATAGGGTCTTGAGAACTTTTTACCCCAGTTGGTCTTCAACTGTAATCATTTGTTCTCAGCATCTTGAGTAGCTAGGATTATAAATGTGAGCCCCCAGCACCCGGCTCTGTACATTCTTGAGAAATGCTAAATTGCTTTTCTTGCCTATTTTTCTTACATGTTTTCTTTTCTCCCTTTTGTAGAGCTACTAATGCTGACTGTGCTTCAATCAACTATGTCATACCTCAAACATTTCTTATTCTTCTAAAGTTCTTTGGCCCCTGATGCACAGTTGGTTCCACATACTGTTACCTAATCACTTTTCCTAAAAGTCAATGTCATCCTGTCATTTGACCGACTAGGTTATACTTCCAGATAAATAAATAGCAAGCCCATCCACAATCTGGGATTTCCCCTTTGCCATTTTTGTTTGATCTCTTGTGTCACACACCTTAATTAAGTACTAGCCTCTAACCCTTTGCTTTAGCTATGCTTTATGAAGAACTGCAGTTAAATTTATTTAGCAATTACAGTCATAGTGATTTATGGCCTATCTTCCAGTATTATCTGAGCTACGAATTTAATAGTCATTCTTACATTAAAAATTAATGGATTTCAGATTTTCTTTCCCTTTCATAAGTGGGGCCTATGTCATTCTTTTCTTAGTGTTTCCCTCACCATGGCATAGTATCTACGTATCCCATCTGATATTTATAGTGTCAGTGTATTCTAATATTTCTCAGTGGTGGCACTACTGAGACTTGTATTGGGTAATTCATTGTTGCAGCAAACTGAGAACTGTTTTGTGTATTACCAGATATGTGCAAGCACCCTTGGTCTCTGTGTATGCTTTTGCCAAATATTTGCTAGTCAGAAAAATATCAATTGTGCTCATAAAAGGTTATTATTATTATTATTGTTGTAGTAATTGTAATAACACAGTTAACCTTTTTTTTTTTGTTTTTTGGTGGTCGTGGGGCCTGAACTCTGGGCCTGGGTGCTGTCCCTCAGCTCTTCAGCTCAAGGCCAGCGCTCTACCACTTGAGCCACAGCACCACTTCTGGCCTTTTCTGCTTATGTGGTGCTGAGGAATTGAACCCAAGGCCTCATGCATGCGAGGCAAGCACTCTACCACTGAGCCACCTTCCCAGCCTCAACACAGTTAATCTTAATAATTGTTTTATTTAGGAAGATACTGGGAATGAAGGATTGATAGAAATAAGCTACTAGTTGATTTCTCAGCAACCCAACAGATCTTTGAATATTCATACTCACCATCATCATTCATTCTTCATCCTGGTTAGAGAAAAACAACTACAAAAAAGATGGGTTCCAAAGCTATAAAGATAGCAAACCAACATAGTAGATATAGTACAACATTATTCTTTGTTCCTATAATATTTCTATTTCTTCCTCATGCACTGTTTTCCATTTTTCGTTCCCTCTCTCTTTTCCTTCCTTCCTTCCTCCCTTCCCCCCTTACTTCTTTCCTCCTTCCTTCCAGTGTCCTTCCTCCTTTTTCTGCCCCCATTTTGCTCACTGTGCCATTACAAATATAATTTATGTGGGTTAGAAAATCCATTCCAAAAAACTTGGAAAAAATTATATTAAGTGAAGTAAGCCAGGCCCAAAGAAACATAGGTCCCATGGTTTCCCTTATTTGCAATATCTAGTATATGTATGAGTCAAGCGGAAAAGGTCAGATAATGTGATGTTAGGAAAATGAACCCTTAGATATGTATTTTAACTTTTTTTTCTTTCATGCATGTGTTTCTAACGCATTTATAAGATTACTTCTTTGTTGCTTTGTATGTCCCTCCCCCACAGTGTAACCCCTGCTTTCACTATATTTGATGTCAGTATAACTTGTGGAGGAGATGGGGAAAAACCAGTTGTTTAAGGATACAGGTGGACCTGTTGCAACAATGAGAAGTACAAGTTGTCATGTCGAAAACGAGCTTTACAACGTGGGTGTGTGTGTGTGGGAGGATTGGGGGGGGAAGGGGGAAGGCTGGGAAGGGATGTGAAGGGTAAACAAAGGAGGAGGCTGCAATGCTTGGTAAGAAATGTATGCATTATCCTATCCATGTAATTGTAACCCCTCTGTACAATATGTTCACAAATAAAATAAAATAAAATATATATATATATATAAAAGAAAATCCATTCCAAGAAACACTGAGTCATATCCATGGATCATTAGTATATCATGTTGTAGCTTAATATAAATGTATTCAAAGATGGTTTCATGGGAATCTTGTTATCTTAAAAAAGGTCTTTTAGATAAAATGTAACTTAATTGAAAATTTCTTTTATTGTCTAGGTTGGGACTTCTCTTAAATTTTTGGTTGTGTTCCTATCATTGAAAAATATTTGAGCAAATTTATACTCTGCAATATAAATGTGGTTATTCATCCACATGTATCACATATCTTAGAGCTTTAAATATGCAATATTCATAGTGTTTTGTCACTCTCTTGATCACAATTATTAGAAATTCTGGCATTTCTACCCATAGCTCTACAGTCGCTCTTTTTTGTATTCTCCCATTTTGGAGCCAGCTTACTGGCAGGAAAACAATTCTAACTGGTACACTTTCACTACTGAATTTGTTTTCCAATGAACATTGTGTCTAGGACAGGAAGAATTCCCTTATAATTTCCTGTTCTCAAGTTTTCAGTGTTTACTGAAATCCCGAGTGATATATTTTACCAGCTGATTCCAGAATCGAGGTGAAATTAGATGGAGCCTATGAATAAATTATTCTAAGTTCATGATTTTTTTTCTGATACAAAATCAATTAGAAATGGCAGAGAATTGTACTTGTTCACAATATTGTAGATCATCTGTTCCTATTAGTAACATTCAAAAGTTGTAGCAACATCCAGTTTTGCTTGATAGACACATATTTGTGGTTGTAAGGGGTGGAAATATTCCAGCTTAATTATTTTCAGACCTGTCGCATCCATCACTTAGTAATTCTGCAGGAAAAAAAAGACACACAAAGGCATAATTACTATAACATGTGTTTCAGATTTTAAAGACAATTAGTTGTAGACCTCAAACTTTCCTTTTTCATTCAGCACACACAGTAAAAATAATGATTCACATTGGGTAAGCATTTTTGTACTTCAGGACATAAAAAAATAAATATTCATTGCTTTACATGATGTTTATATCAATTGTATGAAGTAGTAAAAATTATTACCTCATCTTTTCATTTGAAAGAATCAGTAGGAGCAAATGAGTTAATGTATCAGTTTAGCAAAATTTTGACCATAGAATTACATCATATAAAAAAGGATAAAGAGTATGTTAGAGGGGTTGAAATGGATGAGTACATTCTATACACGGGTAGAAATGCAAAAATAATCTTACCTTGTGTGCTAAGCAAAAATCCTAAAAAATTTGCATGAAATTCAGTAGGAAAATGTACTGACATTCAAAACATTCTAGCTCTATTTAGTCTGATTTTAAAAGTAGGAGATTCTTTAAAATAACATTTTAATTCATTAACAAATACCTTTGATCAGGAAAAAAATTTCTAAAGGATGCATTTAGAATCACTGTAATCTTTAAGTCTTCTTATCTTTAGTTATAAACAGCTATTTTTAACATCATCATCCAGAATATTTATTTGTCAAATCTATGATTTCTTTTATTAGTTTTACAGTTTCTCTTTCTCCCTCAGTCTCTTTCTCTCTCTCACACATGTACACATACACAGCAAATGTATGTAGTTCGCAAAAATCAAATCTAGGAAATTTTACCTATGCTCCAAGTCATATATGCACAAGTAATTTTGTATTACTGAAGGAATCCCAACAATATTGAATACTTTTTTCAGAATGCATAAATTAACTACATTCAGTCAATTTAGTTAATAAACTGTTATTTACTATGCATTGCTGCTTCAAATGACAGAAACATATGGTAAACATTGATATCGTTCATCGCTATCTGATTATGATTATGCTTGATGCCATTGTCTGGTATACTGATCTGGGAAAAATTTGAATTTCAGCAAAATCTTAAAGACGGACAGGCATTTTCTAGGTCAAATTTATGAGCACCAACATTATGTCAAAGCATGAAAGTGAGAAGAATGAGGAAAACAAAGTCACAAGTCATTTTTCTCTTCAAAGCTTCCTAAAACATGCATAGCCACAGTTTCACAAAGTTCTTTTTTTATTTTAGACAGAAGTTTAGAGTTTATTTATTTAATTTTATATTACTATAAAGATGTTGTACAGAAGGGTAACAGTTACATGAGTAAGGTAATGAGTACTTTTGTCAAGCATTGTTACCTTCTCCTTTGTTTTTCTCCTACCATCCCTTCCCTCCCCACGTTCCCCATTCCTTCCCACCCCCAAAATTGTAAAGTTCACTTCCATCATAGTGTCTTGCGAATATCATTGTTGCGATGGATCATCCCTGTGTGTGTCCTTGTTCCAGCGTTTTGCTAGTCCCCCTCCCCCCCACCCCGACAATTAGATAACTGTATATATAAGATGCAGAGTACCAAAACCAAGTACAGTGACAACAGAGGATATACTATAGAGTCAAGAATGTACAAAGGAAAAAAAATCACATAGTACATTAAAAACAACAACAAAGAAAGACCTCTTGTGTCTAAGATGTGTCTTGGGGTTCATTTCATTTAGCATCATCTTACATGGTCATATGTAGATAGCTTTTGAGCTTTTCTGCTCATCTGATAAATCCTAGACATATACTAAATATTGCAAATGAGGGTAATCATGGGACCTACATTTCTTTGGGTCTGGCTTACTTCACTTAATATGATTTTTTCCAAGTCTCCATTTCTTAACAAATGGGGCAGTGTCATTCTTTCTGATGGAAGCATAGAATTCCATTGTATCACAAAGTTCTTTTGTCTTATCTTTACAAACCATTTATTATGTAAAACACATTCATAATTCTCTAAAAAAACCATGAAAAGTCCATTTTATTAAAATATTGGTTGACAACTAAAAACCTCCCAAGTCTGTATTCCAAAGCAAACCTGAGAGTATTCTCAGTGAAAGAAAATATCTACTCAATCCTCTCTTAGCAGTATTGGTATGGTACCATGACTTTAAACGTCTTGGTTATACATATTGGCATGAAAGTTTTCACATACCTTCCCTAAAAATTCAAACATTATGTTACATTTTACAAGTCATTTTTTCTATAATCTGCAATTGCTGCTTTGACAGGAGATTTTGAAACTTGAATACTTCTTTTTCACAGAAATGATTTTCTTTTATAACAAACACATTTCCACTATTAAAAAGTATAACAGAAACCAGATTTATTGTCTGGATTTTGTTGGGGGGAAATGTGAACATAACAGTTTTACTGTGTGCTGGTTCATGGGATAGATAGTGCAGTGCATTCCTAAGTTTTTACTAGCTGGCTACAATAAGGGATCTTTAGGACACTGCAGAATCATTGTGTGGGGATTAGGGGAAGTTTCTCGGCTGATAACTTCACCTGGGCATAGTAATGTTTAATGAACAATTGCAAGTCCTACACTTTCTTTGTTTTGGGGTCTAGGAAATATTTGAAGTATGAGAATGGCAGAATGGCAAATGGATAGGTCATCTCTTTCCTTTCCCTCCCTCCCTAACACCCTCCCTCCCTCCCTCCCTCCCTCCCTCCCTCCCTCCCTCCCTCCCTTCCTTCCTTCCTTCCTTCCTTCCTTATTTTCTTTCTTTCTTTCTTTCTTTCTTTCTTTCTTTCTTTCTTTCTTTCTTTCTTTCTTTCTTTCTTTCTTTCCTTCTTTCCTTTCTTTCCTTTCTTTCTTTCTTTCTTTCTTTCTTTCTTTCTTTCTTTCTTTCTTTCTTTCTTTCTTTCTTTCTTTCTTTCTTTCTTTCTTTCTTTCTTTCTCTCTATCTCTCTCTCTCTTTTTCTCTCTCCTTCCTTCCTTTCTTCCTTCCTTCCTTCCTTTCTCTGCCTCTTTCTCTCCCTTCCTTCCTTCCTTCCTCCCTTCCTTCCTTCTCTTTCTTTCAAGTTCTGAACTCAGGGTACCTTCTTTTGCTCAAGCTAGCACTCTACCACTTGAGCTACAGTTGTGCTTCCAGCTTTGTTTGTTGCTGTTGTTATTGTTATTTATTGGAAATGAGAGTCTCATAGACGTTTCTTGCCTGGGCTAACTTTGAACCACATTCCTCAGATCTCAGCCTCCTAACTAGCTAAGTAGCTAGAATGATAGTCATGAGCCACCAGCACCTACATGTCCTTATGCTGTGAGCGTAGCCATAAGGCACTGGGCAAACTATTGAAAGAATATAACCCAAATGAGACATTTTCCTCTTTACTATGTAGCCTAGGCAAAGACAAGCCACTATTATGGCATACCTAATTTTTATTTTCTCACTGATAAGCTATGGCTAGTTGGTAGTAACTGACTTAACATGACTGTTAAGTAGAAAACATATTTGGCAGTCTTTGGTTGACTCCTTACTGTACTGAGTGCCCATGAGTGCAAGACATCCTCATCTGAGCTCACTTACGTGTTCTATTTCACTTACCAGATGACTGTATTCATTACTTTTGCACTGCCATTACCAAACAACTCGACAGAAGCAATGTAAGAGAGGTAGTATTCCTTTTGTCTGTCACCTTGTCAGAGAGGGCCTGGCAGAGCAGAGGAGTCCATATTGGGGCATGTGGCTTCCCTACCTCATGGTGGACAGGAAGCAGTGGAGGGGGGAATTATGATGTTGAGCAAGTTTACCCCTTCGACTCAAGCCCCAGCCGCTGGGATGGTGCCACTCGATCCACGGTGGGTCCTTCACAGTCAATCTGAGCCAACAGCTTCAGAGACGCACCATGAGGTCTGCTGTACTAACCTCAGTGCTTCTGTCAATTCAACCAAGGTGACAATCAAAAGTAACCACCACAATGAGTAAATGGAAAGTGTGTGTTTACATAGGGAGGAATGTTGAGGAGAAAATAAAAAGATAGCCTTTGATTCTATTTCCAGACTGCAACCTGAAGGATGAGAAAAGCCTTGGTCATTGTGGTGCACTTTCTCTTTGGTTTGGAGTCTAGTTCTGAAGAACTGTGTCTCCAGTGGGTTTTTGTGGTATTCGCTTTGACATGTTCCATCTGACACCGCTTCCTCTACTTAGTGATATTTTTTTGCCTGCCAAGAAAAGCGCTGCCTCCACACCAAAGCGAGACCTTGGGTTTCAAACCAAGGGGATGACAGTCAGCAGCTGCTTCTATAAGCAGGCCATTATTGGCTTCCCAGCAGCCTGTCAAAGCACCCCAATGAGGAAGGAATGGTCTGAAAACCACTACTATGGGACATGAGCTGATTACATAGTCAGATCTTTGGGGAATTTGAATGACTTTGAGGTTCTTCAAAAGTATGGGTATTTCTTTATTGAAGCAACAGAAGTCAAAAAATACGAACATAGCCCATGAGATTAATACTCAGAAAGAAGAATAGGTTATTGTGTAAAACACAAGCTCTTTATCTTTTATAGCACATAAAAATATTTTCCACTTGGAAAATTGTATTATTTTTAAAAATAGCTCAAAATCATGAGGTATAAAGTGAGAAAAGAAACAGGAAAATGTTTTAACCTATATTCAGAACTTATGGACCGAATTTCACCTGGATACTAAATCTGGAGAGTTGCTTTAGAAGCTGTTTTTTGTTTTTTTTTCAAATAGTGCTTAAAAAAGTCATCATAATCATTTCTCTTCACTTTTCTGTAAACAAAGATATATATGCTTTACAGAAATATAAGTTTTTGTAAGGAGTGGAAGTTGCTCCATTTATGGTATCTTTTTTCCCTTAAAATAATGTCAGAAAAACCTCACTTTTAAAAACACATAGCAAACCATGTTGTATATAAACTCTAAAATATACTTAAAATGTTTATAGACAATCTAGCAATCAAGGTCTGTAACTGAGAACATTATAGTGCCTTGACCAGATTCAACTCTGTTCCTTTCTGTAACATCAATTGGTTGTACAAGTGGTTTCATCCTGACATGCTGTGATTATTTCTCATACTGCCCAATGCTCAGGGTGGCCCATTGGACCACACTGCCCAAGCCAATCTCAAAATGCTTCACAGTCAAATCAGTACCTCTTTGCCATCTCAGTAATGATTTATTTTTACTGCCTTTCTGTCAATCATAGAATTAAATTTTAATAAAACTAGGAAGTTTTTCATAATGGGAAAGTTCACACATAAACACAAGTGGAGAGAATAGTATAAGGAATCACATATTCAACTTTTTAGTTATTTATTTTTATTTATTTTATTTTGTGCTAGTCCTGGGGCTTGAACTCAGGGCCTGGGTGCTGTCCCTGAGCTTCTTTTTGCTCAGGGACTAGTCCTCGACCACTTGAGCCACAGCACCACTTCTGGTTGTTTCTGAGTAGTATATTGGAGACAAGAGTCTCATGAACTTTCTTGCCTGGGCTGGCTTAAACTGTAATCCTCAGATCTCAGCCTCCTGAATAGTGAGGATTACAGGCATGAACAACCAATGCCCAGCAAAGATTATAAAACTCAAAGTTATGTCCTCATGCTCAACTTAATTTTCATCTGTACCACCCTCTCTACTTCTATTAGTTTGTTCTGAAACAAACCCCACTATGAAATTATCTATACTATAATTATTTTAGTGTCTTCTTTAAAAAGTTGATGTAAAACTTAGCCACTGTGTAATGATCACAACTGAATATTACTCAGATTTTAATATCACCAAATATACTTAAATGTACACACTACCTTTGTGGGGACATGAATTACTATATCCTTTATCTCTTTTAAGCCTTTTGGTCTGCTGAATCTTTGTATTTTTATTTTCCCTTACAAGTTTAATTTCTGAAGACAGTAACATGTGCTCTGGAGTTTGTCTCACCTTGGATAATATTAATTGTATCTCTGTTACTTGTAATTATATTCCTTTTGGTGTTGTAAGTTCTTGTTTCTTATATAATTCATGGTTATATCTAGAGGCTTGATCTGACTTGTTTTGATTGACATCAGAGATAGTATTATATACTTGCATTAGAAGATACAGAGGTCTCACTATCTTTCTGATTTTTTTGCAACAATTGATGGTCATGTGCTATACGGATGATAGATGGGAAATCTTCTAGTTTTATTGATTTTTCTATCTTTTGATGCATATTTAGATGTGATGTAGAAAACAATGATGACTTTAAAGACTGAGCAAGAAAAACTGTAAGGATGGAAGTCATCATCACAGGACATGAAAAAGACGGAAAGCTTATCTAGTTTGTGGAGGTAAGAATAGAATTTAGGATTCAGTTTGGATGTAATGACTTTGAGATGTTTATTAGACACCCATTCATACCAGTCTGAATTCAAACAGAAGAGCAGAACACACACACACACACACACACACACACACACACACACACACACAAATCCTACTCCAATCTACCTAGCAAATCCTTTCATCTCTCTCTCTCTCTCTGCATATATTATGTAGAGTGGATATATTCCATTTCATTTTATGAAGGGATTTTGTTAAAAGATCTGTTCTTATGCAGTTTTAGGAGTTGTTAACACAAACTTGTAAGTCTATTGTCTTTGTGTCTTGTACTGAAATTTAAAGTCTACATAATAGAAAGTTGGGACGAAGATAAGGATGAAAAATCAGAGAATTAGGACAACATGCAGTAGAGTAAAATATAAAAGGATCAGTTCATGTTGCCTCAGACTTTGAAGGAATTGAGACTAGAACATTGAAATTAGAAGGACTTACCTTTCCTGGGCACTGTGATAGAAGTAAAGCATTTTTTATGAGGTTTTAAATACTGCTGCTGTTAATGTTAGATTTATATTGTGAGTTTAATGATTATTTCCTATTAAGATGTTTAGGGCTGGGGCAGTTAACTCCCTAAATGAGAACTGTTAGATTCTTCTCTGATACTCAGCTGATTATTATAAGCAGCTAGCCAGATTGCCAAAATACTAGCATTGATTGCTTTGAAGATTTCATGGACACTTTGAGGAAGCTACCCTGCAACCATAGCTATTTGTTGCCTATGCACTGTTCTGGCTCCTGAATGTGCTGCCCTGGTTTGTGCTGGACTTTGTGGTTATCACAAATGTCATTAAACTTTGGATGACCCTACAGCCATTTCCACTGAGGCAGGAGGAGGAACGCTTGACCCGGTGAACCCACAAAAGGCATTTGCTTGGTTGCAAACACACTCCATCATTTTCATAAAGGACTGCTGTGCTTGGCACAGGTTTGTGACACTCCATTTCTGGCTATATACGCAGCGCCCTTTGGGAGCCAGCCAAGAGACACATTCTGGTGTTACAACATTAGGCTCCAGAAAATTCTTCCTTGAGTGGTCAGTTTTTGACTTACTCTTGATCCTTGGTCGAGTGGTTTGGGCTGGAAACAATGGCAGAAGCAGCAGCAGGTGCTGAGACAGTAGCAGCCACCATCCGAGCAGTTGCAACAATGGCAGGCAGTAGTGATGAGAGGACAGCTAACACGTTCTACAGTGTGTCTAGTGTAAAAACGATGAAATGAAAAAGTTTCTGCCTAAGTTACTGAAAGAGGTCAAGTGAGCTGCAAACTTTAGGGGCCCAAAGTTCAGACACCAAAGCCTTATAGAAAAGTGGTAACGCCAGAAGGCACTGTACCTTGCTATTTGCTGCTGTCCAGTACCATCAAGGATTGTAATAGATGCAAAATCCCAAGTGCTGGGGCTACTGTGGTTAAAGCTCAAAGAAATAACCCCCCACTTTGAGTGCCTAGGGCCATAAGTTTCGGCTTCAGAAGCCTGGAGCAATATGCTCCTAGCTCTCAGTGTATGGAGCCGCAAACTTCTGGGTCTGCTAAGGAAGTCCTTGGGTCTCAGGCACTATAAAAGTCTGAAATTGCTAGCTTTGGAAGAGCTTTTCCTTACCTACTGCAATTTCAACCTGAGCGGAGCAACAGGGCAGCAGCGGCTGATAGAGGACAGTGATTTTGTGTTTTTTTTGAGGAATGTCAGCACTCTTTTTTAGAGAGGTTAACAAATACACGTGGCCCTCATTAAGGGACATTCCAGAAGGAAGTGGAACAGTTGCAGATCTGGCCTGTGCTTTGTGCCAGTGAGGAGAAACAGCAGGTAATGAAAATGGGTTACAGTTACAAAATTACTGCTGCATCCTTAGTTTTGCCTGAAAAATTACTCAGGTAAATTCCTATTGCAGATGAGCTAGAAAGTAGATATGAAAGAAATTCTGAAAATTTGTAGTTTATTTCTATGAAGTTGATATATGGAAGAGCCACTACAGCAGCATCTCTTTTTCCTTTATCTTTTCCTTCCTTTCTTTCCTTCCTTCCTTTCCTCCTTCCTTCCTTCCTTCCTTCTTTCCTTCCTTCCTTCCTTCCTTCCTTCCTTCCTTCCTTCCTTCCTTCCTTCCTTCCTTCCTTCCTTCTTTTCTTTGCTCTTTTCTTTCTTTTTCCTTCTCTTCTCTTTCTCTACTTTCTCCCATCATTTTCTCCTTCCTTTTATTTTCTTTCTCTCTCTGGAAGTATTAGAATTTGAACTCAGGGCCTTGCTAGGCAGAGACTCTACCACTTGAGCCATGTCTCCAGTTTCATTTTCTTTTTGCTTCAGCTATTCTTCAGATTGAATCTCACATTTTTGCTTAGAGACAGCTTTGGAATCCAATTCTCCTACCTATGCTTTTCCTATATCTGGGATTACAGGTGTAAACTACCATACTTAATTGTTGGTTGACTTCAACCTATGGTTCTTCTGATATCTCTACTTTCCAATTAGCTGGGAATAGAGGCACATGTATCTTAGTTATTGGAATTTTTTTTGTCAGTTGTGGGGTTTGAACTCTGTGACTGGGCACTGTCCCACAACTCTTTAGCGCACAGGCAAGGGCTCTACCACTTGAGCCATAGCACCACTTCCGGTTTTTTTTTGTTTTTTTTTTTGGTGGTTAATTGGAGTCTCATGGGCCTGGCGCCAGTGGCTCACACCTGTAATCCTAGCTACTCAGGAGGCTGAGATCTGAGGATTGAGATTCAAAGCCAGCCAGGGCAGGAAAGTCTGTGAGACTTTTATCTCCAATAAACCACTCAGAAAACCGGAAGTGGCCTGTGGCTCAAGAGATAGAGCGCTCACCTTGAGCTGAAGAGCTGAGGGACAGTGCCAAAGCCCAGAGTTAAAAAAGAGAAAAGAGTCTCATAGACTTTCCTGGCTGGGCTGGCTTTGAACTATGATCCTCAGATCTCAGCTTCTTGAGTAGCTAGAGTTACAGTTGTGAACCACCAGCATCCCGTTTGTAATTTTTTTTTCAATTGTCACTTTCTACACCTGCTGAATATCTCTCTCATGCCTTACCTTTCCCTTTATAGCATCCAATAATCTCTTCTTCAGCTTCAACGTCAGTTTATAAATTTTCTCCTAATTACATTGAGAAAAGGGAAAAGAATATTTTCCCAGAACACTCCATTGACAACATTGCTTGTGTAAGTTCTTTTTACTAGAACGTCTTTTCTGCTGTGTGGGCTGCTAGAGAAGGCCGATCCATCAACTCCCATTTCGTTTTGCCTAGTCAAGAATATGGCTGTACTTTCTTGCATCCTCAGCCTTAGTATTTTTTTTTTTTCACATTAGTGTCCCCTTATAGCCATCAGTATTCAAGTATGCTATTCTCTTGAGTTTACTTGTCCATCCAAATGTGTCCCATTTTTCCTTCTTTTTAAAGAAAAGCTTCTTGGAAAAGGTGTCTTCACTTTCTTTCCCCAATTTCTCCCTAACAGGAGGTTTTCAACCACTCACCCTCAGCCACCAATCCATTCGTACATGTGGCTGAGTCCACTCTCCTTTGGTCTTGACATATCTGGAGTATCTGTCATTGTTCTCCCCCAACCCTGTTTCCTGACTTGGATTTCTCAGTGACTCTCACTTGCTCTCCGCTTACCTGGGTGGCTATTGTTGCCATGTCTACTGTTGGTTCTTCCTTAACTTCCTAAATTTATATTCATTCCAACCCTTCACAACTCCATATTTAGATTTCTACTTGGATGATTGGTAAGCGCCTTAAACTTCAGTTTGTTCAAGATAGAGCTCCAGATAATTCCCCACTAAGCCTTCTCTGTTGCATTTTTTTCTACTTCGGTGAATCACTCCAGTTTTAAACGCTTCCTTTCTCTCATATCTTACAATCCAGGCCTTTAGGGAACTTTGTTAGTTTTTTCTTCAAAAATGCACATGGAATCTAGTTACTCTGACCGCTTCCACGCTACTGTCTTCAGGTCACCATCATCTGTTTGCTGGGTAAGTGTGACACCACTCTTCTGGTCTTCCTGATTTTGTATCTGCCCCTCTCCAGATGATCAGAAAAGCTGAAGATGGTTTTGTTAAATATAGGTCAGATAAAATCTTACCACTATTTTTTTCATCTAGTTTTTATTGTACAGAGGGGTTATAGTTACATGAGTAGGGTAATGAGCATTGTTATTTCCTCCTTTGTGTTTCCCCTACCATCCCTTCCCTTCCTACCTCCCCAACTCCTCCCTCCCCAGCCCCCCATCTGAAATTGTAAAGTTAGTTTTCAACATAGTGTCTGTACATCTCACTGTTACAATTGGTCAACCTGTATCCTTATTTAAGCATTTTATAATTTTAATTAAGTTTTTTTATTGTGAAAATACTGTACAAAGGGGTTAGAGTTACATGAGCAAGGTAATGAGTATATTTCTTTTTTTTTTTTTTTTTTCTGGTCCGGTTGTGGGGCTTGAACTCCAGGCCTGGGCGCTGTCCCTCAGCTCTTCAGCTCAAAGCTAGCGCTCTACCACTTGAGCCACAGCACCACTTCTGGCTTTTTTCTTTTTGCTTATGTGGTGCTGAGGAATCGAACCAGGGCCTCAGGCATGCAAGGCAAGCGCTCTACCACTGAGCCACCTTCCCAGCCCCAATGAGTATATTTCTTATCCAGAATTGTTGCCTCCTCCTTTGCTTTTTAAGCATTTTGTTATATCCCTTCCCCTCTCCAAATTATAAAAATGTATATACAAGATGCAGGACACTGGAATTAAATACAGTGAAAACAGGGGTTTACCATGGGGGAAGAACATACAAAAGAAACAAAAGAGTCACATAGTACATTATAAGTACGCTAAAAACAATAGCAAGCAAGAAAAAAAACACTGTGTCCCTGTCTTGGGGTTCATTTCACTTAACATCATCTTATATGGTCATATGTACATAGCTTTTGGCCTTTTCTGCCTGTCCTAGACATGTACTAGTTACTGCAAATAAAGAAAACCATGGGACCTATGTTTCTTTGGGCCTGGCTTACTTCACTTAATATAATTTTTTTCAAGTCTTTCCATTTCCTAACAAATGGGGTGATGTCATTCTTGCTGATGGAGGCACAGAATTCATATATATATATATCACATTTTCTTGATCCATTCATCTACTGAGGGGCATCTGGGTTGGTTCCATATCTTAGCTATGGTGAATAATGCTGCGATAAACATACTTGTGCTTGTAGCTTTAGTATGGCCTTGTTTGTGATCATTCGGGTAAATGCCCAAAAGTGGGATTGCTGGGTCATAGGGGAGCTCTAAGTGGAGTCTTTTGAGAAACCTCCATACTACTTTCCAAAGTGGTTGAACAAGTTGACACTCCCACAGCAATGTAGTAGGGCTCTTTTCTGTCCACATCCCCTCCAGCATCTGTTGTTATTAGAGTTCTTGATTATAGCCATTCTAACTGAGGTGAGGTGGTATCTCAGTGTTGTTTTGATTTGCATTTCTTTTATGGCTAGGGAGGTTGAGCATTTCTTCATGTGTCTATTGGCCATCTCTTTAAGTCTTTAGCCCACTTATTTATTGGGTAGTTGTTTCTTTGAGGATTTGTTGTTGGGGGATTTAATTTTTTGAGTTCTAGGTATATTTTAGATATGAGACCCTTGTCCATTGAATTGCTAGTGAAGATCTCCCAATCCGAGGGCTTTCTATTGATCTTGCTAGTTATGTTCTTTGCCATGTAGGAGCTGTGCAACTTCATGAAATCTCATTTGTCCAAGCTTTATTTGATTTGTTGTATTTCTGGGTCTCTATTAAGAAAATTTTGGCCTGTGCCAAGGAGACCTAGGGTTTCTCCTATTCCGTCCTGTAATGTTTTCAGAGTGTCTGCTTTGACTTTGAGGTCTTTGATCCATTTGGAGTTGATTCTGGTGCAGGGTGATATATAAGGATCTAGCTTTAGTTTTCAACAGATGATTAACCAGATTTTGCCAGTGCCATTTACTGTAGAGGCTGTCTTTCTTTCTATTTTTTTTGTTACCTCCCTTATCGAAGATTAGGTAGCTATAGGTCTGTGGGTTCATTTCTGGGTTTTCAGTTCTATGGAATCTCAATGTTGTTTTGATTTGCATTTCTTTTATGGCTAGAGAATTTGAGCATTTCTTCATGTGTCTATTGGCCATTCTTGTTTCCTCTTCAGAAAAGTCTCCCTTTAAGTCTTTAGCCCATTTATTTATCGGGCAGTTGTTTCTTTGAGGATTTGTTGTTGGGGGGTTTTATTTTTTGAGTTCTAAATATATTTTAGATATGGGATCCTTGTCCATTGTATGGTTTGTGAAGATCTTCGCCCAGTCCATGGGCTTTCTATTGATCTTACTAGCTATGTCCTTTGCCATGCAGAAGCTCTTCAGTTTCATGCAATTCCTTACCACTGCTTTTTATCTCACTTGTACAAAAAGTAAAGAAATGTACTATAGTCATTTAGTTTCCAGTCATTCTTTCGTCTTCTCTCTTCTTTTTACTCACACTTTGAAAAGTGGCATTTTTTTGCCTTCTTTTACATATACAGCTATATCTCAGGGCCCTTTGCACCTCCAACCCTCCAACCCCCCAATTATCTTTCCTGAGATAACACAAATTCTTTCTACAGACTTTTTGTTGTTGTTGTGTTTGGTTGTGGGATTTATACTCAGGGCCTGGGCGCCGTCCCTGAGCCTTTCTGTGCTGAAGGTTTGCACTCTACCACTTGAGCCACAGTGCCACTTGTCTGTTTTTTGAGTGATTAATTGGAGATAAAAGTCCCAGGGGCACTTTCCTGCCCAGGCTGGCTGGCTTCAGACTGCAATCCTCAGATCCCAGCTTCCTGATTATGTAGGATTACTGGCATGAGACACTAGTGTCTGGCTACAGACTTTTGATCTTATAATATCACCATTCAGAATGCACTTTCCTGAACGTTTTATCTATAACTTAAAGTTATTTCACCAATCCTTCTAACTCTTTTTTTTGCTACTTAAAAAATTCTCATTATTGGGGGACATTTTTGGATGATCTTGATAGTCCAGCTTATCTCTCTCCTGCTTACAATTCTTAGACAGAAGCTATCAAAACTTCAGCATCCTTAGATAAGGAAGAATTTTCCAGAACAATCTGGGCTGCGTCCTCATTCCACACAGAAGTGGATGGTTCGTAATATTTGTGCTCCAGAAGGTAAGTTACACCCAGGGTATGAAATACTTGCAAGGTGCTCCCATGATCCCTCAGGCAAAGTTTGATAAGAGCACAGCACACAGATGAGAGTCTTACCTGCTGTGGGAAAGTCAAGCGGCTGAGAAGTTCTTCAAGTCTCAGCTAGTGTTAGCCATATATTTGTGAATAGCTGTGAGTTGGGAAGGTAGCTCTGTTGATCTTGGCTGAACTTTTTTTTTTTAATCTATCTGAGGCCTCTAAACTGGGATACAAATATTCTTGTTCTTACTCAGCAGGCAAGAGCTATTTGTCTACATCTGGTGGCAAGGTCTGGAGAGGAAACATGCAAAAGCTTTTCAGATCAAGGCTTAGAATTTGCAAAATCCTTTTTGCTAAATTGAATTGGCTATAAAATTTCACAAGTGCAACCCAATTCAAGGGTTGGAGAAGTAGCTTTCCTCAGGATGAGAAGGGCCTGAGTCACATTGCAAAAGCATGTGCAATAATGGACTGACGCATGTTGTAATGTTTGGCAGCTGTTATGTATCATTTCCTCCACTCTTTTCCTCCTTCTCCATGTCTAGGAAAGCTAATAAAGAAGGCCCGATTTCCCCCTTTGGAGCTATGGATGCTCAGGCACAGAAAATTCTGTCCGTGTCAGCACCTTTACTCCAGCCCTACCTCTTAGACACCACTGAATATCCTGAGACCATCTCCTTTCATTGTCCTCAAGGTACATTTGAATTAAAATACTCTCCCCCAAAGTTTCACTATTTAAGTAATAAACATATAATACCCTCCTGATGTACATGTGGCATAATCAGTCTTCACCAACAGAATCAAAGTTTGGAATCCATCAGAGTAGTACAACTGCATAGAGAGAACAGATATGAAGACATGCAGCTATACAAGTAATATTTGCCATGTATTAGTAGGCAAAAAATCCCCCTTAGGCCTTTGTAGTTTACAAAAATGATGCTTTATCTCCTGGCCTCTGCACATGTATGTGCATGTATGCATGTGCATTTCTTTTCCTATTGGCTATGGTAGATACATGACTACTGGGTAAATGTTACTTCAGTAGTCTGGTAGCTACTAAATTCCACATTGTTGGGTGGGTCTTTTCCTTCTACAATATAACCTGAGGTTTCAGCTCTCATTGGGACCTGAAGTTATAATTCAGAGGAAAAAATAGTAGCATTAGGGACAAGGAATCATCAAAATGACTTTTATTTAGATATGAGATAGTTGACACCTTCTGGTATGCCAAGACACATATCTAAACCCAAGACACATAGCTAAACCCATTTTCAATGGGACAGGAATACATACTCTTGAAAAGGCATAGTAAACAATTGTAATGGGATGCATAATCCATTTAGTGGAATGGGAGAGGTGAAATAGAATAATAATATAATCCCTATAAGTCCTGTAAAATGATCCTAAGTTTACATTTTTCATTAGCATTTGACCTAACAATCCTAATTTAATTCAATAAATTAATTATATGAAAAGATGAAGCTAGGAGGAGAATCATCATGTCCTTGAACACAAGACATTCCTCTCAGTAGAGAATTTCTTTCTTTTTTTTTTAAAATTTAATTTTATTTTATTTGTGAACATACTGTACAGAGGAGTGACTATTACATGGGCAGGATAATGCGTACATTTCTTACCAAGCATTGCAGCCTCCTCCTGTGTTTACCCTTCACATCCCTTCCCAGCCTCCCCCCTCCCCCCCAATCCCAATCCTTCTCCTTCCCCCCCTTCTCTCCCCCCCCCCGCCCCCCCCCCCGCACCGACGTTGTAAAGCTCGTTTTGGACATGACAACTTGTACTTCTCATTGTTGCAACAGGTCCACCTGTATCCTTAAACAACTGGTTTTTCCCCATCTCCTCCACAAGATATACTGACATCAAATATAGTGAAAGCAGGAGTTATACTGTGGGGGAGGGACATACAAAGCAACAAAGAGATAATCTTATAAATGCGTTAGAAACACATACATGAAAAAAAAAACCTTAAAATACACATCTAAGGGTTCATTTTCCTGACATCACATTATCTGACCTTTTCCGCTTGACTCATACATATACTAGATATTACAAATAAGGGAAACCATGGGACCTATGTTTCTTTGGGCCTGGCTTACTTCACTTAATATAATTTTTTCCAAGTTTTTCCATTTCCTAACAAATGGGGCAATGTCATTCTTTCTGATGGAGGCATAGAATTCCATTGTGTATATATACCACATTTTCTTGATCCATTCATCTTCAGTAGAGAATTTCTTATAAAATTCATGTATTATCTTCTTTTTTTTTTTGTCTTGGGGCTTAAACTCAGGGTCTAGGTGCTGTTTTTGCTCAGGATAGCACTCTACCACCCTGAGCCACATCTCTACTTCCGGCTTTCTTTTGGTAATTACTTGGAGAAAAGAATCACAGACTTTTCCTTCTCCAGGCTGGCTTGGAACCACGATCCTCAGATCTCGGCTTGTTTTTGTCTTTTAAATAACAGATTCTTCTGTGGAGTGATAGGGAGAAATTTGTAGTTACTTACAATATTTTTCTGTAATCTTCACAATGGTTTCAAACTAAATTTATGTGTAAGAGTGTAGTTAATATGGAGAGCTGCTACAGCCGGAGTAGTGGCGTAGAAAAAGATCCCGTTCTACACCACAGTCTTTGATACACTTTTGGTGATCTCTTGAAATACAGGAAAACCTGGTTTGTACCACTGATTTGAGATACAAAATACTTGGCGCTTCTGTGAAGTCGATGCTCTGAGAATGAAATCCATATAGCATTGTGCCTACCACCAACAATTAAAAATAGCTCCAGTAAAACTCTGTGTGAGCTTATAAAGTGTGATCAGCTTTTAGGAGTGTGTAATTTCTATCAAGACACTGTTTTGAATTTCAACATATCCATTAAAATGATTGTGCTATCACATTTTTATGGGGAACATCTGTTGGAGTTAAATTTAACATGGTATTACCTATAATTAAGGCCACAAAAGATTTATTCAAGCAATTGCACAGGGAGTTCAGAGTTCTTCACACACCGGTCTCTTATTTTAATATGAGAGAGGGGAATCTGCAGTTTGAGAATATGGAACCAAAGGGGACAGGGTCCAGGTAACATGAGGAGTAAAGGACATATATTTTCATGTATAGAAAGAGGCATATTACTGAGTTGTAAGTTCTGGCAGAACAAAGAAAGCTTTGAGAGTTGCAAGATGCAATGAATATTTGTAACTGAGCAGTCTTTAGGCGGGGAACAACAAAATGTAATTGAATTTGCTCAAAGGTTTTAATTTTAATGCAACTCAATTCTGTACCAATTATCTTATGTTTAATCTAGTCAGCTAGTAGGTGTGCAGGGCATTAATGTAACTATTGTGGCCTCGTCTAAACCAAGAATTTAAGCCCCCTCCCCCCTGTTCAAACACAGAAAGTCCTATCAGAGTAAGTAAAATATAGAGTACAAGTGCTATTCTTTCCTTCATCTTTCCAACTGATAGCATTTTTATTTAGCATTAAATAAACTTTACAGTTTTATTAGTTCAGCTTTATCTAATGCAATACCAGTATTAATACAAATTAAAGACTATTTAATTCTTATGTAGAATCACCAAAGTTTTACAATTCATATATTATACCGCACATATGATTTGTTTACATTGATCCTAGCAAGAATGTTAGAAATGCTCCCACAGATAAACTCAACTCTTTTTTTTTTTTTTTTTTGGCTGTGTGGCTTGAACTCTGGGCTTGGACCTTGTCCCTCAGCTCTTCAGCTCAAGGGTAGCACTCTACCACTTGAGCTACAGCACCACTTCCAGTTTTTTGGTAGTTTACTGGGGATAAGAGTCTCACAGACTTTCTTGCCTAGTCTGGCTTTGAACCAAGATCCTCAGATCTCAGCCTTCTGAGTAGCTAGGATTATACATGAGGGAGTGGGGAGGAGTAGGAGTCTATGGGCTAAAGTATCATAGAAAAATCTTATTCTACCATAGACAAGGACAGATCCTGGCCTATTCCAATTACTTCCTTAAGATGTGGCTTTCCCAGCTCATTCTGTAGTTACACTGAGAACTACATCTTAGAAAAGGTGAAATTAGAAAAAGCTGCATTCAAACAAGACACTTAGAATATCAACCAGTCCTAACTCTAGGACTTAACTCTCCAATTAACCAACTGGTATATTTTAATATGATATCTTAAAAGAGATTTTGTATACATTATTAAATTAAGGATATTGACCTTGGGAATATCCCAGTTATCTAGGTGGCTCCAGTATAATCCCAGAAGGTTTCTTGCAAAGGGGTGACAGAAGAGTGCAATAAGAGAAATAAGATGCAAAGTGAAAGGAGAAGATAGAGATCACGTGGTAGGCTGCTGAATTTTATCAATACAGAAAGACCTAAGAACTGAGGAATGTAAGAAGGAAGAATAAAACTGATTATCTTCTAGAGCCTCAAGAAGGAAATGCTTTTTCTTTTCTTTTTTATTTTATTTTATTTTTGTTAGTCGTAGAGCTTGAACTCAGGCACTCAGGGCCTGGGTGCTGGTCCTGAGCTCTTTTTGCTCAAGGCTAGTGCTCTACCACTTTGAGCCACAGGTCCATTTCTGGCTTTCTGGTAGTTAATTGAAGATAAGAGTCTCCTGGGGGCTGGCTTCTAACTGTGACTTGCAGATCTCAGCTTTCTGAGTAGCTTGGATTACAGATGTGAGCCGCCAGTGCCTGGCTAGGAAGTACCTTCCGACACCTACTGATACCTACTGACACCTTGAATAAAACTGATTTTCAAATTTTTGACTTCGAGAACTGTAAGATAATAAACTATTTTAAGTTAATATGTTTGTGGCAAAATGTTACAACACCAATAGGAAGTTGTTATTTTCTAAATATCTTTGCAACAAAAATATTTTTCTTTAACAGATACATTATTTTGCTTAATAAAATAAGTCCTAGCATTATGGTTTTAGAATTATAATCCTGGTATAAGTTATTTCTAGAATGGTCTGTGATTCAGCCTTTTTAATCTTGTCTAATGTAATTATATAAATGCAATCAATTACTGAATGTACTGAAGAACTTAAAAACTACAGTTCATAAATTTAGTAGTCTCATACATGTTATACAATCTCAGTTCAGTAACATAAACTGTCCTGTAATATGCATTGCACTCTACAACTGATTTCCTATTTCTTTCTTCTTCTTCCTCTTCTTTCTCCTCCCCCTCCTCCTACTCCTTGCTTCTCCTCCCCCTCCTCCTCCTCTCCCTCCCTCATCCTCCTCCCTCCCCTCCTCCTCCTTCTTCTGCTGGGCTTGAACTCAGGGTCTGGGTACTGTCCCTAAGCATTTTTCCTCAAAGCAAGCACTTTACCACTTTGTGCCACAGTTCTACTTCCGGTTTTCTCATAGTTAATTAGAGATAAGAATCTCACGGACTTCCTGTCCAGGCTGGCTTTGAACTGCCATCTTCACATCTCAAACTCCTGATTAGCTAGGATTGCAGACATGAGCCACAGGCACCTGGTTTTTCCTATTTCTTAAATAGCATTTAGAATTTCTGCAGGATTCCTCTTAGCAACATTGTTTTGTCAGCAGTAACATCCATACAGTTAAGGAGAGCTTTTAAAGTTATGCAGCCTTGTTACACATATGATATATTTTGAAATGATTAATTTTATTTTTTTGAATTGATTAGTTTTAATATGATCAGCACTTGTCCCTGTATTAAGTGACTTCCATGATTTGTACTAGCTGAAATATATCTCTATGATTTAATAAAGGGTCCAGTGAAAGAAATCTGAATTGACATATTAAATTTGTTTATATATCTACAGCAGAGGAGAGTATAAATGACTCTTACAAAAATTAACTGCCTTTCTCTGTTGGATGGCATACTACTCCTGCCAGTATTATGTAATATTCCATTTTCATAACGTTGGGATCTTTATCTTCTGAAGTTGTCTTTTATATGGTTGTCTATTTACAACTCACTTCCAAATATTATCATCCATTAAAGGCTGTCATCCATTAAAGCCTTTTTTTTTTTTTGCTGGTCCTGGGCATGGACCTGAGTATCTTTGTGCTCAAAGCTTGTGCTTTATCGCGTAAGCCCACTTCCAGGTTTTCCTGAGTAGTTTATGGGAGGTAAGAATCTCATGGATTTTCCTGCCCAGGCTGGCCTGGAACTGCAATCCTCAGATCTCAACCTCCTTAGTAGCGAGGATTATAGGTATGAGTCACTAGCACCAGACTTAAAAGTGTTTTTTAATGCACATAATAAAATTGAAATTTGGCAAAGATAACTGACTCAAAATCAACTGACTGCATAAAAGCATACATTTTTATGTGCTTAGATTAGTGAAAATACAATATTCATTCTTCTAATGCACCACATTTTTTAGTGTGTTTAGGGTATTCTCTATATAAATCTAGTTTTTCCTAATTCTGCTGAGTCAAGATGTTAGACAACGGGTTTAATGAATCAGTAATATCTTACTAAAAGGAAATGGCTATATTGATAGAATTTTTTTTCAGTTTGACAGACAGTAAATTTCAATTCTTAATATCAATTTCACTTCATTTTTCTATTTTTGAAAATATTGAGATAGTGTAGTCTGTAAAAAAGATTTAAAGAGTTAATTCAAGCAATCTAGGCAAGGTTCTAAACTTCCCATTCCGTATTTTCCTTGAAGCACCTTGCTTTTTTTTTTCCTGCTTTGTCCCTGTGTTCAAAAAGAAATGTACCCATTACCTGATTCACGTAACTGTAATCCCTCTGTACGTCACCTTTACAATAAGAAAAAACAGAGTCCAAATAAGCTTGAATCCAAGAAGATTTTCTCACAGGAGACTTAAAAAAAATCCACATATAGGCTTTGGAATATTTCTGCTTGCAAATTATTTCCAATTTATAAATCAGAAGTGTAAACAAAACACAGACAGGGTTATGATAGTTCATTCACGGTTATGGGCTGACTTGTGTTTCTTACAAAATTCATAATTTGAGGTTTCAACCTACTTTGCTTCAGAATGTCACCATATTCGGAGATACAGCCAACAGAGATAATTAAGGTTAAATGAGGTTACAAGGGTGGGCCCTGATCCAACCCAACAGATGTCCTTGTAAGAAAAGAGACACCAGGCATCCATGTGCACGAGGAAAAGGCCATGTGAGGACACTACAAGACGGTCATTGTTAGCCAAGAAGAGAGGCTGCAGGAGAAACCCAAATTGCCAATACTGTAATCTTGGAATTGCTGCTTGTAGACGTGTACGAATGAAATTTATGGTTTAAGTTACCTTACCTGTGATGTTTGGTTATGTCATTCCCAGAAGACTAATACATCTACTGAGAGATGGCTTCCAGAATATTTTATGAGACTGAACCTTCATATTCTGTTAAGCAACCAGTGCCTTTCTAATGTCATTACTCTAAGGCAAACAAAAGGTTGAATTTTTCTGTCTTTTCTGAATGTAGGGCTTGCATTATTTGTTGAGGAGTATTCTGTTATGGATATATGAATCTCCAGAATTTTTTTTTTTTTTTTGGTCCGGTTGTGGGGCCTGAACTCTGGGCCTGGGCACTGTCCCTCAGCTCTTCAGCTCAAGGCTAGCGCTCTACCACTTCAGCCGCAGTGCCACTTCTGGTTTTTTTCTTTTTTGCTTATGTGGTGTTGAGGAATTGAACCCAGGGCCTCATGCATGCAAGGCAAGCACTCTACCACTGAGCCACCTTCCCAGCCCTCTCCAGAATTATTTTTACCTTGCCAAAGTGACTATATTCAAGCTATACTTTTATGTGATTAGACATTTGTTCTATGAAATCATTGAGTTAAGAAGGAGCAGGGAGGTAGTTGGGGGGGGGGTGGGAGATGGGAAGGGATGGGAAGGGGAAACAAAGGAGGAGGCAACAATGCTTGATAAGAAATGTACTCATTACCTTGCCCATGTAATTGTAACCCCTTTGTACGGTATTTTCACAATTAAAAAAAAAAGAAGGAGCAGTGTTTGTTATTACAGTATAATTTCTCCCTGCTGAAGCAACAGTTTGTTAACTTTGTAAAAAATAGAATATTTTCCTTCAATTAAGAAAAAGACATACAAAAAATTAGGTATCAATATATGAACACATGATCAGTAAAAATCCTTCCTATACTTCCTATACTTTGCAAATTATTGATGAAGCCCTAGAAAATGCCATCATTCCCATTCACCTCCATGGAACAAAGTTAAGAATATTTTATCCATATCATGGGAAGGATAGTTGGGTGATTAATGGCCTAGAGCAGGCAAATGTGACTCTTCACTGTTTATAGGACAGGTTTGGCAAAATTCCTAAACATCATCACTGTTTATAAAATCATAAGATCCCTCTATTCAGAATGAAACAAAGCCAAAGTTCATTTGCACAGTTTTGCTGCTGTAACTGAAACCACTTAGGGATGTTTATTGTTCTAGAGCAGGAACAATAAAGACCGAATAAACAAGAAACTGACCCAGTGTGATGCTATCAGATGAATCAAAGAAAAACAAGCAAGTTTCTACATACACAGTTGAGCTCATTCTCTCCCTGACTGTGATTACCTTGCCAGCATGAAGCTTTCTATTGTCGATTTTGACATTAGGGATGAGGGAGAGGGCAAGTCCACATTGCTTATAAAGATAGTTCTGTCTCAGTATGTTTTCCTTACATTTTTAAAAATTTACATTTTACAACACAAATCTGACTAGAGGAAAAAGTGAAGCTAATGTTTGGGTGCAGCTGGTCATTTTGTGCTTAATAAAGAGATGACAAAACATTTTTTTCTGTATTAAGGAAGTTCTCTAAAGGAATTGAAGGTGCCTTACATGAAGACAATATGTACTAAGCAAACTTAATGGCAAAGATCAAATGTTAAAAATAAAATGATTTTCAAATGTCAACTTATTAGGAGACCCAAGCAAACAGGGCTTTGATTCAAGAAGGTAGTAGAAGGTAACCGAGTTCAGGCATTCTGAGAAGACACCACCTACCATCTGCTTTGTTTCAGTGTTTGTGATGGTACATTTTCATACTGAACCCTTTTGCTATGTGTGAATGAGATTCAGGCAGGAAAACCAAGCCAGCAGAAGGTACTTAGATTCCATTGAATATGATACTTAAATGGAACCATCAGTTCAATTCATCAAAATGCAGACACTAGGAATCAGGTGGGAAGATAATTATAATTAGGTCTAAAAGACAGGAAGTCAGGGTTCTACCTGCTGTGACTTTAGATAGGATTAGAGCCAGCTGTTCAAGACCATCAGCACATAGCAGGGAAGTTGGGGGAATGGTGAGGGAACAATGTTAGTCTTGCACAAACCATTTCATTATTTTGTTTCTGTTTGATGGGTCTAGGGATGGTTGGAAAATTACTGAATTAGAATTCAGAGATCTATTCTAAAATCAAGAGGCTGGGCTTAGCTGAGAGTTGTATTGTGCACTAGAGTAATATACTTATTTCTATGTTATTGTTCTTGATGATAATGATGGTAATGAGAACGTTGATGTTGCTGATGATGATGACAGAGGATATATTTTTCCTTGAAACAAACACAGTGGATTGGGTTCATGTGAGATGGATTTACTTCATTATATAAACCAAAGCAGCAACAAAGTTGCATACAATGAAAGTTTTAGTAGGTATATCATTTATCATTTCTCCCTCTATAAATATTGATTGATATCTGCTCTCAGTAAGTTATTGGGCCAGTCATTCTATTCAGCAGAGTTCATAACTAGGGAAATTTCATTGGTTACTTTTCAGTTTATCATTTGTTATGGCTATAGTATGCCTCTTTACTGTTTTAATTATTGAAACTCTTTATGCTTACTTGGGATTGGTTTAAAAGAAAATACAGGCAAACAGAATGTCAATCAACAGCTGGCATTTGCTGTTTTCTAACATACTTTTTTGTGTCAATAGAAGATACATATATTGGTAATGAATAATGGTTAAACATAACATATTCCTGGGAATACTTGCATTGTAGAAGTGACAATGGGGAAAACAGGATGTTTGATATTTTGGTTTTGAGTTAAATAGCAAGAAAAAGAATCTGTGTTGAATTATATTGTCACAGCATCAGCAAACATCATTTAAATATACTCACTTTGATTTGGAATATTTTTTTGGTTTTCCATAAATATGCCTCTCACATGAAAAAAATAAAATAGTAGCTGAGAATTTCCCTAAACACCTAGCTGTTATAGCTGTTATTGAGAGACAATGTGATCTATGTGGCTAAGACTTGGGCTGTTTAGCCAGCAAGGATTGATTTCCAAACCTAGCTCTTCCATTTGCTAGATGAACAAAGTTAGGCAAACTACTTAATCCTTCTGTATTTCAGTCTGCTTTGCAGTAAAACTGCTGAAATACTTCTGGCTAATGAGCAGTTGTGAAGGTTAAATGGATTAATGGATTAGTAATGTTAAAGGACTCTGAAATACAAATCCAGTCTACTTCATAGGGCTTGCTACTGTTAGGATGGTAGGGTATCTAATCACATCAAATTTGGAAACAGTCATGGAAGAGAAGAACTTAGAGATCAATAGAAATCACTCACAAAATAGAAGATATGTACTCTTACAAGGAGAAATAAAGAAGAAAAATAGCATATGATTATATAAAATGATGCTTATTGAAATCCAAGAAATCAAGAAAAGAAATCAAGAGTTTCTTCTTCTTTTTTTATTGTCAAAGTGATGTACAGAGGGGTTACAGTTACATAAGTAAGGTAGTGAGTGTATTTATTGTACCATTTGCCGTTTTTTTCTGTCTCCCTTTCTTCTTTCTTTTTCTCTTTGGTCTATTCCCTTCTGTTGCTGTTTCTGGTTTCTGTGACCTTTGTCTTGTGTATAGGTTTATCTGACTTGGGGAGAGAAAGGGGAAGAAGAGAAATGGTGGGACAAAGGGTGAACCATTGCACAGTGAAACCCACTAGACACTACGTTGGAAATGAACTATGCGACTTTGAGGGGAAGGAAGGCAGGGGAAAAACGGGGAGAGAATAAGGTAGAGGGTGATACTGATCAAAAGGACATGTACTCCTTACCTGATTCATGTCACTGTAACCTCTCTGTCCATCACCTTTACAATATTTTTTTAAAGTAAAGAAAAATATAGTATATAGTTTGGCAAAAAGACAAGGGAACATAACATTACCCCTATTTCCACGTCTTCTGATAAAAACAAATTATTTGACATGGTGCAAAGGAATAAAACTCTAATTACTAGGAGAAAAATCCCTCAGGAGAAGTGTCATGGTTAACTTTAGGACCATGGAAATTAGACACTTCTTATTAATGAGGATGATGTAATTGTGAAAAGTCTCCAAAAAAGGTGAGTGAAGTCTTGCTTGTGAAAAGTATTTTAACACTCTTATACTCATGACATTAAAATACCACTGTCCTGTTAGTTTTTAATATGCTAAATGCAAACCCAATCTACCTTTTTTTCTATAAACAGTTTTCAGTAGGGGTTCATATTTTGGCAATGTTTATGTCTTCAAGACCCAAATCTTTGGTTCATGTTAGGTATAGATGTTCTCAAAGTAACAATGTAAAGGAAAATGTGCTTTCCTTCTGTACAATATCAAAGTAACCGTAATTTCCTGGGCAACAAGAAAATCAGATTCTCATTCTTTGTTCTTGGTGTTGGTGTCAATCTCATCCTGGCCTGCCTTTACCTATTCAGGCCTTGTCCTGCTCCACCCATGCCCACCCATTAATATGGAACATGGGTTATGGGAAAGACCAAATCTTCTTCATAGAAACATGTTCTTTTGTGTTGTTAGGAAAGGTAAATGATCATGCCATGTAAAAAAACTCAGTAAGTAAAACTAGAGACCTAAGTCAATGTATGTAATTCCTAGAATATAAGAACAGTAAAAAAAAAATCATATCTGAGACATAATTTATCAGGGGAATTGTAAAACACAAAAGAGTGGATCAGAACTAAAAAGGAAATAGAGTATACATCACTTTCTATAATTTGTTAAATAACTATTTTGACTTCTTTGGCTATTTTCCCATACTACCTAGGGGAAAATGTTTTAGATTTTTTAAAATAAGTTTTTTATTATGAAAATACTATACAGAGGGGTTACAGTTACATGAGCAAGGTAATGAGTTCATTTCTTAACAAGCATTGTTGCCTCCTCCTTTGTTTTTCCCCTACCATCCCTTCCCTCCCACCTCTACAACTACATTCCCCACACACCCACCCCTGCCTAAATTGTAAAGTTCGTTTTTTCAACATAGCGTCTTGAACATCTCATTGTTGCAATGGGTCAACTCATATCCCTATTTAAGTAATTTGTTTTTTCCCTTCCACTCCCCAAATTATACCAACATCAAATACAGTGAAAACAAGAGTTATACCGTGGGGGAGGGACATACAAAACAACAAAAAATATTTTAGATTTTATTTGCTTTTCTCCCTACAGTAGACTCTGTAGAGAGTCTAGTAAAGGCAAGGATAAGTTTGAACTTTGGAAAGAAAAAGGGAAATGGCAGATAGCTAATCTTCAAGTTCTTTAGTTTGCATAGCTATAACATAATACCATACATTTTATTTTCTAATCTTTTTTTTTTTTTCCCCCCCGGTCATGGGGCTTGAACTCTGGGCCTGGGTGCTGTTCCTGAGCTCTTCAGCTCAAGGCTACTAGCACTCTACCACTTGAGCCAAAGCGTGACTTCTGGCTTTTTCTGCTTGTATGGTGCTGAGGAATAGAACCCAGAGCCTCATGTATGCAAGGCAAGCACTCTACCATCTTCCCAGCCCCGATGCATTGTATTTTCTGTGTCATTACTTACTAATTTTTTATTTTCAGGTGATTCACATGTTTTCTCATTTAATTGTTTTTTTTTTTTTTTTTTGGGTCCGGTCGTGGGGCCTGAACTCTGGGCCTGGGCACTGTCCCTCAGCTCTTCAGCTCAAGGCTAGCACTCTACCACTTGAACCACAGCGCCACTTCCGGCTATTTTTTTTATGTGGTGCTGAGGAATCGAACCCAGGGCCTCGAGCATGCAAGGCAAGTGCTCTACCACTGAGCCACCTTTCCAGCCCCATCATTTAATTGTTTTTTATTTATCCTTTAACAGAAGTCCTTCAAGGAAGAAAACTAATGCATAGTTAAGAAATACACAGACTGTATCAGCCTTTAGTATACAGAGCTTTCTGTGTTCAAACATCAAAATTATCAGAAAGAAGATTAGTAATTCTATGAATCATGTTTCTTTTAATGATTATGTGTCCAGAAGTAATTTGCTAAGTGTTTTAGCCATTTGAAAAACTGGAGGCTAAGAGAGACTATTTTATATTTATAAGTCCTGATTTTATACTGTTAAGTCAGAGTTCTTTAGTGCTTGTATGTATTAAGAAATGACCAAAGTCAAAGCTATAGTTACATAATATGATGGATAAAAATTACAGTTTACAAAAATAAGAATAGTGTTTTAGAAATTGACTTTGGTTATGCCATAACTTTATACATAAAAAAAAAACAAAGCCTCAAAACAAAATGACCATCTATCCCAAGAGGATCTGGTGTTGGTGAATAAAAATGAATTATTGAAAATAAAACATTAGCTTGCCCCAAACAATCATTTCAAGATAATAGTATGTGTTTTAGAGAGAATTTTAAGCAAACATTTGTTAATTAGTATTCCCTACCACAGCCGTGTTGCTCTATGGATATGTTACATATGGAAGGTACATGATAGTAAAAAGTGGTTTTGTAACATCGTAACATTCTTCTTGTCTCCCATTCTGGAATTAATTTCTTCATTTTACCTCTTACACAAAGGAAACTCTGGACACTAAAATTTCCTGCTGAACACAGGACAGTGAATCTTCATTACAGAATCTTATTTCAAACCTCAAAGCAGGGTCTTTTTATTCTTCCTTTTCAGCAACTTCAGTGCTATCATCTTTCCTAAGACCAGCCTCTTACAGCGTTGATCTTGTCATACTCTGCAATAATTGAGGGCAGCCAAACTTGCTGTGGCAGGGAGAGATATGCTTCTGTGATGTGGCCTTGTTGAAGTCACAGAACAACTTACGTGGACATGACATTTGGCCTGCATCTTGAAGGAAGGAAGCAGGGCTTAGCTTTATAGTAGGGAAAAAAGAGAAAGGAGCTCTAAGTGTGAAGTATACTAATGTGGTGATGGGAAGAAGCAGAATGTGTTGACTTCTGCATTACCAAGTAGCTCATCCCATGAGTGCTAGGCACAAGTGGGACCTCCATGTAAGCCACCTGGATCAGTAAATCACAGGACAAGACAGAAATTAACTTCAATAAGTATGCTGTGATCCTTTGTGATGTAAGTGTGTGTGTGTGTTGGGGGGTAGGATTTAGAACTCATTACTGGAAGTATTTTATGCTGAATGGGTTTGAGAGAGAACTGCAGAATCCCTCTTTAACCTTTCCCAACTCTTTCCCTGGGAAGCAGGTGGGAGGTGCCCTTCCTTATTCGTGAGGAAATGGATGTCCGTGGGTCTAACAACACAGGGATATAAAATATGACCAGTTAGTCACCTCTCACTTAATATGATTAGATTAAACCTTTGTCAAATCAAAGTTCTCCATGACTGTTAACTCCTTTACCAAACTTCAAATTAAAAAAGAAGGGGATGGGAAGGATTAGGAGAAATGGGGGACAGTGATCAAGATGTATAGTAGTCATAAATTGACATGTTGGATTGAAAGCCCTTTGTGTAACAATTTATAGATTTAAAAAAACAGAGAGGATGATGGGGGTGAGTATCATCAAAATACATCATAGGTATTCATGAGTAATGAAATATATTACAATTATCTGAAACTGGAGAGAAGCCAGGCAGTGGCTCATGTCTGTAATCCTAGAAATTCATGACAACCGGTAATAGCAAAATGTCCTGGCATGCACCTGATCTCCCAGATACAAAGGAAATGTAAATAGGAGGATCATGGTCCATGTTGGTCTGGGCACAAACGTGTGCAATCCTGTCCAAAAAATAATTACAAAAGCAAAAAACTTGTGGGGTGGATCACAGTCCATGCTGGCCCAGACATAAATGTAAGACTCTATTCAAAAAATAATTGTGACTGTGAAAAAGAGCTGGGTGAATGGCTCAAATGATAGAACCCCTACCTGCCATGGTTCTGAGTTCAAACTCCAGTACCACCAACCAAAAACAAGGGAAAAAGTAAGAGAGGTGGGTTTGATCAAAGTACATTAAAAGTATATACATGTGTGTACATGAAATCATCACAATGAAATTCCTTTGTACAATTAACTAATAAAAACCATACAACTGCTTATTCAGGTCTTCTTGGCCTTCTGAGGTTCTTGGGTCATGTAACACTTAAGTAAATTCTATGCTTGTCTATTGTTAATCTGTCTGTTACTTCAGGGCCTCAACCGTGAACCTAATGATGTGTGAAGAAAGCTATTTCTTCTCCTTACATAGGTATCACACAGGGCACAGAGGACTCAAGGAAGCACATGATAGCTGTACTTGCAAAAAATCTTGCAGTTACTAAGTGAGGAAGCATCTTGCTCATATCCATCCCTCAGCATATCCTGATATTCGCAGAGCAAGCATAGTAGGAGTTAGAATAAAACCACTACAATCTTAGAGAAGTCAGACAGCAAACATTTTAATGACTGAAGAGTAGCACCAACTTTCACATAAATAATTTATGAAAGGTCGAGTAGCTAATTTATTAAATAACCATAAAGAAGTTTGTTGGAGCCTCACCTGTGTCTGTGTGTTTGCACTTGTTTTTAATCCAGAGAAGTTTCTATTCACCACATTGTGGTTCTTGCCAAGGATAGAATGGTGGCACTGTAATGTATCTGGGGTCAAGAGACAAGGACCTGATTCTGTTTCCAGAAGTCTACACATGAGGTAGTTCAGCTCATTTCTCCAATAATAGATCCAACAAACAGCAGGGAAGTATAGAGAGTCTCCCTTGTCTGAAAGGGATTTTTTTTTTTTGCCAGTCCTGGGGCTTGAACTCAGGGCTTGGGCACTGTCCCTGAGGTTTTTCTTTTGCTCAAGGCTAGTACTCTACCATTTGAGCCACAGTGCCACTTTTTCTATTTATGTGGTACTGAGGAATCAAACCTAGGGCTTCATGAGTGCTAGGCAACCATTCTACCACTAAGCCACATTCTCCAACTCAGAGGGATTTTTTTTGTGAGGATGAAATAAAATAATTAATGTAAAGAATGATGAAAATGACAAAGAAATTCTATAGATATAACAAATTAGGATGCAACTTCCTGAGAGAGCACTGCTGTGGAGTCAAGAGTTACCCACAGTTATCTCTTTCATTAGAGTGGATGGACATTTAACAAGAGTAAATGGAGAGTTCCATGGCTCTATCAGGTCATTGAAAAAATAGCCTATACTATCTAAATAGAAAAGTATCCAGATTATGAAGAAATACTGTTTTAATAAGTTATCTCTCTTCAGTATTTAGATAGCATTTTGAAGGCCTCTCATTTTAATAACCTTCTGAGGGGATAAAAATTGAGGATTACATTCCTGTGGTATAAGAGGAATTATGCTTTATCAACATCTGACATGATTTTAGAAAACGCTGATAGTTTTGAAACAGTTTGTTGCTCAATAAGCCTGCATCACTTGAATGCATTAGAGACCCTTATCAAATAAGAATTGATTATGCCTACAGTTTCTCAGAAAGACTATTAATGCAGATTAATGAGTGTCTGGAAAATTAGAGTTAGAGAGTTTTGATATAAAACATGTAAGAAAATAGAGGCAAAAGACATTTAAAACTTTCTATCTGCTCTTGTGCCCTTTACAGAGTGTACATACATGTGCATACTTTAAACAATGATGTACTATTAATATTGGTCAGACAATTTATTTTCTAAGGAGTATCTCACAGTTTTATCCTTCAAGATAAAAGTATTTGGTTAACTTCAAATAGCAAACTGTATATCTTGAAGATTGTCTATATTAGTTCTGAACTAAGAAATAAATGTCCCTAAATACCTCATCTCAAAGGGACTCTGCTTATGAACATTTACTACCACTGTTGGGCAGTGCTGAAGACTGAGCCTGGGTTACGCATAAGCTAATCCTGTGCTCTGCCACTGAGTTGTTCCTCTAATGCCTATTGCTATATTTCATAGGAAGTCTTAACCCCACCTCCACCCTATTAAGTTCAGGGTATGCTCCTCAGTAATACCTCAGTAAAAATATTAGAGTCGGATGAACAAATTATCCAAATACTAATGATTTTAGACATTTTTACCGTGCAATATTTATTGATAACTTTAGGGAAAAATATGTAATTTATGATATTGTCAATATAGCTACAAATATAAAATATTCTTTAAAGAACTCAAGTTTTCACTTAGGCCATTTTGGAGTGTTTAACCTTTTTCTCCTTTAGGTTGCTGTGAATGCCATATTAGATTAATCCTTAGATCATTCACAATTTGAATTGCTGCTATGAATGGTATCTTATTTTTTAAAATAATAATTTTCTCATTGGTTATTGCATTAATGAAAATTAGAATTTCTCAAGAAGATTTAGGATTAACATTTCCTTCCTTCCTCCCTTCTTTCCTTCTTTCCTTCCTATCTTCCTTCCTTCCTTCCTTCCTTCCTTCCTTCCTTCCTTCCTTCCTTCCTTTTTCTTCCTTTCTTTCTAATGGTTTAATTCTTTGGGTGTTTTATAAAAGAATTATTTACCAATTACATATAATAATTTTTTAATTCATTGCTTTCCAATTCTGATACTTTAAGATATTCTTTTGCTTTAATTAGGATTTTATTTTATCCGTAGAAGAATGCCAGTAACAGGAAACATCTTTTTCTGATTGCATACATTAAAGGGAAATGTCCACAAGTTTCTCCACTTAGTAAAGTCATCTTTGCCAAAGCTGGGACATTCTCTGCATTCGGTTTTCCAAAAGGCTTCTTATTTTTCCTGAAATCATAAAGAGACCTTGAATGTTGCTGTACATTCCTTTTTATGCAATTATTCTTGAGATTATGTATTTTTCTTCTTTTATTCTATTCTTATCATAAGGTACACTGAATATATGTGATTAAATATGCACCATTGGAAAACTTTCTAGAAGTCTTATAATATCTACATGTATATATCTATATCCTCCAATATTAAATTTGCTATATTTGGATTTGGTTTATATTATAATTGCATTCCTTATTTAGTTGACTATCAAGATTGTACCAACTTAAGAAATGAACTGGCAAATTTACTTTCCTACATCTTTGAAAAACTTTATTAGATAGGGATTATGTGCTTTATCCATTTATTTTCTTTTCCATGTTTTCTGTATAACGTTTATACTCAGCAGAAATCTCTCATCATCCTTCTTCCTTTTGTTTGGAACTATCTGCCACATTCGATAGAAAAATACACTTAGTTTATGGCAAGAGGTGCTGACCAGGCCACAGTTTGTTCTTTTCCAGGTAGATTTAGGATATTTGGGAGCATGGTCAGGTCACAGAGTTTGCAATAAAGCAGGCTGAATTAACCCTTCACTCGCCTATCCAAGACACTCCTGGTATTAGGAGAATATTATATTAACAACTGAGTAGATTCTGTTATTTCTACTGATAGTTTTGCTTTGAGGATCATGGCTTAGGGTTGCCATATTCAGTGACCCTTGATTTTGTAAATATATTCAGTCTTTTTTGTTTATTTCCTCAGATGATAGGTAGGGAGATTCTGGAGTTCTGATCCACTTAATAAATTTACTGATGTATTAATTCTTCAATACATTAATTATGTGAATTGATTGATTCAAACATAGTGGTAGAGCCTTAATAACTTCTTAAAGTTCTCAAATGGTGTGTTCTCATTTATTATCTCCTTTTGAGGATTAAATTTCAACATTGGTTTCAGGGGGGATAAACCATTTTCAAACTATGGCACTCAGTATCTACGGGAGATTGGTTCCAGGACATGCACGCACGCGTGCATGCATGTGCATGTATGCGCGTGCACACACACACACACACACACACACACACACACAAACACACACACATGCACACTACCAAACCCCAAGATACTAAAACTTAAGGTTGCTCAAATCCCTTATAAAAATGGTATATATGGTCTATATAAAGTTAGAAAATACAAACACATGTCAATAATATGCTGCATAAAAGCTATGATGTTGCTGTAGTTTGAACCTCAGTGTTATTACTGAATTCAATGATAAAATACTGCCTCCTTAAGGTGGTACAATTAAGAGATTGGGACCTCTGGGAATCAATTAGGTCTTGAGGATAGAGCCATGAAGGAGGGGGCTGATATCCACATAAAGGAGGCTCCAGGAAACTTGCTTGCTGCCTCTTTTAGCACCACATAGGAATGCAGGGAGTCAGTGTTCTGATTTCATGGGAAGCAGTGAATATGTCTACATCTCAATCCTGATCTTTCCTGACTCATCTTTCCTGATGAGAAACAAATGCGTATTGTTTGAAATCCATTCAGTTTATGGTATGTAGCTAGAGGAAACTAACATACTTGCATACTCAGCCCCAATCTGAAAAAAAGAAAACTGGAGAGCCAAGGATTTTTCTCAAAGGAAAGTGTATTCTTACTGTATAACACTCAAGACTTAGAACCTTCACTTACGTTTTTGAAGATATGACAGAATCCGTGAACCAAGTGTTTAAATTTCTACTAGCTCCTGCCAATGAATATGGATATAATCTGGTTCATAGCCATTTTATGTGATGAGCAAAGAACTAGACATTCAATTATGAAGGGCTTTGAGTAGAGGAGGTCTGCTTTGAGTCACTGAAGCACTAGCATTAGCCTTGTATCTGTTCAGAGATGACACGAAGTGTAGGGAAGCACAGAAAGTTGTGGTTATGCAACAGTTATAGTAGGTCTTCTTTTAGTAGAGAAAATTTCCCATGGTCAGTAACAAAATAAAAATGCTCAGTCCTACTTTAGCTATACAAAAATGATCTTCATGACACTGGTTAAGGATTGCTCTCTTACCATCTGGTCTAGTATGTGTAATAAGTATCATACATATCATAACTATCTGTCACATTAATGACATGTAGGTGTAAATTTAATAGCAAGATAAATTTCTTTAACGTTAAATAATTGTGGCACAGATTTATCTTGCATGGTGAGAGTTCCTGTTTATCATTTGAAAATTAAAAAGGCAAACTAGTTCCTGTTCTGGTTGAAAAGTCCTAGGTCCATTTAAATATAAATAAACACAGAAGAAGAAAAAATAGGGAGGAGCTGGAGTAAATCCACCATGCAGTCAAAATATTTAGTGAATGTCTGCTGCGGGGCTAGGGGGTGGAGGGGGGGAGGGAGAAGGGAGCGGAAGTGCAGTGGTAGAACACAGCCAGGCAGAGCAGCTGTAATCCCTGCCCTGACACCTCTGTGCCCTCCTGAGGACTTTCAACAATGTCTAGAAACGTTAACATTAGAAAGAGGAAGAGACGAATACTCTCCGAATTATTTGAACAACTTTTAAGTAAATCTAAAATTAGTTAAAAAAATAATGTATACTGACATTCATGCCAAGAGAACCTTAAGATGTTTTTGAATACTTGATGAAGGGAGAGAATTTGCGGGTCCTTGAGAAAGGGGAGTAATTGAATGCAGGTGAAGGAACTCTTACATGGAATAGATGTATACTGGGAGACAACACGACTGGCTGGGTGCAAATGGAGACTGTTCAGAATGGCGGGGGCATGAACATGGAGGGAATGGATTCCAACCCACTTGGTCATCCCCGTCATGATTCCTGCTCTTTGTGACAAGGTTTTGGGAAAATCCTGCAGCTGCCAATTCTTAATGTGAAATTTTAGTCTGAGCTGTTGATGGAAAGCAGCTGCCCCAGGTGTACATTACACTCTCCCCTCTTCCCTTCTCACACAGCCAAGTTGCACAGTTTTGCCAAGAAAATGTGAGGCTCTCAGAAATGAGAGCCCCAAGGTAGCTTCTGTCAACCCATGGAAGATACTCTTCTTTCAACACGGACCACTTGTATTAACCGTCTACCCTGTTAAGGCATTAGCATTTTACTTTTATTTATATGGTAGCTTAGGCTGACTTGACCAAGGCAGATATTAACTTAAAGCTCTCTGATGGTTTAGGGTTTGTGGACACTGAAGTTTCCAGATCATTAAATCTCAGGCTGCATGGAGCGTGGTGTTACCCCTTTAGGCATGTTCTCTACTTTGTCTCAATTTAACAGTGGTTTGTTGAGTATTCACTGTAAGCATTCAAGTAAAGTTTTAAAAAAAATCCCCTGCTCGCATGGGAAGAGAATGTTCAAGTACTTTTGATTACTGCCAATAGAGTGATATTTGTTAGAATATTTAGCCTCTTGGTATATACAGCTGTTTAGATTTCTCAGTACCATTTTCTGGGTTTCCAAAGAATTTCCACTCTCATGGTTTAATTTATTTCCTGAAGGGAATTCTTTAGAATCAATTTGAGTATTATTGCTTTACTATATTTTTCAATATTACTAAAAATAAGGAAGGTTAGTTTGGAGATGTCAAGAAATTTCGGCAGTAATGGGACCAATAAGTATTGTAGCCAGAATTCTACATCCCTTCCTTATAGCATATTCCTTAGAGCATATCCATTCCTTATATCCTCATAGCATCTGCTCTCCTATAGGAAGTGAGGATAATATGGATTTCATTTCTCATGGACATGCTTAAGACTCTGCCTTAAAAGACGAAAGTGTGACCTGCTTCATTTTGTAGGGTATATAAAAAAGTCTAGCAATTGGCAAGTGGACTTATTCTTCTGGCACTGACTTGTTCTTGCAGTGTCCTACTGGTATCTATATCTAGTATCATCCATTCAATGGTTAAATACATTGAATACACATATAAAAATGTCAAAATGAAGCCCATTATTTTGTAAATAGAAGACACTAAAAGTCTGTCTCAAGATTGTATATTTATCATCATCATCATCATCATTATTATTATCTATTATCTTTAAGCAGTTATACAAGTAGGTTTCAATTCAACATATCAGTTTTTGAGTACATCTTGATCAATGTCACCCCTTCTAGGTTTTTATGTTGAATTTCATTTTCTGATTAAAGCATCACAATGTTTGCTGAGTGCTGGTGGCTCACACCTGTAATCCTAGCTACTCAGGAGGCTGAGATCTGAGGATCATGGTTTGAAGCCAGCACAGGCAGGAAAATCCATGAGCCTCTGATCTCCATTTTTTGTTTGTTTGTTTGGTTTTGTTTGGTTTTTGGGATTTTTTTGTCGGTCATAGGACTTGAACTCAGATCCTGGGCACTATCCCTGAGCAATATCTGTTTCAGGCTAGCACTCTACTACTTTGAGCCACAGCTCCACTTCTGGTTTTCTGGTGATTAATTGATTAAAATTCTTTCATATCTACCTATATTTTTATCACTACTGATAATTCTCTCTTGGTAGTGATAAAAATATAGGTAGATATGAAAGAATTTTAATCAAAAGAGTAAATATTACATTTTAGATGAGTTATTGTCAGCAATGTACAGACTGCTGTGGTAAAGAATCAGACTGCATTTTCTTGATCTATTCATCCACTGAGAGGCACCTAGGTTGATTCCATATTTTGGCTATGGTAAACAATGCTGCAACAAACATGGTTGGGCTGGTAGCTTTATTGTGGCCTTGTTTGTATTCTTCTCCTCAGGGATAAATGGATCAAGAAAATGTGATATTATATAAACAATGGAATTCTGCTCATTCATCAGAAAGAATTATATTGTAAGGGACTGGAAAGACTTGGAAAAAAATTATATTAAGTGAAGTAAGGCAGATCCCCCAAAATATAGGTTGCATGGTTTCCCTCATTTGTGATAACTAGAATGTGCCTACAAATCTACAAATAAACACACTGAATGGTTAAAAAAATTAACCTGAGTGCTTTATTTCCTCTGTTGTAATGGAATTCTGCTGGAATTCTTGAAAAACTCCTAATTATTCCTCAAGACTCAGCCCAACAACTTCTCTACTTAACAATTTCTGTTCTAGCCAATTGGAAGTGACCACTCTGTATAAATGAACTTAGCATTATTTCTATCACTATAACTATTTTGCTTTTGATTTTTATTTACATATCTACTTGTTATGCTAGATTTGTAGCTTTTTAATTAGTAGAAGCATGTCCTGTACCCCTTTTCCCTTACTTCTCTTAATTTTGTTAGTATATGCATTTTGTTGGTATATACAGAACTGTTACTTTAAGAAACATTACTTGAAGAAGTATTCTGTGGTTAACAAAGTTGAATTACCCTTTATTTAGGGCAATATAATATCTCCTTTTCTCCTCTTCTTTTTAGGCAGTAGTAGGGTTGGGTATTGTTCAGAGCTGTGTGAGTGCTCGGCCACACCAGGCTCAGTTTGTTAAGATGAGGTCTCCCTAACTTTTGCACCAACTGGCCTAAAACCACATCCCTCCCAACTTCTGCCTTCCAAGTAGCTGAGATTATAGTGTAATAAACCATGCCTACCCAGGAAATACAGCCTCTTAAAGAAAAAAATATTCAAATACTTATAACATGAAGGAATATCATATTGATGTAGAAAATCACTAATACAATTTAGAGAAAGGATTTCCAGTTAAGCTGTTTAGGAAACAGCTTTTATATGAGAACTAGTTTATGTGGCGGATGTTGAAGGATTATTGGCATTTTTGAGATCAGATATATTTCATGCACTGGAATGATCAAGTGTGTCTTAGATTTTATAAGAATGTTGAGCTTGTAAGAACGTATGGTTCTTCCCTGTAGAATGATAGAAATCATGTGTGGAGATAATAAATGGGGCCAAGTGTAGGGAACTTTAATGCTAGGCTAACAATTCTGGTTGGACATGGGGCTGTAGTAACTGTGTGCAGAAGTGCCTTAATCAGAAGTCTAAGAAGGTTAATTTCAATCAATAAGTAGAACTGCATAAGCAGTTTTGTACAGTTTTGTAGCTGTACAAAAGGGTTTCAGTTCAACATTAGTTTGTGCAAACCACATATGTATAAAAATTATTAAGTAGTTGTGCAAAGGACTTGCCATTTCACAAAGCAGTTTATGAATATAAAGCATCTTGATCACCTCTTTCAATATTCTCACCCCCCTTTACTATACTTTTCTTAATTTTGTTCATATGTACATTGAATTCTTATAAGCACTGGAGCAAGTGCTTATCAGCCATCGACAACTGAGCAGGGTCAGAAAGTTAGGAAGAAAGATGCAGACTGTATTTGGAGGTTTCAGAACTGTTAACTTGAAGAAACGGAGATTTGAGATGATGGGAAACTAAAAATGTCTCACCCTCTGATCCTACACTTTCTGTACATTGTGGAAGAAAAACTTAGCTGAACAGGATGGGAATAAAACCACTGCAGAAACCATACGTTAACAAAATGGTAGTGCCCTCTTTAAATTGAAGATGTGTGTCTTTTTTTGTTTTTGAAGTCTCACATCACAGTCACTCCAACCAACCTCGAAGGAATTATTTTCCAAATAGGAAAACATAGGACCAAAGTCATTTGGGATGAAGGAATGATGTTGTCTTTCCAATGCTCATGCAAGAGAAGCACTGGCCAGATTAGCTAGATTGGGTGTAGAGCAGCCATTTCCCACTGGAATTGTGAGCTAACCTACTAAATGTTGGGTTGGAGAATTGCTCTATTGTTGTTTAAATGACTAAGTATTGGGTTGGAGAATTGACATATTCTTCCTATTCCTTCTTGCTTTACAAGGTCTGACTAATATTACACATTAGATTGTCTCTAAAGCCAGGACTGTGTGTTTCACCTTTACACAAGTGCCTATTCCAGTACTTTCTAGTAGATGTGTTTTATTTAATCCTAATTCTATCAGAAAATGTTGACATCCCTCCTAACCTTCAATGAAATAAAAGAGCAACATTTAAAAATCCTTTTTTTTTTAACATTTAAAAATCCTTAAGTTAGGAGGGTAGATGAGTCTTGCTTGCCCAGGACAAATGTTACTGGTGACTAATAACTGGAGTTTGTTGTTGCCCAAGTTTTTCAAAAAACATGTTCATTTACCAGAGTTTGAGCTAATATGTTTTTCATTCCAAAAATCATATTTCAACTCTTCATTCAATTTTGCACAGATTTACCTTTTGGCTTTCATGTAATGTAAAAGTCTTCTGAAAAGGCACAGCACTATATTTAATAGGTATTTCTAGGTAGAGGCAACCAGAGTATTACTGAAATCAAATTAATTGGCCAGAAGGGACTCAGCCTGGAAGCATTTTGGATTAAAACTCTTCTCTTTGCTGCTGTCTGGAACAATATATTTCTAATAAAACTGCTTTACATAAAAATCCTGATGCAATTCAATCCTATAGAGAGTTTTTTTCTTCTCACAAAACAGCTAGAGTGTTTTTCCAATAAAAGAATGTGTTGAGATTCTATTTTATCTTCTTGCACATTAACCTCATATATTTCCCATGGTAAAATTAAAAATATCTCATCTTTTTAATGCATTGTGTTAGGAGCCATTTTATGTAAATACATTATAGGGTTTATAGGTAAGCATGTGCATATATTCAATATCTGAGTGTATTTAGTAGGGTATTTGTGAGATGAGAGAAAGCCTAAATAGTAAAGACAGGACCATAAATATATGCATTTGTTAAAATATACTTGCATTTCATCAGAGTTGTTGGCTCAGACAATATCCCACACAGGTGTCTCTACTTCTGAAAGGATTGATACCCCAAATGAAGGTGTTTCAAGGATTGCCCATGGATCTTGTGGCTTAAAAATGAGTATATTATTTTGACACTTTTTTTCTGTAAGAATTACAGTGAAGTCTGTAAATGTAGAAAATGAGAAAGTTTTATATGATTATGACATTTTTTAGGAATATAAGATTTATTCAGTTGCTTCCTTGGGGTTATTTTCAAGTTAAATATTTTGTCAGGAATAATACAGATATGATGTGTTGTAATTCCAATTGCTTAGAATGATAATACCTTTTCCACCCTTGTTATTAGTGATGTTTGAGTTTGACTACAAAAGTTTGTCTGAATGATCTTCCAGTGTAAAGATGCTAGTTCTCTGGTGCTATCTTGTAGGTTGATACATTGCAATTACATAAAATCCTACTTCTCAATAAGTTGTTAGCTAGTAGTGTTTGCAACAATGGATAAATCAATTAGTTCATCAAAAAGTGAAAATATTGATCTTAATTGTCTTTTTTTTTCTTTTTGACAGTCCTGGGGATTGAACTCAGGGCCTAAGCACTCTCCCTGAGCTGCTTTTGCTCAAGGCTAGCACTCTACCACTTGAGCCACAGTGCCACTTGCAGCTTTTTCTGTTTATATGGTACTGAGGAATCGAACGTAGAGTTTTATGCATATGAGCAAGCACTCTACCACTAAACTATATTCCCAGCCCCTCAATTATCTTAATTCTATCTTTACACATTAACTGGCATTATTATAGAAAGTGCTTCTAAACTTCTCTTTAGTCTAACTATGGAGTATTGGATTATTTGTCATTCAATATCTTAAAATGCATTATCATTCTTTTTCTATTGAAAAGAGTTGATCCTTTTAAAAAATTTTTACGTATTTTTTATTGTGAAAATACTGTACAGAGGAGTTACAATTACATGGGCAAGATAATGAGTACATTTTTAAAAATATTTTTTTATTGTGAAAATACTGTACAGAGGGGTTACAATTATATGGGCAAGATAATGAGTACATTTCTTATCAAGCATTGTAGCCTCCTCCATTGTTTCCCCTTCCCATCCCTTCCCATCCTCCCCTCACCCCCCCACCCAATCCTCCCCGCCCCCCCCCCCACCAAAGTTGAATAGTTCGTTTTCGATATAACGACTTGTACATCTCATTGTTGCAATGAGTCCACCTGTATCCCTATTTAAACGATTTGTTTTTCCCCTTCCCCTCCACAAATTATACCGACATTAAATACAGTGAAAGCAGGGGTTATACTGTGGGGGAGGGACATACAAAGCAACAAAGAAATAATCTTATAAATGTGTTAGAAACAATCACAAGAAAGAAAAAAAAACATTTGAATACATATCTTAGGATTCATTCTCATCAAGCATTGTTGCCTCCTCCTTTGTTTCCCCTTCCTATCCTTTTCCAATTGCTGGGGGCAATTGGTGCTTTGGAAAAAGAAAATGAATGATTTGAAAATATCAGTTGTCAATAAAAGGTTAACCATGGAACTCAAAGAGATTCCTTCAAAATGCACAAAGAAAGTCATATGCTAATGCAGCCTAAAGGCAGGAAAAGAGGAGGACCAGGTTCACGAATTAAGGATGGCAGAATTCAGAGAATATTAAACTTTCCAACTAGTTATGGATGTCTTGAAAAGATTGGGGAACTAACAGTGAAGAATTAAAAGGTATTTGTCTGATGTATTTGAAAAATCATGAGTCTATAGATTCCTGGAACCCTCTTAGCCTGCAGAAGTGCCCATTGCTCTTTACGATCAAGTGCCTTAAGCCTTTCATAAAGTTGATACAGAGACATTGTCTAACCAGACAACACATCTGCCTGAGCCATTGTCTCTGTGGTCTCTTTTGGTAACTAGGCTAATTTAGAGTTTATTTGTTTGTTTGTTTGTTATCTTAAGTAATTGCACAAAGGAGTTGCCATTTAACAAAGCAGTTTATGAATATATTATGTCTTGATTCTAAGGACAGATGCTCAGGAGGAGTAGAGAATAATATTAGACACAAGAAGTTGTTAGATACAGTGTCTCAAGAGCAGATATAATGTCAAGAACACCCCTACAAGGAACCAGCAAGTTTCTAGAATGTGTTTTGGGAGCTCAGAAGAAAAAAAAATCAGTGGCCCACAAATTTATAGCAAAGTTTTGTTAACTGATATGACTGACATTTCCTTTGGGAAATCATGATTTCAAAGACTCTAGGCTGGTAGTATAAAGGAAAGATATGATTTGGAGGAAATGTCTGGTAGAATATGATAGAACCACAACAGATTTTTGAGGAGGTCTGTAAACATAGCCTCAGAACTTTCAATCTGTCAAGTAGAGAAACATGATTTTAACTGGACTTACCTTGCAGTCATGCAAAATAGAAAAAATTTGGATTCTTTAATTGTATAAACATTATCAAGCAGTATTCTGGTGGCTCCCACCTATAATTCTAGCTGCTCCAAAGGCTGGGATCTCATAACTGAGTAACTCTTCTTTCCAATTGCCCACAAAGGTGGGATGGCTCCATGGGTTGAACACCAACTATGAATGAAAAGTCCAGTACTGGGGCACATGCAGGTGTGTGTATGTGCACACACATACACACAAGCACACATACACACACAATAAATCAAACCAAACACCCAGGGAAAATATGATATACTTCAAAGTGGTCTAATAAATAAGAATCTACAGAAAATTATATTTCTTCTGATATTCTTCTATTATATGAACTAAATATGTTTTTCCCCAATTCCCATGTTAGAATCTTAGTCCTTAAGCTAATGATTGTAATGACAAGAGTCTGGGAGATAAGCAGATTTTGGAAGTGAAGTATGAATGGGGTGAGAACATTCTAGCCCTTTTCCAATCATGTGAAGATACAACAAAAATCCTATCACCAGAACCTACCCTTATGAGCACAATGTTATGAAACTTCCAGCCCAAGAACTGTGAGAAATAAGTTTCTGTTATTTACAATCTCAGCCTATGGTATCACATATTTATAGCCCAAATTGTCTAAGATGGTAGGCTTTATCAAGTTTAAATTAAATGTTAACTTTGAAAATTTTGGCTTTGACACACACTTGTTGTGAAGGAAAACAGACTTCTGATGGAAGAGAAGAAATAACATCTATTCAAACATGTAGAACAACGGAAGATCAACAAGTTTGACTTGAATTTATATAATTCTCATGAGAAAATGACTGGCTTGGAGAAAGAGAAGGCATTGCGAACATTAAAGTATTTGTTGGTATTGGGTTTTTCAAAGCATATTGAGGGGAGTCTTATGTTGATAAGTTCAGACAAACACCTCCTGCTTATTACCAATGTGAACAAGTTACTCCAGTAACTTCTCCAGTAACTGGAGAACTTGAAAATATTTCATTTAAAGGAAAGATGTGATATGCATGCTTTCCAGGACAATTTGGAATTAATAATATGTATTGACCATTTTTAAAAACCATTCTTATCTTCCATTAGAAAACATTTGAGCTACACTGAAAAATAAGAGAAAAAGCCAAGAGAGAGGTTATATATCTGCCCCTGACTGGCTGGATTAAACCGGGCATGGTATTATAAGGTTGTTGGCTCCAAGCCAGAATTCTTCAAGATTAAGGTTGACGGCTGTTTTATATCCAGCCAAAATTTATTATCTCAAGGAACAATATGTATGTCTTCTCCAATTATGGAAATTCCACATGATCCTGGATATGGTACTTTATAGAAAGAACTAACCTCATTTGTTAATCATTACCCTGATGTGGCAAGCTGATTCAGAAGGAAGGGCTTCTATTCTGACTCAAAAGAGGTAAGAAGGCAAGGGGCTGACACCATGTTTTTAAGAATAAAAACCCGAAAAGCCAAACTTTTGAGTTATGAGCAATAACAGTAATAGCCCACAGTTTCATCCATGTGAGAGCATGTAACTAGAGCTTCCATTAAATAGCAGCCCCATGCAGAGACTGGAGGTTATTCTTCTCCACAAACCCGTCTCTCCAAATCAGAGTGGATGAGAGTTTTAGAGACACAGTAACATGGGCTAGCCACCAACCTCTGACATGTGCTTGGATGTATTCTGAGCTGGGATAATTGTTTGTTTCAATCTCTCGGGAATTTAAATCAAAAGAGGCAGAGGGATAATTTGGTTGTTATAGTCTATATTTTCTTGAAAGTAGAGGAAGGATTAGACATGTGAAAAAGGAGAATAATTATGCATAGGAGACAGAATGGGGTCAAAGGTACAGTGCTGGCTATGGGGGCAGAAACTGAGGGTAAAAAGAAAGGAAAAGAAAAGGAATAAAAAAAGGTAACAACTTGAGCAGAGAATTGTATATGCAGTGAGTAAACCATAAAGTCTACTAGAGTGTACAAGAGCAAATGACAAAGGAGTGTGAACTCTGGCCAATCTACACCAATCAATGGTCTCCCTAAACAGCGAGATAGTGGCAGTGGCAGAGTTGGGTACATAGCTCCTAGAACTTAAAGTACAGAAAAGATACCTGCAGAGAGAAATTGCTGGGGGCCAGTAGCAGAAATCCCTCCACAAACTGCATCTTTGCTTTCCTTCCTTCTTAGGACTTCACTTCTTCATTCCTTCTACACTTTTATCCCCTTTCCCACACACAGTCTACATCTGCCCCAGTACACTTACTGCCATTAGGTTATATATTAAGTCTTATCTACTGTTCCAAAAGTTCTTGAAAACTGACATCTGTCTCCTTAATCACTATATTTTTGTTTTGCTTAAGAATATATTATTCTAATTTGTGGGAAATGATGCTTTTTCTAGGATATAGAAACTGCTATTTTTTTCAGAAATTATTAGACGATAAAAGTTCAACTCAATTTTCTAAGATTGTCTTGGCACTACTTAGATTTCTCCTGTATATGTTTATCAGCTTTGATGTTTCATCATATACGATCAGGAGGCAGTTATATACATCTGCTTTTAATAACTACAATGAATGCCAGTGCCAGAGAAACCCAACTATGGAGATCTATGGAAGAAAAGGATATGGCTGATTCTTAGAAAGTTCATTCTTTGTGTGTGTGTGTGTGTGTGTGTGTGTGTGTGTGTGTGTGTGTGTGTGTGTGTGTATGGTTTTACCATGATCCTCAGATCTCATCCTCCAGAGTAGCTAGGATTACAAGTGCGATACAGTGGCACCAGGCTTGAAAGTTTCACTCTTCAGTACATAATTCTTAGTATTATGGAGGGCTCCCTCTTCAGGTTCATTTGAACATCCCCTAGCTACAAGACTAAGAGAGACAAAGATACTTATATCCAAAATGGAAGAGATTAATTAAAAGATAATAGGACAGAAGGCAAAATGACTAATGATTTAATGAAAGCAAGCAATTTTTCTGCACTTACTTTGTGTCAGTTCAGAAACAAATTTTATCTATTTGCAAGTAATGCCAGTGTCATGTCTTTGGTTACTTTTTGTCTGAATAATGCTCAGTTTTATGCTGGAATGGGATGAAAGGAAAGTTATTCAGAGGATTCCGTTCACTTGTATGCTGGATAGACAGCAGCTCTCTTTTCTTCATGGTCTTCTCAGAATTCTATACGCAGCTTTAAGTGTTGTTGGTTGATTCTTGACCAATTATTGTCATTTGACCCTCTACTACAATCTACTTCCTCTATATGAGAGAACTCCTCCAATTCTATTCCTAAAGATTCTCTCCTAGGGAACTGTGGTTAAGTCTGCTTTCAAAAGACTGGAAAGACTGCATTTGGCAGTGTTTGAGTTCCTAAAAAAATCTTGAAACTGTATCAACAGATTGTATACCATTTACATCTGTATTTTTTCTTCGTTAGGCTCTCTAATTTTTTTGTCTCAGCATTTTTAGATGCTGTTAATATTAAATATCATTTTATAGGCTGTACATTTCTCATTTCCCACTGTAATCTTTATCTTTCACCTCTGTCAAGACTCCATTCAACATAAATTTTAGGAGGGGTTGTTTATGAGTAGGCTGGCTTGATGTTCCTGATTACTTTATTGCTAAGTAATTTTTGAGCTATATTAAATTCATTTCCTTGCTATTCCCCCTCCCACATGTACTTTTGCAGTTACTGTTTTTGTGTAGGTACTTGTATCTATAAATAGTTCCAGTAAGAGGTACTGTAATCAGGAACTGTGTTGTGGATTTATTATACTTCTTGGTGTATCCACAATGTCCTCATTTCAATTAAAACAATGAAAGATTATTGGCTAACTGCCCAGGACTTGAACATAACAGTCTCTTTACAGACATGTCTTCTAATAGAATAAAGGTGCTGTGGAGAACCTGGGAATTTTCTGGGGATTCCCCTAGGTGTCTCCATCAGTCCGGCATGTCTTCCCCTTAGGTGTCCTGACAGATGAGGGTCACGCTAGAGACTCACCAATTCTATCTTCTTCCAGGCATTGAAGAGATCCTAGAGATTCTGAGTTGTTTTTTTCTTTCTTTCTCCTATTTCTGTCTTTGTTTCAATAGCAGAGCTCACACACTGTCAATGATTTCCATAATATGACAATTTGTGAATGCTAATATTCCTCAAATTAAAATGCCTGTCTGTTTCCTGTGCTTAATCCTCACCAATCCCCTGCGGAGTTCTATGACTGGGCTATGGAAAGTTCCCCAAATTGTGCAGCTGTTTAATGGCTCGCTCTTATTCAAGGCAGCATTCACAAATGACAGATCACAGAAAATCAGATACTCAAATTGTCAAATCAGACATGGAAAATTTCATGAAAATCCAAGAGGCCAGGACCTTCCTGACTTTTCTTTTCTCTTAATTGCATCTGTAAAGAGACAGCACAATTTGCCTTGGCCACCCTCAAAATGCAAATGCAAATGAACTTGAAAACCCTCAGGCAGACTTTCCTAAAACCAGCTAAAGGGAATGCTAAGGGGAGGCTGCAAATGGAATGGATTTTACAGGATCAGCTGTCACTGTGTATCTGTATAAGGAATATTTTATGGATTATCTATTTTTAAAAGATGATTCCTGTGCCTGAAACTGTCTTTTCAACTTCAGAGTTGAATTTTATCTTTTCTCAAGGCAGTAATCAAAGCAATGTGTTGAGAAAAAAAAATCTCTGAAGGCTTAAAGTTTTATTCTACCATTTTTGACCATTAAATGCAATCGCCAGTGCTAAAACTATAACTTAAAATAACCCTCAAGACAATTAAAGACTTTATGATAACAAGCATTGTAATTTCTAAGTTCTTATAGTATAAATAGTATATTTTATATAGATGGTTTTTTTGTAGCAAAAGAAAACAAATTTGCAAAGAATGTTAAGTAAAAATTAAAAAATAACAATTTTTTTTGTTCTTTAAGAAGCAGCAGCTATGTTCAACAGTGTTATATACCTATAACCCTAATATAACACTAAGCCTATACAATGTCTATGCTGAAATGGAAAGGTTTAAAGTGAGGATAATTTAAATTCATTCCTATCTGCCTGCCAGCTTGGGCCACACTGATGTTTGCTGCACTTGACCGGTCCCGCTCCCTGGTCTCAGATGGGGTTGGGTAGGTGGCTGGCTCTACTGCAGATGTCTTTTATTCTTCTTGGAATAGGGGGCTAGTTAGGGCACGATCTTCTTAATTCAAGGGTCCATGTAACTGTCAGGCAAGCACATTTCAAATCCTTGCGTCACTTCTGTTGACATCATATAGGTCAAAAGTAAGAATATGGCTAATTCTAAAATCAAATTCAACTGTAATGCACCATGTTTGCAGCAGGCAAAAAGGACAGCTTTCCAAACAACAATGCAGGGATTTTCTTCTTCTAGGTTTGTTATCTATTTTACAGATAGAATCGATATTGACATACAAAGTGTTCTCCTACATTTGATAATTTAATGAAATGCTCTTTCCAAGTTCCTGTCCTTTCTTGGTATACTCTTCTTTGAAGTATGCTTCTATCTCTGACTAAATCTTACTTACATTTCAAATTTTCCTCATCACCATCTTCTCTAGGAAGATTGGACTAAATGGCTCATCCTATTACAAATGTAGTTGCAAGAATATTAGTTTTACGTTCTCTAATTATGTTTGTCTCCCATATTTGGAACAAGTTTCAGCTTTCAATTCTAAACAGTTTATATCTATATCTATCTATTTATTTATTTATTGTAAAGATACTGTACAGAGGGGTTACAGTTACATGAGTAAGGTAATTAGTACATTTCCTATTGAGCATTGTTACCCCCCTCCTTTCTTTTTTTAAACAGTCTGTTTTTGCTGAACTATTCCCAAAACACTTCGCTTACAGTTTGTTATTGTTTTTCACTTCGGCTGTCACCTATTGTCGTTTTCCATCTGGCTTAATCCACCATATACATACTAGCCAAACAACACTAGTAACAGTATATCTATCTGCATAGGATATTAACTTCCTTAATCATACACATGTTCACATCATTTTAGATATGAACTTTGCCCTGTTCTTATATTTTCATACATCTCTTGTGTTATCTTTTATTAAATCTGTCTTTTGACTTCATTGTGCCTGCTTGTCTCCTGTCTTAGTCTTTGTGTCTTGTATTGACAAGCAATGTTGGAAAACTCACAAAATGGTGTGCACCCTTTAAATGTTTAATCTCAATGGAAAGAAAGTCATTAGTCAATCTTGTGTCTTGTCAAAGATGTGATAACTTCTTTCTGTCTGTTCTGAAACCAGAATTTTAGGCTTGGTCACAGTTAATGTTCACTGGATCATTATCAAAGTCCTTGTTTTGGGAAAGGTTCCCAAACAGTGTTGGAGTGGACGAATCATTGTTGCTTGGTGGAAGGGGGCCCCATCGTGGGGTGTGTGTGTGTGTAGGAGTGGGTAGTTTCCTCCATCCTTCCTTGTAAAGATGTCATCAATAAATTCTGTCCTTCTGAGATTCCAAGGTGATTACAAAGTGACACAGAGAATGGCTTAAAGCAAAGACAGATTCAAAACACAGGCAGCAATCCAAGTTTTTCTCCTGCTTTTCATTAATTCATGGGCCCAAGAATGATTCACTGCTGAAAATCAGTTTCTCAGTACCTGTTACAGTTCTTACTATAATTCCTTAAGGGAATTCTTTACCTTATTTATTAACCCATTTCCCCCCCTCAAATGTTACTAATATTTTCTTGGAGAAGAAAAGATCAGCAGTATGTATTTTGCTTTTAGGAAAATAGTTTATGCAGTTGCTCATTTTGTCTTTGTAAAAAAGAATGTATGCACTTGCCCATATATACTATGTTCTTCTTGAAATTCTTTCTGAAGTTCTTCTTGAAATTTCTTTCTGGTAGTTTCTCCTTCCCTAGATCCTGTTTCTGGTAGTTTCTTCTCCCCTAGATCCTGACACTTCCCCTTCTGCTTAGAAGCTCTTTATCATGATGAGTTCATTCTCTTTTCTCCCTAAAACTATGTCTTTATTCACCCTCATGTCAATGAATTAAAATTATGTTTCTATATTACTATTAGAAAATGAGTGCCTGGGGGCTGGGAAGGTGGCTCAGTGGTAGAGCACTTGCCTTGCATGCCTGAGGCCCTGGATTTGATTCCTCAGCACCACATAAGCAAAAAGAAAAAAGCCAGAAGTGGCTCTGTGGCTCAAGGGGTCTAGCGCTAGCCTTGAGCTGAAGAGCTGAGGGACAGTGCCCAGGCCCAGAGTTCAGACCCCATGACCGGACCCCCTCCCCCCCCCCCCCCAAAAAAAAAAAAAGAAAAGAAAGTCAAATGAGAGCCTGGACCCATTGCAACAATGAGATGTACAAGTCGATATATTGAAAAACAAACTTTACAACTTTGGCCGGGGGGGTGGAGGGGGGTGGGGGTAGGGGGGGTGTGTGGTTGGGGGCAGAGATGGGAAGAGATGGGAAGAGGAAACAAAGGAGGAGGCAACAATACTTGACAAGAAATGTACTCATTATCTTGCCCATGTAATTATAACCCCTCTGTATGGTATTTTCATAATTGAAAAAAAAGAAAACAAAGGAAGGAGGGCAAAATAAATATTTAAAGATGTATTGAAAAAAATATGCAAATGGGCAGAGAGCATGGTATATCTATGATCAACTGAGTGAATTTGGGATGACTGGCATTATTATTTATCTCTTTTGTAAATAGATTTAGTACTTTATACAAGGACTCCAAAAGTAAGGTCAGGGAAGTGTCCACTCTCAAAATTAAGTCTTCTTGATCCAAGTTTTCATTTGTAGCTAAGTTTTTAGCTTTACCATATGGACAAAGCACTTGCCAATGAGATGAAATTTTTGCCATCCTCCTCACTTTCTCTATAATTTTTCCTCCAGTATCTTACAATTTTTTTCAAAAAATACATCAGTAGGCCTGTGTCAACAGCAGCAAGACACAAAGTATCACAAAAGTATTACATTGAACACAAAAGTGTGGAGATACACTTTAAAAAAATCTGTTGTGGGGCTTGAACTCTGGGCCTGGGCACTGTCCCTCAGCTCTTCACCTCAAGGTCAATACTCTACCACTTGAGCCACAGCACCGCTTCTGGTATTCTGGTGGTTAATTGGAGATAAGAGTCTCACAGAGTTTTCCTGCCAGGGCTGGCTTTGAACTGCCATCTTTAGATCTCAGCCTCCTGATTAGCTAAGTTTTCAGGGGTGAGCCACCCCTTGAGTCTATCTCTTTATTAGAATGAAGCTGAAATGAAATTTATCATTTTTGCTTTATCTAGTTAATATTTTCTAAAAGGACCTTTTCTTTTCTATTTGGATTAGTTCTCTTTTATTCCTCTGATTCTAATTCTGTTTTCTGCTACGTATCTACATTTGGAGTAATTTTAATTCACACTATTCAATCTTTTGAAAGGCTTGAGAGTATAATTAGGCTGATATTAAATTCTGAGAAAAAAAAGAGACTTAAATTCCATGTTATTTGCTCAACTGTTTCCTTTAACCTCAAACACTATGTTGGTCTGAAGCATTGGACAAAATTCCCCTCATTTAAAAAAACCAATTGACATGGCCTCTTCTTCTTTCCATTTAACTAATCTGTACATTTTTTGTTCAAATAACCAGTTCAGTATTTTTTTTTTGTATTGCACTTAAGTGAATTCTGTGTTTACTTATCTTCCATGTAGACGAGAATTTCCTTTAGAAAATCATGTCAGGGCTTTGTGTAGTCAGTATTTTTTTTTACATGTACAGTAAATAAATGGATGAGAGCTGAAGTCTCAAATGGATTATTAAGAAAATGGATGCAAAAGGGAAGAATATTGATAAAATCCAACGAGCATCTATAGTGAGTTTGTAGGCCCTGGGTCACAAGCTATCATTGTTAGCAGCCTGGAAATAAAAACAACTAGAATGAAGACATTGGTTTTCTTCTGAAGTATCATCGTCTGATTACACACTCTGGAAAAAGGAGTGAAAAAATCAATTTTGAGTTAATGTGTTGTGGGTAGAAGTAAAGGACAATGGCTCATTTCAGTGACTGAAGCTGATCAAGGGTGTGATCAGTGCTACGGGCAGAAAATCACTCAAATTACCTGAAAATTTATTATTAACTAAGCCCAGAGTATTGCCTAGTTTACTGCAACAGGACCTACATTTCAAATAGGTTCATTTATCTATCCATCTGTCTCAATTTAATTTACAATTTGCAATTATAAGCATTTCATTAATCACTTAACAAGGCATATTTATAAGGCACATTAATTCATAGGGTACAACAGCAAACTGGCTTTATTTTTAAAAGCAACCTTAGTATTTTATCAAGGAAAGCTAGAGAATTTTATTGTAGTGCCTGGTTTCATAGTAAAGTATTGAACTGGAAATTAGGTTTAAGATATAAATCCAGGGAGGAGGAGTATATTTATAACTGCTTTAGTTTATTATAGATAATCTGAAGAGAAAAATTGTTAGTTGAGTCTGGGTAATATATTAAAAGCACAACATAAAATCTACATTTTAAAAATATACGAGCTATAGAAGAACCTGATGAAGGGATTAATCTTTCACATTAGCATGCTAGCTCTCTGTTTTCATTTTTTGTGATGTGTGACTACAATGTCTTTAATATTTGTAAGAGTCAAGTTTTAACACAGATAATCAGGAGAAATGACAGTTTTGAAATTCTCAGATGTATGTATAACCAACTATTCTATAACATTTAAGTTACTGAATAAGCATTTGGGGAAAGATAATGCAATCCTGGTGTGTTGCACCTGTGATTTATAAGTCTAAATTGTGCGACTGATGGTGAATAATTATTCTAAGCAAATTCATACACTCTGAAATTAATTACATACAAGACTTGTTCTCTTGGCCTGCAAGTCGGCTGCTTCCATGATTCCTCTTCCAAGTTCTCACCTGTTCAATTGAGCCAAAAGCCAGACTTTAGACCTTTGAATGGTTCTGTTATTATTTTTTAAACCTTCCTCTGCTTTTCTGGGCCAAAATATCCTGTTCAGTCACTTTTACCTCCATCCTGACACTGACCACCTCATTATGTGTGAAAACTATCAGATACATAATCAATGTTTGCAGACCCCCCCCCCCCCCGCCCCATGGCTCAATAGTAAGACTCACTTGATAGTTATAACTTTACTATCATTTTAAGGAGGGCCAGAAAGATGTAAATCTGACTTTATATTTTCTATCCTGAAGTGTTGCGTATGATTAGCGTTTGTCTCATGCCTGGAGCTTTAGCAAAAAGTATTGATTAGCTTTCACATAATGCTAGGCATAGTAAAGCATTGAATTTTGCTTCAGGTAAAATGTGTCCTGTCAAATAATAATCAGCAGCAAATTCATGTGTGTTTTTGAGGAGAGACTTCCATTTGGTAAGCCAGAAACCCACGCAGGCATTAATATTGATTCTAGCATTCTCACACACATTCTTGGAAAACACCAACTTTTTGGATATTTATTCACATTGACATGGATATATAAATTCTTCCAGTTAAAAGTTACCCTAAATATCATTTTTTTCCTCCTGTTCAATTTCCTACCTCTGAAGGAAAGCAACTGACTTAAAAAAATCATACTAAATGTATGATCGAGTCCATAGGAGGTAGTGAAAAATATTTATGCACAATCTCAGGGCCACGGGCTCCAGTCAGGGCCCCTGTGAGGGACAGCTGTGGAACAGTATGCTTGCTTTTGTCTCTCTGGATTCCAAAAATGACAAAGTAAGCAGGCTCTACCAGATTAACTCTGAAGTCACTTCCAGTTACACAAAAAAAGATAGCTCACTAGCTCTCTCTCTCCCTCTCTTTCTCTCTTTTCTTTTAAATTATTTGGTATGGTTTAGGAATTGTAATGTGCTTTTTCATTTCAGTGCTTACTACTATCCATTGGCTTAATTATGAAGATGTATTGCTTTTAAAAAATATTTTATTTTATGGTATGGGTGATGTCAGGGTTACAGTTACATAAGTAAAGTAATGGATACAGTTCTTGTTAAACCCTGTTACCCCCTCCCTCATTTTCTCCCACTTTCCCTCCCCGCCCCTGTGACTCCCTTCCTCCCCCAGAGGTAAAGTTCATTTCTAACATAGGGTCTTTTGAGTATTGCTGTGGCATTGGTTTACCCTTTGTCCTTGGTCTCACCATTTGGTTATTCCCTTTCCCTTCCCCAAATCAGAAAAACATATATACAAGACACAGGATACCAAAATCAAAAACAGTGACTACAGGAGATAAGCCAAAGGGGGAAAAAAGGAAAGGAAAAAGAAATAACTTTACACAGTACATTAAAACAAAAACAAAGGTATAGAAAAAAATCTATCTTGTTTCCATATCTTAGAGTTAGTTTCTATGAGTATCATTTTATATGGTCATATGTACATAACTATTGAGCTATTTTGATTTTTGGCTAGGGCCATACTAGATACATACTAATTATTACAAATGAGGGAAACCATGGAGTCTTTGAGTCTGGCTTACTTCACTAAATATGATTTTTCCCGCCAAGTCCTTACAAATGGGGCAATGTCATTCTTTCTGATGGAAGCATAGAATTCCATTGTATGTGTATACCACATTTTCTTTATGCATTCATCTACTGAGGGGCATCAGGGTTGGTTCCAAATCTTAGCTGTGCTAAGTAAAACTGCACTGAGCATAGTTGTTCTGATAGCTTTAGTGTGGCCTTGTTTGGGTTTATTTGGGTAAATGCCCTGGAGTGGCATTGCTGGATCATAGGGGAGCTCTATAGGTTAGTCTTTAGAAACTTCCATACTGCTTTCCAGAGGGTTGAACCAGTTTATACTCCCACCAACAATGGAGTAGCATCCCCTTTTGGCCACATCCTCATCAGCATTTGTTATTATTTCATGAAAACTTATTTCTTCATGATCTTTTTCTTCCTTACTTAGGCAAAATACAAACAGAATCCACGTATTACCCAAGGAAGTGAATATGTAAATTAAGCAACAAGGTGTGAGTATGGAAACTAAAGAAAAGATGTGAATATGTGAAAATGGGAACTAAACAAGAAATGTCCAGTGCTCAAGGCAGGACAGTTACTACTTCTCAGAGGGCGAAGTGAGACACAAAATCTCTGTTTTTACAGAAAGGGACTGAGTAAGGGAAGTACTCAATTAGTTTACAGAGTTAATTCATATATCACAAACAAACTGACTATATTTTTCAAAAATGCTTTTAAGTCAAGCTCAGAATTGCTGCTATTTTACCTGTAGAGAGTTATAAACTATTATACTATACTATTATAAACTATTTTACTAACTAGCGTATGTTATCTTCAATGGGATATATTGTACTGGCTAAGTAGAGAGGCAGTTTATAACCTTGTCTTGATCAAATACAAAGAAGGAAAACAATATCTTTGTGCAGAATTGCACTTAAATTTTATGCCATAACAGTTGAAATGAGAGCAGCTTATGTTTTGACACTTCACAGAATAATTTAATAAGAGAACTTTGGGCTATCTTAATATGTCTAAAGTATAATAAGAATAGTTTTAATTGGAAAATATACCTTACTTTTTTTTTGTAGCGCATAACAGTATGAGTTGGATTTGTCCCGGATTTCTGGCATCTGCTGAGAGAGTTGAGGTCTCATCTTTACTCAAGGTCCTTTCCAATTCCTCAAACTGGAAACCTTTTTAGTTACTTCCAGTGAAATTTAAATCTTTTGGTATCAAATATCTAAAAACAAAAACCAAACTCAAAAAAAGAAAGACGAATATGTGAGGAAGAAAAAGTTGTAAACAGCTAAAAATTTCTTCTAAGACAAATCAACAAAACCCCAAGTGGAAGCATGAAACACTTCAAGTAGTGTGTTAGTAATTTAGTTTGTTTTTCATGCCGCAGCCAAGCTCCAAATTACTAGGGGCACAGGGACAGCACCCTGCCCCGGGTTACACAACATGCTCTCTTCTGCAGGCTTTCTGAGAGACCTTGCAGAGGACTTCAAGGAAACCTAACGGGAAACAAATGGGAAAATGAGCTACAAGGGAAGAGGGGAGGAAGTTTGGGATAAGAGGACATGTTCGTACTATAGAGGCAATATGAAAACGAAGAAGAGTGAAAGCTGTAGCATAATTGGGAAAGGAGAAGTGATCATTATTTGTGTATGTCCTAGAAGATTTAGGTAAGCAGAGTAAGAGTAGGAACCTCTGAGTGAAATAATTTATTCCTAGTGAGAAAATAGCAAACTTACATGAATCAGGAATGAAGTCCTCTTTGAACTCCTCCGTATTATTTTATTGGTAATGTGGGACCCTACTATGACTTGTTTATGGTCTCTAAATTATACTTTTAATCTCACAGGTTTTGACTACTTCCATTTGGTCAAAACTACATTATTACAACATTATAAAGCTGTGTAAGGGATTTGAAATGAAAGCATTTGTTATTTCAGTAGAAGTGTTAGTGCTTGTGGTGTTATTAAACGTCCAGCTTCAATATCTGAATTTGACATTCTGAATTAATAATCACTTTGTTTTAAAGTAGTGCAATATTAAAGTAGTCCAACATTTGCACCCTACTGCTTTAGAATATGTGTAGACTGGGACCAATTTAACCTTTGCAAGGCAAATCTTTTCTTTACCAACTTAGCTAGCATTTAATGGAACCACCAAAAAAAATTGGTAAAGACAATATTTAAATAGCAACATAGAGAATTTACCCAACATAGAAAAGTGTCTTAAAAGTACTCTGCTAGGCAGAAGTGCACTGTGGCTCAAGTGGTAGAGTGCTCACCTTGATTGAAGAGCTAAGGGACAGTGCCCAGAGTTCAAGCCCCACGACTGACAAAAAAAAAAAAAATATTCTGCTAGGGATGGTAGCTCAGTGGTAAAGTGCTTGCCTTGCATGCATGAGGCCCTGGGTTCAATTCCTCAGCACCACATAAGCAGACAAAGCCGTAAGTGGACCTGTGACTCAAGTGGTAGAGTGCTAGCCTTGAGCAAGGGACAGGGCCCAGGCCCAGAGTTCAGACCCCACGACCGACAAAAAAAAGAAAAAAAGAAAAAAAAAAAGCACTCTGCTAAGAACTATGATTATATTAACTGAAGATATAAATACACTTTTATATGAATGTATTGAAGATATAATATCAAAGATGCAAATATAAACATGTATTTATGTTTCTAAGGATCTTATTGGATGTTCTACAGGACAATAAGAAGTGCTTTTGCTACCATTTAAATAGTGTTGATTGTTCTTCCAATGCTAAGTTCTTCTCTCTACTGTTAATAAAATTGAAGTATATATATGTATATATGTATGTATATATATGTGTATATGTATTTGTTACTAGTTTTCATCATATGGCACTTATAATTCTAAGTGACTGAAAGGTTAAATCTAACCAATGAGACCATTTAGGGTTTTCAGAGCTCCACTTTAATGAAAGAGTAGAGCAGCTGGTACTTCTTTTCCATGATCTTCCCTTTGTTGTGTTGATGGTTGTCCGAAGCTGCAGGATGAGCGGAGCTTGTAATCATGTGGCAGCAGGCATGCGATGAAAGTCCACATGGTTAGGATGATACAGCAGCGTGGGAAGAGCCTGGCCGTTCATGGCATCACGGCACAATTAAACTAATGCCAGAAAATGAACTTTTGGCTCTTTCGTTACTTGAGACAAATGCTTTTTCTTTGCTTAAATTGCTCATAAGTGCTTTGTCAATTGTAACCTGTTCTACTCTTAAGTGATAGATTGAATAACAAGAGTTGTATGTCCACATGGATGAACTTATATCTGTCCTTTAGTTTATGCTGAATTTCATGAATTGTGAATGATAATGATTTCTTCTCACTCCCAATTATTGTTGAGATGACTTGTTGAGAACTTTGAAGGATCAAAAGAAGTGTATATAAATGCCGAGGGAGAAAAGACAGGAAGATGTGGGAATGAAAGGAACCGAGGTCATGTTAAAGAGAAACAGGAAGCAAATTTTAGAAAAAAACATTTGAGCTACAATAGGAAAATGGAACATGTAATATAAGTATAATTTACTTGCTTTCTGTTAACTGCTTGTGCTCAGAGGAGTAAAGGCACATCTGATGAGTGGCAGACATGAATTCACACAGGGCGGCTTGTCTATTCTGCAGAGACTACCTTTTAGGATTTGTAAACTGAATTGTGTTTGACTCCTCATCAAAGTGGATTGTGTACAAGAATGAAAGTGCTCTTGAAGTGAGCAGGCTGCTTTGTGGGACCTCAAGAACTCAGGTGATATTAAAACGAGAATGAGGGATCCATGGGGACCCCATGGCACAGACTCTCTTTTCCCCCAGTATCAGAAGAAAAGAACTTTATTTTATTTTATTTTGTGAAGATTACTGTATTTCATAAGACCTGTGGCATTTTCTGGGGAATGCGATAGTGAAGGGCTGATTATTTCAGGGCATATAGATGAAAAGGGGAAAGAGTCATACAGGGCTGCATGTTAAATGCAGAAATCACAAATAATTGAATGATGCCAGTAAAAAACAAGGTAAGAAGTAGCTCTAGTCAAATGTGGTATATATAATGGAATTCTATGCCTCCATCAGAAACAATGACATTGCCCCATTTGTTAGGAAATGGAAAGACTTGGAAAAAACTATATTGAGTGAAGTAAGCCAGGCCCAAAGAAACATAGGTCCCATGGTTTTCCTTATTTGCAATAACTAATATACGTCTAGGACAAGCAGAAAAGCTCAAAAGCTATGTACATATGACCATATAAGATGATGCTAAGTGAAATGAACCCTAAGGGACACAAGTGGTTTTTCTTGCTATTGTTTTTAATGCACTATGTGATTTTTTTTGTTTCTTTTGTATGTTCTTCCCCTATGGTATAACCCCAGATTTCACTGTATTTGATTCCGGTACCCTGCATCTTCTATATACATTTTTCTAATTTGGGAAGGGGAAGGGAAATAACAAAATGCTGAAATAAGGATATAGGTTGACCCATTGTAATGAGATGTGCAAGATACTATGTTGAAAACAAACTTTGCAACTTAGGCGGGGGAAGGGGAAGGAGTTGGGGAGGTGGGGAGGGAAGGGATGATAATGGAAAAACAAAGGAGGATGTAACAGTGCTGATAGGAAATGCACTCATTACCTTACTAATGTAATGTAACCCCTCTGTACAGATATATATATATAAATATATATATATAAATATATATATATATATATATATATATATATATATATATATATATATGATGTAGGTCTAGTCTAGCTTGAGGTTTTCAGATTGATGACTTGTGGATTACATCTGACCTGCAGATGTTTTTAGGTTGATCTACAGATAGAATTTGTAGAAATTAAAGTAGTGGACAGCATTTAAAAATGGATAGATCCCAGGTGGTGGCTCATGTTTGTAATCCTAGCTAATCAAGAGGCTAAGATTGGTGAATCCCTGTTCAAAGACAGCTTGAGCAGCAAAGCCCAGAGATTTATTTCTGATTAAATACCAAAAATAGCAGAAGTGGCGCTGTGGCTCAAGTGGTAGAGCACTAGCCTTGAGCTGAAGAACTGAGGGACAGTGCCCAGCCCAGAGTTCAGAACTGATACAAAAACCAAAATCAAGCCCAGTCATCTTCATACACCAAAGGTGGGCTGCTATTCTGACAAAAGCCAGAATAACTCACAAATCAAGGACTATATTCCTTCAAGCTGATGTTGGCTGGAGGCAATAGTAGATGCTGAGTAAGTGTGCATTTCTAGTGTCCCCACTGCCTCCTGTCCAACCTGAGCTCTCCACATTTTTAAGTTAAAAAAAATTAGAGCCAGTGTAGATAAGCCTTTTTCACAGTTATTTATGAAGTATCATTTGTGTGTGTATGTGAGATATTATAATTTCTTTTTTATTGTGAAAATACTGTACAGAGGGGTTTACAATTACATGAGCAAGATAATGAGTACATTTCTTATCGAGCATTGTAGCCTCCTCCTTTGTTTCCCCTTCCCATCCCATCCTTCCCCCCTATCCCCCCCCCGACAGATATTATAATTTCTCACTGAGCCCTGGCAGAAAGGATAGGACATGGATCATAATAATTCTTTTTGTTGTTGTTGTTAGAATCTTTAAAAAAAATATTTTATTGGAAAGATGCTAGACAAAGGGGTTACAGTTACATGAGTAAGGTAGTGAGTACATTTCTTGTTGATCATTGTTACCCCTTCCTTTGTTTTTTGCTCCTATACTATCCCCCCCTCCCCTACCTCCACCACTACTCCCCCCTCCTCCCCAGAAGTTGTAAAGTTCATTTCTAACAGAGTGTCTTGTGAGTATCATTGTTGCAATGGGTCATCTTGTGTCCTTGTTTCAGCATTTTGTTATTCCCCTTCCACTCCCAGAATTAGATAAATGTATATATAAGATACAGGATAGCAAAAACAAATACAGTGACAACAAGAGATATACCATAGGGGGAGGAAAATATAAAAGAAACAAAAAAATCACATAGTACATTAAAAACAATAATGACAAAGAAACCTCTTGTGTCCATATCTTTAAAGATGCTTGTAGCATCATTTTATATGTTTTCTGCTTGTATGGTAAGATTATCCTAGATGTATACTAATTATTGCAAATAAAGGAAGCCATGGGACCTATATTTCTTTTGGTCTGGCTTACTTCACTTAATATGATTTTTTCCAAGGCTTTCCATTTCTTAAAAAATAGGGCAGTGTCATTCTTTCTGATGGAAGCATAGAATTCCATTGCATATATATATAAAACAACAGATGCTGGAGGGGATGTGGCCAAAAGGGAAACCTACTGCACTGTTGGTAAGAGTGTAACCTTGTTCATCCACTCTGGAAAGCAATGCATAGGTTCCTTAGAAGACTCCACATAGAGCTCCCCTATGACCCAGCAATCCCACTTCTGGGCATTTACCCAAATGATCACAAACAAGTCCATACTAAAGCTACCAGCACAACTATGTTTATCACAGCATTATTCACCATAGTTAAGATATGGAACCAATCCAGATGCCCCTCAGTAGATGAATGGACCAAGAACGTGTGTTGTTAGACTCTTATAAAAAAAACTATTGTCAAGGTGACATACTGAGGGGTTACCATAGTTTTTCTTTTACATGTTCTTTACATCTTATTTCAAGCAAGATTTTAATCATTGGCCATATCTTTGCTGGACAAGAAATCTTAACATGAAGTATTTAGGTATAAATTGTGATAAAATTAAAATATATATATATATATATATATATATATATATATATTTGAAGTTGGGCACTAATGACTCACATCTCTAATTCTAGCTACTCAGGAAACAGATCTGGTTTGAAGCGAGCAAATGCAGAAAAGTCCAGGAGACTCTTATCTCTAATTAACCACTACAAAGCCAGAAGTGGAGATGTCAGTTAAGTGGTAGAGTGCAGGCCTTGAATGAAAAAGCTGAAAGTGACCTGCTCTGAGTTTAAGACCTGGTACACACACACACACACACACACACACACACACACACACTCCATGTGCGTGTATATATAACCCTATTCCCAAATGAGCAACATGAGAGCAGTATCAGATTACAGTTTCCATAAGTACTAATTGAACTAACAAGAGTCCTTATGGAAAATGACTTTCATTTAAATTCAAATTCTAGTTTTTTTATAGTCAAGCTGCTAGAAAAATATCTTTTCATAGTAATCTATATAGATGGTAGAGGTATAGAGTAGGGCAGAAGAACTATTAAAATTTATAATTTGTAAGAAATATAGCAGTGGTGACCTTTGTATTAAATGTTATATCTAGTCTGAGATGAATATCATATTCCTGGGTAAATGAAACTATTCATCAGGATGAACAGTAAGAGTTTATTTGTGGCTTTGAAACATTCAAGCAAAAGAATATATGGAATAAAAGACCAAAGAATGCCCTACAGAGCCTTAGAAATTAAAAACAACCTCATAGGGGTACTGGTTTTTACAAGTTACATATGGATAATGCCTTGGAATAGCTGAAAGATTTCTCATGCCTTACAGCTCTCTTGGCTCCTTCTAAAGTTTCCTGCCCTCCTTGTGAGAAAGTCAGAATTGAGAGTGAAAGGGATTTTCTTTATATTCAAATCATCCACTTTAAATGCATGTAATATGTTTTCTATTCCCCACTTATAACTTCTGCTTTCCTCCCCCTGCCATCTTATTCTTTTAAGCACACAAATAAAGGGCCTTTCTTTAGAACTATTGACCTTGGCTCTCCTTTATCTAGGTCTCTGCTGAATCCCTTTTTTTTTTTCATTCTTATCAGATAGAGAATTAGAATTTAATGGGAGCCCAAAGATAAGGTCAAGAGGGTACCAGAGGAGATAAGAAATAATGCAAGAACTTTATTCACGTGGTAGAATTAGGCTGGTGGTCATGCTTTTCTAAGGCAACACGTGATTCCGATGGAGATTTCACATTTGTATATTTTTAAGCAGGGTTCGAATTCAATGTCCAGACCTTCAGGAGTAAGTTCATTTTTTTTCTTTTTCTTTTATCAAGCCAAATTGAATGGCATTTACCAAATCAAAGTTAACAGGTTTATAGTCTCTAAAACAGCTTATCTTGATAAATTATAATATAAAAAACAAAATAACAATCAGGTCTTTAAAAAAACTATATACAACTATTTATTAAGGTTATAAATGATGTACTTACTTACTGTCATACCTATTCAAGGATAAATATTATAGAAGAACATATCTTCATAAACAAGTTTTTAAAGAAACACAGTATGTAGGCATGAGTTGATGCCTTTCTCTATATCTTATGTTTTGAGATTAATTTGCTCCTTCAAAGTTGCCTTACCAAGCTAAATTATGACAGCTTCCAATTGTCATAAACTTTTGGTATTTAAAGCCTTCAGTTTCTTTTTTTTTAATTGCATTTTCTTTTTTATTTTATTTTATTTTATTTGTGAACATACTGTACAGAGGGGTTACAATTACATGGGCAGGATAATGCATACATTTCTTACCAAGCATTGCAGCCTCCTCCTTTGTTTACCCTTCACCTCCCTTCCCAGCCTTCTCCCTCCCCCCCAACCCAATCCTTCCCCCCTTCCCCCCCCACCGACATTGTAAAGCTCGTTTTTGACATGACAATTTGTACTTCTCATTGTTGCAACAGGTCCACCTGAATCCTTAAACAACTTGTAACCCTTAGATAGGTATTTTAATGTTTTTTTTCTTTCATGCATGTGTTTCTAACGCATTTATAAGATTATTTCTTTGTTGCTTTGTATGTCCCTCCCCCACAGTATAAACCCCCCCCCTCCCCTGCTATCAATATATTTGATGTCAGTATAACTTGTGGAGGAGATGGGGGAAAAACAAGCCTTCAGTTTCTTATACTAAATGTTTATCGCATTTATACAGATCTTAGAAATCTCAGTACTTCTCAAGCAAAAAGAAAACCCAAACAATGAAAATTACATAAAAAATGAGTTTTTCAGCTCAGGATATTCTAATGATCAATCTCTGATACTTAGATATTCAGGGAAAAAAACTTGTTAATTAAGAAATGAACTAAGTAAACCCTAGGTATGTCTACCCTTCTCCTCTATGGGAAAATTTTAAACTTGAATAATGACTTTTTTCTTAAAATCAGGATTTAACAATCACTAATAAGATCAGGAGTGCTGTCTTCTTTCCAGCCTTATTCATGATATGAGATAATAGCAATGTTGCCCATCTCCTCCACAAGTTATACTGACATCAAATATAGTGAAAGCAGGGGTTATACTGTGGGGGAGGGATATACAAGGAAAAATCAGTTGTTTAAGGATACAGGTGGACCTGTTGCAACAATGAGAAGTACAAGTTGTCATGTCCAAAACTAGCTTTACAACGTCGGTGCGGGGGGGGGGGGGAGAAGGGGGGGGAAGGAGAAGGATTGGGATTGGGGGGGGAGGCTGGGAAAGGATGTGAAGGGTAAACAAAGGAGGAGGCTGCAGTGCTTGGTAAGAAATGTACGCATTATCCTGCCCACGTAATTGTAACTTCTCTGTACAGTATGTTCACAAATAAAATAAAATTAAATTTAAAAAATAGCAATGTTGCATAAGGAAGTCTAAGATTAGTTAAAAATTCCTATATATAAACTATGACACAGGGTCTTTAACTGAATGGATCTGAAACAGGCACTCTGGATCTTCAGTTTGAATAACCTGCCCTGACAATTTTGATGAAGATGGTCTAAGGAACATATTAGTTAATAAAATTATCATTGCGTACGTTTCAGGAAACTGTCCCAAATTGCTATGTGCATATTACCTGGGCCACCTGAAAAATAACACTCAATGTTTTGGCATAACCATGTGGCATGGAGGTGTAACATGATTGGATAACAAAACAAATAAAACTTCTCATTGGAAAATAGCTAGACCAGGTAATTAGACAAATTTCTGGGAGTGGCAGTTAGCTGTCATGGAACTTTGGGTGCCTTTGTAGTCACACACTTTAGGTAGCAAATTGTTCCTTCCATTATGGGTGAGATAGATATACCCTCTTCTGGTAGATATATTAAATTGGATTTGTATTTTAAATTATGGATAACAAGGGCAGATTTGAGCAACCTCTACAACAATATTTGTTTAAGAAATGGACTATAACCATGTCGAACAGAAAACACCTGGTTGGCGATAGGAGCAATGGAGTAGGACAAAGAAGCAGGCTTAAATAGATGCATTCCTGGTCTCAACCTGGAACTTTAGAAGCAGAATGCCCATGAGCATGGCATATATGTCTTTTGCAAAGAATACTGTGTGATATGCATTTGAGATCTAAAGTAAAATGAAAAGCAAGGTGTTTTCTTATTTTTGTTGTTGCCAGTCCTGGGACTTGAATTCTGGACCTAGATAGTGTCTGTGAGCTTCTATGCTTAAGGCTAGTGCTCTACTAGTTGAGCCACTGTTCCACTTTTGGATTTTTCTGTGATTAATTGGAGATAAGAATTTCATAGGCCATGCCCTGGTGGCTCACGCCTGTAATCCTAGCTACTCAGGAGGCTGAGATCTGAGGATTTCAGTTCAAAGCCAACCTGTGCAGGAAAGTCCTTGAGATGCTTATCTCCAATTAACAACCAGAAAACCAGAAGTAGATCTGTGGCTCAAGTGGTAAAGTGTTCTTCTTGAGCTGAAGAGCTGAGGGACAGCGCCTATGCCCAGAGTTCAAGCCCCATGACCAACCAAAAAAAATAATAAAAAAGAATCTCATGAACTTTTTTGCCAGGCTGGTTTAGAACCATGATCCTCAGATCTCAGCCTCCTGAGTAACTAGGATTATAAGCATGAGCCACTGGTGCCTGGTTTGTTATCAGAGGTTTTTTCTTTCTTTCTTTCTTTCTTTCTTTCTTTCTTTCTTTCTTTCTTTCTTTCTTTCTTTCTTTCTTTCTTTCTTTCTTTCTTTCTTTCTTTCTTTCTTTCTCTCTCTCTCTCTATCTATCTATTTATCTATCTATCTATCTATCTGTCTTATCTATTTGTTGGTTGTGGGCCTTGAACTTTGCATTTGGGGCTGTCCCTCAGTTCTTCACCTCAAGGCTATTGCTCTGACACATGAGCCACAGCGCCACTTCCACCTTTTTCTGCTTATGTGGTGCTGAGGAGTGGAACCTAGGGCCTCATGCATATAAGGCAAGAATGCTACCACTGAGCCACCTTCCCAGCCCCATAGAGGTTTTTAAAAAAAGAGAAATAATAAGTAATCTAAGTATTGGTACTGTCATTTTTATTGACAACGAACATAATTATATGTGTATACAATACTTGCAATGTGAAGTGTATCTTCTTCATTTTTTTTATGACCAGTGTTTTGTTTTTAAAGATATATTTTACTAGGCTAAAATTTTCAATACTCCAAACACATTTTTCCTCTTACAGTTCTGGACATCAAACCCTGCATTTCAAACATGTTAGGCAAAATGCTATACTTTTGAGACATACCCTCCTGCTATATAAGTCTTGAGGGCATGTGCCATGGAGTCTTATACAACTACTTATGTATCAAATAATTCTATGTAATTCTTAAGAAAAAAAAGCCTTTTCATATTTTGATGAGTAGGAGAAAGCTTCTCTCTGCTTCAGTGATCTCCTTAGAATTACTCAAATTTTATGTGGAACAAGGACTATCAGGAACACAGTGACTATACTCATTTTCTTTCTGGCACAACCAAGAAAGCACCGATCTAAAGTGCCAATCAAAAGCAACACAATAATATCAATAAGTACATAGAAGAGTTTAAAATTTCTTTAAGTAATATGGCATTTATGCACTGAATATGTTTCTCCCCCAAATTCATAAAGTCCTAACTCAAAAGGTGATAGTATTAAGAGGAAGAGACTTTAAAAAGTACTTGATTAAGGAGTCGTGCCTTTATTAAGAAGACTTCACAAGTTTCCCTTTTCTCTTTGATTATATAGGGACACAGTAAGAAGATGGCTATCTATGAACCAGGAACAAGGTCCACATCAGGCAGCAAATATTGGTTGGAACTTTTCCAAACTTTTAGAAGTAAGTTTAGGCAACCTAGTATTTTTGCTATAGAAGCTACCTGTGCTAAGACATATAACATTGCTTAAATTTACTATTTTCTTTGAAAAGTAAAACATAACCAACAATAAATTGCTATTCTTCATGATCCTTTTTATGTGCTCACCTTTCTCTGATAAAGAAGACTACCAAGCCTAGTAAGTATATAGTTGTTTTAACAGGCTTCAGTGCTGTTTCTAGCATTCAGGAAGAATTTGCCTCTTAGGTCTTCATTTGTTTCATTAGTTTGTTGTCCTATGGCTCTGTGGATGTTTAATCAACACAAATCTTTTAAAGTACCTACAATAGCACTAGTACATGACTCATAGTTCAGGTCTATTCAATGTTAAATTAAAAATTGTTCGGTGATGGGTGCTTAGGAGGTTTGAAAATCTAATAAATGCTAAGAAATATGGTGTTCTGACTGCTTTTACAGCTGTCATGCTGTTGTGCACATTGGTGCCACTTGGTGACAAGGTTCTGAACCCACCTGTCAGTCAGAAAGATTTCAGAAAACGGGGACATGTATGCACAGAATTGAATTATTGCTTTGGGAAAGAAATGTAATTTATATTCATACGTTGTAAAATCTAATTACCTACACAGAAATAGTGTCCTGAAAATGCTCAAAGAAAGGCATAAGATGAAAAGCACAGGGAAATCTCAAGAATGAAATTTGAAGGAATAACTGGACGGAGAGCAAATTTGAGTTAGAACTAAAACTTTATAACATATATGCATGTTTAGATACTTTCAGTATACTGTTTTTTCCATTCTGCTCTATTCTTTTATTCCACTTTTCAATCCTATTCATTGCTCTTAAAATGCAGGTTAATAGTTCTTTGGTGATTTGTCATAGTTCTTTTCCTAGCCTATACAACCATGGTCCTGGTGACTAAAGATTTCACAAAGAAGTTATGGCACATAGTACTTATGATCTACTTGGAGACAGAAAATGGGAGGCCTTAAAAGTCAGTCTAAGAAATTGTTAGAGGGGTCACATACTGCACACATGCCTATAATTCTAGCACTTGAGAGGCTGAGGTGGAAGGATTGTGAATTTCAGGCAAGCCTGTGCCATCCAGTGAGACCCTGTTTCAAAAAAAACATGCAGTAAGTAACCAGAGCCACTGAAGGGTTTTAGAAAGGCAGACGTTTAGCAAGTGATAAGATACTGTTTGCTCTGTTAGTGTGCCCTGAAAATAGTCTACATAAGAAATTTTGACCATAATCCATATAGACAATAGAGAAAAGTGTTATAATAAAAGATGTGTAAAGCCTATTTGAATAGAAAGAGGAAAAGGAAGAAAGACTGAAGGATCAGGTGAAGTTTGGGGATGATTAGAATTATCGATTGCTCAGGGGTGGTGGCAAACACCTATAATACCATTGAGATGTATAGTTAGGGTGATTTCCATTGGAGAGCAGCCCAGCAGAAAATGTCTAAGATCCTATCTTGAAAATAATTAAAAGCAAAAAAAAAAAAAAAGGCTGGAGGTGTGACTTAGATGTTAGAGCTCTTGGCAAGCATGAAACTGTGAGTTCAATTTGCAATACTACATAAAAATGTAGGCTATTGCTACCGATTGTATTATTTTTCTTACAATTCATATGATGAGGTTCTGTTTCCTGTCATCCCAGAAAACTATTGTAAAGAATACCTAATAAACATACATACATGGTTCAATAGTTTAGTTGTTACTGTTAGTTTTCTTCTTCATCAAGTTATTCCTTGAGCTCAAGTACTGTTCTAGAGCATCCTTTTCCTTTCAGTATCTGAGTCATAGCATTTTCTGTGTTCTTCGTAGCTGACCCCAGGAGCATAGTTTTGTCTCCAGGCTAACCCCAAGTGGATATTGATTTTCCCCTTCATCATTGATCTGAGTGTCAGGCTCAATTCGGACTGATGGGTATTTCAGTCCGTATGACATTGAGAAACTTTTCCCAAACCTGGTTGTGCACTAGAATTTGTCAAAGAATTTTCTGGAAGCAGCTTTGTAATGATTTAAATGCTTTAAATGATTACAACTGAATCACTAATTTGGGACTAGATTCTTAAAAAAAAAAAAAATCTTCCCCAAGTACAAAAAAAAAAGTCCCATTATCTTGCCCATGTAATTGTAACCCCTCTGTATGGTATTTTCACAATTAAAAAAATAAAAAAAGTCTGATCACTCTGTAATAATGTTTCTCAGTCAAATAATTTTTTGTTAATCCCACAAGCTACGTGGACAAACAGAAAAATAGAGAGAAAAGAGAGAATGTCAATCTGACTCAATTATATGATAGGTATATGTGAAACACCATATTGAAAACCCTTTGTTACAATAATGTACTATCTTTGACAGGCATTTTAAAACAATTTAATATCTATCCAGTATAATCTTCTTCAATGAGCATTGTTTGTATTGGTACCTTTATAGATTTAAAACAGTGATATGCACAAAAGGATACAGAAAATAAGATAACAAAGAAATATAGACCATCTAGAAATAAATGTAAAGAATATACAAAAGGTGTGTTAGAGTATCTCACACCTCTTAGAAATAGTAGTTCATTAGTTTGATATTATGAGTAAAGAATAGATGATCAAGTATGTTTTAATTCATTCTACCTCATATCTGACCTAGGTGAGCAAAAAGTCTGATAGACTTACTTTAAAAATTACTGTTCTAAGGATTCATTTCAGGGATGCAAAGCTGGTTCAATATACACAAATCAATTAATATAATTCATCACATCAACAGGAGCAAGGATAAGAACCACATGGTTATCTAAATAGATGCAGAAAAAGCATTTGACAAGATCCAACACCCCTGTATGATGAAAGTTCTGGAAAAATTAGGAATCCATGGAACATTCCTCAATACAATAAAGGCTGTATATGACAAACCTACAGCCAGCATTATACTTAATGGTGAAAAACTAAAGCCATTTCCTCTTAACTCAGGAACGCGACAAGGATGTCCACTCTCTCCACTTCTCTTCAATCTAGTATTAGAATGCCTAGCTACAGCAATAAGACAAGATGCAAACATAAAGGGGATCCAAATAGGGAAAGAAGAAATAAAACTCTCCCTCTTTGCAGATGACATGATCTTGTATTTAAAGAATCCCATAGACTCCACTCCCAAATTACTAAAGCTGATTCAAAACTTTGGCAAAGTAGCAGGGTATAAAATTAAACCTCAAAAATCAATGGCTTTTATGTATGCCAAGAATGAGAAAAACGTGGCTGAAATTAGGAAAGCAACTGCATTCATAATAGCCCCACAAAAAATAAAGTATCTAGGAATTAACCAAAGAAGTGAAGGACCTCTATGATGAAAACTTTAAAATCTTGAAAAAGGAAATCAAAACAGAACTTAGAAAGTGGCAAAAACTCCCATGCTCCTGGATTGGAAAGATCAGCATTGTGAAAATGGCAATACTTCCAAAGACGATCTACAAATTCAATGTGATACCTATCAATATTCCAACCTCATTCTTCAAGGAAATAGAAGATGCAATCCAAAAATTCACATAGAACAATAAAAGACCCCAAATAGCAAAAACGCTCCTCATCAGCAAGAACAGTGCTGGAGGAATATCAATACCAAATTTCAAACTCTACTACAAAGCCATAGTAATCAAAACAGCTTGGTACTGGCACAAGAACAGACCTCAGGACCAATGTAATAGAATTGAAAACCCAGAAATGAACCTACAGAACTATAGCCATCTAATCTTCCATAAGGGAGCTAAAAAATAGAATGGAAGAAAGACAGCCTCTTCAGTAAATGGTGCTGGCAAAATTGGTTAAGTACTTATAGAAAACTAAAGCTAGATCCTTATATATCACCCTGCACCAGAATCAACTCCAAATGGATCAAAGACCTCGGAGTCAAAGCAGACACTCTGAAAACATTACAGGATGGAATAGGAGAAACCCTAGGTCTCCTTGGCACAGGCCAAATTTTTTTTTTTTTTTTTTTGTCAATCGTGGGGCCTGAACTCTGGGCCTAGGCGCTGTTCCTTAGCTCTTCAGCTCAAGGCTAGCTCTACCACTTGAGCCACAGCGCCACTTCCGGCTTTTGTTCTTTTTGCTTATGTGGTGCTGAGGAATTGAACCCAGGGCCTCATGCATGCAAGGCAAGCGCTTTACCACTGAGCCACCTTCCCAGCCCCCAAAATTTTCTTAATAGAGACCCAGAAACACAACAAATCAAAGAAAGTTTGGACAAATGGGATTGCATGAAATTGCACAGCTCCTACATGGCAAAGGACATAGCTAGCAAGATCAATAGAAAGCCCACGGATTGGGAGAAGATCTTCACTAGCCATACAACAGACAAGGGTCTCATATCTAAAATATACTTGGAACTCAAAAAATTAAATGCTCCAACAACAAATCCTCAAAGAAACAACGGCCCAATAGATAAATGGGCTAAAGACTTAAAGAGAAACTTCTCTGAAGAGGAAAGAAGGATGGCCAATAGACACATGAAGTAATGCTCAGCCTCTCTAGCCATAAAAGAAATGCAAATCAAAGCAACATTGAGATACCACCTCACCTCAGTTAGAATGGCTAGAATCAAGAACTCTAATAACAACAGATGCTGGAGGGGATGTGGACAGAAGGGAACCTTATTGCATTGTTGGTGGGTGTGTAAACTTGTTCAACCACTTTGGAAAGCAGTATGGAGGTTCCTCAAAGACTCCACATAGAGCTTCCCTATGACTCAGCAATGCCACTTTTGGGCATTTACTCAAATGTTCACAAACAAGACCACACTAAAGCTACCAGCACGACTATGTTTATTGCAGCCTTATTTACCATAGCTAAGATATGGGACCAACCCAGATGCCACTTAGTAGATGAATGGATCAAGAAAATGTGGTATATATACACAATGGAATTCTATGCCTCCATCAGAAAGAATGACATTGCCCCATTTGTTAGGAAATGGAAAGACTTGGGAAAAATTATATTAAGTGAAGTAAGCTAGGCACAAAGAAACATAGGTCCCATGGTTTCCCTTATTTGCAATAACTAGTATATGTCTTAGTCAAGCAGAAAAGTTCAGATAAGTTGATGCTAGGGAAATGAACCCTAAGATATGTATTAAAATGTTTTTTCTTTCATGTGATTGTTTCTACCACATTTATAAGATTATTTCTTTGTTGCTTTGTATGTCCCTCTTCCACAGTATAACCCCTGTTTTCCATGTATTTGATGTTGTTATAATTTGTGGAGGGGAAGGGGAAAAACAAGTCATGTAAATAGGGATACAGGTGGACCCATTGCAACAATGAGATGTACAAGTGGTTATGTCGAAAACGAACTTTACAACTTTGGTGGGGGGGGGGGAGAAGATAGGGTGGAGGGGTGGGGGGAAGATTGGAAGGGATGGGAAGGGGAAACAAAGGAGGCGGCTACAATGCTTGATAAGAAATGTACTAATTATCTGGCCCATGTAATTGTAACCCCTCTGTACAGTATTTTCACACCCAAAAAAAGAGTAACACAAAAAACAAAACAAAACAAAATTCCTGTTGTACTTATTTACCACACAAGTACATTTGAAGCACCTATAAGTGCTTCCTTACTTATTATGTGGAAAATATCACAAAGAAAACCTGAATTGCACTCCAGAACTGAAGAGTTTTTTTGACCATGGTAGGTCCCAGTCTGGACAGAAAATAGTAAGTGCAAGATTTCCAAGAGTCTGGCAATTTGAATCTCTAGAGTAGATTAGTTAATACTGTTGGGATAAAAAAGACAGCTGATTCTGAGTCCAGTTGTTTCATGAATCATCTAAACAGAGATAACATCTCTGTTATATATGAAGGTAAGGAAAATATAAAGGTAGAATTTCAAAACTGATGGTTTTCAAAACCAATCATTTTCTCTTATAAATGTCATTTACAAAATAAACACAAAACCCTCAAACAACCATGAATAATAAGATATAGTGAGCTTTTAGAGCAGAAATAGAAAGAAAGGTTTCAGCTGTCACTCTTATTTAAACTGTGTTATACTGATGATACCATTAAAGCTATTATGGAGAATATTTATTTTTCTGCAACGTGAGATGTTATGGTTAGACAGGCATTCCAAAGGAATATAGCAATAGTTTTGAATATGAAACTTGTTTCATTTTAATGTATAAGCAAAAGGAAAAGGGGAAATAAAGCATTTTAAAGTTGTTTGTCTATTCTTACTTTTGAGTAAGAAAAAAGCCAATTTGGAAAGGCTACTAAATATTTCTTTGCCCCTAAGTTTTTCATACCCAAGCTTCAGTTCAATTTTTTCCGATACATAATCCTGGCAGAATAGCTTTGATCTATCTCCTGTTATTCTTTATCTCTTTTTGATAATGATACTCAAGCTGTTCTAATCTGCTCTGGATCTGTCATCTTGAAACTCTGAAATCTTCCTGGACTATTCAATTGTTAAGCCTAGGGGTTGTCTGGTCAGGGGTTTAATTCTGGCTTGTATAGCTGTTCCTACATTCCATTATTGAATTCACAATCATAGCCTCATGATATGTCCCGATTACCTCCCACTGTTATCCTTCAATTTCTGACATTTCTTTCCTTAATAATTCTATGATTACTATCAAACTATCATTACCAAACTTGACTCCTTTCGTCTTGGAATTTTGGCCCTGTTTCTTCATGTGTAGCTGAAGCATGGTATTAGGAGATTAACATGATTATGGAAACTAAAGCAATAATATACTTACTTGGAAGATCTTCACTTTAAACCTGGGATATAGTGAGTATCCTTAAAATTTTTTCAAACAGAAATTCAGGCTATGTCTAAGTTAACATAAAGTGTAAGTATATTAACTGGCTAGGCAAAAAAATTAGTTTTTATTAACAAGCATTTTTAAAACAATTTTACAGCTTAAGATTGTGAAGAAATTACCAAATTCCCATATCTTTTCCTCCCATATTCCTTCCCTGATATTGATATATGGTCCATAGGTTAACTAATACTGATACACTATTATTAACTAAAGCCCATAATTTTTTCATATTTTCTCAGGTTTTACCTAATGACCATTTTCTTTCTAAGGGGCATGTTTCCTTAGTACCTTTTTGGCTTTGATAATTTCTAACATTTTCCTTTTTTGTTGAGCATTAAGTATATTGTAGGAGGGCCCTATTAGAATTTTATAGTTTTCTCATTATTAGGTAAAAGTTAGGAGTTTTGGGGAGAAAGATCATGGTTGTCAAGTGTCATTTTAATCTCAAATATCCAAGGCACATGCAATTTACATATTTTTTATTGTGAGAATACTGTACAGAGGAGTTTCATGGGCAAGATAACGAGTACATTTCTTATCAAGCATTGTTGCAATCTACGTATTTGTGACTGTTGATATTAACTTTTTTGTCATCTGGATAAAGTAGAACATGTCATTTCCTCACTGTTATTCATCGTATCCCATTTTTTTTTATTTCCTATTTACTTGGTTAGGAAATTACTGTGTGAAGCCAAGAGGAGCAGTGTGATGGTTTCCTTCTGTTAGTGTACCATATTTAAACAGTTCATTTGGAATTTTTCTGCATGTGAGATTTACCTGGTCTTTGCAATTTATTAGTTCTTTAAACTATGTCAGTAAGATTCATGGATATTTATTTTATTTTCTAGATTGTAATCAAATGCTATTCTATTTTGCTGTTCCATTTTTTCACTGTTTCAATGGGCTCCTATGTCATTTGACAGGTGCCTGTCTTTTTTTTTGTTGAGATTTTTCTCATCAAGTCAGTAAAGTTCCCTTTTACCATGAAATAGTGCTGAATACTAGGATATGCCAACAACTTTATTTAATCAATTGATAAAATTGTATCATTTTAAGAGCTTGTTTATATGATTGAAAATATTGTTGAAATAAGAGTATATTACTAAGTTTCACTTAGTTGTGGTGTATAATTCTGTTTATAAATTGCTGAATTTGATTTGCTAACGTTTTGTTGAAAAATTAGACTTACATGTATGAGTGATATTGATCTGTTGTTTCCTTTCTTATGATGACTTTTTAAACCTTTCCATACTAATTTTAATGGAAATATTCCTGTTATGAATTAGAATATTTAAAAAACTTGTTACATTCAGTTAAATTCAATTTGAATTGATTGAATGTGAATCTGTGCAATAAAATAATTAAATAATATATAAAGCATTCTGGTATTTACTACGGCAGATTCAGATAAAACTGACTTAGAAATCTTTTTATCAAAATTTTATTGTCAAGGTGATGTACAGAGGGGTTATAGTTACATAAGTAAGGGAGTGATTACATTTCTTTTTATTGTGAAAATACTGTACAGAGGGGTTACAATCACATGGGCAAGGTAATGAGTGTATTTCTTATCAAGCATTGTTGCCCCCTCCTTTGTTTCCCCTTCCCATCTCCCCCCCCCACCCCTCCGCCTCTCGTCCCCCCTCCCCAGCCCCTTCATTTTTCGACATAACCTCTTGTACATCTCATTGTTGCAATGAGTCCACCTGTATCCCTATTTAAACAATTTGTTACATTTCTTGTCTAACTTATTACTCCCTCCCTCATTTTTCTCCCTTTTTGCCTCCCTTCAACCCCCACCCCTCACCAAGTTGTACAGATCATTTCCAACATAATGTCTTGTGAGTATCACTGCTGCATAGGTTCCCCCTTTGTGTTTTGTCTCACCATTTTGTAGTTCCCATTCCTTTCCCTAGTTCAGATAAACGTATATGCAATACCCAGGATATGACAATAGAGGATACACCACCATACAGGGAAAACACAAAGAAAAAAGAAATCACATAGTTCATTGAGAACAACAACAAAGAAAAACCTCTTGTGTCCATGTATTGTAGTTCATTTCTCTCAGCATCATCTTATCTGGTCATATGTTCATAGCTATTGAGCTTTTCTGCTCATCTGCTAAGATTATCCTAGATGTATACTAATTATTACAAATAAGGGAAACCATGGGACCTATGCTTCTTTGGGTCTGGCTTACTTCACTTAATCTCTAAAATAACCAGCAAAAACCCAGGATGAAGGCATGGCTCAAACAATAAAGCACCAGAGGAGCAAGATGACCAAACTCAAGGCCCTGAGCTCAAACCCAAATAGCAACACAATAAATTAGTAAGTTCACATGACTAAATTACAAAAACAAAGCAAGCAACATAAGCTCTCCAAAAGCAAACTTTTGATTATATAAGTCATTGAAGGAAGATGGAAGATGTTTTAAAACTCCTTTAATAAGAGCTTGGCAGAAAAATGAATTTGTATATCTATCCAAGAATTTGCACTTAAGGAACATGGATTTTATTTCTGCTGTTTTCCAGGAGCTAGTAAAGCTTCTGGTTTACAGCAAATACTAAATAATTTCTTTTCAATTAAAGGAATAAACTAAGATCTACAACTGTTATTCTGCATCTGATTATCTTCAACTGTCGTAGAATTGCTTATGTACTTTTATCCATTTTATTTACAATTTTTGTTACAGTATTTTTTATGCTGTCACAATATTTAACATAATCGCAGTTGCTAAAAGACTTAAAAATTATATTTTGGTATATTTTTGACTAATCACTTAGAAGGCATATAAAATTCATTTTATTCTAAAATTAGTTTATTTACAAATCATAACAAAGAACACATTTTAAAATTTTTGATCACATTCATTCAACCATTTAGGAGTAGTCACTACTTTCAGTGAAGGGGAAAGTATCTTCACTGACCCATGTATAATTATTGGTTTGAATTGCGTCTCTAGTTTTCTCTTAGCTCTTGTTCTGCCAAACAGGATGAACTGTCTATACATATTTACTGAGTAATTGAATAGAAATTATAATTTGGGGTAGGATTTTTATCAGCATCCAAAGAAGAAACACATTATAGTATTTTTGATATACTGTTCAAATGAAATATATCATTTTAATAGATTTTATCTATTTCTTTTAAAAATATATCTACTGGAAAATTTTACATGCCATGAATGGCTAAGATACTTTTATTGGGCAGCATAAGAGATGATTGAAGATGTGAGGAATTACCATCTTTTACTGAAAATGAGCTAATGATGGGTTTAAAACTACTCATAATGCATCTACTCATTTTGTAGATGCCTAGAGAAAAGAACAAGCAACTTGTCACCCAAACATTAATGTTTCCCACACTTTTTCTGTGTCAAGAAGAGATGGTAGGGGCTGAGAAGGTGGCTCAGTGGTAGAGCACTTGCCTTGCATGCATGAGGCCCTGGGTTCGATTCCTCAGCACAACATAAGCAGGAAAAAAAAAAAGCCGGAAGTGGTGCTATGGCTCAAGTGGTAGCCTGCTAGCCTTCAGCTGAAGAGGCTGAGGGACAGCGCCCAGGCCCAGAGTTCAGGCCTCATGACCGGACCCCCCCAAAAAAAGAAAAAAAAAGAAAAGAAGAGATGGTAATGAATTAGTTGAGGCTGCTATTCATAAAAGAACATGTCTCTACTGGGTCAAAAGACATAGGTATAAATATGCAGGAATTGCTATTGACCCTGTAATTAGGAAAAGTTACCTCCTGTAAGCTGAGTATATTGTCACTCCTTAGAGTCTCTTTTTTGTCTGCATCTGCTTTATGTTCCTGATCCACATTCAACTTGTGTAGTTCCTCTTCTACTTTTCTAGTAGAGGAGACATATTCTGTTTTACTCTGTCAACATTATCGATAATATTACCCCTTGAACTCTACAAAATTATTTCTCTAGCCTTGATGCTTGTGTTTTTCACATTCTGTAGGCCATCAAACCATTTACCAAAATTATTCTCCTCTCAGCAAGTTTTCTTTCTTGTGCAATTTATGCTTCATTTATCTTTTCACATAAATAAAACACTCTAACTCATCCATCATGTTGATTGCTATCCTCTGTACCATTTCCTGTACTTAAGTTATTCTGCATTAGTGAAGTTGTAATATTTCCTTTTTCAATAAGAGCAGAACATATCCTTCGCATGATCAGGTTGTGTTCCAAGAGAAGAGGCATCATGGTAGAGCTTATCTCTCAAGGCCAGACTACCAATCGTATATAAAGTTCTTTTTCTTTCTCTTTTAAAGACCTATTCCAAAGAATAAATGACATAGTTATAATTGAATGATGAAGCTTGAAACCAGTGGTTGATGTCTGTAATCCTAGCTACTCATGAGGCTGAGACCTGGAGGCTTGCAATTCAAAGACATCTGGGCAGAAAAGGCTGTAAGACTTAATCTCCAAATAACTCAGTTTCCAAAAATTGGGCTGGAGGCATCATTTAAATGGAAAATGATGGGATAAAGGGTGAACTAATTCAGCAGTGATACTTACTAGACATTATGTTGGAGATGAACTTTACAACATTGGGGGGAGGGGGTTGGGAGTGAAAAAATGGGAGAAAATAAGCATGAGGGTAACTCTGCTCAAAAAGTCAGTTCTGGACTTATATAACTGTAAGTCCTCTGTGCATCCCCTTTACAATAACATTTAAATTAAAAATATCAGTCAGTAAGCTGAGAAGTATGAAACTGAGTTTAAGCAAAAGAAATGATGAATTAGTGGAATTTATTAGTGAAATGAATAATAGAAGACTACAATATTTTCAAGGTTTTCTGACATTCAATCTTACTTATTTACTTTTTACTTGGCATACAGTAAAATTGCACATTTGTAGGGCACAGTTTGGTATTTCAATGTGTATATAAAATGTGTGATGACCAGATAAGATGATTGGTCTGTTTACTATCTCAGTGTCTTTTAATACTTTAAACTCTAAATTTCTGTTTGCACAACATTAGAGGTTGGTAGTATAATAATATTTTGTTTCCTTTGGGTTGTTCCTACTAGCAGCATTTTGCCATTCATTTTCTAGTAGAAGGAGATGAGAAAACCTGTTTCTTTATAAAGATATGTCAATTATATGACTCTCAAATGGAAATAAGATCATTATTATTCATGGACACACCTACCAGGGTTTTAATCTTCTTGGAGGCTTTTTGTCAAGTTTACAGAGCTGCCAAAGAAAATGCTATGTTTCAGAACATAGGCAAAGCTATACATTTTTAAAAAGTTATTTTTTTCCTCATGAAAGTACTGTCTTACTATAGAGAAAATGAACTGTACATCTTGTGGGTGGGGTCAGGAGGGAAACAGTGGGAGAGAGTGAGGGAAGGGGAGACATGATTCAAAAAGAATTATACTTATTACCTGATTCATGTTACTGTATCCCCTCTGTATGTCACCTCTACAATAACAATTTTAAAAAATCAACAAAAAGGGAGAAAGTACTGTCTTTTAGGAGTAGTCTATAGGATTGACATACAGTTAGTGATTTTTAAAAAAGTGAGTAGATTATCTTACAGGCTTTTACTGAAATAAAAGCTCATCTGTTACTATTATGATTAATTTGGCAATATTTTTGGGGTCATTTGTCATTTTTTTCTATATGATAAAAACTGAATGATGTTGAATATTGTTACATTTTGTAGTATCTCCCTCCTCCTCTTTCTTTTCCTCCTCCTAAAACAGTATTATCTAAGACCTTATTATGTCAGGGAAAAAAATCTACTTCTATTATGATTCATTTCTTTCTTTTAGGGATATTTATGAAATATAAAGAAATATTTTATACTTATATAAAATGTAAAAAGTAACACCAAGAGTAAAGCCTTTTGTGAACTATTTTAGCCCCTCCACCACCAATCATAGGAACTTTCTGGTTAGAAAGGAAGAAAAATGAATTTGCTCATGGATCCATTTCTGATCATTCTGTCTAAATAAGACCTTTAAGCCTTTTGAAGTGTGTGTGTGTGTGTGTGTGTGTGTGTGTGTGTGCGCGTGCGCGCGCGCGTGTATTTTAAGTGGTTTATTTGGATTTTGGCGGCTAGTGTGAAAATTCCATTCTACATGTGAAGACTTGATAGACAATGACTATATATATTACAAGAGCAGGCTTAAAGTATGATTCCATCTAAGTCTGTCACTTTGGATCATAATTAGTATAATTCTATATTGTTTGACTTATATTACATCATTTGATTTGAAAGCAAATAAGAAACTTCATCAAAAGAAAATCTTAAAGTGCCGAGTCAGCAGAGCCTAAAGCAAACTTCCTCTGCCTTAATATCAAGAACATCTTGTACAGACAAGTATTGCAGAAACTTTTAAAACCAAGCTTAAGTAACAAGGGCAAACCTCAGAGCAGTCTTTATAAACATTGTGGGGGAAAAATAATGATCAGATATATTAGTATCATTGAATGTCTTGAGCAGTCCTGATAATTTGGGGACATACAACATGTAGCATTATAAATAAGAAAGAGGCTAGAAATAGTAGCACTTTTTTTTGTTGTTTGTTTTTCACAGGTCATACGTTTGAACTCAGGCCCTGGGTGCTGTTCCTGGGCAGCTTTTGCTCAAGGCTTGTGCTCTACCATTTGAGCCATTTCCAGTTTTCTGGTAGTTAATTAGAGATAAGAATCTTATGGACATAGCTTTTGACCTTATTTTTCTTGTCTTAGACAAGTACTAGTTATTGCAAAAGCTATGTACATATGACCATATAAGATGATGGTCAGCGAAATGAACCCCAAGACAGGGACACAAGTGTTTTTTTTCTTTCTTGCTATTGTTTTTAATGTACTTATAATGCACTATATGATCTCTTGTTTCTTTTGTATGTTCTTCCCCCATGGTATAACCCCTGTTTTCACTGTATTTGATGTCTGTGCCCTGCATCTTGCATATACATTTTTCTGATTTGGGGAGGGGAAGGGAAATAACAAAATGCTGAAATAAGGATACAGGTTGACCCATTGTAACAATATGTACAAAGCACTATGTTGAAAATGAAGTTTACAATTTCAGAGTGGGGGGAAGGGAGGAGTTGGGGAGTTGGGAAGGGAAGGGATGGTAGGGGAAAAACAAAGGAGGAGGTAACAATGCTTGATAGGAAATGTACTCATTACCCCACTCATGTAACTGTAACCCCTCTGTACAGTATTCTTACAAATATATATACATATGTATATATAGATATACATATGTATATATACATAAAGGATTTTATGGGCTTTCCTGCCTGGGCTATCTTTGAACTATGATCTTCAGATCTCAGTCTCCTGAATTATTAGAATTACAGGCATAAGCCAATGCCAGCTGCAACACTTTGACTTTTTGATTACTTTGCAATGTTTTTGTTTTAAAAAAAAGATACAAAAATATTTCCAGTAAGGCTGACTCCCTTGGACAGTGTAGATTCTCAAGGAGATCGCTGCTTCTGGTAAAGAAATAACTCTTTTAAAGCAAAGGGCAAAACTGCAGCTAAATAATCATATATTTCTTTTTGAAGACTGGTTTAGAATGACTATATTCTTTTGGATTCTCCCACACTTGGAGAATTTTCCTGAGATAATTTCAGATGGATTCATGCTGCGCTTTTTAGGGCTGAGCTTTAGATTAGTGGAAGAGGTTGGAAAAATCATCTTTTTTTTTTTTTTAAATTGCCAAATGAAAGTGCAAAGAGGTGTTTTAAGGGACAGAATGTAAATAACCTAAGCGGAATCAGGCTTAATAGGATTAATATTCTTTCAATATTATCTACTTTGGAACTCAAAGGCAGTTTTGATTTTTTAGCATCAAACTCATATTTTTGGCTCTTTCTGACAACAAATGATTTAGATATTTTAGTCTTTAACTGAACTAACTTACATGTGAACTTGAAAGAGATCTTTGCAGTGATTTTGTGCACAGACATTTCACATGAAAGAAGAGGAATCACAAATACAGGCTGGAACACGGAACCCTGGGTTACTTGTTCAAACAATTGGATTTGAATGTCTAGCTGATTGACATTGGAAAATCTGTATAGCTTTTTGAAAAATGGTTTTAACTTATCTCATAGATTAGTGGAGAAGATTAAAGTCTAGTGAGTATGAGAACACTGCAAAAGCTATAAAAATGATGCAAAGTTGGGTGATGATCTCCTTGATGTGTGTTCTTTTCCCAGTATGTTTTCTTTAGATCATTAATCACTCTTCAACTCTTTATCTCATCTCTTTGAGTTTTACTTAGATTTGTACTGCACTTTTATTAAAGAAGAATTAAGTGAGTAGTCATTCATATGATTGGGTTTTTCCTTTCCATTTATTATATCATTCATTTCTGGCATTAATTGTACAGACTTTTTCTCTGAACAGGTGAGAAGGCTCAATCTCTGAAACCACCCTTTGTAGTAGTATATGAGGTTCATGAATCATGGTCAGAAATAAAGGCAAAGGGAGATGGCAGAAGAAGGCTGAGATGGGCTGAATGTTGTCTTCCTATGACATGTCTGTGCCATGGGCTCTTTCTCTGCCATATTTCTTTTCAGATATACTTTCCTCTTAACATTAAAAAGAATGAAAAGAAAGGAGTCCACTAGGGTTTTACAGTGATTTTCCTGCTATCTATCCAGTCCAAAACTCATGATGAAATTTAATTGCCATGGTAGTGGTTTCAAAGTATGGCACCCTTAAGAGATAATGTGATGTTGAGTGTTGCTTTCATGGATGGATGAAGGCTGTTAGGGTAGGAATGGATTACTTATCCATCAAGTGGCCTACTCATAAAAGGGGGAGTTCAGTTCATGCCCTTTATTATTTTATGACATGGACTGGGATAGCCCTTCTATTTGCATTCACCAGCCCCTAGAATCTCTCAGCAAAATGAATCTCCATTTCTTATAATGTACCCAGTCTATGGTACCCCATTATAGCAGCATAAAATGTTTTTAAGACAATGACCTATGAGAAAATGAATATTTATGATTATGTATGAGGATATAAGGAGAGAACTCTAGAGAAAACATATATGAATAATATAGCATGTATGATGGCAGCCTTTTTAGAGACTTGGCAGCTGTCCAGGATGAAAGATTTAAAGTGTGCTTTAGAGTTACCCAGTGATTCCAAAAGAAGTTATAATCCATGAGTCTTATGACCAGGATCTCTGATAAGTTGTTTTTGTATTGATTTTTATCTTTTCATTTAAGCTAGGCATGTTGTTTCTTTCAGCAATGTTTCTTAATCTTTAATGTGCGACTAAGTCACATGAGATCTTTCCAAGATGCAGTCTGATCAAAAGCTCTGAGAGGGCGACAGGGCTAGAGAAGAGGATGCAGCATTCTAATGAGGTCCTAGGCAATGCCAAAGTTGTCACTCCCCAGAAACCATCTGAGTTGCTACCTGACTGTCATTAACAGACAAGTACCCATGGATAATGTTCGGAATTAGGATATACTGGCTTTACCTTAGTGCAAACACAATTATCTTGCAGTCAGAATCATGCTTGGAATGTAGAATTTTGATCCTTTCCTGGGTACTTATATGTGGTACAATATTCTCTTCATGATCCTGGGCACCAAGCCAAAGCGCATACCCTTCTACTGTGTATTGTGTTGCTGGCCCACATGGTTGATAAGTGAGGTACCGAACTCACTTTTTTACTTATTTCCCAATTACAGTGGGTTTCGTTGGCACAGATCCCCATTCTAAGCTGAGGAGCATTTGTGGTTATTTTTTTTCCTTTACTTACTAGTAACCTGGAACTTATGTTGAAGTTGTGGCTATAAGAATTTTGTCTAAGAAAAGATTTCACTGTTAGCTGTCTTTGAAGTATAGACAGGACCACTAGGCTTAAAAACAGGAACAATTAGAGACAGATAGCTTAAGAGTCTTGGTTATAAATGTGACCTGCATAGACATTATCTAAGTTCTGTTTTTTTTTTCTGGTTTCCAGAGACTGTCATGACTTGAAGTGAGAAATCTGCTTCCCAGGAGAGATCCTTCTGCTCCAGCCTCATCATGAGAGGTAATTATCACCATTTGGAGGTGATATGTGTGAAACTCTGCTATGCTTTAGTGGTAGTTTTAGTCCTTGTCATAATATTTTATCATTTAATAATTTTTAGTCCGTGTCATTGATATTATCTATCAGTCCTATCTTTCCTGGAACCAAGGTGATTGCAAAGTGAATGTGGAGAGAAGGGCCTACAGCAGAGATAAATGCAAAATGGAGGCAGAGATGCTGGCTTGTCATCTGCTTTTAGCTAATTGGTGGGAACTAAAGCATGCTAAATAGCTGTTACAAATACACTTTCAATGAAATGAAAGTGGGTCATGTCTAGGGTGAGAATGATAGCCTTTCTAATGACTTAAGTAATTGTTGAGGTTGGCTTTGAGAAATTCCTATCCCTACATTCATTCTTTGGGGCTGACATCATTGGTGAGTTGGAAAGTCTTAATTATAGAACTGTTTTTTGAGACCTTGTGATCATTCCCTACATTTCTTTTCCTTTGCATCTCCATCATTCATGGCCAACAGCTACTTATCACGTTGTACAAATGCATTGTATTTTCATCTGTAGTTTATGTATTTTTGATCTCTTCAGTGACTCCATCTTTGACTTCTCAGTTATTTACAAGTGTGTTGTATTGTTCCAGAATATTTGTAGAGTTTTCACATATTTATCTGTAACTGATTTCTAATTGTGTTTAATAGTGGTCAGACCACATAGTGAATATGTTTTAAAGCTGTTTACATTTATTAAACTACTATATTGTTCATGAAATGCTCTATTTTGGTATTTCAAATGTGTTCTTAATGTAAATTATTTATTTATTTATTTATAAATACCAAGAATTGATCTTACAGTTGTATGCATGCTCTTCGAGCACTCTACTGCTTGAGCCGTACCCCCAGTTCTAATTTGTTTAAGAGTCAGAAATTTACCAACTCTCATCTATTTCTTTTTTGTACAGGTGACTACTTTAGCTTTCTTCTTTGCAAGTCCTGTCATACATGGTTATTTATTTATTCAGATTTTTTTTTTGTCGGTTGTGGGGCTTGAACTCTGGGCTTGGGCACTATCCCTGCACTCTTCAGCTCAAGGCAAGTGCTCTACTGCTTGAGCAACAGTGCCACTTCAGGTTTTCTAGTGGTTTATTGGAGATAAGAGTCTTAGGGACTTTTCTGCCCAGACTGGCTGTGAACTGTATTCTTCAGATCTCAGCCTTCACAGTAGCTAGGATTACGGGCATGAGCCACCAGAACCTGGCTTTAGTAGTTTTTTGTGCTGATTGATTTGCCCTTGCTCTTTGGCCTGAGACTGTTTGACTGGATATCACATTATGTGGTAGAGTTATTGAATTCCTTTAATGTTCTGGACTATTCTAGAAACAATAAGTTCTGAGAAAATAAGCTAATCCTGCCCAGTTGTGTTCTTCTTGAGAAGGTTGCTTGATGTTCTCACATCAGGGAGAGGACATCTACCATTACAGACATTCTTGTTCTCACAGGGTATGCAAGCAGAGCCTTTGATAAGCCTTTGGGCTTCTTTCTGGATAGCATTTTCTCTCTAGTCATCTACCATGTGAATTCCTAGATGGCTTAATCTCCCTGAATTCTGTATCTATCTTCTCAACTCAGGAATACTCATAGGCTCTCCAAAGAGAGACCTGTTCTGGAAACTGCCTTAGATAGCAAGATAGAGTCATCTTGGGGTTCAACTTCTTTTTTGCTCTTGCCTCAGAGGCTGCTGTCCTGTGCTTTGTATTGTGCAGTATTCGAAATACATTGATTCTTTTTTTAAAATGTTTTAAAAGTGTTTTTGAGTTCTTTTAATTTAACTTTTATTGTAAGGGTTACCAACAGAGGAGGTGTAGTTACCTAAGTTAGGAAATGAGTACATTTCTTTTTGAACAATATCATTCTTTCCCTAGCTCTCTCCCAGCTTTCTCTCTCCCAGCTTTTTCCTCCTACACCTACTCACAAGTTGTGTGGTTCATTTGTAACATAGTGTCTAGTGAATACCACGGCTGCCTTTGTTACCCTTTGTCCCTCCATTTCTGTCTCCCCCTCTTACCCTTCCAAAGATAGATAAATGAAAAAAAAAACCAAGAGAAAAGGAAAAGAAAACAAAAACATCAACAAAACAAGAAACGCTTTTTTGTTTCCCTTTCCTGGAGTTCATTTCTATACATATTATTTTATATGACCAGATGCCTCTCTGTAGACGAATGGATCAAGAAAATGTGGTATATTTACACAATGGAATTCAAATCATCCATCAGAAAGAATGGTATTGTACCATTTGTAAGGAAAAGGAGAACTTGGAAAAATTATAGTAAGAAAAGTAAGTCAGACCCAGAGAAACACAGGTTGCATGGTTTACCTCATTTTTGGTAACTATAATGTGCCTAATAAATCTATGAGTAAACACACTGTGTGGTAAAAGAAAAAATATACTCAGGTATAATAAATTATACATGTCTCTAGGCAATCACACAGAGTGAGACCAAAGGAAGATATTATTAGGAGAGGATCACAAAGGTGCAATAGGTATGTGCATCTGATAATATAAAACATTGATTCTTATATTCAGCTTTTTTTCCCTTAAATTCCATCATGACTAAAGGCAAAAGTAAAAATGAATTGTTTCTTAGGCTAGTTGTAATAAGTCTTTTGCAAGCAGTTTCATATCTAGAAAGTGGTCAGCCATTTTGAATACTACTGTATGTATGACTTTAATTCCTTTAAGTCTTATTGTGATGCATCTGTTTTCAATGACAATATCCCAGGTTAAATCCAACTGTGCACAGACTTTGTATCTATATTTGTGCAGTTTAAGTTGATGGAAAGAAAAACAAGTCCATGCAAGCCTTATCTATTGTTTCAGTATAAACCTGAAGTCTTAGTTCTACTGTCAATAAAGTATTTTTTAAAATATGTGTCAAAGTATAAATGGTTTTGCTTTTATCTTGTTTATAGTAATTCCTTCAGCCTAACTGCCCTAAACACAATTGCACTTTATAATTATTTTAAAGCAGAGAATAGAAAAGAATTATGTTGTAAATTCAGTGTAAATGTCTGATGAAACATTCATGTTGAATACTGGGGATTTTAGCATCTTTTTCTTCTGTTTCTGTTTTGGTCTGTTATTATACATGACAAAGTCTTTGATCCTTCATGTCTGAACTCAGGCAAAATGGCAAAGTTCTCTTGAGGTGAATGTTTATTAGGCCATCCAAGGAATTTTTATGGGTCAAGTAACATCAGGGTGGGCCTTGCTTGGAGCTGTAGTGGGAGGTCTCTTCTGTTCACTAAGGAAGATATGAGCTATGATTTGCTACTCCTCATCCTCCAAGGAATTTTAATTTATTTACAATATGATCTCATCAGTCACTGTAATGTCTGGCAGGTAACGCTGTTAGAACACAGCTGGCCAATAACATAATTTCTCCTAGATAAATGTGTTGCAACTACAAAATGCTTAGTGTCTCCTTGTCCACAGTCAGTTACTGAGTCAGCACAGGGTCAGAAATAGAAATAGAACATTCAATTACTTTTATATCTCCCATATCTTTGCAGTATAAAGAAAAATATTTCATCAAGTGAGCAACACACGACACACCAAGTCTTCGTGCTTTTCACTAGATTGCATTAGCTTACCTTCATTGGTTTTTGCCCTGAGTTAATTTTACTTATTAGGTCTGTGAAAACCATTGCCATGTCCTTGAGACTTCTGGACATGCACACCGAAACAGATCAATTATCTGAAATGCCACAGAATGAATACTATCAGAATAAGCTCCCTGGGAGAAGAAAGGTGTCACATAATTCAAAGCAATTTATAAAAATATGCTTTCAGACAGTGTAGGACCTGATCTAAGCTTCTTTGAAGGGGGTTTAAACAGAGCTGCCGATATTATGATTACATTTTCCCTTGTTTCATGCCTAGGCAACAGAGTTCAAGTATTTTCTTTAATATTGGCAGAACAGTATAAAAATATTGTAATTACTTACAAAGGGACATAATATAGAAAATTACTTCGACTCTGATAGCTCTAGTGTGAGCTGAGATTTATTCCCACTGGGATAGTGAAAGCTTGGTTAAAATTTCAATGCTATTTTTGGAGTATTTACAGGAGTCTAAAGATTTTAATGTAAATGAATTTGAGGTATTATGTGGAGATCTCCCAAGTTCTCATCTATTGCCACAAAACATGATGAGAAACCAGAGAAGTGGATTCTGAAAACCAAAACAACAGGCTTTGATTTATGTTTTATGATTTTTTTTTTGCAAAGAAGTGTTCTGGGAGCCATGTACATTACATATGAAGTGAAAAACTATGAACTAAAATGAGTTTATATATAAGTATTAGGTAAACACAATGCCGTACTTTCAGAAGCATAACAAGAAACTCAGTACATGAAAAAACAAAACAATTCAATTTCGAGATGAATCTAAATGAGTAGAAACTGACTTGGACAAAGTGTTAGGCTTCAAATGTTAACATCCAGATGTTAGCATTAGATATTAACATTGTGCTATGTGCTAAACTAATCAAGATAATGCAAGAGATGAAGGAACACAATTACTATCAGATAAAATAAATATATTTTTCTGAGAGAGATATGGATAGCATTTTATGTTGTGTCAGAAAAAATTATCTATTCTGGTTTGGAATGAAAAGTCCTTGGAAAGGCTTTATCTGGAATGTTATCTATAAAAATATGCAAGAATACAACCAGGCATATTCAAAGCACACAATATTTGCCTTTAGCAGTGTGTTCAATGGAGCATAATCTCGGTTTCAATGGCTGAGGTGTGGCTGTACATTTCCTGAATGATTGATACAAAATTATTTTCCTAATGTTTCTCAGAAATTATGTTAGGATTGGGGTTCGGTCATCAATTGTAACACACAGTACCAACTCTTATAGTTGTGTGATTTCCTTCCATATTTCACTCGCTATTTTTCTAACTCCTAATAACTATGACTTCGTAGGCAAATCACTCCATTCAAGTCTCAGTTTGAAGCTTTGTTTGGGGGAACCAAGGCTAAATATATCACTGCAGGATTCAATAGTCAATAGCTTTTGTCTTGAGTCAGTTTTCTCCTCACTGAAAGAAAATTATTTTTTTCTTCTATTCTTCTTTTTCATCTCAATAGCTACACTATTACAAATTCACCTATTGTTTTCCCAGTTTACCTTGAAATATATTTATTTATATGGGAATCTCAGGGTTAGATAATTTCTATTAAAATTAAATTTCTACCACATAAAATACCCTGCTGTCCACTGGCCTTGGTTTATTTTCAGAACTCCTGTTGAGTGGTTGTGAGAGCTCTTATTCTAATCTCTGTTTAATTCCTGCCTCCCCTCTCCTTTTTTGTCTTTCTGTCTTTTCTATCGAAGTTACAGGAAAATTTAAGACCCCTACTTAAGTCTTTGTGTCATTTTTGTACCCAGTAGTTTAACTTTTAATATTATTATATATTTTAAGGCTAAGTAATACAAGTGTACTATATCGTTTCATTGTGATCTGTGTAGAATATCTAATTTTTACTCTTGAAGTGCTTATAATATAAGGCTGACTGGTTTAAGAAAAGTATAGAAAACTCAATTAAAATTGAACTGTAAAAAACAAATGCCATTTGAAATAAACATATCTCATAATTTTTCTGGCACACTTATACTAAAAAGTACTTACTACTCTGAAATTCAAATCTAACTGGTATTCCTATTTTTTAAAATCTGATGAGCATAGTGACACAGAAATTTAGATTTATAAAATTAATTTGATGATTTAATGGAAACTTTGTTTCAACTTCTATGAGCTCATTGCTTTGTTTTTTGCCTCCAGAAGTCTCTTTATTGTCAATATTTTTTTGATCATGAGATACAATCATTGGATTTAAAGAATGGCCTTCTCTTGAATTATTGCTTTGTAAATTTAGGATCCATTCAGTTTACTCATCTTTCATCTTTACTACCTTTTGGATTGCTTTATTTACTTGGTGATTTTTTTCTTACACCTTGACTATTGATGCCTAATGTGTGATAGTTTTCAGACCTGTTGTTTATGGGCATGGTGTGGCATTGTTCTCTCCAAATGCCCTTCCTTTAAAATATATCAATAAGAAACCAACACTTCTCAAGTCACTTCTGGGTCATCCCATTTGATTAATGAACATTTGCATGATATACGATCCTTTTTCCATATAAATGTAGTAGTACATACATATGTTCCACCAGTTTTCATAGCTCTTCATAATTTTTTCTTTCCTGTCCAAAAATTATATTTCTCGGTTGGATACATTTGTGCTTGTATAAATATATATGTGGCAAGCCATCTACCGGATTATGCATGCTCCCGAGGCACAGAGTGATGGCTGTTCCTAGAGCTGTTTTATTTTTGTAGTTCCCCCTGAAGCTAGGTGTGACTTTGTAAATGGCTGTGGGATACGAAGGGAAGTGATGTATTCAACATTTAGGAAAGACTTTTAAGAAACAGTGATCCCTCTCTTCCATGCCGAGGTTCAAGTAATGATGTGAAAGCCCTTGGGGCACCATCGTCATAATATGGAAAAAGTCTGTGCCTCTACATTGCAGCACGAAGAAGAGCCTATACCAACCAGAGCACACACCTTCGAGAAACAACTTCCAATTGTACTAAGCTGCTAACATTGGAGTCATTTATTTCACTCCATTTTACCCTAAATAATATGCTCTCTCCATTTAATACATCCTCTCTACTCAGGCAGCATGTCTTATACAAGTAATTACAAGTTAGGATACTATTATTAGACATAGATAGAAACAATTCTTTATTAGATAAGATGAACTCCAGTGGCATTTCAACAATAAAATAAGTACACCAAATAATTATTTTTGGACGACCAATTTCCTCTTCTACTGAAAAAAAAAAAGATTTGCAAAGTAGGAAAAAGTAGGTTATAAGAAAGTGTTTCCCCTCGTTACAAAAACTTAGTTTTTTCTTCCTTTTTTTTTTTTTGTCAGTTGTGGGGCCTGAACTCTGGGCCTGGGCACTGTCCCTCAGCTCTTCAGCTCAAGGCACGTGCTCTACCACTTGAGCCACAGCGCCACTTCCTACATAGGTTTCTCTTATTTCTCTATGACATGGAATTCATTTCATCAGTCCGATGAAATAATTATCATGATGGGAAAAAAGTGTCCAGTTATAATTTGAATACAAATGTGCCCAAGAGGTTCACATGTTGACAAATCTTGTTGCCCAGATGGTGGTACTCGTTTGGGAAGTTTTGGAAACTATCACAAGTAAGGCCGAGTGGGAGGAAGTAGGTCAGTGGTGATGTGGCCTTGAAGGCGCCATCTTGCCCTAGCCATTCCTGGTTGCCCAGAGGTGAGTTGATTTCTTCACCACATGCTCACCACCATAAAGGTCCACTTCTACCCAGGCTCACATCAATGGAGACAAATATACTAACATACTTATTCTTTCCAAGGCTGATAATTATATGCTGATAAAAACCCGTGCTACTAATGGAGACTCACTGTGGAGATCCTCAGACACGTGAGATTTTTTTTTTTTGTCATGATGATATGGAGGTTTCTGAAACAAGAAGGTGTAGAGGGAACCAAAGTTATTCATGAAGTTATTAATGAAGTATTTTTCTAATAATGAGTAATTATACACAATAATATCTTTATAAAGTAGAAGTAAAAATAAAGATAGATTTTGGTCGATACAGTAATTATTACTGGTCAAAACCAGTAATATATAGCGTCTAGCTTAATGTTGTGTGTATCATATTTCCTAATCAAGGAAGTAGAAAAGGGTAGAGGTGAAAGTTACATTGTCTTAGTAATTTCTAAAGATAACTTACAAATGAACATATAATCAATCCAATTTTCAGCATGGTGAGTTTGCAGCACATGGCACAGGTAGGTAGTTTTAAGCTGTCTGGTTTTGAAATTGCTCAGGTGAAAACTTTAATAATCATTCTGGAAATTAAATGAAAGCAATTACAGTCATGTAATATTTACTATTTTCAAAAACAATTTTCTTTCATCATGATATAACATAACTCCTACATATGTATTTTCATTTACCCTAAGCTTACACTTCATACAATAGAAGGCTAATTGCTAATTAAATTTTTAAAAAATGTAAATGTTGTTGATCTAAAATGCAGATTCCTTTCTGTAATGCACCTCACCAAACTAGTCTATAGTATTAGTAGCATTTACCACTACAAAAGTAGGCCTTTGTAGTGAATATTTTTTCTCCAAGTATGGTATAAGCAGTTCTATTTTTCTTTTCATTGCTTTCATCATCTTTTTTCCTCATTTTCCATATCTCTCAAGTTAGCTGATGAATGTAAATTTATTGGCAATGAGAAAAAAATATTCATAGTTTTTTAAACAAAATTTACAACTTAATTTTTATTGCAATATATTTTGAACATAAAATGGTACCTTCTCATGTGAATGAGTTGTGGCTATCGGTTTATTTCCTTTGTATATCTGAGGTTTATCTCATATGTTACAAAAGAAAAACAACTGGTGCAACAATCCCCACTCACTAAGCAAAATGTCCACATGCTTTCTCTATGTGCGTGTTAAAAAAGAAACTCTGAAGGCTAATGAATCAACTCCTAACAGAAATTGCAGCTAAGAAGTCATTTTGTAATTAGTCTTTAAGTACATTAAAATACCGCACTAATTTTTCTATTCAGCATCTATACCTCTCCCTAGACTTATTTAACATGATGCTGGTATGTCTCTTTTAGTGTTTGCACATGATGCTAAAGTGACTGATAGCAAATGACTTGCTTTTATACCTTCTGTGTTTGCTATCTGTTTTCCTTGCAGTCTCAGGCCACTAGTTATCTTGAAATTTATTTGCTAGCTTCAAAATACTCAATGCCAGACAAATGGGATTGCATGAAATTGCAGAGCTTCTGCATGGCAAAAACATAGCTAGCAAAATCAATAGAAAGCCCATAGATTGGGAGAAGATCTTCACTAGCCATACAACGGACAAGGGTCTCATATCTAAAATATACCTGGAACTCAAAAAATTAAATCCCCCAACAACAAATCCTCAAAGAAACAACTGCCTAATAAATAAGTGGGCTAAAGACTTAAAGAGAAACTTCTCTGAAGAGAAAAGAAGGATGGCCAATAGACACATGAAGAAATGCTCAGCCTCCCTAGCCATAAAAGAAATGCAAATCAAAAAACATTGAGATACCACCTCACCCCAGTTAGAATGGCTATAATCAAGAACTCTAATAACAACATATGCTGGAGGGGATGTGGACAGAAGGGAACCTTACTGCATTGTTGGTGGGAGTGTAAACTTGTTCAACCACTTTGGAAAGCAGTATGGAGGTTCCTCAAAGACTCCACATAGAGCTCCCCTATGACCCAGCAATGCCACTTTTGGGCATTTACCCAAATGATCACAAATCACTAAAGCTACCAACACGACTATGTTTATTGCAGCCTTATTTACCATAGCTAAGATATGGAACCAACCCAGATGCCCCTCAGTAGATGAATGGATCAAGAAAATGTGGTACATATACACAATGGAATTCTATGCCTCCATCAGAAAGAATGACATTGCCCCATTTGTTAGGAAATGGAAAGATTTGGATAAGCCAGGCCCAAAGAAACATAGGTCCCATGGTTTCCCTTATTTGCAATAACTAGTATATGTCTTAGTGAAGCAGAAAAGTTTAGATAAGTTGATGTTAGGGAATGAACCCTAAGATATGTATTCAAATGTTTTTTTTTCTTTCATGCGATTGTTTCTAACACATTTATAAGATGATTTCTTTGTTGCTTTGTATGTCCCTGATTTCACTGTATTTGATGTCGGTATACTTTGTGGAGGGAAGGGAAAAAACAGATCGTTTAAATAGGGATACAGGTGGACCCATTGCAACAATGAGATGTTGTTATGTCAAAAACAAACTTTTCAACTTTGGTGGTTGGGGGAGGAGGATTGGGGGAGGGCGAGGGGAGGATGGGAAGAGATGGGAAGGGGAAACAAAGGAGGAGGCTACAATGCTTGATAAGAAATGTACTCATTATCTTGCCCATGTAATTGAAACCCCTTTGTACAGTATTTTCACAATAAAAAAAATACTCAAATGCCAAAAACACACTTGAAACTCATTTATATATATATATATAGTATAAATAATATATACATATATGTACATTGTATACACATGTATAGCTAAATGTATACATAATACAACATATATATGTTTGATAGCATACAAGATATATATTATATAACATATGTATCTTAGAGAAGATAATAGATCATATCAAATAACCTCAAAAGAAAAAGTCCTAAAATAAATGCCTCAGTGATTCAAAGACTTTCACCTAATAGAGTTAAAAGTTAGAGCACATTTACCTATTTTTAAATCCTCCAGATAGAACTAACACTGAAGGACAGGAAATCCACCAAGCCTCAACTTGTCTTCAGAAAGTCCCTAATTAAACCAAGGAGTTGAATTTTGACAGGTGCAAAATTGGATTTTAATGATTTTATCAGCCACACACATAGCTTTTGTTTTGGGGCAATTTCAATAAGGAGTTCTTCAAAGTTTCATATTTTAGGATCTTTCTCCTTCTGAAAATGTGTCAGGAAGCAGGAAGTTTATTTTCAGTCTTACATCTAGAACAAGGTCAAGCAGGGTTGATCTCATGTCTTCAATAAAGGGATTGTTTCAAGCTGACTTGTGTATTAGTGCTGAGGCATGAATTCAGCACAGATCTGTTCAACCATAGCCACAAAATTCAGAGAATTAGTGATATTCCTAATGTTAAGTGAAGAAAACAGATTTAAAAAATTAAAAGTGTAGCTGTTAAATTTTGCTATCAAGGGGCAGGACCGTCAAAAACACACACACACACACACACACACACACACACACACACACACACACACACACACACACACACACACACACACACACACACACACCCTCAAGATTGATTGACTCCTTAATATCCTCTTAACCAACAAAAGTGATTCTGTTTATGTTAGGGGAAAAAAAAGCCCAGTCGAAAGGTCATTATGTTGTGTCTGCAGCTCTCACTCTTAATATGTGAGTCTCATTTATAAGTAGAGGGAAAAATCAATAACCCTTTCAAGTCACCCTGGATTCCAAGTGGAAATGCTTTAACCCACTGCACTGTGGTGACTGAGAGCCACTGTGAGATATTATGCAATGCTGTTTCACCAAGGATCCCAGCTCTCTTCAATACCTTTTAATTATGCCATTGAGTTTATCTTGGCTGGTGAAGAAAATAAATGCTGTCATTCTGTTTTCTGAAACATTTAACTCTTACATTCTTCACTTGGTTTTGTCATATTCTTGGTAATGAAGCTTGCTTTCATATTAGCTATGTAGAGACCAAAGTAGTTTAAGAAACAGGAATGACAACATTAAGCTTGACTAAATTCTACTCAGTTACTATTTACTAAGAACCATTTGCGCATAAGACCTGATGAACTAACTGAGCAGTTGACTAGAAATGAACATGAACGGTTTTGTGTTTTCCAACAATGGGGACAGAGTGAAGAATACAAGTCAGCTGGACACCATTAGCTCACTCCTGTAATCCTAATGACTTGAGACACTAAAAATGAGAGGATTTCTAATGAGTGCTCATGTGGGTTTATGGTTAGTGGTAGTTCCTATACTTCCTGGCTTTCTATGACATTGTCCCTCTTGTATTCATTTAGCAGATGTTGAATGAGACACTACTGTGAGCTGTACTGTGCATTATGCAAATAGAGAAGGTGTCACTTCTAGAACTGAGGTTAAGTTGCAATGAATAGGTTGGTAAGGGCAATGATGGAGGTATTCACTGGGTGGAAAGGACAGTGGTGGAGAAACTTAAGACGATATTCTTTGGAGGAGAAGGCACAAGAGTCATGTGGATTCAACAAGAGACAGGATGCAGTATTTCAGAGCTATTTGTATGAAGAAAATTGAAAAACTCCTGTTGACAACCAGCCTAAGAATTTGGATTGGTAAATGAGTATTTTAATGGATTCTTTATTGTATGGTTTCAATTTCTAATAAATCAAGTTCCAGAAGTGCATAGTAATGTGACAGACAGAACTTGCTACAAGGCTGGCCAATCTGAACTATTCCCAAAGCACTTTTCTTTTTCTTTTTAATAATTTCACTCTAGGTTTTTAGGAAAGTCAATTGGGTTGCGTGGAATGAATTGTTTTTCTATATGGTTAAGGTGTAGAACCTTGAGAATTATTTTCCTAAACTTTGATTCTATCTATCTATCTATCTATCTATCTATCTATCTATCTATCTATCTATCTCTCTCTCTCTCTCTATCTATCTATCTATCTATCTATCTATCTTTCTATCTATCTATCTATCTATCTATCTCTATCTATCTATCTATCTATCTATCTATCTATCTATCTATCTATCTATCTATCTATCATCTATTTATCTATTTCTATCTACTTATCTATCTGTGCATTTTACTGTCATCTTCATACCATTTTCTATCTGTACACATGTATGTACACACACTGTATATGGTGCATTTGTGTTTAAAATTTAATCTTGTCCAGTGAATATGATGGTAAGCATATACTCCATTTGTTTGTGTTTATGTATCTATCTCTCTAGCCTCTCAGATATCTATCACCATAGACATCATTTTCCTTAATAAGAGAGAATAAGGAAGATTCTGTTTGGATAGCCTGTCGTGAACTCAGTACATGATAATGATGAAAAAAAATGTTTTTTCCTTTGCAGCTTCTTCTGAAATGACAAGACTTTCCTGGAACAACATTTAATGTTTCTTTTACAAATAAATCCGTGGGTTTTGTAAAAAAACTCATGAATGTTTTTTTATTCATTGCATATCCTTTTCAGGTTTGCCCATTGCCAAGGGAAACATGATTAGGGCAGCTTGGGGGATGAGTTCTGGACAGCAATAAGGTACAATAGCCACAGCTTGCATTGGATTCAAAAGAGAAAATGGAAAAAAAAGTGTAGAGTTATTATTATTATTACCTTTAAGTAGTTCTACACTGGGGTTTCATTACAACTTTGTGAAACTCTTTTGTTTAAATCTTTATTGCAAAGGTGATGAACAGAAGGGGTTACAGTTACATAAGGTAATGAATTCATTTCTTTTCAAACACTGTTTCCCCTCCCTTGTTTTCTCCAGTTTACCATTCCCTACTCTCCCCACCCTAAGTTGTATAGTTCATTTTCAACCTAGTGTCAAGTGAATATCATTGTTGCATCTTTTGTGAAACTTTTGAGAGGTAAAATTATAACTCTTAAACTTTTGATAAGTGATAACTTAGATTTTCAAAAATACCCCAGCCCTCAAAGTTATTGATAACCATAACTTAAATTTAGCTCCAAAGCTTTGGCTACAAAAGAAGAAATCCAAGTCCTAAAAGTTTTATAAAACCCAGTGGCAATACTAAGGCTGCTATCGACAAAACACGGAAATAGATCTATTCCCTGTGCGTTCACTTTGTGATTCTAATAGTTTAAGATTTAGTAGACTCTGGGATAATTTTTTTCCCTCTCCTTGCTTGGAGACTTAAGTAAATATGCTTAATTAAGTAAATGAAGAGTTAAGTAAATATGCTTATGATGGGTCTTCAAGAATAGATTTTAGTTGGGTCTTCCTCTTTCACCCCAATTCAGAACACATCTGGGTTTACAACTTGCTTTCAAATCAGTAGGAATGCTGTACTTTCAGGTAGATGGATTTGAAAATTTCGGTGGTTTTATAAGAAAATAAATATTAATGAAGTTGGTTAACTAAATGAACATTAAGAATATCTTTTTGTGCATATGTGTATTTCCTTCATATGAACTGTAAAGTTCACAACTATATTTAACATCTAGATGACCTAGACAATGCCTGGCAGGTTTTCAGAGAGTATGAAGGACACACTTTACTTGGAGTTTTTCGGTTCCTTCTTTTATCCATGCCAATGTTCAGTTTTGGTCTTGGTGATCAATCATAAATATTTTATCAACTTTGACAGTGGCATTTGAGGTACTAAATAGTGAAACCTAAAGAAGAGTCAAAATTTCAGACTCAATGAATGTATTATCAATAATCTTTCCAAGGATTAGCCTACACTATAGATCTTATCTACAGAATTCCATAAGAAAACATGAGAGAAAATTTGGTAGTGTCAGAGTTTGAACTCAGGGCCTTACAAAGCAGGTATTCAAACAGTAGAGTCATTCTCCAGCTTGGCTATGAGTTAAAAAATTGGCTTTTATAACTTATTTACTAAAATGTGTTTCTTATACTATTTACTCCTTAAAAGCAGACACTTCATGGTAGGTACAAATTTTTGTAATGATCAACTTTAGGACTCTTCAATACCTTCAATACCTTGCTGTCTCTGTAGCTTTGAAGATTCTGTACATTTTACAGAATGGAACTGTACTACAAGTAGTCCTTTGTAATGTACTTATTTTTTATTATGTTTTCAAAATATTTTTATGCTGCATCATGATTTCTTGCACACTCCTTTTTATTAACAAGTAATATTCCACTGTATGTGAACAGCATCATTTTGTTGACCTATGCTTGGTCTATGGATGGTTGTATTGTTTTTCCTCTTTGGCTTCTGTGTCTAATGCTGCTACGGACATTTGTTTACACGTTTTTGTGTGGACATATGTTTTTATGTTTCTTAGTTGTATACCTAAAAATGGAATTGTTGATCAGATGGAAATTCAATGTTTAACATTTGAGGAGCTGTCAAAATATTTTCAAAGTGGTGGCACCATTCTCCAATTCCCTCTATCATGACATAAGGGTTTCAGTTTTCCACTAACGCTCATTAATGTCTGTCTTGATTTAACTATGCTAGTAGACGTGAAGGGGAATGACATTTCAGTTATGAAAAATGTTGTTGAACACCTTTTGACATACTTATTGTCTTTCTCTCTCTATATATATTCGTTGGACAAATATATATATATATATATATATATATATATATATTCAAACCCTTTGCTCATTGTTTTAATTGGCTCATTTGTTTGTGTATTGTTAAATTGCAAACACTCTTTGTATGTTCTGGGTGCAAATCTCTTATTAGATAAATGATTTGCAAATATTCTTTCACATGTTATGGGCTATTTTTTGGTGATGTCTTCTGAGGTATAGAAGGTTTTAGTTTTTGATATTATTCACTCTTCTGGTGCTTATATTAGTTAACCAATGTTTACCTCTACATTCCCTTCTAAGGGTTTTAGAGCTACTTACATTTATGTCAGTAGTCCATTTTGAATTGGTCTTATGTATGGCATGAAGTAGGCATTGAATATTCCTGATTTGTATTTGGTTACCTAGTTGTCCCAACATCAAGAATTTTTTAATTAAGTTTTTTATTGTGAAAATATTACAAAGGGGTTACAGTTACATGAGCAAGTACATTTCTTATCCAGCATTGTTGCCTCCTCCCTACCATCCCTGCCCTCCCACCTCCTCAACTACACCCCCCCACAATGGGTCAATCTGTATCCCTATTTAAACAATTTGTTTTTTCCCTTCCGCTCCCCAAATTATACCAACATCAAATACAGTGAAAACGGGGGTTATACCGTGGGGGAGGGACATACAAAGCACCCAAAAAAATCACATGGTACCTTATAAATCTGTTAGAAACATTAGCAAGGAAGAAAAAAATCACTTGTGTCCCTATCTTGGGGTTCATTTTGCTCACCATCACCTTATCTGACCTTTTCTGCTTGTCCCAGACATATGCTAGTTATTGCAAATAAGGGAAACCATGGGACCTATGTTTCTTTGGGCTTGGCTTACTTCACTCAATATAATTTCTTTCCCAAGTCTTTCCATTTCCTAACAAATGGGGCAATGTCATTCTTTCTGATGGAGACATAGAATTCCATTGTGTATATATACCACATTTTCTTGATCCATTCATCTACTGAGGGGCATCTGGGTTGGTTCCATGTCTATCCATATCCATAGCTATGCTAAATAATGCTGTGGTAAACATAGTTGTGCTGGTAGCTTTAGTATGGTCTTGTTTGTGATCATTTGGGAAAATGCCCAAAAGTGGGATTGCTGGGTCATAGGAGAACTCTATGTGGAGTCTTTTGAGGAACCTCCATACTACTTTCCAAAGTGGTTGAACAAGTTGACATTCCCACAGCAATGTAGTAAGGTTCCCTTCTGTCCACATCCCCTCCAGCATCTGTTGTTATTAGAGTTCTTGATTATAGCCATTCTAACTGGGGTGAGGTGGTATCTCAGTGTTGTTTTGATTTGCATTTCTTTTATGGCTAGAGAGGTAGAGCGTTTCTTCATGTGTCTATTGGCCATCCTTCTTTTCTCTTCAGAAAAGTTTCTCTTTAAGTCTTTATCCAATTTATCTATTGGGCAGTTGTTTCTTTGAGGATTTGTTGTTGGAGGATTTAATTTTTTGAGTTCCAAGTATATTTTAGACATGAGACCCTTGTCTGTTGTATGGCTAGTGAAGATCTTCTCCCAATCCGTGGGCTTTCTATTGATCTTGCTAGCTATGTCCTTTGCCATGCAGAAGCTCTGCAATTTCATGCAATCCCATTTGTCCAACCTTTCTTTGCTTTGTTGTGTTTCTGGGTCTCTATTAAGAAAATTTTGGCCTGTGCCAAGGAGACCTAGGGTTTCTCCTATTCCTTCCTTTAAGTGAGTCCCATTTAAAGAAGGGGAATGAAAGAATTAACAGACTGAAGTAGTGGGGTGATGAAAACAACAGATATTTGTAAGCAAAAATCCTTGTTGTCTCCAACCAATATTCTCCCTCAGGATCTTGCCATCAAATCAAGATATTAGAACCATAAAATGGTTCTGGGAATGAGAGAAAAGTTAAGAGCGATTGAGAACTGCACAACTGGAATCAGAAATGAAGTTAAAAAAAAGTATGTGTTTTTCTTTTTTCTTTTCTTTTTCTTTCTTTTTTTTTTGGGTGGGGGGAAGGGAGGCCCTGGAGCTTGAACTCTGGGTCTGGATGCTGTCCTTCAGCTCTTTAGCTCAAAGTGAATGCTCTACCACTTGAGCCACAGCACTACTTCAGGTTTTCTTCTGGTATTGGAGATAAGAGTCTCACAGCTACTCATTGCCTTACTCATGTAACTGTAATGCCTCTGCACTGTATTTTTACAATAAAAACATTAAAAAAGTGTCTCAAAAAAAAGAAAAAGAAAAAGAAAAGAGTCTCATGGACTTTCCTGCCTGGGCTGGCTTTGAACTGGGATTCTAAGATCTCAGCCTCCTGAGTAGGTTCGATTACAGGCGTGAGCCACTAGTGCCTGGCAAGTGTTATTTCTTGAGTGCTCAGATTTGTTGCTTTGAATTCATCATCACCACATATAGAAATGCGAAGGTAACATGGGATTTCAGTGTTTATACACAACTTCAAAAACCTGCAAGGAAGACTTTGCCAACCAGAGTTGATATGTCACTTTGTTTTGGTCACAGACTGAAGTAACAAGAAGATACTTTTAACCTCTAATTCCTTAACATATGAAGTGCAAACTAAAACCTCTTCTTAGGAGAGCTTCCCATGTCATCTTCCTCACTTAAGCAATTACCTCATATAAGAAGTTTGAATAGAACTTTTTTTTCTTCCTGAACAACTTGTATTTCACAAGTCTTTCTGTTTGTAAATCACAATCCTGGGATTCTGTGCTCAGGGGAGGATGACTGACTTCTGACATCACCTGGATCAGTGCCCCTTGTTGGTGCAGATCTCTCCCACCTCTGTCCAATCAGGAAAGGACAAGGGGCTGTCGAATCTATTTCTGTCAGACAAGCTCCTCATTTCCTTTCTTGTCACAGCAGGTTAGCTTGGCTCTCCTTATTGCTGACTCTTTCCTTCTCATTCTGCTTAGTGCACGCAGTTATAGAATTTAAATCACTAAACAACATGAAAGTATGTGTTTGAATCTTATTGCTTTTATCTAACCTTTCAGACCAGTTCCCTGCTGGTCTTGTTTCCCACAAGCTCCCTTCCTCTGTCACGCAGTTCCCTCGCCAGCCAGTGATGATGTTTACCTTGTCCCTGCTCCAGCCGCCCTCTACCGCCCTCCCCAGCCAGAGGTTCTGACAGGACATTCCAGATCTTTTCCAGGCGAATGAGTCTTTCTCTTTCTTGATTCTCTCCTCACCAAGAATAGGGTGCTAAACTCGCTCTTTATTTGGATCATAATTACCTGGGGGGGGGGGGAACACAAATAAGAGAAGGAAACATGATTTGGTGACACAAAAGAGGAATGACTTGGTGAAATTTCCAAAAAGAAGAGATGTCCAGGGAAGAGCTACAGAAAGACAGATACACGTGTTCAAAAACAAGAGTGCAGAGCAGGCGCCAGACAAATTATTACAGAAAGAGCCTAATAGTCAATATTTTTGCTTTTGTGATTGCAATTACTAAACTCTACCATTGCAAGATAAATGCAGCCAATGACAAGGTATAAATGAATTTTGTCAGTGTGCGCAAGAGAGGGTCAGTGTTTCAAAATTTGTTTTGATTTTGTTTATACAGAAGCCACTGATGAGCAGAATTTGATCCCTGGATTAGTTTGATGATCCCTGGGACCAATATCTTTCTAAAGAGGAAAAGAAAGCATCAAATGACTTTTAGGTTGGTTCCCCTGTGCACCCCCCCCCCCCCCAGTCCTGGGGCTTCAACTCAAGACCTGGGTGCTGTCCCTGAGCTTCTTTTTGCTCAAGGTTAATGCTCTACCACTTGAGTTACACCTTCACTTCTGGTTTATTTTAGTACTTTATTGGGGATAAGAGTCTCATGTACTTTCCTGCCCAGGCTGGCTTTGAACTGTGATCCTCAGATTTCAGCCTTCTGCGCAGCTAGGATTACAGGTATGAGCCACTGGCATCCAGCTCTACGGACTTTTTCATCAGAATTATTTCAATGTTTATTTTAATACTTCTCTATCATCTGAATCAAGTCCCAGCTTCTCAGTGAAAATTTCTATTGTAAATCCTTTAGATATTTCATCTCCTCTTTGCTTAAACCTATGTTAGCCTCCTTTTTCCTCCTTTCCCTTCCTTTCTTTTTCTTCCCTTCTGTTTTCCCTTTCATTTTCTTTCTCACCCTCCCTACTCCCTCCCTCCTTTCCTCTCTGCCTTCCTGCATTCCTTTTTTCTTCCTTCCTTCCTTCCTTCCTTCCTTCCTTCCTTTCTCTCTGTCTCTCTGTTTCTTTCTCTCTTGTTTTGCTCTTTTGCTGTATTGAGGCTTGAACTTAGGGTCTCATGCTTGCTAGCCAGGTGCTAAACTATTTTTCCAATCTAAATCAAGAATCCTGATCTATGTACATTCAAAGTTACATAACTTTACCAGCAATTTAACTTCTAAATTCATGTGTTTTTAATGATTAATTAATATCTGAGTATTTCTGAGTTTAAGAGTCTATTAATTACTTTGGAGAGAGAGAGATCTCTGTGTTCTCTCATTGCAACACTTGTAAGCAGAGGCGTGTACAGTTTGTCTATGCTGTCTTTTCATGGAGTTATGTACAACAAATAACCTTGCAAGATAGAAATAGAGTCTTCCCTCTAAAGAAGAAGACATACTGGTGCACTGTCAAATATAATAAAGATAATATCTCCCTGCAGGGTAAAAGTTGAACAGATTTCCTTGCAACTCATTAGAAACAACTGGAGATATTTGACTGGCTTTCAGAATTGAGACACAAACCCATTGTGCATGCAGCATCCCCTCGGGCCCACCTGTATCATTGCCTGATTTTAAGAGGCCAATGTAAACATGAAGTTGTTGCTGACCGATGTGACAAAAGTAATGAAGCCTTTGTTTCTGGCTGAGGAGTCTCATGTCTTTTGCCAGCATCCATGAAACCGTGTGGCTAACTTGCTGGTTTACCAATAGCCTTAACATCTCAGACCCTTCATAATTTAACATTTTATTTTTTGGCCAACATTTCTTCCTTTCTTTTTTAATGTTTTTTTTTTTTTATTGTAAAGATACTGTACAGAGGGGTTACAGTTACATGAGTAAGGTAATGAGTACATTTCCTATCCAGCATTGTTACATCCTCCTTTGTTTTTCCCCTACCATCCCTTCCCTCCCCACCTCCCCAACTCCTCCCTCCAATGCACCCCTCCCCCACTGAAGTTGTAAAGTTCGTTTTCAACATAGTGTCTTCTTGTACATTTCCTTGTTACAATGGGTCAACCTGTATCCTTATTTCAGCATTTTGTTATTTCCCTTCTCCTCCTCAAATTAGAAAAATATATATACAAGATGCAGGGTACCAGGATCAAATACAGTGAAAACAGAGGTTATACCGTGGGAGAAGAACATATCAAAGAAACAAGAAAAAAATCACATAGTATTAAAACATTAAAAACAACAGCAAGAAAGAAAAATGTCACTTGTGCCCCTGTCTTAGGGTTCATTTCGCTTAACATCATCTTAAATGGTCATATGTACGTAGCTTTGGCCAACATTTCTTGAACACTGTGGTAAACAATTTCCATGCATTCTCTCATTTAAGTCTTGCAACCTTGTGAGCTAGCTTCTTTTATTTTCTATCTCAGTTTCATTCTCCTTGCCTTAGTAACATTAATTCCACTTCGCTGCCATTCGGCTGCTTGTGCTTCTTGAGAGTCAAAGTGGTAATTCTTTCAATTGAAGACAGAATTTCTTTTTTGACTTAGCTTGAGAAAAAAAATTAGGGAAGAACTCTAATTAACTTGGTTTGGTATGAACCAATAAATCATAAATGAAGGTTGGGGAAGGGCGGGACTCATGTTATATAAGAAAATCACAGGCTTTTGTACTCTGTGTTAGGATTTCATTGACTCCTGCTGTCTGAGTATCTATTTACTCTGAAATGGAGAGGGGAAATATTATTTGGAAAAGAAAGCACCAAGGAGAGAAATTTGGAATTTGTTCATAGCCTCATAAAATAATAAGAAGGTAGTAATTTGTGGCACCCAATCAACACCAATGAATCAGTAACCAGCAAAATCTAGCATTCCTTCAGATACTCACAAAGTGCTGAAATGTCATCTCACTCCACCAACAAGAACACAAACAACATTGCATGCTAGAGAGGATCTGGGGAGAAGGTACTCTTTTACTTGGTTGCTGTACTGTAAACTAGGGTTACCACTATGGATATCAGTATGGAGGGTCCTCAAAAATCAAAAAAATAAAACTACCACCTGATCCAGTGATACCACTCTTGGGCATATATCTAAAAGAGAAAGATAAATCAAGATACAATTGAGGCATCTAAGTCCCCATATTCATTGCAATACTATTCACAATAGTCAGGCTAGGGAGACAGCCCAATTCTCTACCACTGGTGAATAGATCAAGAAAATGTGGTATAGCTATACAGTGGAGTATTATTCAGCACAAAGAAGAATGAAATTATGTCATTTGCAAGGACGTGGATAAACTAGAGAACATCATATTAAGAAAAATAAGCCCGTTTCTGAAGGACAATTGCTTCATGTTTTCTCTCATATATGTAAAACCTAAGAGATTATATATAAATATTATATATATTATATATAATTCTACATGTGTTTATCTATAACATGTTTTTTAATCTACATATTACCTGTTTGTGAATGTGGGGATGTTTCAGGCATTGGAGGAGGGGGAGAGGAAAAGAGAAAGAAAGATGGAGAGCAAATACTATTGAAATATATTGCATCTGTGTACGATGATGGCATAAAGCAACTAAAGACATTGACTAATAGGGAATGAGGGATATGGAATGAGCATAAGTGAGGGGTCAATCTATTTAAAGTACAATATATGCATGTGTGCAATAATGCCATGGTGGAATCCCTTTGAACAAATAACATGCACTTAAACAAATAACAGGAATGTAAAACAGGTCCTGTCTGAGGTGCATACTAACTAGTCAGAGGGAGGAGAAGGTGACTGGAGAAGATGAAGGAGGATGTATATGGTTGAAATGCTTTATGTACATGTAAAATAGAACAGTGAAACTTGTTGAGATTGGTTTAGGAAGCAGGAAAGAGATGAGAAAATGATGAAAGGGTTGAGTTTGATCAATGTACATGGTATACATATGTGGACATCTCAAAAGGAAATCAATAATTCATTGATGCTAATTAAAAAGAAAAGGAGATGGGAAACACTTGAGCACTAAGAAATTTGAATGGACTCTGCCTTCCCTTTTACATTTTGCTAAAGTACTCTTTATAAACTGTAGGGCAGTTTCAGCAACTGTGTTTGATTTTAATTAGTATACTGATCAGTTGTGAGAGTCTAGAAAGTCCCCATCATTTACCACAAATGGCTGGACTTGATTCAAAAGACAGGAAAAAGAACCATAGAAAGTAATAAAATATGGAACAAAATATTGAAAAAAATGTTATTTTAGTTTGTTAGATCTGCTACAGATAGCACTAACTTATTTTCTTATCATTATGAGTGATGTTTCCAAGGTCAAGATCTTTATTATTATTATTATTATTATTATATCAAAACATCCACTTGTGTAATTGGTCACTTTTGTTGGTGAACAATGGGAAAATATCCATAGGGGTGTCAGGTGTAGTATTTGCTTTTACTCTTACTTCTGCGTGATAACCATGATCATAGGTATCTCTCAAGATGGCAGTGACATAGCCGGTCCTTTCATTCCTAAAATACCTGATTTTCTGTTTGTATTTGATAAATTCTGAGAAGATAAAGCTTCAGACTATTTAAGAGCTAATTTTTTTTAAAACTGTGATGCAATCAGATGTTAATAAAAATTTCTGTGTTTTTTGTTTTTGTTTTTGTTTTGGTGCTGGCACTGGAATCCTGAACTCAGTGAGCCTCACAGACTCACGTGGGTTGTAACATGAACCTGGCTCTGCTCCTAAAGCCAGACTTCCAATCCCAATTCACTTTCCTAATTCTTTAACTTTTTCTCTTCTAACTTCACATTCTCGGTGAATTCATTTATTTCCTTTTTCTAATTTTGCTTCTTCCCATTGAAACTTAGGTGAAACAGTTAACCACAAGTTGACTGTGTCTTCTTTAGGTGGTTCTGTTTAATTTCAGCTAAGCTCATTCTCTTTGTTCAATAATGCTTCTAATCTTTGGGAATTTACACTCTTACAGCCTCCACATAACACATGTCTAGCCTTATTAAATATTTAATATATTTAGAAAATGAGTGAAGAATGTCACTTTACTAAAGATAGTTATAACAACTTATTATAACTTGGTGTTGATAACCATTAATCTAATTAACACTTAATGGTTATTTGTTCTCTTTTCACTAAGCAAATTTCTGGGTATAATTTACTTTCTTGTGGTAATTTGTCTTCTGGCAGAGAATATTCTCATGAGGGTTTAAGCCTTCCTACTCTGGGCATTCATCTTTAGATATTGAGTTGGAATACATAGGTGGTTGTTTTTGTCCACTATTTTCTTCTTATTTTTGGTAAGTGGAAGCCCTTTGAGTCACCACATTTATTCTTGAGTTACCCCTTCTGTGTATCTGGCTTACTATGGACCTTCACTGAAGGTAGCTATTTCTTTCATGGTGTCTTTTTTATATTACTTTTCACTTTTGGATTTTGAAAACAATTCCATATACCTGTCTACCACTCCTATGCAGAGCTATTAAAGAGAATCATTGCTACCAGGCTTGGGATAATGCAGTATTCCCCATGAATACCCACTACAATTATTCTAGTTTAAATGTGCCTTCTTGGAATGACTTTTATATTTCAGTGAATTGCTTTCTGTTAGAGAGGGTAGGTCAAGGTTAATCTATGACAAAGAGCAACATTATAATCAGTCAGATCAGGTCATTTGATGAAACAGAGGGAGATCAAGAATCTTTGGTGCTTATTACCTAGAACAACAAGAGTGATGATCAGATATTTGCTTTCCTAGATTTGTTTACAGTTCCTGAGGTGAGTGTATACAAAAACAAAAGCATTTTCTGCTGATGGAAAATGATGAGTATCTGTCGAGCTGTTGGTAATTTGGAAGGATTCCTCCATCTCATGAATTCACAAGGAATTATAAGACTAAAGATCATCCAAGTTTTGTTGCAAGCATTGACCTTGCTGTGAATCTCACTCCAAGATAAAGACTAGAGTGGGAATAGAATAGGACTTTTTTTTTTTTGTCAGTTGTAGGGCTTGAACTCTGGGCCTGGGTACTGTCCCTGAGCTCTTCAGCTCAAGGCCAGCACTCTACCACTTGAACCACAGCATCACTTCTGGTTTCCTGATGGTTTATTGGAGACAGGAGTCTCACCGTCTTTCCTGCTGGGGCTGGCTTTGAACCACGATCCTCAGATCTCAGCCTCCTGAGTAGCTAGGATTACAGGTGTGAGCCACTGGCACCCGGCTAGGACTTTTAAGAATGGGAATATTTATGTAGTAAGAACAAAATTGTAGTTATCTTGATTTATCTCAAGGCCTTTTGTTACCTGATTACATTTGAGTCATAACCTTGGATAGAGCTTCTCAAATTTTGGTATGAATCACTTGAGGATCCTATTACAATTCAGTTTCAGATTCAGTAGATGTGAGTAGTAAGATGAGATATGGTTTATAATCTTTTAATGTTATTTTTTATTGTAAAGATATTGTACAGAGGGGTTACAGTAAGGTAATGAGTACTAGTTTACAATCTTAAATATTTACAGTAAACACCTAATTGAAGATGGGAAACTGAAAATAGTGGATATTGTGAATTCCCTACAAAAGACTCTGCCTGTTAAAAAAAAATAAAAGAAAATGGTTGTATGCCATATGCCATATTAGTGAATTTTTTTGGTTGTATGGTAGTCCTTAACTCTAGCACAACTTATTCCACCCAATATAGTGAAGGAGACCTATAGGTAGATCTCTTTGGATCTGGGAGGTAATTTATACTATTCTTTGGTCATCTTTCTTCTGGACCTGCAAAGGTGGAACTGTTGATCTGGGTCCTGAATCAGAAAGAATTTTGCAATACATTTGTTTTCATTCGATTTAACTTGCCATTTGGGTTTAACAACCTAACACAGCCAATGGATTTTGAATTGTGTTTTGGCAATATTGGTCTGAAGTAAATAATTATTTTCATATTAAATGGTCTTTCTTTTAAAGTCTTCCAAAACTTTTTGTATAAAGTTCTTCCAAACCCAAATCAGAGAAATTCCAATAGAGGCACCTATACTTCACAAGTAAGGTAATGCTCTTCTATTTTTCATCATCTACTTCTGTTTGAAAAGTTACACCTTCTTTTTTCCTGGCTCTGGTAGAAAGAAAATGTCTGACTTTGTAAAACCCTGTGACTGTGAATCAGGCTGTCCAAGCTGAATTATCAGTTACCTGGTCAACTCAAGCATAAAATTGGATATGCACTGCAGCAATACATTATTGCAGGGAACTGGTAAATATATTAACCTGAGTGCCATGGGAGACACAAGTAAACAGTACAAATAAACAGCTTACTTTAACACGACACCTGCTTCATTGCTCTGCCATTTTGAAGAAGGATAAAAGATGCCTTTGGCTTCCAAATAGATTTTATGACAGCTAGAAGTACTCAGTAGCTCCCAGTAGATGTGAAGGAGCACTGCCCAGTCCAGATTCACCTTCTGGGATGGGAGTTCCCATTTCTTTGAGTCTTGGCAGACAACAGTTCTGAGCTCAGCTCCTTCTTCCTTGTTGAGTGTCATGATGCTTTAAGTTAGCCAAATCCAACTACTGGACAATAGAGATATAGTTGTCTGCCACATGCCACAATGTAGAACCATTCAGTTCCAAAGTTAACCACAGTATGAACTCAGGTGTTGGCCATGAGGTCATTAATGTTCAGCTTATTCCCCTGTGCAATTTTGCTTTATTTCAGAGCTGTCAACCTTCAGCATGATCACATAAACATTTTTCATCTAAATCTTAGATTCTATTTCCAAGCTTACTGAATCTGTGGCAGTTAGTGCCCATTGTGGTCAACTGAGGCACAGGCTGAGTGTAAGTGGAACACGTAGGATGGATTTGCTGTAAACAGTTATGTAGTCATGTTCACTGACTTCTCTTTTCATCTTTCTTTTCCTCTTGCTCTCTTTCTCTTCCTCTCCCTTCCTTCCTTTTCTCTTTCTTTCCTTTTTTTCTCTCTCCCTCCATCCTTCTTCCACCCCTCTCTATCTCCCTCCCTCCCTCCCTTCTTTCCTTCCTTCCTTCCTTCTTCCCTCCCCTCCTCCCTCCCTTCCTCTCTTTCTCTTTCTTTCTTTCTTTTCTTTCTTTCTTTTCTTTCTTTCTTTCTTTCTTTCTTTCTTTCTTTTTTTCTTTCTTTCTTTCTTTCTTTCTTTCTTTCTTTCTTTCTTTCTTTCTTTCTTTCTTTCTTTCTTTCTTTCTCTCTCTTTCTCTCTTTCTCTCTTTTTGCCTTTCTTTTTCTCTTTCTCTTCTTCCTTCCTTTCTCTTTCTTTCTCTCTCTTTCTTTCTTCCCTCCTTCCCTCCCTCCCTCCCTCCCTCCCTCCCTCCCTCCCTCCCTCCCTCCCTCCCTTCCTTCCTTCCTTCCTTCCTTCCTTCCTTTCTCTCTTTCCTTCTTCAAACTGGAGATTTTAGACCCTAGGTCCAAGCTGCAGAAGTTCCACATTGCGTATCTGGCCACTCTCCCACTATACAACATAATGACACATGGTGAAGGACAGAGAAAAGAAGAGATTTGTTACCACGACATTTATAGAAGACAGCACCTCAGCTCATCTTCAGCCACTTTGAGGGTAGAGATAATTATCTTAGGTTGAACGGGAAGAACTAAGGGCAAAGGGTGAGAAAGCATGGACAATTAGAAGTCTGCCAGATCACAGGTGTGCTCATAGGTGCTAAAGCTTTGTAGTTTTTCCCATGATCTAATCTTTCCTTGATTTCAAGATGGCTACAAAGTGGCTACAGGGAAAAAAATCGTTCCAGACAAAGTACATAGTTATAAAATAGAGAAGTGGAGCTTTTCATCATACTACCAGTTAATTTGTGCTTCCTAAGTGAGAAGATGATATTTTTCAGCAATAAAAATAGTTTTAAGCACCTCTTTCAGTACTGGGGTTTGAACTCAGGGCCTTGTCTTGTTAGTTTGGCACTATACACTGGAACCAAGCCTCTAGCTAATTATAGCTATTATTTTTTAAATAGCACCACATTTTTGCCTCTGGCCTTTTAGGAGCCTCTTCCTTCTATTTACACTTCCCATGTAGCTGGGATACTATGTTTAGTTTTATTGGTTGAGATGAGATCTTGTGGGTTCTTTATTTATTTATTTTTTTGGTCTGTACTAGCCTCAAACTGTATTTTCTCAATTTCAGCCTCCCAGGTAGATAGGATTACAGTTTTGAGGCAAAATATACCTGACAATAACCATTTTTTCAACCACCACCAACAAACTATTTTTCAGCCAACTGTAGAATGAGGTTTTTCTGCTATTATTATATTATTATATTACCTATTTCCCCTTCAATATTTTAGATTTTATGTGGGAAATATGATCAAATTATTATCAGCACAATGGTACAGTACCTGACAATATTTGAATGTCCTTCATATGGAGAAGGTTTTCGATGAGGATGTTGAGAAAAGAGTGGATTTGGAAGGCAGAAACGATATTTTATGCCTAGTAACTACGGCTTCACCATGGGTTCTACTCTGTTTCTTCATCTTCTATGTCTGTGAGACCTAGCATTATTCTTGCTTTTTCTTTTTAGGGGGAGATAAAGTGGAGGTCCCGTAGCATTTCAACTTAAGAAATTTCTACTGAAACTTTTTCCTCTTACAGAAAGAGTTTGGGCCTACAGTCAAGAACTCAGTATCTACCTCTGCTAGTATCTATTAACACAATGCTTACTGTGTACTTGTTTCTGTGCCAATGCTTTCATAAGTCAATCTTTTGTTAAACCATTTTTTAAAAAGTTTTTTTTTGTGGGGGCTGGGAAGGTGGCTCAGTGGTAGAGTGCTTGCCTTGCATGCATTAGGCCCTGGGTTCCATCCCTCAGCACCACATAAGCAAAAAGAAAAAAGCTGGAAGTGGGGCTGTGGCTCAAGTGGTAGAGCGCTAGCCTTGAGCTGAAGAGCTGAGGGACAGTGCCCAGGCCCAGAGTTCAGGCCCCACGACCGGACCAAAAAAAAAAAAGGTTTTTTTTGTAATTGGAATAATTAAAAATGTCATGTGAACCTAATAGGCAAGATTTATCTCCAGTTTTACCCTTTCTACAACACTATTGATTTTTTTTTAAATTTTGCAATCAGACTTCGCTCTCAATTCAGAAGTTTCTTTTTAAAATAGGCATCAGTTTTAGGCCTGCCAACAACATTTCAGAGTCCTGAAGACGGTTGAATGGAGGTCCATTTAATTTCTATTTTAATTTCTAATTTCTAATCTAGTTTCTAATTTAACTACTTTGTGTGTGTGTGTGTGTGTGTGTGTGTGTGTGTGTGTGTGTGTGTGTGTGTGTGTGTGTGTGTGTGTGTGCATTGTGGGGCTTGAACTCTTGGCCTGGGCACAGTCTCTTAACTCTTCAGCTCAAGGCTAGTGCTCTACCACTTGAAATACAGTGCCACTTCCAATTTCCTGGTGGTTAATTGGAGATGAGTCTCATGGACTTTCCTTGCCTGGGCTGGCTTTGAACCATGATCCTCAGAGCTCAGCTCTCTGAGTAGATAGGGTTACAGGCTTGAGCCACTGGTCCCTGGCTTAAGTTCTAATTATTTGAAAGATGTATCTCAAGTTAATAAGTTACCAAATGAAATACGTTGTATTTTCTTTTTTTTTTTGGAGGGGGGTGGGTCGGGTCGTGGGGCCTGAACTCTGGGCCTGGGCGCTGTCCCTCAGGTCTTCAGCTCAAGGCTAGCGCTCTGCCACTTGAGCCACAGCCCCACTTCCGGCTTTTTTCTTTTTGCTTATGTGGTGCTGAGGAATCGAACCCAGGGCCTCATGCATGCAAGGCAAACACTCTACCACTGAGCCACCTTCCCAGCCCAAATACATTGCATTTTCTTATCTTGACAAATACTTTCATAAAAATATGTGGTATTTTATACTTGAAAACTGGCAAAATTTCCAAGTTAAATGCTAGAGCTTGGTTCTTAAATGTTTTTCAAAGCTTTTTGTGAAAAGCTTAGTCTCCAGGTTACTGTATTAGAAATTGGTAGAACCTGAAGAACTGGATTAGTGAGTTTCTTAGATCACTGGGGTGTGTAGACTTAAAGGGGGTTTTAATTTCCACTTCTCCTTTTTTGCTTCTCTGGTTTTTATCTAGGCAGTTTCACTCTGCTATGTGCTCCTGCCATGAAGAAACTCTTCATCACAGACCTAAAGAGAAGAGACCAATGATATTATGGAAACTATAAAACCAGGAGCCAAAATAAAAATTTTCATTTATATGATAATCTATTTATGATAGTGATAGAAATTTGATTGACACAAGGAGTGGATTTTATTATTGTGCATGAATGACTGGTGTGAAGTGATGTTTGAGAACAAAATTAAGATGCTCACATATCATCAATTATATCCTTGTTTTATAAACTTTATTAAAATATTAGTTTGGGTATTATCTGTGCATATAATTCTCTTCATAGTCATGCAGTAATTAGTATTTGCTTATTATAATTAACTGTGTCATATTGGAATACCACTTGGTTTCACACCATGAAAGTTTGTTTTGAATATGAAAGAGCATTTAGAAATGAAAAATCATTAAAAAATATTTATTGTTAGGGACTGGGAAGGTGGCTCATTGGTAGAGTGCTTGCCCTGCATGCATGAGGCCTTGGGTTCGATTCCTCAACATCACATAAGCAGAAAAGGCTGGAAGTGGTGCTGTGGCTCAAGTGGTAGAGTGCTAGCCTTGAGCTAGTGCTCAAGATTAGGGACAGCGCCCAGGCCCAGAGTTCAGGCCATATAACCGGCAAAAAAAGAAAAAAAAGAAAAAAAACGTAATGTTTAGAGAGGTTACTTTTACATAATTCAGATAAAGAGTGATGGAGAGTACATTTCGTTTTGGAAAATATCACCCCTTTCTTTACTCTCTCCCAATTTTTCCCTCTTGTCCTCACCCACAAGTTGTATATTTCATTTCAACAGAGTCTAGTGAATATCACTGCTGCCTTTGTTCACCCTTTGTCCCATTTTTATACTCCCCTTACACTCCTAAAGACAGATAACGAAAATAAAAACAAAACAAAATGAAAACAAAAAACTGTAACAACAAAGAAAAAACCTTGTTTCCACTTCCTGGAGATTATTTCAATACATATTATTTTATATGTATTCAGATGCACATAGCTATTGCACGTGATCCTCTCCTAAGAATATTCTTTTGGTCTTATTCTTTGTGAATGCCTAGAGACCTGTATAATTTATCATGTCCCAATGCGTGAAAAATACAGTTTTTAACCCTTGTAGAAATTAAAATAGGTAGATTTGCACTTATTTATTTTGGCCACCTTTGTTAAAAGTATTAAGGTTCAATTGTTTAAATATTATTAGTTATTGGAAACTCTTGAAACAAATTGAAGATTATTTTTATTTCCCACCGAAGAACTACGTTGACCTTAATCTAGGTGTCTTTTTGTGTTTTGTTTTTGTTATTGTTGTTAATTTTTTTGGTGTATTTTCTATCTTGCATATTTGAACAACATTTAAACAGCATTCACAACATGTTCCAAGAATGCTTCTAAAATTGGTTAAGTTTATTCAAGAAATTTCATGTTTGGCAGCTCCAAAAAAATTATTGTAGATAGTCTCCAAATTTGTCCAAAGTATTTTGTAACTTCTTTTGGACCAGCTTAGGCCTCCCAATAACAACCTCAAATTATGTGCCGCATATGATGTGAAAAACACTTCAGGATTTCCAGCCAAAGGCCTAGTTTGTAAACCATCTTTCCGAACTGATCATGTTATAACACTATCATAGTGGGTTCTCCATAATGTTTCTAGCTGCTAAATGTGTAACATACATTTAAGAGAAAATGCACTTAAAATATAGCAGGTATAATAATCAGGTAAAAAATCCATTCACTTCAACTTTCCTTCCCTCCCCCCCCCCCGACAATTCAATCATGTACAGTAGATATGATTTTCTGCTTGAATATTTTCTCCAGTATAATTTAGTTAAACTAAAAAATAATATTTACATTTTAAAAGAATACCTGTCAATTTCCACACCTATGCATTTAAAGGCAGAAATACAGGTTATGGAAAAGGAGGGGTATTGACCAGAGGTAAAAACAGAATTGCATTGCAGGATTCAGACACTTAAAAAAAATTAAACTAAGGCATTTCAGAATTACATGTTGGATTGCTCTAGAGTAGTATTTGACAAGGGTGTTAGAAAAAATAATACTCCCTCCTGATTTATATTCTTAACTCACACGTAAAGGTTTGTGTTTTATTTTTTTACATGTTTTTAACCTTCTGCTGAATAAAAGTTGTGAACAACTTTTTTGACATTTAATAATTGCTTATTTACTATTGTATTTTTGTAATAGTGCCTAGGTCAAGAGAAATAATGTATATATTCCACAACTACTCTTTTTAATTTCTGAGGGTGGGTAATAGAAAATAGGAATATTAATGTTTATACTTCACCCATCTAATATTGAACAGAATAATAGCATATATTTTATAATTCCAGACATATCATGGGATATAAAAGTGAACCTTTGCTTACATATAAATTGTTTCTTCAAACTTTGTTGTCATATAATAATCATCAATGCACTTTTAAAAAAAGAAAAATATGCCAGGCACCATTGGCTCATGTCTATACTCCTAGCTACTCAGCTGAGTTCTGAGGATTGCAGTTCAAAGCCAACCAAGGCAGGAAAGTCCCATGAGACATTTCCAATTAACCACCAAAATACTGGAAGTACAGCTGTGGCTGTACACACACACACACACACACACACACACACACACACACACACGAGAGAGAGAGAGAGAGAGAGAGAGAGAGAGAGAGAGAGAGAGAGAGAGAGAGAGAGGGAGGAGGGAGAGAGGAGTTAGAAAAGACAAGTTCTTCTTTAATACCATAATTTATATTTATCATGTTTAATTTTTTTCCTTCCCATTTGATACTCAAAAAGAAAATTAAAAAAATTGTTTTTACAATAGCTAGACATAGAGAAATATGTCCCTAATTCATTTATAGCCTGCAGTTAAGAGAACTGATACATAATATTGAAAAATAATGAGACCAGCAGTGAGTCCCCTTAAAGTTCCATTTTCATATGACTTATAACAATCTGATTTCTTTCTTTATTTATTTATTTATTTTTGGGTCTGGTCGTGGGGCCTGAACTCTGGGCCTGGGCGCTGTCCCTCAGCTGTTCAGCTCAAGGCTAGCGCTCTACCACTGAGATTTCTTTTTTATTTATTTATTTATTTTTGGGTCTGGTCGTGGGGCCTGAACTCTGGGCCTGGGCGCTGTCCCTCAGCTCTTCAGCTCAAGGCTAGCGCTCTACCACTTGAGCCACAGCGCCACTTCCGGCTTTTTTCTTTTTGCTTATGTGGTGCTGAGGAATCGAGCCCAGGGCCTCAGGCATGCAAGGCAAGTGCTCTACCACTGAGCCACCTTCCCAGCCCAACTATCTGATTTCTTGGCATTAGCAAATAGGTTGCCACAGTTAAATTCTTGCTATCCTTATTTGCTCTAATGTCAAAATCTGACATGACATGGCATAAATGGGAAGACAGCCTTAACAATCATGAGGGAGGACAGAGTCATGCTACTTACTTCTTAGGTATATTACTATTCTACTGCAAGCCTTCTCTTACAAATATTTTGAAAAGCATGAGTTCAAGAATACAAAAATGCCGTAAACATAAAATTTCTATATGTAAACAGTTAAAAAGATAAAACTTAAGACTATCTAAAAGCTATTTTTTTTGTCAGTCATGTGACCTGAACTCTGGGCCTATGCGCTGTCCCTCAGGTCTTCAGCTCAAGGCTAGCGCTCTACCACTTGAGCCACAGTGCCACTTCCAGCTTTTTGTACTTATGTGGTGCTGAGGAATTGAACCCAGGGCCTCATGCATGCAAGACAAACACTCTACCACTGAGCCATCTTTCCAGCCCTGAAAAGCTAATTTTTAATAAAACTGTGTTACAATCAGAAGTTGATAAAAATTTCTATTCTTTTTTTTTTTTTGGTGCTAGCACTGGAATCCTGAACTCAGGGAGCCTCACAGATTCACTTGGATTGTCACATGAGCCTGGTTCTACCACAATAGCCATACCTCCAATCCCAATTCACTTTCTTAATCCTTCCTTCCTTCCTTCCTTCCTTCCTTCCTTCCTTCCTTCCTTCCTTCCTTCCTTCCTCTTTTTCTCCCCCTCTCCCTCCCTCCCTCTCTCTCTCTCTTTCTTTCTTTCTCTCTCTCTCTCTTTCTCTCTTTCTTTCTTTCTTTCTTTCTTTCTTTCTTTCTTTCTTTCTTTCTTTCTTTCTTTCTTTCTTTCCTTTCTTTCTTTCCTTTCTTTCTTTCTTTCTTTCCTTTCTTTCTTTCTTTCTTTCTTTCTTTCTTTCTTTCTTTCTTTCTTTCTTTCTTTCTTTCTTTCTTTCTTTCTTTCTTTCTTTCTTTCTTTCTTCTTTTCCTTTCTTCCCTCTCTTCCTCCCTCCCTCCCTCCCTCCCTCTTGCCTTCCTGCCTTCCTTCTTTCATTCTTTTTCTGTGTGTCAGTCCTGGGGTTTGAACTGAGGGCCTAGGTGCTGTCTCTGAGCTTTGGTGCTCAAGGTTTGGACTCTACCATTGAGCCTCAGCTCCGTTTTTGGTGGTTCATCAGAGATAAATATCTCACAGAGTGCCACCTCCACCCCCAGGAGACTTCAAATTGCTGTCTTCAGATTTCAGCATCTTGAATAAAGGATTACAGGCATGAGCCACTGACCCTCACAGCCTACCACACTTTCTAATGTCGAGTTTGTCAAGCTTATTTTTGTTCATACAGTCATGTAAACATCAATGGTCCCTTCTGATAAAACTAAACTTAACGTGTTGTGCACACTATTTAGTAGTAGTATAGCTTTTCAAGCTCTATAAGACGACAACATTCTAATATACCATTTTTATTTTGCAAAAGGATTTCTGATAAGAGGACTTGACAGGGCAAACTTTGGCAAAAAGTTTGCAATGTAAAAGAAGCAATTTGATTAGGTTTCAGAAGGAATTTATCTGTGTTTTCCAAGTTCCTTAAAATCTCTCAGTTGCCAAGTGGATATCAAGGTATCCAGTTTGGGGGAAGGTAAATTTAACTTTATTTCTACCCAGAACACTAAATGATTCTCTCATTGGCTAGCTTGTAGCCATATTAGACACAGTATTTGGGGGGGGGGGGAGATATCATTTAAAAGAACAAGTAAAAAGAAAATTCTATTGGGAGCTAATTAGGTAAGTTGAGGGGATGGATAAAGTGGGAGAGATGGGGAGAATGATGAAAGATGTGACATTGATCATGATTTATTATACTCTCAATAGACATGTTTGTTTTTGTTTTGCATGCCACAGATTCTAGATAGGAATCTAGAATTCTTTCCTTACTTCCAGGAACTCTTGGACACTTACTCTAAACTCTCCAAACTTAGGAATCTTTTCTATCTGGAAAACACAGTGAATGGCACTTATTTCTTATAAACAATGCTACATTACAATCTGTTATTTATTTTCCTAACATTTTACCTAACTACTTACAATATATGTATGCCTGTGTATTTCTTTGGATCTTAAAAGTATTGATGCTTAGGAAATTTACCTGTAGGTACACTTCCAGAACATGTTTTTCTAGTATCAAAATAAGAAAAGTACTCATTACCTTACTTATGTAATTGTAACCCCTCTGTACAGCACCTTAACAATAAAAAAAAAAAAAGAATAAAGAACTGGGCTCCAGTGGCTCATGCCTGTAATTGTAACTCCTCAGGAGTCTGAGATCTGAGAATCGGGATTCACAGTAAGCCCGGGCAGAAAAGTCTCCAATTTACTACTCAAAAACTGGAAGTGCTGCTGTGGCTTAATTGGTAGAGTGCCAGCCTTGAGCACAAAGAGGTTCAGAGCAGCACTTAGGCCCAGAGTTCAAGCCCATAACCAACAACAAAAAATTTGTTTTTAAAGAATAAGGCAAGAATTTGTAACCCAAAATAAACATTTCAATTATTCATAGTGAAAATGTCAAATTCTTATAAATTTTGCAAAACTCCACATACTATCATCTACTCAAAATATATTTATTCAGTCCTTAGTTTAGACCATGCATTACCTGGCACTAAGTTTATTGTTATAAACAAAACATAAGTCCATATGGATTCTATGTTTAGTGGATGTCAGATTGGGTAATGACTCTATATTTAAATAATAATTTATATTATTTAAATATGAAGACTGGCTTACCATGATTGCCAAAGGGACCAGTACCAAGTAAAGTGCTTTCTGAATGAACAATGGCAGGAGGAATTAATAACTACCAATCACTATCAATATAAACCATTATGAAAGATAGGATTATAATAATTATTAGTATTAGCTCATTATTTTCATATGGATGCTTTCCTTTTCCTATTGAAAATTTTCCTCCTTGTGCTATATAACACAAGGTATATATACATATAGATATTTTAACTTTAATTTGATATCTCAGCATTTGCTTATGGTCCCAGATTCTGTTCTACTTACAAACTTCATATGAACTGTCAAAAGTCATGAGATGTGAGTTAGAGACAAAAAGATAGTTTATTACTCCCAGCAATCATACTGATAGGAGCAACAGCATGTGGCCCAATGTTCTTTAACAGCGGTTTCCTGGAGTGTGATGTGATAGCAGTAGCCTTGTCTGTCCATTGCATTGAAGAGACTGCAGGGAAAGACATACTGGTATGAGGAATCCCAGATCTTACAACAGGGGCTCCAAGGAACCTGCTTCTATCCCCTCTGCTGAGCAACATTAACCTTGTTAAGCCCAAAAGAAAATCTGCTCCTATGGAGAAGAGACATTGTCTCTCCTTACTGTCCTAGAATGTTACCAATTCTGTCTTCTAAACAGATTCAGAAAAACAAATTAACCTCTGTGTATCACCTTTATAATAACAATTTTAAGAAAAGCGAATTAGCTGTTGAGATCTCTGAAGACCTACAGAAGTATAAGAGATTCATGAAAAATTAATTTTTAAATAAATAAGTTAGGGTCTGCTCAGTGTTAAGTAATATAAGTAGGAATATGCAGCTATTTAGAAAAGTATGGCTCTGCTGAAACAATAGGAAGGAGTTGAGTATGTTAGAATCTAGAAGAATTAAAGAAACACAGGTCAGATGTGGTGGGTCATGGCTGTCACCTAGGTACCGGGGAAGTTGAGACCAGAAGGATAATAATTTGAGGCCAGAATGCGCCAAAAATTCAAGAGACTTCATCTCAACAGTAAAAAGCAGGGCATGGTGAGGCATTTCTGTCATCCCAGATACACCAGGAACCATAACGAAGAGGATCATCTTAAAACTAATCAAGAAAAAAAGAGATGGAGGTGAAGCTCAAGTGATAGGGTGATTACCTATAAACATGAAGCCCTGAATTCAAATCCTAGTGCTAATAATAACTAATAATAATAATAATACAGAAACGGATGCATCAAAGTAAGGATGAATGAATACATGCAGAAAAATAATTTTCTTGACTAGTTCTGAACATATATATGTTCATATGGATTTGAGGATACAGGTAATATACCTACATGATGGTCTTTAAACTGGGCGGCACCAGATGCTCATCTTCCATGCTCTCTACCCTTTTCTGATAAAAAATTATTTTTATTGTTATTATGAAGGTGATGTCGAAAGGGGATTACAGTCACATAAGTGAAGAGTGCATTTAATTTCGGGCAATGTGACCCCTTCCCTGGCTCTCTCCCATTTTTCTAATTTTGATACAGTCCACCACCCTCTTTTCATCACTCACTGTTTGCTTACAGCAGCCCCTGTCTGCTACTGGCAGCATTTTTTATTGTCATCTTGCTTCCATCTCTAGAAACACACACACACACACACACACACACACACACACATGCACAATTTTTATTTAATAAAGCAGACATTCTCATTATCTGTACCTTTGGCTTTTGTATATGTAGATCTTAATATATTTCCCCCTAAAGTTGATTTTCAATTTATCAAGTATTTTTTTAAGGGAGACATTCTATCAAGAATAAAATTTCATGGTATTAAGCTTTGTGTACTTCCCTGACTTAACCCTCTCCCCTAAATGCCACTTGGCGACTGTCAAGATAAATCACTAAGTCACAGAAAAGCTAAGTCAATCAGTAAAACACAGAAATGAGAACTACACATTCGCCAACTATATAGAAGCAGAATGTTAACAAAAAGGAGAAAGAAAAGCAACACCTATTGCAGATCTGCACAGAATGAATAGCAAGAAGTGCATGGATGAAGAGAGAAAGGGAAAAATAGAAACACTAGCCACGAGACGTAAGACTACAAAATTGTTTTCATTTATTCATATATGTAAAATGCTTCATTCATTCTAAGTACCATCATGGGTTGAGGCTACTAATCAAAACAAAATTCATGCAAATATATGTGCATGATTTGCAGATGAGGCATGGCCTCCAGGTTTCTGGAAACTTGCCAGTATTGTCCTTGATCAAGAAAACTTTAGGCTTTTTCCAAGCTCTGAAATTGCATTTATTATTTCTCCTTTGTTTGAAATGGAGAGGTCACAAAAGGCCTTAGGTTTAGTGATGAGAAAGGATGGATTCTGTTTTGTTATGGTTTCACTCTCTTTTCTGAAAGAGCTATGACTTTTCAGACAAGAAAGGATCAATGCAGCTCAAAATTGGTCTGAACACATACAACATTCTTCCACAGATATGTTTTCTAAATTGTATCTATTTAGAGAGTATAATTTTTAGAGAGTATAATTTTTAGCAATTGTATAATTTAGTATATATCTCACAACATGCCCTACGGCATGATTTTAGTTAGCATTAGTTCTTTTTGTTTGTTGTCATTCTAATGAAGAACAGATATGATGGCACATGAGTGTAACTTAGCCTAAACCTGGATTCTATGAGACAAATCACATGAGCCACAGAGAGTGGTCACATGAAAGAGTGCCAAGCCTCCAGACGTCTGGGTGAAGCCTTATTTGTCCTTTTAGCTGCAGGCCAGACACAGCTTTGTATCCAAGCTCAATGCCGATAAGTGAATGACCACATATAGAGCAAATCATCATCCAGCTAAGCCTAGTAAAGCCCAGACACCTGAGAAATAATAAACCTTGTCTGATTTCATCCCCCAGGTATTGGAATCTTCTGTTACAGAGCAAAAGATAAGTGATACAAGAATGGGAGCAAACAGCCAACAAAAACTTCCCATCAATGATCATATTTGTTAAGTGTTTATGATGACATTCAAATTATCTAGGCAAGAACAAGCAATATGTTCAAAAGGCACAGAGGCAAAATGAACACGCAGTACTTTAATAATGGTCGGTCAACTGGTATGGTTGAACTCTTTTGCTTATCTCTGTCAATAATAATAGAGGATTCTCATGTGCCTAGTGGCATTGAAAGTATAGATATATTAATCTTTAATACCTACTCCATCAAGTTACTTGAAGGAATGCATATTTATTATCATACAGTTGAGGTGGGAAGTATGAAATGAATCTCACGGGGACACATCAAGGTCACAGGAGGGCTTGTACTCTTTTCTGAAGTCTCTGTTTTCCCACATTATTTTTTTAAAGCACCAACTTGTTGTACAAGCAGATTTCATGTTAACATGGCCATAGATGCATGCAGTGTATCTTGATCAGATTCATTCTCTCCATCATTCTCCTTCACGCCCCTTACTCCATTCCCCAAGATTTCTTGTTTCACTTTCATATATAAACATAAAATATTTTGATCTATTCCCACTACTTTACCATCTCTATTTGCCCTCTCGCCCCTCACATTAGTACCAACATCCCATTTTTTAAAATTTTATTTTATTTGTGAACATACTGTACAGAGGAGTTATAATTACATGGGCAGGATAAAAAAAAAAGGTATGTTCTCAGCACCATTGTAAAAAAGTCAGGTATTACAAATGAGCTAAGTCCTAGGCTCGGTTTCCATTTCCTGTCTCTGTGTCTGTTTTATGCTGATGCCCTATTTTAACTTGATTGTATATTCTATAGTCAGGTAGTATAAATGTCTTCTGCTTTATTGTTTTCTACTCAGATGGATTTGCCTATTTGGAATTAGTTTAATGGCTTTATGCATTTCAGTATTTTTTTTTTTAGTTCTATGAAGAATGTCCTATTAGTATCAGAGACTGCGCTGAATCTGTAGATCACTTCTCACAATCATAATCGTGTGATGTCTCTATTTTTTGCTGTCCTTTTCAGTTTCTTTCATCAGCATTTGGTAGCTTTCATTGTAGAGATTTTTTTCTCTTTTTGGCTAAATTTATTATTTATTATTTATTTACTTCATGAGATTATTGAAAGTGGATTACTGTCATGGTCTCTATTTTAGATAATTGGCTCTTTGCATATAGTAATGTTACTGATTTTTGTTTTGATATTTTATTCTACAGCATTGTTGAATTTATTTTTTTAGTTCTAACAGTGGACTTTTGGAGGTTTTCTTTTCTTTTCCTTTCCTTTCTTTTCTTTCTTTTTTTGTCTGTCATGGGGCTTAAACTCTGGGCTTGGGCGCTATCCCTCAGCTCTTCAGCTCAAGGCAAGGGCTCTACCCCTTGAGCCACAGCGCCACTTCCTTGGAGGCTTTCTTTACATAAAGTTATATCACGTTACATCACATATGTTGTACATTCTTTTTTTTTGAGGCATACTTGCAATTTTTTTAAATTTTAAATATTTTTTATTGTAAAGATACTATACAGAGGGATTATAGAATCCATTTCCTATCGAGCATTTTTACCTCCTCCTTTGTTTTTCCCTACCATCCCTTTCCTCCTTACTTCTCCAACTCCCTCCCACCCCCATGAAAAGTTGTAAAATTCATTTTCAACATAGTGTCTTGTACATCTCATTGTTACAATGGGTCATCCTGTATCCTTATTTCAGCATTTTGTTATTTCCCTTCCCCTCCCCAAATTAGAAAAATGTATATACAAGATGCAGGACACCAGAATCAAATTCAGTGACAACAGGGGTTGAACCATGGGGGAAGAACATACAAAGAAACAAACAAAAAACCACATAGTACATTATAAGTACATTAAAAAGAACAAAAAAGATAAAAATCTCTTGTGTCCCTATCTTGGGGTTCATTTTGCTTAGCATCAGGTTATATTATCATATGTACATAGCTTTTGACATCTTCTGCTTGTCCTAGACATATACTAGTTATTGCAGATAAGGGATGCCATGGGACCTATGTTTCTTTAAGTCTGGCTTACTTCACTTAATATAATTTTTCCAAGTCTTTCCATTTCCTAACAAATGGCACATTTTCTTGATCCATTCATCTCCTGAGGGGCATCTGGGTTGGTTCCATATCTTAGCTATGGTGAATAATGCTGTGATAAACATAGTTGTGCTGGTAGCTTTAATATGGCCTTGTTTGTGATCTTTTGGGTAAATGCCTAAAAGTGGGATTGCTAGGTCATCAGGGAACTCTATTTGGAGTCTTTTGAGGAACCTGGATTGCACAGCATCTGCATGGCAAAGGATATAGCTAGCAAGATCAACAGAAAGCCCATGGACTAGGAGAAGATCTTCATTAGCCATACAAAAGACAAGGGCCTTATATCTAAACTTTACTTAGAACTCAAAAAATGAAACCCCCCAACAACAAATCATCAAAGAAACAACCTCCCAATTAATAAGTGGGCTAAAGACTTAAAGAGACTTTCCTGAAGAGGAAATACGAATGGCCAATAGATAAATGAAGAAATGCTCAACTTCTCTAGCCATAAAAGAAATGAAAATGAAAACAACATTGAGATTCCACCTCACCCCAGTTAGAATGGCTATAATCAAGAACTCTAAAAACAACATATGCAAGAGGGGATGTGGCCAAAAGGGATCCCTATTGCATTGTTGGTGTCAGTGTAAACTTGTCAGCCACTTTGGTGTGCATTCTTTCTTTTTTTCTTTATATTTTGGTTGTCAAGGCAATGTGCAGAGGAGTTACAGTTACAAAAGTAAGGTAATAAGTACATTTCTCATCAAACTTGTTACCCCTTCCCTCATTTTTCTCCTATTTTCCCTCCCCCATCCCACCCCCAAGTTGTACAGAAAATTTCCAACATATTGACTTGTGTATGTCTCTGTTACATTGGTTCCCCTTATCCTTTGTCTCACCATTCTGTTGTTCCCCTTCCCTTCCCTAATTAAATTAATGTATATACAATACCAGTGTAACAAAATCAAATATAGTGACAACAGGGAATATACCACAGGAGAAAGAGCATTCAAAAGAAACAAAATCACATAGTACATTAAAAAGAACAACAACAAATAAAAAACTCTTGTGTCCATGTCTTGGAGTTCATTTCATTTAGTGCCATCTTATATGGTCATATGTACATAGATATCAAGCTCTTCTGCTCATCTGCTAAGATTATCCTAGATGTATATTAATTATTGCAAATAAGGGAAACCATGCTATACCTAATTTATTCAATATTTTGATTATGAAAGGATGTTGAAATTATTAAATATACTTTTTGCAGTTATTGCTTTTTTATTGTCATCAATTAGTTGTACAAGGAGTTTCATTTTGACATGTCCATGTATGTACAACATATATCATGATTACTCACCTTCCCCCTCACCCCTTCTCAAACCAATCTCAACAACTTTCACAAAGTATATTGACTTCATTCGCCTTTACCTTCTCATTTCACTCATTCTCTCCTCTTTATACCTATACCTTAGAGAAAGCATATTTCATCTTCCTAATACTCATTTTTTGCTAAAATTCATGCTAATTGTTTGAAAGGATTTAGCATAGTATCTTATACTTGCATATATCATACTTTAGTTAGATTGTATTGATCATATCATATTGATCCTGTATATGTTTACATTTATGTTTATCTTTTGGGTTTAGCATTTATCTTCTAGGTCTACATAGGAGAGAAAACGTAATCCTTTCCTTTTGCATATGAGCATGACTATGAAAATGCACTCAGATTTAATAGCATTTTACTTGTACATAATTGACCTAGAAGTTGAGCCTCTCCTTTTTATTTGACAGCTCTCCATGTACTGTGAATTTGACAAATGATGTGACTGTCACACAATAATGTTGATCTATTCTCTTCAGAGACTGTATAACCTATCTATTAATTTCTAGTTATTCCCCTCTAGAAGATAATTGAATATAAGTGACTGGATATTCAAAAGACAACCACACAGTTTTATAATTTTGAATTTTATGCCTGAAATGGGGAAGACAATATTGAAAGATGAATGAACTCTAGATTATGAGCATAAATACTCATTGAATTATTATAGTCCTGATTACAGGGGATTTTCAGCCTATGACAGGAGTTGGCTATAACAAACTCATAAAAAACTGAAATTATTTTAAATAAAAATTTTGATCATTACATCAGGCCTACAAAATAGAGGCTTGGGTCTACACTTAAATGTGCTGAGACTAGTTATACAGTCTGGCTTACAATCTTGCATAATCATTTAATGCAAAGCCCATTTAAAAATATTTCATAAAATATATTACATAGTGTATTAGAAGTAAAGAAAGGAATGGTTGTATGTGTGTTCTTATGCACCATTATATAGAAAAAATTAAGTTGAACCATTGCAGAGAGCTGATCATTGAATGACTGGAGATGCTGTTCACTATTATGCAATGACTATATATTAGTAACGTAGCAGAAGGTAACATGATTAAGTGACTTAAATCTTTCCGCAATGAGAATCTTTTATTATTAATAAACAATTCAAAGCAGACTCTCAGGTGAGGGAATTAGAGTGTGTTAAAGAAACTTTGTCTTTAATAATTGCATAGAAAAATATATCTTTTTATGAAATACTTTAAAATCAATTTTGAATGATCAGTCCTCTACTCTTTGCGATACATTGCTTTGTCTAATTTAGATATAAGCATACATAAAACACATGATGAGATAACAAATTAAAGCTTTCATTTGTAGTTTCAAAATATTAACTAATCAGTGTATTGCAAGTTGTCTATACAATGTTGAAAATTTTATCATAAGTAGAGAGATTGATTTTTCATTAACTTAATACAAACTCTAGGTCTTGAAGATTGTGTGTTTAAATTGGTCCTATAGAACAACATAATTTTATATTTTTAAAGTTTTAAATAATTTTATTAAGATAAGTGGAATGATTAAAGACAAACATGATTTGCAACACAGGTCATAGGTTCTTTAAGAAGACATCAATTTTTCTTTCTTTCTTTCTTTTTTTTTTCTTTTTTGGTGGGTTGTGGGCCTTGAACTCTAGGCCTGGGTGCTGTCCTCCGCTCTTCAGATCAAAGCTAGCACTCTACCACCTGAGGTTTTCTGAGTGGTTTATTGAAGATAAGAGTCTCATGGACTTTCCTGCCTGACTGGCTTTGAACCATGATCCTCAGAGCTCAGCCTCCTAAACAGCTAGTATTACAAGTGTGAGCCACTGGTGCTCTTTAAATGTTCATATTCTCAAAACATTTCTAGAAACAATAAAAATAAGCTTGCCATAAAGCTAACCTAAGAAATTTAGCAATGTTTATGATAATAATAAATGACAAAATGTGCAGAATTTTGCCTTGAAAATTTGCCAGAATCCTTTCTGTTTCTTATGCATTTTTTCTTTTCTACTGTGACTTATTTTCTCTACCTTTTGAGTCTTGGTCTGAAATTGTGACTTAACGTTGGGCAAACAGACAATTAAAAGTGACATAAGCAAAGGTTAAACAATTATTACTGGGACATACTCTTCCTTTCTGATCTTGAGAAAGTTGTAATCACTCCATGAATCCATTATTTAAATTCAGACAGTAGATGAAGGCTAAAAACAATAGTGAAGAACTTTAGTGAAGGTTGGGAAAATAGCAAATGATACTGCATTGGAATATTGGGCAAAAATTTTATTTAGCAAAAATTAGGAAAAATAGAGCATCTGATGAACTCATGGAGCACAAGAAATTTTCTGGTCATGTCAATAGACCTTTTCAAGTTACATATAATAAGGTGTGGAAAAGAAAGAAAAGCTAAAACATGAACTATGTTTTGTTTGCAAGTAAATTTAAGAATAATATAAAAATCAGCCAGGACTTGCTATGCTAAAAAGTTATGGCATTTCCCCACCTTCAATTTCTTAAGGTTGCAAAAATTCACAAAGTAGGAAATGACCTTAGCATAATGACTAAAATCAAAGATTTGGCCTTAAGACTATTTTCTAAAACTTCTTTTTTTAAAAAAATATATAGTAAAGATACTGCACAAAATGGTTACAGTTACATGAGTAAGGTAATGAGTACATTTGGTAAAGAGTACATTTCCTATTGAGCATTGTTACCCCCTCCTTTGTTTTCTCCCTACATTCCCTTCCCTCCCCACCTCAACTTTTTACAAGTTTTTAAACAGTTTGTCTAAAAACAAATGATTCCTACTTGGGTCCACAAATTACCTAAAAGAAAAACTAGGCCTCTACACCTCCATTTTGGGTAATATAAATCATGTCTAGCCATTCACTTAACATACATATATTATATGCATATATGCACAATATGTCATATTATATATTATCTATAAAATATGGAGTATATATTATAGACCTATATAATATAAATCATATAGAATATAGAATACCCACATGAAATAATATATAATAGATATGTGTATATTATATATCAGAATATGTGATATATTATTATATATGGACTATACAATATCTATATATTTGCCACCCACAAAAGTGATAGTACTGGAACTTATTAAAACAGTATCACAGTATAAAAAGACTAAAAAGTAGAAACCAATAACAATTTAAATGTTTTATATTTTAGCAACAAATTACCCTTGGAATATTCATAGGACCAAAATATGGAAGAGGAAATGATTTAAGAGAAGAATATTCAAATCTGTTCTGAAACACACCATATTTTAGATGCTGTAACATATCCAAATCGAGACTTCACATAAGGAGCTAGATATATGAGTCTGGATCTCAGGAAATTCAGGGCTATATACATAAATCTGGGATATTTAATAATGCTAGAACAGTAAATAAGATCACAGAGGAAGAGAACATAGTGAGGTCTGAGATTGTGCCTTGAGAAACAATTTACTATTCCTCCCAGGACACTGAGTATCTGGATGTTCTTATAGTTGTTATTTCTGAGTCTTGGCTTACTCTAAAGAATTTGAAAGAAGATAGATTATAGCAAGTATACAATGTTATTTAAAAAATCAGAACAGAGGAGTATGGGAAGGGTTAGGAAGGGGAAACATAATAAAATTTAAAAAAATCAGAACATTACAGCAGAAATCACTTCTCTAAGTTGAATTGAGTTATAAACATCCTATCATCCATTGCAATTCAAAATACAAAAATTTCATTGTAGAAGAATTTGTTTGGTATGGGAAAATATTGATAACATACTGATGATAGGTAAACTCTAAATCATCTAGCATAATAAAATGCTAATTTAATATAAATATAAGCCAGGCACTGGTGGCTTATGCTTATAATCCTAATTGTGGCTCAAGTGATAGAGTAATAGCCTTGAGCAAAAGAAACTCAGCAGCAGCACCCAGGCACTGAGTTCAAGTCCTGAGAGCGGCAAAAAAAAGTAGATTTAGGGCTTGGTGGGATGGTTTATCCCTGTAATCTAAGCTACTTAGAAGATGGAAGTAGGAAGATACCAACTTGAGGCCATGCTGGGAAAATCGTGAGATATAATCACAAAAAAACAAAGATATGGTCTAAAGTCAAAAGTCAGCCAACAAAAAGTGCAATGTCTTAGTTGCAAAACAAATTAACACGAAAAAGGGGTTCAAGTGAGAACTTGAGTTCACCCTCAGGAGATATATATATATATATCTATCTATATATATACACACACATATACACATACACATGTCTATGTGTAATTTATATATAATGTGTATATACAATATATATAAATTACACATAGACATATGTATACAATATATACATATGTGTATATATATCTCAAAAAGAAATGCATATTACCAAAATATTGAGTGATTAGCCCTTGACAGTGGGGACACAGCTATTTTTATGCCTTTATTCCTATTTTTTTTAATGAGGAGCTGCTAAATTGAGGACAGACATAATTGGATGTCATGTTATATGAAGAATTAAAACAGAAAACACAGGTCAAATAACCCTAAACTAAAAATGTAAAATTTAAAATATTATAAAACTCAAAACTGATACCATGCCATAATTGAACATTTTAAACAATGGAGCTTCTTGTTTCCATGCATAAAATTATTTGACATATTACATAAAATTAAAGTCATCCTCCAGGATAAGATTTATAGTAAACATAAATAAATGCCATGGTAATATCAATGTAATATAAAGGATTTTAAAGAATATTCCATCTGTAATAATAACAATAAGGCAATAGTCATAATAACAGCACACTAACTAATTGCAACAAAGGTGATATGGAAAAAATTTTCTATAAAAATAGAATTATACTGAGTAACATATTTTTTTGGTTATTATCATTCTCAGAACTAGGAAACTAGGAAACGTGTAAGAGTCACATATGACTATTGTTTAGAAAGTTTAAAAATGTGAAGAGAAAGGCCCAGTAACTTGACCAGTATCACATAATTACTAAGTGGAAGATAGCATGCTCATTTCCAGGCTGGGCCCATTGCAGAAGAGCTCTCCTTAACCTCAGAAATGAAAGGCAGATGGGATGCATGTCCCCCACAGCTTCTGTTAGCAACAGAATGAGTGAGGACCATCCATTCAACTTTACTTTTTCAAAAAGGAAAACACATTTTATGTCTTCCAGAGTCCAATTATGCATCACATACAAATAATGAGTATTAACTCTCTACCAACTCACTGCTTAATCATAAACTTTTCCTTTCAGCATAATTGTTTCTCATACAGATGTGTGTATGACAGACTATTTGAAGACAATAAAAGTATAGAGTGACTTTAGCAATTATCTAACACCTTCATTTCACAGATTGGTATATTCAGACTAAAGTACCAAAGTCTGACTTTTGATGGCACCAGAAAAGGCAAGTCTTCAGGGGGACTCTTGTCCAGTACTCTTTTCTTTTTTTTGAGCTGTTTTTCAAGTGCAATGTGGCTGGTCAGGGACTGGTCTCAGTGACCTATCTCCCCTCCCCAAGGTCTCAGCTCTTTGTTATTGGCCTTTGTTAATCTCATTGTGTCATGAATGTAAAGCGAAGGTTTTCAGAAGTAGCATGAGTAGGACTGCACAACAGACTGAAGTCAAAAGGGAAAATGGGGACACAGCCAAACTCACCAGTAAAGAGATTGACCCCAAACCTCAAACAAACAAAAATGTCACTCTTCTAATAGTTTTCGTCTTGGAAAATAATATGTTTTCCTAAAATCATACCGTGGCCAGGAGCCAATGGCTTATACCTGTAATCCTACCTACCCAGGAGGCTGAGATCTGAGAATTATGGTTCAGAAACCAGGCTGAACAGAATAGTTCATGTTTGTTCATCCACTCTGGAAAGTAGTATGGAGGTTCCCCTTGACCCAGCAATCCCACTTTTGGGCATTTACCCAAATGATCACAAACAGGACCATACTAAAGCTACCAGCACAACTGTTTATTGCAGCCTTATTTACCATAGCTAAGATATGGAACCAACCCAAATGCCCCTCAGTAGATCAAGAAAATGTGGTATATATGTACACAATGGAATTCTATGCATTCATCAGAAAGAATGACATTGCCCCATTTGTTAGGAAATGGAAAGACTTGGAAAAAATTATATCAAGTGAAGTAAGCCAGGCCCAAAGAAACATAGGTCCTATGGTTTCACTTATTTGCAATATCTAGTATATGTCTGAGACACGCAGAAATGGTCAGGTAAGTTGATGTTAGGTGAAATGAACCCCAAGATAAGTATTCAAATGTTTTTGCTTTCATGCAATTGTTTCTAACAATTTATAAGATGATTTCTTTGTTGCTTTGTTTGTCCCTCTCCCATGGTAAAACCCCTGCTTTCACTGTATTTGATGTTGGTATAATCTGTGGAGGGGAAAGGAAAAAACAAATCATTTAAATAGGGATACAGGTAGACCCACTGCAACAATGAGATGTACAAGTCGTTATATCGAAAAACGAACTTTACAACTTTGGCGGGGTGGGGGGGTGCGGGGCGGGGGACAAGGGGGAGATGGGAAGGGATGGGAAGGGGAAAGAAAGGAGGAGGCAACAATGCTTGATAAGAAATGTACTCATTATCTTGCCCATGAAATTGTAACCCCTCTGTAGAGTATTTTCACAATAAAAACAGAAAAAAAAAAGAAAAGTTCATGAGCCTATTGTCTCTACTTAACCACCAAAACCCCAGAAGTGAAGGTATAGCTTAAGTGACAGAGTGTTAGCCTTGAGCAAAAAGCACATTTTGTGTATATATATGCTATATAAATAGTATATATATATACATGTATGTATGTAAATATACATATGTATATAATGTTACCATGTAAAATGTTTATTTATTCAATAAACAATGAACAATAAACAATAAACATCTCAGACTACTTAGCTTGAATTTCTTTTATTTTCTTTCTTTCTTTCTTTCTTTCTTTTTGTTGGTCCTGGGGCCTGAACTCTGGGCCTGGGCACTGTCCCTCAGCTCTTCAGCTCAAGGTGAGAGATCTACCACTTGAGCCACAGTACCATTTTCAGTTTTCTGAGTGGTTTATTGGAGATAAGAGTTTCTCGGACTTTTCCTGTCCGAGCAGGCTAGCTTTGAAACATGATCCTCAGATCTCAGCCTCCTGAGTAGCTAGGATTACAGGCTGAGCCACTAGCACCTGGCAACATTCCATAATTCTTAACCATGTGTGTGTGTGTGTGTGTGTGGGTGTGTTGGGGGCTGAATGAACATTGATGGTCTTATCTACTCTATAAGGAAAATACTTATTTGTGGGCTGGAGCAAAAGCATAAGACCTTACCTGAAAAATAAATTAAAAACAAAACAAGAGTAAGGCTGTACTCCAAAATAAAAAGAAAAAAATAAAAGAGAAAAAGGTATAGAAGGTCAAAAAAATTGATAATTATTATGTCATAAAGGATATATATTTTAAAACTGTGCCAATTAGAAAAATAATATTAGTAATTTCAAATATTACACTTATCTCCAAACATGGAATATTCTAAGGTGTTTTTTCTCTGTGTTGATGCAAGGAAAAGATCTTCATAGTACAATTTGCTACTCATATTTCACTATTTAATCATGCCTTCTCATGATGAAATTAAGGCTCATGTAAATGTATTTTTCTCTTATTTTCAAACAATATTTCAACACAGCAAACAACCTTATGAGCTAAATTAGATTACTTCTCTGTTACTGATTTAAATCCTATTTCTTGAAGTTAAAGAAGCATATTGTTTCAGGAAAACTACATGCCTTCCCTTGGTATTATGGGACACTTAAAATACATGCTAATATGCAGTGAGAATCATAATTGGGCTTCTCAATATAGCATTGAAAGGAAAAACAAGTAAAAAGACTTTAGAGTATCCATAATATATGAGGAGAAAAGTCTATTCCTACTAGACTACCTCTTAAAAAGTCCAAGTGAGACAGAAGGAAGGCCACTGAATCCTTCCCAGGAGAGTAGCTTTGCCTCTTCTTTGCGAAGGAGTTCATTTTCAGCTGCCCTCTAAAATAGACCTCGACCACCTCCTCCTCCTCCCTCCTCCTCCCCCCTCCTTCCCACTCCTCTCCCTCCCCCCTTCCCCCTCCCCCCTTCCCTCTCCCCCTCCTCCTCCTCCTCCTCTTCCTCCTCCTCCTCCTCCTCCTCCTAGCAGAAATTACACCTAGGTGAATGCCTTCTGCATCTCTCTGATCAGCTGGCAATGGCACCTAGCGTGATTCCCCCCACACAGAGAAGGGTCCAGCAGTCAGCCATGTAGGCATTCCATCCTCACCTACAATGCAGATATTTCATCCTTCCAGCTCTGCTTCCCCCTTCTCCCACACGCTCGAAACCTGGGGTTTCCTAAGTGATTTCCAGGCCTTCTGCCACATTCGATTTTTTTTAAAAATAGGAATCTCTAAAGTGAACTATAATTTGGAAATACGTAATCAAGGACACTGTGGGATTCTCAGCTTTAGGCAATATGTTCTGTCGGGTAGAAGAAAGCTCTGGCAAATGGCAAGCCCAGATCCTTGCACCAGCTGTGCCTCGGATTTGTTCTGTAATTCCAATCAAGCCTTTCCAGCAGCCATTGTCTGTCTGTTTCACTGGTGGAATCTACAGAAGTCCTAGCCTGCTGGCCTCCTTACCACGGTTGGAGTGAGGATTAGTGGGATAAGGCTGCAGAGATGTTGTACCCTTGGGAGAAGACACTCTGAAAATAAAAGTCTTAGAAGAAAGCTCTGGTAATAGCTTTCAAGAACAGAGATTCCCAAGTCTCATGTTGTATGCATGGTTTCTGGCAATTAGGTCATTATTGCTTTTTCTCTTTGTAATGAAAACAATAACCTCCCTCCCCCTGCTCAAAAAGAAATCTTTTAAAGTTGAACAAAGAGAATAAACTTTACTTTTGTTTCTTTCATGTGAGATGTATTTTCAGCAGAAACATTCCAAAGCACCATAGCACAAATTGGCAGCTTTACCTTCGAACAGACTCTTGTCTGTTGTGTGGACCTCGGTTTTACATGCCCAATTGCACATTGTTTAATTGACTGTCTCTGCCAGTAGCAGAAATATGATATATTTATAAGTTTCAATGTATATGTTTGTACGAAAATATAAACTTGTTTTGACCTATTATTGAGTTCTTATGTGATATATCTATATCTATACCTGTATCTATAGCCATATCTAAACACAATCCTGTCTACAACTTTTAATAGTAATAACCACCCTCGAGGTTTCTGTTTAAAATCATGCCTACTGCAGAAACTGCAGGGCATTGCCTGCTATGATTCTACTTTCAGGTACTTCAAAAGAATCTGTGCATGTGTATCTTTGGGGAATGCCTGATATAGAGAAAAAGGGGTTAGGAAGTAAATCCTTTGTGAATGTAAAATATTCCCTGTGTATTTTTCAACATCTACATATCCCAAATCAATGCTTTCATATGCTTCTTCAATTTAAAATACTAGTTTCCTCTGTATTTTATCCTGGCTTTCACTCATGCATCAGTGTCTCTCTCAATAAAAGGATGTATCACTCTCAACTCCATCTTAAGTCTAAAGAAAGCTTTTGAAGAAATTAAGATTTAGCGTGACATAACCTTCCACGTACACTATCCAATTGCCTTCTGTGATGGTGTGTGAAGAAGAGCCTACTGGTTGTGTAGTAGTTACATGAGAAATTCCAATTGCTCCATCTGAATCAAGGAGATAATTTCTTCAATAGAGATAATAAATTCACAAGCTCAATGACAGAGTAAGGTCTTTAAATAAGCATCACTGGAAAATAAGACCTATACTAGTGGTCTGAAGATTATCAGCTTTAAAATCTGCAGTGATGTATTACCCAGCAGGACCCTATCCATGGTTTCTGTTGAGGAAAAAGTATCATTCCCTCCATCCTCCTTTCTCATGATTGGAGGTTAAAAGAAACAATACTTGTCATTGGATTGAGATTTGTGTTATACAATATTTCAATATTAGATAGATGTGCAAAAACAAGATAGGGTATCAACAACAGGAAGATTGTTGATATCCATATCATGAGATTAGCACTTTCTGTTGGTTTGGCAAAGTCATCTTTTTTTCACACCTAACAATTATACATTGAAGAGTTATGAAAAGCTTAATTCTATAAGCCTGAACTCAACTCACCACAAATGTCCTAGCCAGACAATTAACCATGCACATCAAAGGAACTGTGAAGTTCACATTTGTTCACAGACTGTGAAATGAAATAAATTCCTTCATACCCCAAAGCTTTTTGAGTTTTTAACAGACTTAAAATGGAACAATGGTGACAACCTCTATGTACACATATGTTTCAAAAGAGAGGAGATAATTTGACACAAGTCAAATAACGAATACATTGAATTAAGTTTCCAAATGAAATGAAGGTCTAATTTGTATATATTTAGGTGGAATTTGAATTCTTTAAATTTTATGTTAATCTCACAAAGAGGGGATCTTGACTCTAGAAGATAACCAACCTTTAAATTAATTTCCTTTACTGGAAAACTTTCAGGAATTTATTTTGCATGTAAAAGCCTCTTAAATCTTGTGATCTACTATTCCTTGCCACAAGAAAGAGTGGAAATAATTAGTATTAGGAGGGAGGAATTCTGGATTCAAGATTGTCAAAAATAATATGATTTAGCTCAAGGAAATGAAAATGAGGTCTATTCTATTTTAGAAATCCAGAATGACAATGAAAGAAAACACTTGTAGGGTTTATGTTGCGATACCACAAAAGGTTGGCAGCAATTTTGGAAGATAGCGGCCCCAGAAACAACATGCAATCTTACAGAAAAGATGAATAATAATCTTAGAATCAAATAATTTTCTTTTCAACTTTCAAAGATCACTTTCTTTCTTGCTTTTCTTATTTTAAATGTAATTCGTTCTTTACAATAAAAATATTTCAAAAAGAAATTTTTCATGTTGCTAATGGGGTTTTACATTTTTTTCCAAATAGATTACTTTTTGTAACCTGATACACACTTCTTTCCTTTATTTCCAATTAGCATTATTCATTGTACAAGGTGTTACACTTTGACATGTCCATAGGATCATGTGCACATAGCTGTGATGTATACTTCTGATTAAGATAATATAACACCTGGAAAAAACAAGAAAATACTTTGGATGTTCAACCTAAATTCAATTAAAAAATAAATACAGTAAGAAAAGAAATAAATGTCCAACTGTCAATTCTTAATGCTGTCTGTATTTTGTTTTCATACATACATACATATATACATATTTACATACATATAGACATACATACATACATACAGACAGACAGACAGACAGACAGACAGACAGACACACACACACACACACACACACACACACACACACACACATACTAGAGCATATTTAAGATCACCCACTTCAATGGCTTTGTGATCCATAGGAGAAGGGCCTGAGAAAATAGAGAAGGAAGTCTTTGTAATCAAGCAGACAGTTTTACAAGTTTCATAGCATATAGCTAGTAAAATGGATGGAACTTGAGAGTTGTGTATGATGATGGCCTGTGATGTCCCGGATGATTTATGAAAAGTGATTGCTTACGTTCAAATGAGTTAAATGTGCAGTACATCAAACACAATGCACTTTAAGCTTTGATACTTCTTCTAGAGACCCAGAAATTTCTTTTGCTGGCTACTGACGATACTGCTGCTCCAGGTTTGGGGGACTAGGGTACACACCCATTCCTGCAACTTTGGCACCAGGTGGCTGTTGCAGAGGGGCAGAACTCTTCTTTCTTCCTTAATGGGTGAGAGATGTCTTAGGCAAAGATATCTCCAGAGCTCCCTAGAACAGCAGAATGGGACTGCTTAGCTTCTCCCTTCTTTTGTCTTGTCCTTCGTTACTTCCTAATTTTTCCCAGGATTATATTCAGAATAGCACTGTGTAAGATTCTGCAGTATGAGAACTGCTTCCAAACACATGATAGCAAATTTGACAAATTTCTCTATGTTCCAAGTGAGTAAGCTTTCCAACTTCATAGTTTAGCATACTCCAACTACATTATGTTAGAGACAGACAAGAAAGTCTGCTTATTGATGAGGAAACTAAGCACATATAAGGTCAATTTAATGGCAGGCAATATTCTACTCAGTGCCATAAGAAGCATTTTTTCATGTTGTATTTCCTTCATTAGAAGGGTTGACAAATTATTTGTATAGTTACCATTGTCTTCCCTAGCTATGAAAGTTCTTCTTTACAAGGCCAGTTGTGCCTTGTTCATATTTGTGTTAATAATCTCTAGACTGTTACTTCCTCTCTGTCAACTGCAGGCTGAATATTCTGCCCTGGATCTGTATTGATGAAACACATGAATTCTCCCTATTACCTTTGTCAAGAATTGTTATTAATTGTTATTAATTCATTCATCAGTTCCTTTAGTAAAAAGGGGAAATGAAAGTCTGTTTGTGGGTTAGACTTGTATTAATTTATGCTTGCTCTAGATTTTTCTCTTCTGTTTGTTCTCTCTTTTCCCCTATGAATCCTACTTTAAGATAACACTCACAGTTCTAACTTGCCCTAAACTGAACCTGCTGCAGGTGTTGGTGAGCTATAGAATCATTACCCAACATTATTTTCCTGTGTACATACCTTGCTTAACAAGAGTTAACAAGAAGCTGGTGCCTGTGGCTCACGCCTGTAATCCTAGATACTCAGGAAACTGAGATCTGAGGATCACCGTTCAAAGGCAGCCTGGGCTGGGAACTCCATGAGACTCTTATCTCCAATAAACCACTAGAAAACCGCTGTAGTGCTGTGGCTCAAGTGGTAGAGTGCTCGCCTTGAGCTCTCTCAGCCTGAGCACAGGGACAGCGCTCAGGCGGAGAGTTCAAGCCCCACGACAGACCAAAAAAAAAAAAAAAAAAAAGAGTTAACAAGAGGTTTTCCAACTCAGGATCAATCTCCATTGACAAAAGCAGTATTTCTATCTGATTTGGGGAAGTTAAGGGGAACAACAAAATGATGAGACATAGGACAAAAGGAAACCAATGAAACAGCAATACATACATGATACTATGTTGCAAATGAACTTTACAACTTGGCCCTGGGGGTGGATAGTGGGGGAGGACAGAAAGTGGGAGAAGAAAAAGAGAGAGGGGGGTAATGATGTTCCACAAGAAATGTACTCACTGCCTTATTTATGTAACTATAACCCCTCTGTACATCAGCTTTACAATATTAAAAAACAAAAAGAAAATTGTCATTAATGTTAGTTCTATGATGAGACCAAGCAAAGACTACATGATGAGATACTGTTTGCTTTTTTTTTGTTGGGGCTTGAACTCTGGGCCTGGGCTCTGCCCCTCAGCTCTTCAGCTCAAGGTGTGGACTCTACCACTTGAGCTACAGAGCCACTCCTGGTTTTCTGGTGGTTTATTGGAGATCAGAGTCTCATGGACTTTCTTGCCCAGGCAGGCTTTGAACTGTGATCCTCAGATCTCAGCCTCCTGAGTAGCTAAGATTACAGGCATGAGCCACTGGCACCCGGTGAGATACTGTTTTTCTGGTTTTTTTTTTTTTGTTTGTTTTTATTAAAGGTTTGAAACACCACTAGTACTTCATTAATATGTGCAGTATTTATTCATTTATGTATTAGTTAAAAATAAACAAATCTAAAAGGTTACTATCATTTGGATAAAGTTATTTAATGGATAAATATCAACACTTTCCCTTCCAATTTTTAAGCTGAGTATTAAACATTTATAATCATTTATATTTAGGAATAAAAACAGATGTTCTTATGTATGTTTACAGTGTGGAACAATTGATCCAAGATAATTGAGACATTTCTTAGCTCAGATGCTCATCATTTAATCGTCTGGATGGAAATTTTATACCATTGACTAACATTCTGTTCTCCTTGCACAGATCAGGTAATGACCTGTCTACCTTCTGCCTCTGTGTTTTCAAGTTTATTAGCTTCCTCTTCAAGTGAGAGCAAATGAAACTAGTCTTTCTGAATTTGCACTTTTCTTTTTAAAAAAAAGACAAATTAGTATGTATTATTATAGTACTGATCTCAACATTTGGCCTATTCGTTTATATTCTTTTTCTCAGGTAAAGGATCAACTCTTGGATATTTTAGAAATCTGGGTTAAATTATAGGAGGCTAACATGGCTGTCCCTGTTCCTGACAAAACGTTTGCGTTTTAGACAAGTTAAATATGGTGCTATCTGTGATTTTTTTCCTAACTAAAAATGAAAACTTGAATCCCATGATATGAGATAGGGCAATATCTGTGAGGTATGGAAAAGGAAAATGGGCTAAAAGACAGTCATGTAGCTGCAGCTTTATCAGATTTAACATCTTTCCATCAAGGGGAACTTGCCTCACAATCAACATTACTCTGGCTAGTGCGACATCTCATCATTGGATTTGCTCTTAAGTGGGATATAAACCATGTTTTATGACCCTTTTAGAATAAGTGGCTTATTTTATAGATAGAATGACAATACACCAATCAATTCTTTTGATTTTAAATTAATAAACTAGTAAATGGCTTGAAATTGGTATTGATAAGTTACATGAAAAGAAATCATGTATTTTTTAGTTACTGTAATGGGAAACTCAAGATTAAAGGTCTACATTCCTATAATCTAGACTTTCTTTTTGTCCTAATTTTGATTCAGCAGGTCATGATCTAGTGAAGACCACTACTATTTGCATTTCTGTTTCTGTTTTTAGATCTTATGACTATCTGATCATTCTAACACTTCTTTTTACCTTGGAGGAAAAGAACCCCAAACTCATTTTTTGGTATTTTTACAGTTATTAAGTTATTAGTTCTAACAATTGATTAATGTTTTGATCTACTTTTATAGTATTTGCCTGTAACTTTGTGGGAATCTCCATGCCCATCCCCCAAACCATCCATGGCAGCTTCCCTAGAAGCTTCTATGTGGCTTGCTTTGCATTAAGGGGACAAAGAAAGGATAGAAGTCCAGTAGAGAATTACCAGGATCATAGCTTTGCAAAAATAAAAATATCAAATAATCTTGCTTGTCTCATGAGGATTTAGAAAAACAGAAAAAAAAATTGACAAGGAATTTGATTAACCCCAAAGGTTACAAATAGTTAATTTATGATGGATAGCATAGAAAGGAATATTGACGGTGAATTTTGAATATATTTCTCAACCACATGACATTTTACTGACTGTTATTTAAGAACCAAAGGCCCCTAGAGAAGCTGGCATGGGGTGGCTTAGGATCACTGCAGAGGGAGCATATTCATATGAATTAGACTATGTTAAATGGCAGTTTAACCATCTACCCAAGGTAAACATTTGCTGTTTGAAAGAACATTAACATCCTGTCAATCACTGTATGTTTGACTTAACCTTAATTCAGCCAAGTCTCTAATTTATCATCATCGCTAGCTATCATACTCCTATCTAACTAATTCCTGACCATTTAAGACATATTTGCCTTGAAAATTTGTGTTCTAGAAAAGGCACTGTTACCTGACAGTTAGGAGGCCTGGATTGTATTCCCCACTTTGACATAGCTAGTTATCACTTTGAGACAAATCAGCCTTTTTAAGTCTTTGTGTTATCCTCTGTGGAGCAAATGTACTGAAGTGATAACTCTTTCAGGTCTGCTATTGTGTGGTTGTATCTGAAAGCTTTTACTTCTATGACAATGAAACTGTAGGATTTCTTTCCCAAGGCAGAGAAAAAATTGAATAAAAAGTATAAATGTGTATATACATATATATGTGTACATATATACATATATGTATGTACATATATATGTGTGTGTACATATATGTATGTGTGTATGTATATACCTCTTCCATCTTAAAGAAGTGTTCGTTTCCTTTACTTCCTGAAGGATGTTTTATTATTTTTTTCTAGTAGGTAATAGACATGTACATCAGTTTTTTTGGTTATTTAATTCAATCTTCTTTAAATATTGTTTTCTGAATCTTAACAGCTACATTTACTACAATATTCATAAAGAACAAGAAAAGCTAGTTCATAAGATCCTATTATATACTATCTATATTCTTAATTTTAAACCAAATAACTATCAAGAAGAAATCCTGAAATACTATGCTTTTTGTTTGTCTTAGTTTTTATTTAAAAATTCTTTATCTTTCAGTGTTGTTTTCATTATGTCCAAACACTTGTGTGTGTATGTGTGTGTGTGTGTGTGTGTGTGTGTGTGTGTGTGTGTGTGTGTGTGTATGTGTGGTTCAAGGCTAGCACTTTACCACTTGAATCATAGCTCTACATCCAGCTTTCTAGTAGTTAATTGGAAATAAGAGTCTCATGGACTTTCCTGCCAGGGATTGATTTTGTACTGTGACCCTCAGATCTCAGCCTCCTAATAGCTAGGACTTAGAAGTATCAGCCACTAGCACCGCTATGCACAAGCAATCTTTGGCTATGTTGCTAAGATTTCTCTGGAATAATGAAATTCTAAAGTCATCTGTTTACCTATGACTGCTTCAGGAGGAATTCAAGGGTAAATTTATGTGTTCATATAATAGCCAATTCTATGCTCCATCAAAGCCATATATAGTTTTTAACCTCACCAAAACCAATGAGTTTCTTGATCTAATACTATATTGGAAGAGGAAGCATTGTTTCCACACATAATCACCTACTACTGACTGTTGTTATAAAACTGTAGTGTAATCTCTGCACAATTTCCATTGCTTTCCTTTTGAAATCTGGTGTTTATTGCAACAGAATTTCATATTTTTGCAACATGATAGTATAAAAGATAGGCCAACACGGGCGCCTTTTTGAAAACAAGAGACCTTGTACTTCCAACAGCCCTAAAGTTGGCCAAATACCAGAAGAGAGAGAAGACACACCAGGTAGGGTATACTGATTTCCTAGGACTTTTAATTCTTTCAGACACTATTTCCTCTGACAAATGATATATGCTTTTTTGTTGTGACTGCTGTTGTATTTCTGTGAAGCATATTACCCTAGAAAAGACTTCACCATCTGGATGTGATTTTTGTTTCTGTAAGAACGAATTATTGTGTCCTTGACACGTCACTATTATAAATAAGTTCAGATGAGGAGAAAAGTATGGATAAAGATGTTGCACATTTCTAAGTCAGATTAGGTTAATTACTAAAAAGTATCTGATAAATACAATGAAGCATAGAAATATATTTATTGAATATTTTAGAATAATTTGACAGCTAGTTTGAAGTCATTATTCAACCTGCTGCATACAGCATGAATATTTGTAAGTTCAATGGCAAGTAAATACAAGCCTAAGTACATGCAAATGGTAAGAATTTTATAGTTTTATTTCAAGATCTGAACAGTGAATTTAAGATATGGCAAAATGTAACAAAACACAACTTTAGAAACAAGTTAGAGAATAACATTTGAGGGCCCATACTCTGTTTTGCCACCTTTTATCCCAATGGCAATTCCTTTGTCATAATTAGCGTCCAAATGCTGCCCTGTGTTTTATCTGGACACTGAATTTTGTTTTGTTTTCCCAAACTTTTTTTTGTGAAAATACTGTGCAGAGGGGTTACAATTACATGGGCAAGATAATGAGTACATTTCTTATCAAGTATTGTAGCCTCCTCCTTTGTTTCCCCTTCCTATCCCTTCCCGTCCTCCCCCCAACCCCCACTCCGTTTCTCTCCCCCCCCCATTTTCCCAAACTTTTAAATTAAACAGCCAATGAGATAGATCTTTTCAACCAAATAAAATGATCCATGTGGGTGTTGACACTAAAGAAGTATAGTTCTCCTTATTTTATACATGAAATATGGACAAAGAGATTAGATTGGGGTGGATGTTATTATCAATGAAACACTTCTTTCTGTATCTTTGAATGAAGGAGCTCAATCCCTGTTTCAATGATTAACTTTTTAAAAATTTTTTCAGTCATAGGTTTTGAACTCAGGGCCTGGTGCTGTCACTGAGCTTTTTTTTTTTTATTGTCAAGGTGATGTACCGAGGGGTTACAGTTAGATAAGTAAGTTAATATGTACATTTTTTTGTCAAACTTGTTACCCCTTCCCTCATTTTTCTCCCACTTTCCCTCCCCCCTCAATTTCCCTGCCCCTTTGAGCTGTATGGATCATTTCCAACACATTGTCTTGTGTGTATCACTGTTGCATTGGTTCCCCCCTTGTCCTTTGTCTTACCATTCAGAAAAATGTGTATACAATACCAGGATACCAAAATCAAATACAGTGGCAACAGGGAATATACCATAAGCGGGGAAACATTACAAGAGAAACATTAAAACATTAAAAACATTAAAAACAACAAAGAGAAACCTCTTGTGTCCATGTCTTGGAGTTCATTTCACTTAGCATCATCTTATCTGGTCATATATACATAGCTATTGAGCTATTCTGCTCATCTGCTAAGATTATCCTAGATGTATATGAATTATTACAAATAAGGGAAACCATGGGACCTATGTTTCTTTGGGTCTGGCTTACTTCCAAGTCTTTTCCAAGTCTTTCCATTTCCCATAAAGCCAGCTCTCTACCACTTTGAGCCACAGTACCACTTCTGGTTTTCTGAGGATTAATTGAAAAGAGTCCGATGAATTTTCCTGCCTGGCCTGACTTTGAACCATGATCCTCAAATCTTAGCCTTCTGAGTAGCTAGGATTACAGGCATGAACCACTGGAACCCAGGGATAAATCAACTTTTATTTCTTCTAGTTCTGTGCATGATATGATGGAGGTTCTTGAAAATGACTAGGATTTGGTAACAATGACTACTCTCTGCCACTAGGGGTTGTTTGTGCTGTGAGATATAATACCTCCCATCTCTTTACTGCTAGGTCTTAGGAAGCATGGATATCAGTAAGCTAGCTTATGCATTTATCTTTGTCAGTGAATTTGAGTCTCTACCTGAAGAGTTGCAGTCTGAAGTATCAAATCATTTTCTAATAACAATAAAAAATGAATGAAAAAGAACTTGGAAATAAAACTGATCCTTTTCTAAGATCTACCATATTAACTAGGGAAAGTACTAAGTAACCAAGCTAACTCACATAGAACATTATTTAAATAATTTTTATTACACTGTAAAACATTCTAGGTCACACAATACATACCTTTGTTTATAAAACAACATATTTATGTAACATAAGGTCAAGATTCTAAAGATATCAAGTCTGTTTGGCGTTGGTGAACACAATTTAAGTTACCACCTTTAGCTTGGTCCTCTCAGCCTAAATCCCTATGAACATAACATCAGAATGTTGAGCTTTCTGTCAGAACAAGGTGCCTGTACCTGAAGGAGATTCTGGGGTAATCAGTATTTTTGGTCATTCTCTTGGAATAAGCAGCCGGGAGTATCAAACGCCAGACACATGTTTAGAAATGAGAAATGATGCTCTAATTAGGTTTCACATGAATGTCAAAGACGTTGAAATTATTATAAACAAGCTAGGTAAAGAAAGATTGTATTCCTCATTTTATAGTCTAAATGTCAATATTAGATATTTGTCATCTGACTCTTTAAAAGCCTCTGCTCTTAAAATAGACACGGTGATGGATGACTTAAGCGTCTAGACAAGGGCAGCCTTTAAAAGCAAGTTAAGCCACAAGGAATCACTTCCTTGCAGCTTAAGAAACCTTGGGCCTCTTAACAAATCAGCAGATGATATATGAAAATGACTTTATATTAATATACTATCTCTACCATTTGACTGGTTGCATCATCCATAAACTTAATGAATAAATAGGTTTCTCTAAAGACAATTTGCTCAATAGCATCATGTTAATGGAGAGCGAACCAGCTCTTCCTTTGTTTGGAATGTCAGCTAGGAATTGTACTCCTGAGTAATAAGGGTAGCCTTGACCAGTTACACTGAACACACAAAAAAGTACACTTCATGGTAAGTCAAGAAAATTAGGCCCATTCTAAATTTTGGCACTTCATTATCTATAATTATTAAGGTGGTCATTACTACTCTTCTTTAGTAAGTTTTGCTGTTAATAATGTGGATGATCATAATATAAACAAAAGATCTGCCAAATGACAGATCTTTTGTATTTGCTTTTCCATAGCCAGAAATACAGCATGGTAAGCAAACAAACAAACAAACAAAAACAAACAAAATGGAAGTGGCTCTGTGGCTCAAGTAGCAGAATGCTAGCCTTCAGCACAAAGAGGCTCAGGGACTGTGTACTGGCTCTGAGTTCAAACCCCAGGTTCAGCAAAGAAAAAAAATACAAGCAAAAAACAAAGAAAACAACATTATCAGCAACAAAAAGCTAAAAACTGACAAAAGAAATAAATCCCTTGATGTAGGTGTGGTAACATCTAGGGCTGGTGCAGCATACATGATATTGAACACGGGCAAGTTCTATGACATGGTGTATTTAGCGTAAGAATATTCAGAGAAACTGCACAGGGTTACATATTTTATCCCTTAAAAGCAGCCTCTTCTCCTTGCTCAGCAGAAACCTTGTTTCCAGGATATTTTATGTCAAAATAGCTTCCCTACTGGAACTTTCAATTGTTCAGGGCAAGAGGAAGAGCAGACCACTGGGTTAAGTATTATTACCTGAAAGCATGATGGAATCGACCAAGTAGCTGCACTCCAGGAAGGTGACTCAGACTCAAGGGAAGAAGAATTGTTTTCTCATTTTTTAAGTTTGAGCAAGCAGGAAATTTATAGCGTAAGTGTTTATACTTTTTTTTTCCAGAGCACTGGTTTAGCTTTATCCTACACATCTTAATACATAGTATTTTTGTTACTGAAATGCTAGTAATATGAGAAGTAATTAATCAGCAAAAATGATGACAAATGTTTGAAAAATGTTACATGATTAAATACACATTTTACATGAGACTATAAAGTTATGTTATTTCTTGATATCACTGTTAAAGAGATAATAGAAAAATCAAAGTGAAAATATTCATAATGTGCTTGGTAATATTTGTATACACAATCAATAGGCATAAAAAATAATCAACAAATAGGTAGAAGTCATACTGGACAAACAACCTATATTAAAATTCATTACTAAGAAATAAATATGGGGGGAGGGAAGGGATAGTAGGAGAAAAACAAAGGAAGAGGTAACAATGTTAGCCAAGAAATGTACTTATTACCTTACTCATGTAACTGTAACTCCCCTGTACAGCATCTTTACAATAAAATAAAATTTAAAAAATTAATATGAGTAAAATGAAATATACTAAATCCATAAAAGAAAACTTTAAGATGATCCTCTTGGATGCAAAATGAGTCTTACACAGTGAAATGATAAGGTTACCACCACCTATAATATCACAAGAATAATTGTTTCGTAATATGTAAACCTAAAACAATCCTCCTATTTTACATAAAAATTTTGACTCAGCTATTTATATTGCAAAATAGAATAGGCTAGTTCAACTGAAAATTCAAACAGTTGGGGTGTCAATATTTTTATCCTACACTCTCAATCTATTCTGAAGTTAATAAAATTACAATCATTAATATTAAACACTATGTATGTCAATGGAGACAACACAAGAAATAGATGCACATTGTGAAAGAGCATAGGATGAGCTGTCATTTTTACTCAATAAGGAATGTTAGATTATAAAAAAATTGATATTGGGAAAAAGTAGCAGCCTTAATATTTAAGTTTAAACTAAACCTTATTTTTAAAAAAATATTTAAGGAGGATTGAGTGGGGGGGCGGGGGAGAGGATGGGAAGGGATGGAAAGGGGAAACAAAGGAGGAGGCTACAATGCTTGATAAGAAATGTACTCATTATCTTGCCCACGTAATTGTAACTCCTCTGTACAATATTTTCACAATTAAAAAACTAACATCATTGTTAAGAAAGCACATGACTCTCAAAGACCAAGTATTTTTTAACTGAATTGCTTCCAATAAAATTCAAAAAAGACCTTACTAAAAATAATTATTTAATTCTTTTTTGTTATCTTTTCATCTTCTTTTTTTCTAATTACATCTTTTATTGTCTTTAAATAGTTTTACAAAGGGGTTTCAATTCAACATGTCAATTTATTTCTACAATGCATTTTTTAAAATTGAGATTAGGTGATTACATAAATTTCACATATTTCACAGTATTGTGGAATAGTGATCCTTAAAGTCCCAAACACATTTCAGCCTTCACAAGGCAAATTGTCATTATCATGGTCTATAAAGTTTGTGAATTCTCTGAGCTTTGACAATACAATTATTTCTTTCATATCAGGTGATAATTACATTTACATATTTACATTAAGTAGTTATAAAAAAGGTTTTCAATTCAACATGTCAATTTGTGAGTACAATGAATTTTTATCATACATTTTTAAATTTAATTTTATTGTCAAGACAATATACAGAGAAATTACAATTACATAGTTAAGGTAGTGAGTACATTTTTTGTCGAACTTGTTATTATATATTTGTACCAAACACACTTCAAAAGGATGAAATCATTAACAAATTTTTAAAGAAATAAAAAACTTTCATGGAAAAAGATTTTATTTTTTTAGGTTATGAACCATTAGAGATACTTTTAAATAATAATAAATATAAATTTTATTTTCCATATAAAATCCTGCTGATACATAACAACCCAACAAGAGAGTCAAAATAAAACCTCCAAGTTGAGAAATAAAATTGAATTTATTAGTATGTTCTTAAAAACAAAGAAAAGTCTCAACTACTGGGTTAAAAATAAAAAAAGATGAGGGAGGAAAGATCTGAGAAGAAAAGAAAACAAAGCTGATTTATAAGCATAAAAAATTTCAATAAAACTTGTATGATAATTACAAACATTCCAACCCTAAAAATAGCATGTAAAAGAAGCAGTTTAAAGTAGCAGTATTTGCAGGGAAATAGATGGACCTGAAAAAAAGCATGTGAAATGAAGTCAGTTGGGCTCAGAAAGACAAAGGACACATGTTTTCTTTCAGATTTGTGGAAATTATATCTAAGTTATTATTATACATGTAAATATTTAAAAAGTTTTAATGTCAATTCTTTCTCTCAGGAAGCCTCGATTAGCTCGATTAGATGATCACTTAAGACTTAAGGAAATGTGTTTATTTTCTTACTTTCTCCCTTCTGCTTACTGCCTGAAGAATGGTAGGAGATAAAGAAACAGGAATGTAGATATTTGGAACTTGGCATTGGTTGGAGTTTTCAAAAACCAAAATGTTTAATTGTTGTCAATCACGAGATAAGAAAAAAAATCTGGCTCAAAATGGAAAAATAGAGTGGAGATATAGTGTACAGAGTAAGCATATCTTAAGCAGAGAAGCATCATGGTTTGCTGAACAAACTTGCAAATGATACATTATTAATTTGAAATGTTAGGAAATACCAGAATTCTTCCCTACACAAATACAATAGAAATCCCCACACTTCAAAGCTAAATACAAATCATTGTTATTATACTCTTTAATTGTCAATAAATTTCAGTAAATTGTGTATTATAAAATAACAGGCATATGAACTGTGGTCTATAAGTGCTAATTATGTCTTTATCCTAATAATTAAAGTTGTTACTACAGACTGTAGTTGTTTCAAGATTTAAGGAAGTTTTTTTTTTCTTTTTTCTTTCTTTTTTTTTTTTAGTAGTACCTCATTCTAGGAGATGCTACGGTCTATAACACATTCACAAATTACATTTGTGAATTCCATACAATAACATTCACAATTACATTTACATGTGTATATGCAAGTACACATACACACTTTAAACAATTGTTGACAAATATCCATAAAAAGAGAATAAATTATAGAGTAAAATGTGAAGTAAAAGGCCAATAAATATCAAAAGATAATAAGAAGAAAATTCACCTGTGAGGCATTTCTTAATGAGCCACATTTTAAAAGGAGATGAGAGAAAAAGCAAATACATAATCCAGATAATAGGATAACAGCATTGCTGAGGACATAGACAGAAGTCTGCTTTTTGTTTAAAAAAATGCTGACATTAGCTAGGTGCTGGTGGCTCAGACTTGTAATCCTGGCTACTCAGGATGCTGAGATCTGAGCACTGTGGCTCAACATCAGTCTAGGCAAGAAAGTTCCTGAGACTCTTATCTCCAACGAACCACCAAAAACTGAAAGTGGAACTCTGCATCTAAGAAGTGGAGCATTAGCCTTGAACAAAACTTCAGGGACAACACCCAGGCCCTAAGTTCAGGACCCATACATGATGTCCCACAGCTGAGAGAAAAACACCACAAACAAACAAAATGCAGACATTTTCAATGCTATTAAACTTATTATGATTCTAAAAATGAATTGTAGGTTGTATATGTTCACTACAGTTTTACAAAGTTTATTTCTATACTTTATATATACTTTTTATTTCTATACTTTATATTTTGAGCCTTCATTGTAAGCCAAATAGCATGGAAATGCCATATACATATATTCTTATTTTTTATTGAAAATATAACACAAGGAAAATTCCTTTACATTTGAAAAGCTAGCTTTTTATACCATTGTGGTACCAGAAGAAAATCTAGTCATTATTCCAAAAACAGGTGAAGAGAAATAAACATTTTGAAAGAGGTTATTTGAGGATACAACCTTTATTTTTATTTTTATTTATTTATTTTTTTTCCCCCCTACCATCCCCTCCCTCCCTCCCTTCCCCAAGGTTCTTTTTTTTTTTTTTTTGATCGTGATTAAGTGATTACTTAATTTCCGGAAATTCACAGTATTGTGGAATAATGATGCTCATTTAAAGTCACAAGTTCATTCTAACTTTCCTGGAGCAAATTGTCTATCACAGTCTGTAATATATAACGGTGCTCATATGTTATATACCATATATGTGATCAGCAGCATGGGGATATTTAGTAGTGGTTCAACCAGATGAGTGGGAGTTCTTTGTTTCTTAAGTCCTGTTAGTTTTGTCATATCACCTAACATTTTGGATTCATCATCCACTTATCAGGGAGACCATGTACTGTTTGTCTCTTCGTTCTTGGCTTACCTCGCTCAACATGATTCCTTCTAGCTCCATCCATTTCCCTGCAAATGCCATTATTTTGTCATTTCTAATGGCTGCATAATATTCCATTGTGTATAGATACCACAATTTTTGGATCCATTCATCTGTGGTGGGGCATCTAGGTTGTTTCCATATCCTAGCTATTGCGAACAGTGCTGCAATAAACATGGAGGTGCACGTGTCCTTGTATATTGGTTCCTGTTGTTCAGGGTAGATGCCTAGAAGTGGTATGACTGGGTCGTAAGGGAGGTCAATCTTTAGCTTTCTAAGGACCCTCCAGACTGCTTTCCAAAGTGGTTGTATGAGTGTACATTCCCACCAGCAGTGTAATAGCGTTCCTCGTTCTCCACATCCCCTCCAGCATTTGTCGTTGGCTGATTTGTGGATGTGGGACATTCTGACTGGGGTAAGGTGGTATCTCAGGGTTGTCTTTATTTGCATTTCCTTCACCACCAGGGATGATGAACATTTCCTCATGTGTTTCTTTGCCATTTTTATTTCTTCATTTGAGAAGTCCCTCTTTAGTTCCCTTGCCCATTTAGTAATTGGTGTGTTGGGTTTGGGAGGGATTAGTTTCTTGTAGGGAGGAATAAAAGGTAATGAATGGGAGTGTGTGGTGCATGGCTGCCCAGTCCTTTCAGAGTCATTCTTCCATGGGTTGATTGGCCACCATTTCGTGACTTTATTTTAAGAAGAGGAAACATGTTGTTTTCACTTGTGGATATTAAATTTATTTAGAGTGTTTGGTGATTCGACCAGTTTCAGCGGTTTGGAGGAAAATGGCTGAATATAAAGATTAATCCTTTTCATTTTCTTGCTTTCCTCTGCTTTTTAGAATTAGCCTGACTGCAGATGTTTGGCTTGAATATCTAGCTCTTTGTAATGTATTGCTAGACTTACTTTTTCTTTATTTGCTATAATCTTTTTTAAAAAATATAACTACTTGTTTTAGTCCATGAGATTTACTCATGAGGGAATTTCCATATTGACTGGTTTGAGACCAGGTAGGAAGACTAGAAACTAAGTTCCCATTGCATTCTGTGGTTAAGGTTGCTTTCTATGCCATAGGAAAAGCCAGACTAATTCTAAATCGGCAAATGCTTGTTTTTATCAAAAAGTATAAAATATTTCTATTTTATTTATGTTTTCCCCACTAACTTAAAAGAATTTAGAAACATGAACTGGCAAGTGTGAGGTTCTGAGTTCAAACCCTACCCCCCGCCACACACACACACACATAAACAAAACTAGAAACAGACTAAAAGTGAAAAGCAGTTATTAAGTCTTTTGTGAAACCGGTTTTAATGTTCAACTTTGGCAAAAAAATTTCTGCTCTTACTCGGGTAACAAAAATTTTAGGCATACTATACTTTTGATTCTGGAGAGAAGTTCCACAGGATTAGTTTATTTAGTTTCTTCTTTAAATTCAAAGTTTTAATTCTACTTCTTCTTTTTAATCATGAAAACATTACTTAATTCAACATTTAAGAATAATTCACTGATGTACAAACTATATTTTGGTAATTAGGTATAAATGGATAGATTGAGGATAAATCTTCCGAAGTTGGCTATATTACATCATATAGTTACAGGTAATCACTATACCATGTGGTTTGCAAGTGGGTAGAAAGTGACTAGCTCCTCTTTCTGGGCATTTCAGGACAATTGGCTACAGCATTTACCCTCCCCTACTCTCTTTCTCCTCTACCCCCTCTTCTTCCTCTTTCTCCTGTTCCTTTTATACGTTCATTCCTGTGTTTGGAATTCTACATTTTAAAACTTATTTTGAAAATCATAATAATATATAAAATACTACAAAAGCACACAACACCTGTGTGGCCTTGGATAAAGGAAGAGTAATTTCTACTCTTTCATTTTGACAGTTGTGGTATTATAGGGGTTGAAGTTCATAGCCTATTTGGATGAACATAAGGACTTCTTCATTCTTACTACAACTCTATCCTCCCTGTTTTCATCCTCTGAGTCACTGCCAAGCCTTAGTAGAGGGGCCAGAAAGAAGGGACCTGGCAGACATCTCCCTGCTTTTATGTATTACAAGGATGTTCCCGATTATAATATTTCTCAGACCTGTGTGCTTATCGCCTATCCTTTAAAATCTTCACTCTTACCACACATAGGGAATAAATATCCACTCTCAATCAAATGAACACTCCCAGTTTCTGGATACATATAATGAAAATTTATGATGCCAGATGCAAAAAATTATTGCTAGAAAATAAGAAAGAGGTTTGAGTTTTAATGGTATAATTTAATACATGTGCATTAGTAGTCTATTTTTAAATATAAGATTTTTATCACACTGCTTAAACCTATTTTCTCTTATTTAAAATTTATATGGCTTTCTAGCTAGACATTATAATTTTTTTCATTATCTAATAGCCTTAAGAAGCAGATGTAAAATATATGCATCCAACTAGTCTCTTCTAACTTGTTCTAGGCAAGATAACTGATATTTATTGAATCCTAGTATGAAAAGGATCCATTACTAAAATTTTACTTACTAAAATTGAACAAAAATGTCCTTAGAGTATATATTTCTCTGAAAGAAAATGACAGTAAGATATGGAGCAGTAACAGCCAAATATAAACTTAAGTCAAGGTTTTTCTTCTAATGAATTTTAAGAGAATCATTATACTTGCTTAGGTTGTAGAGCACTAATTTATGCACAGTAATATTCCTTCCTTCCTTCCTCCCTCCCTCCCTCCCTTCTTCCCTCCCTCCCTCCCTTCCTTCCTTCCTTCCTTCCTTCCTTCCTTCCTTCCTTCCTTCCTTCCTTCCTTCCTTCCTTCCTCCCTTCCTTCCCTCCTTCCCTCCTTCCTTCCTTCCCATCTTCCAAACTACCTCCCTTCCCTCCAATGAAACTAATTAAATTTTTTTTATTGCCTAACTTGTAGTTGTACTTCAAAGTTCACAACTTTTCTGTTCATCATACCTCAGGCCTCCATGCTACTTGTGATAAATTCTCTCTGCCTTCTGAAAGGGTTATTCAAGTTTTTTGCTTGATTATAGGCTGAGACAATGATAAAAATGGTGGAAGAGGATGGTATGGGGAAACAAAGTAGGAGGCAACAATGCTTGATAAGAAATGCACTCACTATCTTGCCTCTGTAATTGTAACCCCTCTTTATGGTGTTTTCACAATAATAAAAAAAATGGTGGAGGAGAGATGGGTAACAACCTAAAATCCACTTCTGCCCCTGTGCTTAGGCCACTGAATAAAGTAATGTAAGGGTCCAACAAAGGAATTCAGACTTGAAGTGTGGTGTCAGGGCCACTAGCCCATAGTGACAAAGGTAGATGTATTTGTATGTGTGTGGGCTGTGAATAAAATATAGGTTTCAACTCAGCACTTCGTGCCCTTCCCACGCTTGCTTGCTCGTAGCTGGTCTTCTTGAACTCTGCAGTCAGCTCTAGCAGTGTAGTAGTTCATTAACCACCAGGCTGGCTTTGAACCTCAGTCTTCCAAGTCTTCACTTCCTGAGTTAGGATTATATGCATAAACCATGTTGCTAGTCTTCAAGACAGTTTTTACAGACCAAGTAGTACCCTCAGTTTTTACTGGGTAATACCCTGGTACTGTCTTTACAGGGGTCAGCAAGTCAGAGCACTTAAGTGGGAAGAAGTCAGGAAAATGGAAAATACTCTCAAACTCAAATATTGAACCTACTTGCAAATGAAAACATTTTCCTTATATTTTAGTTTACTAATATTTCTACTTGACTGGAAAATTATTTCATGAAAAATTCAGTGTGAAATATAACCTAAAGCACGAAGGTCTGGGAGCCTTCAAGTAGTAGAGTGCTTGCATCACAAGCATAAGGCTTTGAGTTTAACACACCCCCCCCAACCAAAACAAGAAAATGAAGCTTTGTAAAGTATGTACACAGACACAGACACACACCTTTCCTTCATACATCCAACCTGAGTTTGAGTGTTATTCAAACCATTTTAACGTCATTCATTAGGTACCTGTCTCTTTTGGGGTTCCAAGATAGTCTACCAAAGCTTTCTCTAATAAGCATGTTCGAGAAACACTAAACAAAATGAAATTCCTCCCTGATCTGATCTACCCTGGCATTCCACATTCTACCCTGCCTCATGTGAGGCTCCCTTCAAATGGTGGAAAATGATCTCCAGCTTCTCAATTTTAGACATTGTCCTTTGGGGAAAAACTACTTCTCTACATTTTTATTTACTCCTCAGTATTTTCCAGCCACTCATAGATTGGCCATATCTCATATCTCTTAAGCAAATCAGTAGGCCTATGAAATGGGATCTTCCCAAGACAGAACCTTCAAGCTAACTCTACTATTTCAGGCTCAGTTTGCATGACTGTTTGTAATGGATCCCTTTCTCAAGACGAGGGAATACTAGGAAAATGAACAGTGCACAATGGCCTCAATTCTTCCTTCCACAGCTTGGTTGGGCAAGGTGAAAAGATTGAGGAAAGTAAAAAGCAACACATCACTATAGTAGTGTTTGCCTTGAGATAGTTGTTCCCTGATTCTTTTACATGAATTAAGCATGTGCTACTGGGAAGTATCGATTCGAATCTCTCATGGACAAGACAAGTTGCTTTGGCACCTAAATATTTTATAAATACTTACAAATAAATTTGTAAATCTATCATAAATAGTATAATAATGCACAAAATACATTGTAAATATTTCTGCTATAAATATTGTATTCAATGCCTTGATAGAAAATAAGGAACAATGGTCACAAGCTCCCCACCTTGAATTCTCTTGTTCTCTGATAGGTGATGGCACTGAGCTCTAGGCACGTGTCACAGCTGCAATATATATTTCTATTCTTACTTTTATATACATGTCTTTTAGGGGATGTCTTTCATTCTGACATTTAACCAAGAGTTAGAAGTTGAAAGGGCCAGTGCATGTGAGCTGGTTACACTTTGGAAGGCATAATTAACCTCATGCATATAGCTGAACTGAAAGTATTACTGCTACATTATCGAAGTTAAAGGTCAATAAGTTTATAGGTACTATAAAGAAAATAAGACAAATTGAAATTGATAACTCAAATATCTAAGAATGAGGCATATTAAAGAGTATCAGAGCCTCTTAACAGAGGCTGTGATATATGTATTATACCAAGTACAAACAAAGAAAAGGACATTGCTTGCTGGTAATATAGACAGTGTCCTAAAAAGTCATGTTAAAGATGTACCTCCTCCTTTTTACATATGGTGTGCTTGCTCTTAGGTGATAAGTATTTTGATTCAGTAGTGTGATGATTCCAAAGTATCATCATTTTGAGTCTTGTCTTTGTTTTCTATCTAGGAGTTTTGAGTATAGAAGGAAGAGAATTGATTCTCCGATCCAAGTCTAATGACTCATTGTTTTAAGACTGGGTTGGACTAACAATTATAATTACGCCTTAGTCCTTAACTTTACTGTGTATAGTGCAAGAAAGAGACAGGAGATTAAAAGGTTTCTGAGTGTTTTCTTAACCAAATTAATCTTAATTAACCATTATATTCTTATACCAGTTTCTTGCCAGACGTAGTTCTATTAAAAGGATGAAGCAACATTGTGATAATGAATAAATAATTTAGACTAACTCAGTAAGCAAAGTCCTGGCCCTCTGTGCTCTTCCGATTTTCTTCCTAAAATATGGCCCTGCTACATTTCTCATTAAGATATTATCTTTTGCTGGTTACTGGTGCCTCAGGAGGCTGAGATCTGAGGATCATGGTTCATAGCCAATCCAGACAAGAAAGTCTATGAAACATTTTTAAAAATTTAATTTAGCTTTATTGTAAAGGTGATGTACAGAGGGTTTACAGTTACATATGTAAGGTATGAGTACATTTCTTGTCAAACACTGTCACCCCCTCCCTCATTTTTCTCCCACTTCCCAGCCCCCCCCACTCTCTTCCCCAAGTTGTAAAGTTCATTTCTACCATAGTGTCTTATGAATATCACTGTTGCATTGGTTCACACTTTATCCTTTGTCTCACCATTTTGTTATCCCCCTTCCCTTCCCCAAATCAGATAGACATACACACACACATACACACATACACACATGTATATGTATATATATACACATATATATGCATATATATGGATATATATATGACAGAGGGTACCAGAATAAAAAATAGTGACAATGGGAAATAAACCAATGGAGAAAAAAATGAAATAAAATAGAAATAACTTCACACAGCACATTACAACAACATCAACAAAAACATCTTGTTTCCATATCTTGGAGTTCATATTGATTAGTATCATTTTATATGGATATATGTACATAGCTATTGAGCTATTGTGATCCTCTGCTAGGACTATCCTAGATATATACTAATTATTAGAAATGAGGGAAATCATGGAACCTATGTTACTTTGGGTTTGGCTTACTTCACTTAATATGATTTTTTTCCAAGTCTTTCCATTTCCTTACACTGAGGTGATATCATTCTTTCTGATGGAAGCATAGAATTGTCTCTATCTGTGTGTGTGTGTGTGTGTGTGTGTGTGTGTGTGTATGTGTGTGTGTGTGTATGTGTGTGTGTGTGTATGTGTATGTGTATGTGGGTGTCACATGTTCTTGATCCATTCATCTACTGAAGGGCATCTGGGTTGGTTACCATATCTTAGCTATGGTAAATAAGCTGCAATGAAGATGATTGTGCTGTTAGCTTTAGTGTGGTCTTATTTGTGTTCATTTGGCTAAATGCCCTGGAGTGACATTGCTGGGTCATAGGGGAGCTCTATGTTTAGTCTTTTGAGGAACCTCCATACTCCTTTCCAGAGTGGTTGAACCAGTTTACATTTTCACCAATATTTTAGTAGTGTTCCTTTTGGACACATCCCCACCAGAATCTACTATTATTTGTTTTCTTGATAATGGCCATTCTAAATGGGGTGAGGTGAAATCTCATTGTGGTTTTGATTTGCTTTTCTTTTATCGCCAGAGATGTTGAACATTTCTTCATGTGTCTATTCATGAGACTCTTATCACCAGCTAATCACAGGAAAAGATGAAAGTAGTGCTGTGGATCAAGTGATAGAGCATAGCCTTTAGCAAAAAGGAGCTCAAGAACAGGGCCTAACCCCAGGATGGGCCAATAAAAAAAGATATCTTCTTTAATAAATGCTGGTCACTTATCTACTTATACTTACATCTGAACTCTTCAAAATAGGGGAAGCAATGAAAAAAAACCAGAAAAAATGAGATAAGGAAAAACTCCAATCACTTTGAACTTTTAATATGGACATCTATCTTCCAAAGAAGGCATGGTTCTATTGCAATAGTGCCCTATTTATTTGGGCAGCTGTTAGATATTGCCCTGGCTATATAAATATTTCATACTATAAAACAGTTAAACATACCGATGAATCAAGGTAATAGCAAGTAGGGAAGCTGAAAGTCAAGGTGAGTAGGTAAGAGCCAACAAGAGAAAATTAAGAATGTCAAGAGATGACATTTGACAAAAATATAATCTACATCTTGCTTTTATCAGAGTAGCTGAACACTCATTATATTTCCACTACTAGCTGTATATATTCTTAGTGACGCCTAAGCTCATCACAGCATTTTATGGATAGTGGCCAGCAACTATAAACATGTCAGTCAGCATACTGAACCAAAATGGGGCTCACTCAAATGAAATTCTGAAGAATGTTTAGAGAAAAATATGGAGTAATCAAGGACCAACAGTAGTGGGAAGCTGTCATTCATTTAGGCTTGGAAACAAAACAGAAGAAACTTACTACAACAATCATGTTAAGAACTAAACGACATGGACAGCATGGTGAGGTTCGGGTTCTAGAGAGACACATCACAGCTCAAAACAGACAAGGAAAGCATAAAGGGAATGAAGGCAGAAATACCCTGGGGACTCTGCTGGTGCCTCTGCCACTTCCCAGTATAGTTTATCCAGAAAAGAGAGGTGGGGAGGTGAGGGAGGAAGGGGGAGAGAGAGAGAGAGAGAGAGAGAGAGAGAGAGAGAGAGAGAGAGAGAGAGAGAGAGAGAGAGAGAGAGAGAGAGAGAGAGAGAGAGAGAGAGAGAGGAGAGAGAGGGAGGGAGGGAGGAGAGAGAGAGAGATCCAGCATTTGCAATTCCTAGAGCAAAACATAGGCCAGAGTCAGACATAGAGAGACAATGAATATAGAGGGGGCAAATTTTAAAAAGTACAAGGGAAAGAGTGAAGAAATAGAAGATCTGCATACTAAAGATCTTGATTTTAAATGGATTCATTGTAATGGGCAGAGGTCTAAGTCTCATAAAGAACATAGGACTAAGAAACAATTCATTTCAGTTTTCTTTCCTACTTTTTTCTTATTGTCATATAAAGAACTTTTACATTTCAGTGGATACAATTATTTTAAAGGAGCATACAGTCACAATTCATTCTCAAGGTTCTTTATTATTGTTGGATAAAAAGGGGAAAAATGTGGATGGATCCTTGAAGAACACTGAACCAGTGATGCCATCAGAATTCAATGTCTGAGAAAAGTCTCAAGGCCTGAGAGAACTTCCCTGACGGTGGATACTATACAGTAAGGTTACAGTTACATGAGTAATGAGTACATTTCCTGTTGAGCATTGTTGCCACCTCTTTTGTTTTTCTATTATCCCTCCCCTCTCCCACCTCTCCCACTCCTCCCCACCCCAGAAGTTGTAAAGTTCGTTTCCAACATAGTGTCTTGTGAGTATCATTGTTGTGGTAGGTCATCCTGTGTCTTTGTTTCAGCATTTTTTTTAAAATTTTATTTTATTGTGAAAAATACCATACAGAGGGGTTACAATTACATGAGCAAGGTAATGAGTACATTTCTTATCAAGCATTGTTGCCTCCTCCTTTCCCCTTCCCATTTCTTCCCAACTGTTCCCCCACCCCCACCCCTGCCCTGCGCCAAAGTTGTGGAGTTTGTTTTTCGACATAACGTCTTGTACCGCTCATTGTTGTAATGGGTCCACCTGTATCCCTATTTAAAAAATTGTTTTTTTCTTTTCCCCTCCACAAATTATACCAACATAAAACAGGGGTTATACTGTGGGGGAGGGACATATAAAGCAACAAAGAAATAGCTTACAAATATGTTAGAAACATTAGCAAGAAAGAAAAAACATTTGAGTTCTTATCTTGGGGTTCATTTCGCCAACTAGTATGTGTCTGAGACAAACAGAAACAGTCAGATAAGATCAGCATTTTGTTATTCCCTTCTCCTCCCCGAATTAGATAAATGTATATACAAGATGCAAGGTACCAAAATCAAGTACAGTGACAACAGGAGATATACCATAGGGGGAAGAACATACAAAAGAAACAAAAAAAGAAATCACATAGTACATTGTGTACACATAGTACACAGTGACAAAGAAAAACCTCCTGTGCCCATATCTTGGGTTCGTTTGATTTAGCATCATCTTATATGGTCATATGTACATAGCTTTTTAGCTTTTCTGCTCATCTGATAACATTACCCTAGACGTATACTAATTATTGCAAATAAGGGAAACCATGGGACTTTTACTTCTTTTGGTCTGGCTTACTTCACTTAATAGGTTTTGAAGGCATATCCTTACCAAAAAAAAACTATGCAGGTTAGCTAGCTATAGGAGTTCTATGTGATTTACAGTTGAAACATGAATTAATTTGTTTGGAAACATGATTTTTAGGTATTCTCCCTTTAAATTGCAATTCTATTGATATGGTACTAATATGATAGTAATGATGAAAAAATGAACTTAAATTATTGTTAAAGAAAGATATTTTGTTTTTTATTCTTCCAACAGGTGGGAATATAGTGTTATTTTTGTCAAAGGTAAATTTTAGATATCAAATATTATGCTATTCTTAGTTTTAAAGTCACTCATTTAAGAAATGCTTCAGCAACTTTATAACAATTTTAAACTGTTATATTGTTTTCAAATATATTTAGCTTTTTGTGCTGTATTCTTCATGTTATGAAAAATCATAACATTTGAATATTTTAATAATTATATTTTATAATTAAAATGTAAGCTGAAATTTTAATAATTATATTTTATAATTGAAGATTATGCTTTTTGGCTTATACTTAATTTTATTATATCTCTCTATCTATATCTATCGATCTATATACATATATATGTGTGTATATATATATATATATATATATATATATATATATATATATATATATATATATATATATATATGGTCAGTCATGGGCTTGAAATCTGGGCCGGGGTGCTATCCCTGAGCTCTTCAGCTCAAGGCAAGCACTCTGCCACTTGGGTCACAGAGCCACTTCTGGTTTTCTAGTGGTTAAATGTGGGTAAGAGTCTCAGGGATATTCCTGCCTGGGCTGGCTTTTAACTGTGATCCTCAGATCTCAGACTCCTGAGTAGCTAGGTTTACAAGTATGCTTAATTTTTCTAAGTCAAGGAAGGCTGTTTGTTAGACTAACTGCAATGGAATGAGCATAAATTCCTGACACAGATTAAGAAGGAAGAACTGAATAGAGAATGGTAGTTGTAGCTGTCATTACTTAAGCTGAACATTTTTTTGTGTGTGTATATGTATGATTATTATTTTTTTAATTTTCAAAATTCTCTTCACTAGTTAGCTTCATAAATTTTAAACATTGATTTTGGTCTGTGAGAGATAGAATTTAATAAGTTAAGGAAAAAGATAAACAATTTCAGCATCTCAGAAAAAGGCAGATAGAATACCACAAATGGGGTTATAGAAATGAGTTGAATGAAGAGACTTCACAATAATATGGAGAGCATCATGGTCAAGGATGATTTATGATGAAGAAATAAATGACTAGGGTTACTGAGGTAGATTTATCACTCCTAAGACCAATGGGATGAAGAAAGAGCAGGTTTAGAAATCCTCTGAGAGTTGGAAGTTATAAGAACCATAATCTGCTAAGAAATGTCTTGTGGTTGGTAAAACAGAGGATTGCTACCCTAACTGAAGGAAGGAGAGAGATGAGAAAATACTTTTACCTCTCTTTGCTTATATCTCTGTTGCCTTCGGTGGACCTCAACCAACTGAAAGTGAAATGAAATGGAGCCATGATGATTAGCTGTACAGAGGCCAAGTCTCCTAGGTAAAGAGGATGGAACAACTGAAAAACTGTAAGGAAGATATCTAGACAGTGTACATCTAAAATGCACAGCCAAAGACAAAAGGTCAGAAGGAAAGGGACTCAGGGGTATTTCCTGATAACATCTGCTCGAGTTAAAGTGTCTGTGTGAGGATGTACTTCAGAGTGGAGCTCACTTTTGATCTGTGTGTTAAGGCAAGGAAGGGAGGATGAAAAGTCAGTCTAAAGGGTCATTCACTCCCTCATTTCAACCCCTTCTGCCAACTTTCATTATTAATATTCCGGTTAGTGTATATTTTGATATTTTAGTATTATATTTTAAAGCATTCTCACAAGCATTTTAGGTGGTTAGTAAATCTTTTTCTGAATATTATTTCCTAGATACCACATGAAGGATAATTTTGTTTGTTTAATGGCATTTGGAATAAGTTTCATTTTTTAAAAAAAGATACCTATGTCTGGCTGTTTTGTTTTGTTTTGTTTTGTTTTTTTTGGGAGGGGGGTCCGGGGTCGTAGGGCCTGAACTCTGGGCCTGGGTGCTGTCCCTCAGCTCTTCAGCTCAAGGCTAGTGCTCTACCACTTGAGCCACAGCGCCACTTCCGGCTTTTTTGTTTTTTTGCTTATGTGGTGCTGAGGAATCGAACCCAGGGCCTCATGCATGCAAGGCAAGCGCTTTACCACTGAGCCACCTTCCCAGCCCCTGGCTGTTATTTTAAAAAACATATTGATGTATTCTGGTGTTGATAGATCAAACTTTTTATTATACCATTTCATATATGAAATGTGAGGTATATATACTCATTAACCATGAGATTCATTAGAGTGATATTTGATTTAAACTAATGATTTATTTTATGTAATTAGAAATAGCAATCTTAAAGAGATTTCCTCTAGAAGAAATCATAAAGCCTAGATAGATCACACATTTTTATTCTGGACAAATGATTGTCTAAATGATTTAACATGCACTCATTTCTGTAAAATGGGTACGATCATTTTATCTCCTTATGCATTATAACATTTAATTAAGTGGTTATGTGTTTATACATAGTGCACATTGTAAACTAATAGGCTAATAATGCATATTCTCGCTGTACTTCATTAAAGTATACTGGAAGCTAATTAGAAGGGATATAATTCACGCTTTTGGAAGAAGTGTTATCCAAGTGTAAATTAGGTAGAGAAGTGGCAGTTAAATCCATACAACATATCTATTACCACACATTTGCGGCTTAACTCTAATTATAGATTGGACACGTGAGCACCACAACATCTGGGAGACTTCCACTCACTTCAGAAAGCTCCTCTTCACATCTCTGGAAGAAGGCTGTGCATGTAATATTCAAAATTATTCATAAGAAAAAATTATTTAAAAATCATCAATAACCCTCAGTGCTCAGAACAAAAGGTCACAGAGAAAGGACTCACTCAAAGCCATTGTATTTCCACTATTCATGGCTGTGTTCTACGACAATTCCATGCCAGCAAGTGTCATGAGAAATGGACTTTATCATTTAGTTTTTCAGACAGAATAGAGTGGGTTTTGTGTGGTGGGGGATGTCCACTCAAAGAGGACATTTTCACCTGATGGAAGAGGAACATTGTGTAGACAGACTTGTGCTTGTCTTCAAACCTTTCACCATCTGAATAACTCCTGAGGTTAAATAGCTGGTAGACATCTGTAGGAGGAAGGAAGAGAAATGAGATCATCAAGGAACGATATTGTGCTTACAACATGTGGCGAAATGAGTGGCTCTTCACCATCTGTTATTTGTGTGTGTATTTTATTATGGAAATGTTCGTACACACTGCATTCTAAACAAAGGAGCATTCCTTCCACTGTGTTAGTGCTGCCAAGCTTGCGTATGTGTCCTGGAAAAAAGAAAGTGGCAGACAGAAAATTCAGGGTTCATCTGGCCACTTGGGTCCCTTTCCTTTCACCAAGAGGGTGAGAGACTCTTAAGTAGGTTTGATTCCCTTTCTACATCCTGTTAACAAATACAAAGCTTGACTGTGAATTGAAAACAATGTCTTAAATACTACAGTTATGGTCCAAAGCTTCTTTTGCTGGCATCCACGGGAAAAAGATACTAGAGGCTAGGATGCCCTGGGATGGTTCCAATGTACACTAGTGATAAATCCAGGCTAGAAAATAAACTTGGACAGAGAGAACAGGCTCTGTTCAATTTTCCCTCATCTGTTTAATTCCTGGCACATATCTCTGGGTCATGGGAAGGTTCTGGTGGGCTGCTGTCATTGTCTCCCCGAAAACAAGAGGGGTGTGTGTGTGCATGTTGAGGAGGAATAAAAAGTAAAGGAGATTGGGTGACATATTCTGGTTTAAATTTTCATAAAATTACCAATTTAAATTGAAATGTAATTATCCTAACTGGCATCTTTTTGGCAGCAGCTTAAAAAAAAATCCTTCAGCTTTACTGTACCCAGCAAAAGCCCAGAGGAGTCCTGACATTGGCCTTTAATCAAAAGCTGAAAAGACACAAAGGCTTTCAGATAATCTATGCCAAGCTATCTTGGACAGCACGGAATTGCCTGAAGCACCCTTCTGGTGGCATTTAAAACACCTGGTGCCCTTAGAAAAAAAAATACATCTGTGTCTGCAATTTCTCCTTCTGTAATTCCCTTAAATCTTTCTATCTCAACCCAGTCTCCTAGCTTTGAAAAGTAAGGATGCTGTGGTGACAGAAAAATGAAGCAATTTTTATTTACTGAGAGAATGATACTTGTCATTGGCTATGCCTGGAGGAGACAGACTCAGGTGGCCATCTGCACAAACACTTCCTCGTTGTTTATTTCATGCGGTTTAATATAATTAAACTATCATTGTGCTCATTGATTCAGCACAAATTTTAATTTGATAATTGGGGAAAAGGTGTGCATTTGAAATGGAGGCAATTAATTGACACTTTAAATGCACTTGAACAGAAATAATTTAAGTTACACCATACTTAGCGGTGACTTATACTGCTGTGTTTATGTGAATTCTTTCATTTAGCTTTTATCATTAATGGGTAGAGGTAAATAATGTTCTTCTGTCTTTTGATACTTTTAGAGGGAAATCATGTTCTTCTCCTTTGGATACTCACCATCTCATTTTGAAAATTTAAAATTTTCAGCTTGTGTGACATACAGACATTCAAACTTCTAATAACAATCTAATTATTCATACCTGACCTTACACATATGCAACATAATTATGCAGATTGTCACATAGTTTTGTCAATAGACAGCCTGATTTTCATTCTAGCAAACACCTTAGACAAAGAAGGAATGAGAATAATGAAGATACATATTTTCAGTTTTAATACTTATCTTTTTAATGATTTGAATAACAAAATAAAAAAATGAGTTCTTGATTGTTTACTTTTCCTCCAAAGGAACTTGTCCATGTTCATGAACTTACTGAAATTTTAAAAGGAACCATAGTTATGGATAAAGCAGATTTTTGGGGGGTTAATTATCTTCCAACTGGAAACAAATACGCCTCCGTTGTTTTTCAGACAAGAACAAGAGGTAGTTTGTTTTAGGAACTTGAAAAGTCTTTATTACTTTTACTAGAGCTCTTTCTTCGCAGAGCCTGAAATAAACACTTTAAACCAAAACTATGAAGCAAATTCAATTACATTCAATGTTAACTGCCAAAAATTAGGCTTGTGGTAAATTTTACTTAAAACAAAATGTTGTTGTTTTATAGATTCTTTGAGAGGATTTACTATTAATATGCACATTGAAGCAACTGCTCTGCTTAACAGATGAAAGTCTATGCTCTTGTTTCAATCTATTATTCAGGATTTTTAATATTCATTGTAACCATGGATGAACTCACAAACTTTTGGCAGTTAACTTCAGTTAAACCACCACACTCTTTTTTATTAAAGTTGGATACCTCATTAAAATAAGATTCTCTGAAGATTTTGTAAACTCTAGCTTCAAATCAAGGTTGGCACTAATGCTTCTAAAAATCTTTTCACATAAATATAGTTCTCTTGGCACTTAAAAGAAGCAATGCTAAAAAGCATAAAAAAGTGAAAGACAAAGAGAACAAACAAAAGTACCCACAAATGCATACTCATATTCAGAAGCACAGGCCGCGAGTATCTTTACTTTCTGTTATCTATTCTAGATAAAATTATCCAAAAACATCTTTGATAAATGGAGTAACATAATACCTATAATGGAAGAAAAGTATAAGATCTTACTAAAAAACTTAGATATTAATCTATTCTCAAGCATCACATGATTAAACTGTACTCCATGAATCTGTATAGTAATAATAACAATAATAAATAAGTCCTTATATTTGAGCAGAATTAAGATATTAAAAAATGATAGATAATTTTAAGGCTAGATGAGAATTGGTACATCAGCTCATATAATAACTCAGAAATATTAGAGACTTTGTGTCACTGATTAAATGACTATACATTTAACAGCTAGAGATAGGACCATGGTAATAAAAACAGATATTTGAATTTCCATGTGAATGTTTCTTCTGTATGGCATTGTTTGCTATGCCTGTATTTTATGATGGAAATGATAACAGTCTTATATAACCTGATGACACACACACACACACACACACACACACACACACACACACACACACACACACACAGAAGGCTTTTAATTAATTTATTTACTGGAAGATAACCTAGAATATTTGTGAAGATTCAATTAAGAATACTATAAAGGTGTATATTCAATGACAGTTAGATTGCCAATTACAACTAATATCAGAATCTTTATTATTTTGTGTGTGTATGTATGTGTGAATGTGTGTACATATGTGTGTGCAGTGTGGTACTGTTTTGAACTCTGCCTCAAGTGGTCTTTTTTTTTTTTACAGTCTGATATATTATCTAGCAAATCTATTTCTAACCAAAAATAGCCAATAGGTCATTTAAAATTTATGTTTTTGTGCTTTGCAAAAAGTAAAATTACACAAATATAAGCCCTTCCTAAAATTCTCATTTTGCCCTTATACATCAGGAACACTCATTTATTTCTGATAAGATTTTTATATTCAGAATTCACCAGTAATCTTCTTGTTAATTGTATCTTTAAAATTAATTCACAAAGATACTCTCCTCTTTAGCTTAGCATTTTCTCCTCAGTATTGAAAATATTGTTCAAAGTATTAAAGAAGCATTAGTTAGAAAGGTGAGGATATAAAATTCTGAGCTCAGAGATAGATAATAGATAATTTCCTTAAAGTTCAGTCTGGAATCTCATTAAAATAACCTTGCTTTTGAAACATGAAATATCAAGTGATTAGAATATTCTGTTCATGATTATTTATGTGACAAAGTCCAGCTCTTTAAAAGGAAACACCAAACTCCTTAATTTTATTTCAGTTTATTTAACAGTATGCATACTTATCCCTGATCTGCCTTTTTTTAAGGAGTAAAAATATATATGATAGTTCAAATGAACAAACTACACATATACAAAAACTTCCATGAGTAAGAAACATTTTAAATCCAAGTGGTTAAATGTATTGCATTAATAACAACAGGTGTTAAACCATATTTTCTTATCTGTGGAATAACTGAACATGTTTTTCATTTCAAATAGTTTTTCCAGATTAAATATAAAAATAAATTTTGCGGGAATGTAGTTTCTGAAGCCATTGAATCTATTTTCCTGTGTCTGCTTTCTTTCCAAGAACAGTATCAGATGCAGAGACTACGGAGGTAATTCAAATAAAGTACATTTCTGTAAGGGACTTGCATCTTAAGTTACAATTGTGCTAAGAAGAAAAATTGAACAGCTGGATAATTTATATTGAACGATGATAATTAAGTTAGATATTTTGAGCTCTGAAGTTATTTGGAAGGTGAATGAGGGGATAGAAAGTATTTGATATAATTCCATGTCTAGAACAAAATAAAATATACTGTGCAAGCTATATAGTATCAGTAATAGTGAGAATGAGTTGCATGTTACCATTTTGCAAGCACACACAATGTTATTCAGTTTTGGAGAAATTTGGTAAAGTATTATTTCTAAAATGTGATGTGTTCTCAGAAATGCAAACTTTACTCACAAAATTGTTTCTTCAGTTTAGAAAAAACTCAAATTACTCTGCTTTAAAAATTGTGTTTTATTTTTAACTTGAAGGTAAGCACTTGCGACTCACATGGCCACTCTAGCACTCGTATAAACGTTCCCCTAATTTTCAAAATCTGGACATTGGAACAGCAGTTTCCAATTAGTTATACTATCGTCTCCTCTTTCTGTATATTAACATTGGCCTGACATTTTACAGGCTTTCCAAGTGTGTAGGAAATTTGGCCGCATTAGCAGTTTTGTTTCAATATTCTTGGATTTTTTTTTTTCTTGGAGCACATCTGTGTGCATCCAGCAAGCAGCTGAGATGGATGCAGGTTTTCTCAGTCCGAAGAGATCGTGCTAGAGAATACCATGTTGTTGGAAAGTCATGTAGTAGCATGTTCTGATGGCACAAAAGACAACATTGACAGTTCCTTGTCATCTTCACCCTAGCTTTTAGACTGGAGTTTTGTTATGAGGAAACAGGAAGATTTCTGAGCACTGAAGTTACTCATACCACTTTTGAGAAACTTAATTATACTGTCAACTCTTAGATACCTTCCTAAATGAAGAGATACAACATAAACATAATTTCTTTTCTGAAAGGACAGCCAGGGGCAAAGAGCAGTGTTGTAGAGAGAATCATAGAGTTTGTTGTGAAACTCTTCTGATCACATGTTAGTCCATTTACCAGGCATTCTATTATTAACCAGAATGTGGGTACATGCAGACTCAAGGATGGCTACCAGGGTAGAAATTGTTCTAGAGATTACAGACTATATTTAGTTATTGTGTGCACTTCTCCATAACATTTGGGTATCCAGTTGAGGATTGGTGTGGATTTCTACAAATAGTGAATGCAATTAGAACCTTTTATGCTTCCTTGAACTCATAAGAAATTACCAGAAGAGTTTGGAGACTGCCAACATCAGTCATTCTCCAATGAAATATCCAAGTCCAGGCTGCAACAATATCACTGTTTGTTTTTGACCACGTGATCAGAAGATAGGATCTAAAGTTCCAACTTAAAGTTAAAAGTAAAAAAAAAAAAAAAACCAAAAACCAAAAATCAAACCAAAACAAAACAAAAAAAACCAACAAAAAACAGCAACCCTGAACACCTATTTGCCACTTAAATTTCAGTCTTCAAAGAGTTTAGATTTAATGTGTTTGGTAGGGAAGGGCAGAATAATCTAGATGAAAGCTATTGTTTTATGTGTTATTAAGTACAAGAATGAATTTTCTGTAGCTAATAGCACTCATCTGAATCACTACTTTATTTACAGTAAAATCATAGCTATCGAATTTCATCAGCAATGATGGGTTGAGTATGTTCTGTGAATAATTACAGTATCTTTTCATCTCCTTTTTGTTATAAGAAGGCTTTATAGTAAAGGCTTTTAAATATGCAGTGGGAGTGTGTAATCCACGTTATCAAGTCGAACAAGAAATTGTTTTGGCAAGTTCAGAGCCCTCTCAAAATTCATAGGTTTAGAGTTTCATATTTAATTAGAACCTTTTAAAGTTAGAATAGGTTTGCTCCTAAGAAAACAGTATAATGCTTTCAAATACGCGGGGGTTAAGAAATGCTCAGCAGATTTCTCTGACATCCAAATTATGTTTTATTTAAATATAGAAATTCCTGCGTTCTAATATTTTAAAACAAAGAGAAACAAAAAATGGAAACTAGAGAATCTTATACATTTTCATAGGAATCCAAAGGCTTTGAAAATTGATTTGTGAAAGTTTTGTGAGTTAAGACAAATACTTGAAATTTATTGTGTGTCATAAATCTAATGGAAGATTCTGATCAACATATTGCATTTGTTAGAATTTTTTTTTCCGTCAAGAACCAAGAAAGCTTTTAAAACATAATTCAGGTTTCATTATACTGTTAAGGTAGACCGACCAGCCTTAGTTTATTTGATGGCACATTTCCAGGCTTTCTGTGAGGAGAGCAGCTTTTTTTTGGCTTTTTTGTTAATATTCTTAACACCTCACTTTTAAACTTTCACCTGTACATTGCAACATACACATTGGTCACACTAAACATGCAAATAAAAGGGACTAGAAAATTCACATTTTTTTCTCCTTCCAGTTTTCTTATGCTAAGACAAAATAGCTCTCCTATAGTTTAACCTTAGTTAGAATACTATACATGTAGGAATAAAGTATTCGTTCATAACACCACGTTTAGAGACAAGTCAAACATGCAAAACATTGCAATGCGCAGGCGAATCTAGCTCAAAAACAATAACAGCAAGCATTTGTTTTTTGTCAGTAACAAGCAAAGAATAGCAATAATAGCAAGCAAGTCTTGCTTTGACATTCTCTGGCAAATTAGATTTTAGAAAAAAATTAGGCTTCAAATACTGAAAGACTTAAAGGAAAAATGAGGTGCACACTAAGGGGTGTTCCTTGGCTTTATAAATGCGTAACTAGTTCCTATTTGGGGATTTTGTGTTTTAATTTTAATAAAATTTTATTTGTCTGTTTTTGTAAAGTAATTCAAACTTTTTTTCCATTTTCTTAAGGACATATTGAGCCCCAGAACATTATTTTACTTTATGTTAGTTTTCTAGTCTTAGTACCAAGATATAGAAATAATTTTGACTAAATGTTGGAGTAGTGTTAGTAAAAGTCAGTGTTCATTTTTTCCATACCAATATCCAGCTGTTGCATCATTACTTTGGAAAAGACATTTTTTTTTATCCTTCATTGAAAGGTCTCTGTACCATTTTCAAAAAATAATTTGGCCAATTATATTTGTGTTATTTCTAGCTTTTACTCTCTTTTATTTGTCTATGACTTTTTTCTCTAACAAACAGTACACTCTTTAAATGACAGTTTTTTGGTCATAAATCATAAAATAAAATTATGTTCTTCCACAATATTCTTGTTTTCTTAAAATATTTGCTTGTCATTTATCTTCATTTCCTTTTGAATTTAAATTTCAACTTGCTAATTCCTGCAAAAACCCATGCTAAGAGTTTTACTTAGATTGAATTGAGAGTGTAAATCTAATGAATAGAACAAATTTTTAACAGTGCATATATAATACCATATAATTAAAAATTTTCAATAGTGATACCAATAAAACTAACTTAACTACCATCCACAGATGTTAGATGAGTTTCATCTATTGCTTTGTTGATGTTACCTTTTGGAGCATGATTAATCCAGGATCTTACATTGCAATAAATTGTCTTATCTTCTTAATCTCTTATTCTAGAAGAATCTTTAGCTTCCCTTTTCATTTATTTTCTCCACACATTAGAAGTGATCTTAACAGTTGTACTTTAAAATAATTCTTAATTTTGGTTCGTCTTACTTATGCTTCCTCTTCTTTCAGTTTGGCTAGTGAGAAAAAAAACCACAGAAAATGTTATTCTTTTTAAATGCAATATATCCGTAGAAAGATGGTGTCATTATGTCCTATTATTAATTCTATCACTTACCCTGTTTCCTCTAAAATAAAACCACTCATATGTATATTGAAGAGATTACAATTTTTTATACTGCATGGTTTCTGTTAAATATGTTTTTGAGTTTACTGATTCTTTTTATCTCTATTTGTGATCTGTCTTTAGCTTACCTGAAGTACTTTTTTAACTTTAAATGCTGAATTCTTTTATTTGAAGATTTCTGAAGTTTATATGGATATTGAATTTTCTTTATGTTGTTGAGCAGCCTAATAGCTGCTTCATAAAATACATACCTAATAGTTTAAATATCTATGAATTCATTCTTGTCTTTTCCATTGAGACTGTATAACATTTTCCTGGCATTTACTGGACTATATCTGATTAGATACAGTCTGATTAATAATGTGGAATCTACGTTCTGTTGTAGTGCTTTAAAAACTGTTGATGCTTACTTTTGCTCTTTTTTTCTTTTTTTGCAGCCTTCAGTGAACTTGGTTAGATACAAAGTGCAGACAAACATGTCTGAAGTTGGAAACAACTTAGATCTTAGATTTTTGTCCTCCACAGCTGGGCACTTCTTTCTACTTTTCCCATCCAATATGTGGTTTCCTAGTCAAAGCAAAGTATAAGCCCAAGTCTTCTGGCTATATTCTTGGTCATGTCCTCCTCATTCTCCAGTGGTTCTTACCTGTAGGTCAATGTGATTTCTCCTAGCATTTGAACCACACCGCTCTCACTGAGATTGTGGCTTTACCTAAACAAAACTACCAAAACAACAACAATAGAGATACTCCCTCTGTTCTGATTTGCTATTTCTTCCAGTTTTGTCTCTTTTCCAAAATCTGCTTACCATGCTTCAGTTTCCACAACTTATGGATAATTCTGGTTGCAATTTTTCACTATTAGAGTGATGTCTAGGAGGCTTGCTTAGTTACATGATACTTTCTCCTTTAATATGACTTAGAAGATAGGAAGCCAGATTTTGAATGGCTAAGAAAAAAATCATAAAAATAGTGAATGTGAAAATTGAAATAATAAGGAAACTTTTATAATATAATTTTTAATCGTAAGGATACTATACAAAGGGGTTACAGTTACATGAGTAAGGAAATGAGTATATTTCTTATTGAGCACTGTTGACCCCTCCTTTGTTTTTCCCCTATCATCCCTTCCCTCCCCAATTTCTCCTTCCTCCCCCCAAGCTATAAAGTTCATTTTTAACATAGTGTCTTGTATGTCTCATTATTACAATGGGTCAACCTGTATCCTTATTTCAGCATTTTGTTTTTTCCCTTCCCCTCCCCAAATTATAAAAATGTATATACAAGATTCAGGGCACCAGAATCAAATACAGTGAAAATGGATTATACAATGGGAGTAGAATATACTAAAGAGACATAAAAATAATACAGTACATTATAAGTACATTAAAAACAACAGCAACAAAGATATAAAACCTCTTGTGTCCCTATCTTGGGGTTCACTTTGCTTAGCATCATCTTATATGGTCATATGTACATAGCTTTTGACCTCTTCTTCTTTCCCTAGACATATACTAATTATTGCAAATAAGGGAAACCATGGGACCTATGTTTCTTTGGGTCTGGCTTACTTCACTTAATATGTTTTATTTCCAAGTCTTTCCATTTTCTAACAAATGGGGTGGTGTCATTCTTTCTGATGGAGGCATAGAATTCTATAATACACACACACACACACACACACACACACACACACACACACACACATAATTTTTTTGATCCATTCATTTACTGAAGGGCATCTGGATTGGCTCCATATCTTAGCAAAGGTGAATAATGCTATGGTAAACATAGTTGTGCTGGTAGCTTTAGTATGGCCTTGTTTGTGATTGTTTGGGTAAATGCCCAGAAGTGGGATTGCTGGGTCATACGGGAGCTCTATGTAGTCTTTTGAGGAACTTCCATACTACTTTCCAAAGTAGTTGAACAAATTTACACTCCCACCAACAATGCAGCAGGGTTCCCTTTTGATCACATTCCCTACAGCATCTGTTGTTATTAGATTTCTTGATTTTTGCCATTCTAACTGAGGTGATGTGGAATCTCAATGTTGTTTTGATTTGCATTTCTTTCATGGCTAGAGAGGTTGAGCATTTCTTCATCTGTCTATTGGCCATTCTTATTTCCTCTTCAGAGAAGTTTCTCTTTAGGTCTTTAGACCACTTATTTATTGGGCTGTTGTTTCTTTGAGGATTTGTTGTTGGGGGATTTAATTTTTTGAGTTCTAAGTATATTTTAGATATGAGATCCATGTCTGTTGTATGGCTAGTGAAGATCTTCTCCCAATCTGTCTTCTCCCAATCCATGGGCTTTCTATTAATCTTTCTAGCTATGTTCTTTGCCATGCAGAAGCTCTGCAGTTTCATGCAATCCCATTAGTCCAACCTTTCTTTGATTTTTTGTGTTTCTGGGTCTTTATTAAGAAAATTTCGGCCTGTATCAAGGAGCCCTAGAGTTTCTCCTATTCCTTCCTGTAATGTTTTCAGGGTGTCTGCTTTGACTTTGAGGTCTTCGATCCATTTGGAGTTGATTCTAGTGCAGGGTGATATATAAGGATCTAGCTTTAGTTTTCTATGGGTGTTTAACCAATTTTGCCAGCACTATATACCAAAAATGCTGTCTTTCTTCCATTCTATTTTTTTAGTTCCCTTATCGAAGATGAAGTGGCTATAGGTCTGCGGGTTCATTTCTGGCTCTTTGGTTCTTTCTTTTAAATACATTTTTTATTGTAAAAATATTGTACAGAGCGGTTACAGTTACATGAGCAAGGTAATGAGTACATTTCCTATCAAGCATTGTTGCCTCCTCCTTTGGTTTTCCCCTACCATCCCTTCCCTCCCACCTCCACAAGTACAACTACACTTCCCTTCCTCTGCCTGCCTAAATTGTAAAGTTCAATTTTCAGCATAGTGTCTTATACATCTCATTGTTACAATGGGTCAACCTATATCTCTATTTAAGCATTTTGTTTTTTCTTTTCCCCTCCCCAAATTAGAGAAGTGTAAATACAAGATGCAGGGCACTGACATCAAATACAGTGAAAACAGGGGTTATACCGTGGGGGAGGAACATACAAAGAAACAAAATCCCATTGATCCTCAGGTCTGTTCTTGTGCCAGTACCAAGCTGTTTTGCTTACTATAGCTTTGTAGTAGAATTTGAAGTTTGGATTACTTCTTGTATTTCATTGAAGAATGAGGTTGGGATATTGATAGGTATTGCACTGAATTTGTAGATAGCCTTTGGCAGTATTGCCATTTTCACCTTAATCCTCCCAATCCAGGATCATGGTTGTTGTTGTTTTTTTTTTTTTTTTCCACATCCTTAGTTCTGCTTTAATTTCCTTTTTCAGGTTTTTAAAGTTTTCCTCATAGAGGTCCTTCACTTCTTTAGTTAACTCTTAGGTATTTTATTTTATTTTTGTGGGGCTATGACAAAAGGAGTTGCTTTTCTGATTTCAGTCGTGCTCTTCTCATTATTGGCGTGGAGACAAGCCATTGATTTTTACAGGTTAATTTTATACCCTGCTACTTTGCTACTTATGGATCAGCTTGAGTAACTTGGGAGTGGAGTCTATGGGGTTCTTTAAATACAAGATTAACAAGGAAGCTTTTGACAAAACTTCTCTTATCTAAGCTAGTGACCCTGCTGCATAGCCCCACTTACTTCCTTCAACTGCACATCTCTTCACAGAACACTGTTAGGACCTGCAAACCATACTTATGCAATGAAACCTTAATTTCCGTTGGGAAAGAAATGAATAATACCTGGTCCTCATTTAAGCCATTTTGAGGAACTCAGGTTAAGGGAATCCATCTTGTATTATGGTTTGAATTTTACCATGTTTCCCTTTTGTAATCATGAAAATGAAAAAAAAAGCAAAACAATAAAACCAAAGAACAGAGTCAACCAAAAACAAAGGCATAAAGTAAAAGCACAGAAAGAGCCGAATTATGAAGGAATAAGAGAATAATCCAGTTGTGGGGTAGATGCTAGTGTTCCTTTCTACCCTACCTGGCATCTGGTTACATTATTTTCTTTAACTGGCATTAGAAATCCCTAGAGAATAACTGAGACATGCCCTCTTTTCATATAAGCTGGCTTTTGTAACGTGCAACTTTAAGAATTCTAAATAACCCACGACCTTTTTACATTAGAGGCATTATGAGGTTGAACTATGATGATAACATACACAGAACAAATGTGGCAGGATATGCTAAAGTAGTCTAGAATGAACTAAAATTATGATATTTAAAATGAGATAATTTTTAAATAATTATGTTAAAAATTACCATATAGATATATAAAGATCCTATCTGTTAATTTGAATATAATTGGAAGAAATAGAGGAAAAATATTTTATAAGGTATAGATTTTTTTCTTGCTTATTTAAGTAATTCTAAATTAGATAATGCCATTAAGTATAAACTCTCTAAATGGAATATTTCTGTCTTCTGGTGATCACTTTCCACTTCTGGGTCAATTCTATTACTATAATTAAGTTTCTGTTTAATCAATTTTATTTCTGTGCTTAATAAAAAAGGGCAATTTTTCTAGATGTTCTGCTTTTCCAATTATATAACCACTAAGAAATCAATTGCTCAACAAAAGTTAAAGTAATATGATTTGAACATGCATTACTCTCTAACAGAAAGACCTAATGAGCCTGATGAAAAATAAGAATCTGTCTCCCCACCCCCCAAAACAAATAAATAAATTTCAGCAAAGGAGAAGCTTGGGATCTGTTGGATTTGTCAAACATTTCATGGATCTTCCAAAACATTTTGGCAGGATAATTCCCTAAAGTGCTTCATTATCCATCAATTCATATTTCAATGTCACTTAATATTTGTTGAATATTCACAACATGCTAGCATTGCACAGCTGCTGAGAACACACTTCTGTCTCTCAGGCTCACACTGCATGTTTTTTGAAAGATGAAAAATAACATGTATTTTAAAATTTGTTGAGAGGATAGAAGAAAATTGGCCTGAAAACAAATTAGCACACACTCCCATCAAGAATGACTTTTCTTATGCCTTTAGGAAGACGACCATTGTTCCTAGGGCATAGATAGATGTCTATCTATCTATCTATCTATCTATCTATCTATCTATCTATCTATCTATCTATCTACCTATCTATCTATCTATCTTTATATGTGTATGATATATACACACAATATTATCTATCTAGCTTATGAGAAGGTATATCCATATAGAAGTGAAAGCTTGTATACTTATATATAGAAACCCCTTCCATTTAATTTTATTTTCATGTTTATTTTATGTTTCAGTGTAAACTTTAATTTTATTCTCTCAAAAAAATTACCATCAAATTTGTATTCACAATCTGAGTTTCAAGTTTCTGTTTAGATATATGCATCTTTCTATCACTTAAGAAGTGTTGAAATTTCCTTTTCTCTCTGTTATTTATTTCTATTTGTTATCTAACTTAAAAATTACTGCATACACATTTTTATATTCTCTTGGTTTTCTTTTACAAAGAAATAAATTATACTTCCTTAAGTTGTCCCAATATCTGCTTAGAAAGACCTGCTTAGGCCATATCACTGAAAATAACATTTACAGTCCTACTCACACTTCTAGACTTTGCTTTAGGTTTCTTTTTTTTTCTTTCCTGATAGTTGACTTGTTTTGAAATTGATGCCAGGCTTTTTCTATTCACTATGTTTTTAAATCTCATAAAGTTAGGATTTTGGCTTTAATTTTTAAGAAAAGAGTGTAGTAGATGAAACTAGTCCAGAAGTGTTAATGAGTTAATATATGAAAATGTATTACTTTTCTTTGTTTCTGTTGATCAATATTACCTTCATTCTTATTCTACATGAATTAATTGTATTTTACCTGAGGAAAATATGTTCTCTCTGTTTTCTCGTGAAATCATCTTATTTGTTTTTCATGTATCCTTTATATATTCAACTCTCATAAAGACTAAATATGGTAATTACTAAGTATAATGCTTAAATGAATTTTATGCAAAAATACACAGTCTGAGGAGCAGAGACAGGCATATATAGATACTTAGTATGATATTCTAATATTTTTTATGGATTCTAGATGGCTTTCATTTAGATAAACATAGATAACTTTTTAAATATTTTTAAATACTCAAGTAAATTCTCTTTATTAGAATGAATCTTATTGCTTTGTTATATTTCATTGACCTAAGCATAATATAGAATATAACATTACTGGCTATTACATAAAGTCATTCTCTGTTATTTCCTCATAATAAAACTATAAAGGAATGAAAAGCATGAAACTTTCCAAGATCTAAAGCCAACTTAGCTCTGGGGGAATAATTTAAATAGTTTATTGTTGTGATATCATGAGATAAAACAAATTCAGTATGTCTTTAGAACATCTTGTTCACTAGTTTTCCTACTACAGAATAATGAATTGCTACTTCTCAAAAAAAGTGAATGTCGCATCTGATTGCTTTTCTTTGATTTATTTCAAATAAAAATTATGTATTCTGGCCCAGAGTTTCCTCAAAATCTTGCATTCAAGCATATTTAACATTAACTTTAGAAGGGAACATAAGCATGGAGTATCCAAATAAGTCACTAATATTCGAGACTACTGTTTGAATTTCCTCTTTGTTCTTACTTGGAATTTCTTTTCATATTTTGAAAGAAAGGAGTGTGGGAATAAAACTTTTTGATTGGAGTTGGGTGTGATTTTTGAGGGTAGAAGTATAACTTTGGTTAGTTGGCAGTTTAGAAAGCAGATTCTCATGTATCAAAGGAATATACAGGAACAATAAAAGGCTTTTGATAATGATGCATAGGTGTTCTTATTTTTGGTGAAAAGAGTCAGTAGTACTTTACAATGCCTCTTTTTGCTGATAGAAACAAGTTGAAATGATAGTAGTTTGGTTTTACATATAGCTCTCTGGTTATTTTTTTTCTATTGATATTTTTCTCTCTCAGAGTCTATCTAGTTTGGGATAATTTGACCACAGGTCAATATTACTGTTATGTCCTCATAACAGTTTTTGTACATCAGGTCTCTCTTTGTTGAATAGTGTTGATTTTTTTATTGGCTTCATTATTAGACCAGGTACTCTTAGTAGACAAAGCTCCTGATCACATGTCATCAAATACAAAACCCAAATCTCCTCTGTGTTGTCACTGCATCCACCGAAACAGCATGAGGGATCAGACTGTTTCCTCCCAGGTACCTATCCAATAAGACTGTGCAATTCAGGGTGAATTTTATCCTGGAAATCTTACTATTGTGTAAGATTCTCCAATAATACTAACCAATGTGTAGAATGATGCAGTCAACCACTTGTCCCTCTGTCATGACATTTCACATATAATCTGAACTTTGCTTTATTTTATCTGGCTAGATATTTTCTATCCAATGTACATTGCCTGCAAAACAAGCAAATAAGTTGGATATTGGTTTTCTTGATACAGAGCTGTGTCATCTCTGTCGGTCATTGCCCACTTGATTTTCTTTCCACTTGGGCCCCCTGTTCATATAGTTATTACATTGAGATAGGCAATGTCTGTTGCAAATTTTCCATGACATATTAGCAGCTTGGGTTTTTAATCTTTTTACAAGGTAAGATATTTTTATGGTAGGATGAAGAAGTTTCGCAAAACTCCTCACACCTCATTCCTAGTTTAACTTCTCCACTAGCCTCTTCGGCAGGTCTCCTTGTGCATCTCTCTTCCCACGCTTTACTCGTGCTCTCTGGCCTGAGCTGTATTAAATTGGATAGTGTTTATCTGTGTCTAATCCATCTGTCCATTTGGACTGCTTTAACAGAGTACCATAAACTGGTGGGTGATAAGCAACAGAATATGTATTTTTAAAATTTCTTTTAGAGGTATAGCCCAGGCTGGTCTCAAACTCACGAGTGATCCTCCTACCTCATTCTCCTTGTTGTTTACCAGTGTGCACTACCACAGCCAGTCAGAATATGTTTTTTCTAAAAAAGTATTGAAGATCATCTTGAGATTAGTGAGGTCATAGAAGCAATATAAACTATCCTTCTCCTTTGTCAGAATCAAGGACTGTGTCCAGAAAAGTGAGCTACTTTCACAAGACAATGTAACAGATTATAAAAATAGATAGCAGAAAATACATCTATTGTTCTCAGAGTCCTAGAGGCTAAAAAGTTTAGATTCAGTACCTATTAAGAGGTAGCTGCACCCTCACATGGTGGGAAGAATGAATGAACTCCTGTGGCACTACTTCATAAGGTCTCTTCACAAGATTGTACCTGAATGACATGCATTACTTTTCCACAGACTTCATCTCTTAATATCAACCCACTGGGATAAAACACCAAGAAAGTTATTCAAAAAGGGTGGGATGGGGTCAAGGGGAATGGAGTGGGCAAATGAAGAGGAGAAAAAGAGGAGCATGTAGTCAAGAATCCAATGTATATTCTACAAAATGAAGAAAAATTGAAAGGAGAGGAGGATAGGAGAGGGACGAGCAAGAATGTTGAAAGGGTGTAATTTGTGGAGAGGAAGGGAAAAAACAAATCGTTTAAATAGGGGTACAGGTGGACCCATTGCAACAATGAGATGTACAAGTCATTATGTCGAAAACGAACTTTACAACTTTGGTGGGGGGGGAGGAGTGTTAGGTGGGGGGCCAGGGGGAGGATGGGAAAAGATGGGAAGGGGAAACAAAGGAGGAGGCTACAATGCTTGATAAGAAATGTACTCACTATCTTGTCCATGTAACTGTAACCCCTCTGTACAGTATTTTCACACACACACAAAAAGAATGTTGAAAGGACTGGCGTTGATCAAGATGTGTTGCAACCAGAAACTGCTTTGTTAAATGGCAACTTCTTTTTACAACTACAAGATAATGGAGTGACACAGATTCAGATCATAGCAGTAGATTTCACAGAATACTTGCTTGGTTGTCTGCTATGAAGGTTGCTACAATTTCCTCTTGTAGCATAGGGGCTTCTCTGTCATCTGTTTTTTTTTTTTTTTTGGTTGTGGGGCTTGAACTCTGCACCTGGGCACTGTCCCTAAGCTCTTCAGCTCAAGGCTATCAGTCTACCACTTGAGCCACAGCACCACTTTGGTTTGCTGGTCATTTATTGGAGGTAAGTCTTATGGACTTTCCTGTCTGGGCTGGCTTTGAACCGTGATCCTCAGATCTCAGCCCCTTAGTAGCTAGGATTACAGGCTTGAGAAACAAGTTTTAAGTGGCAGTACTGTCTGAATTTCAGCATAGACATGCTGAAGACCCTTATTTTTCACTAGAATCTATTAAGTACTAACAGGTTTTTATTTCACCTAGCAAATGCATTCAAACAGTATTCTGTTTAATTTGTTACTTGCAGAATTCAGAGAGGGTTACTGTTTTTCTGCTGCTTTGTGGTGACAGACGTTTTGAGAAGCAATCATGTTCTGGCATTTTTGAGGTCTTTGGAATTGTAAAACATTTGATGCTGTGGAGGGTCCATGAGTTTCAGAAAGGTTTCTACCCTGCGCATGGAAGCACATATGTCTTCCCAAAGTCTCCAAATGACTTGTCAGTTTTTGCTCGATTGGGTTGATTATAATGTCATCTATTTAGTGGACCAGTGTGCTGTTTTCCAGATGTCCAGATGGTCTAGGTCCGTTCAGAGTATATTAAGTCAGAGCCAGGGAAAGTTAATATAGCTCTGGGTCAGTATAGTTCTGGTTTCAATACAGCTCTGAACATGTATAGTGTTCTTTGTTCCACATGCAACTAATTTGTTGCTGATCCTCTTTCCTGACTGGTTTGGAAGAGACAGAACTACACAATGACCACATGCAGCAACCAGAAGCTGTGGTAGTCTGCTTTAGCCAAAAAAAAAACAAAAACAAAAACAAAAACAACAACCATGACTAAAATTAAAAATACTACAAGATTATCTATGAAGTAATAAGTAAGGATTCATATTCTACACTTTAAAATTTATCTTTAAATAGTTATACAAAGGAGTTGCCATTTAATAAAGAAGTTTATGAATACAATGTATCGTGATCAATGTTACCCCTTTCAACATTCTCACCCATCCTCCTCCTTAATTTTGAAGGATATACATTTTCCCATTCTTCTCTTCATTTGTCTGTCTTTTTCCCTTGAGCCCATCCCACCTTATTGAAAACCTATTTCCTGGTGTTTTATTTTGCTGAACTCTGATTTTAACTTTGTATGGATTTACATATTTTGAGATCTCCCATACTGCAGTAAATGCATTTGTATACACTGGCATATCACCCAATATACGTATAGTGCTGCTACTTTATGGATTTTTACCTATCTCAGGGGTCTTTCAAATGTAACTCCCGTGATAGGTAAGGGATGGCCATATTTACTTCTGAGTTTATAAGCTAAATCTAGCTTCTACATATAAGGGAAAACATGAATCCTTTGTCATTTGGGGCCTCACTTAACATAATGTTTTCCAAGCCTTTTTAGTTCTTCACAAATGGTACAATGTCAGTCTTTCTAATGGGTGAGTAAAATCCACTGGGTACAGATACCGTATTTTCTTTCATACATGGAGGGGCTGATTCTATACCTTGGCTATAGTGAATAGTGCCGTAATAGACATGATTGTGCTGATGGCTTTACTGTATCCTGGTTTTTAATCTTTTGGGTAAATTCTTATGAGTGGGATTGCTGTATCAATTTTTAAAGAGTTAATGTGGTGAATTAAGTTATGATATGAAAGATGCCATAACTTATATTATCTACATTTTTGAATATCACACTAATTACTGAATTTCATCTAGAATAGAATAGTATATTGTTTTGGGATTTGTATAAAAGAAGGGGGCAATTTTCAGAAGATTCAAGTTACACATTTAGACCTGAGCATAATCGTGCTAGATAGATTAGCCTATGGACCTAGTAGACCCATTGGGATCATGACATTGCCCAAGATTCCTTTTATGATGTGGCCTCGTAGAGTAGAGGTACACCTGTACTCTGAAAGATTTCCATGGAGATACTGAGAGATCTGGGTTGTTGAATATCAAGGTCAATTTAGACATAATTTACATACTTACTTGAGAAAATGGGCACAGGGAAAGACTGAAGACATTATAGCTGAGTATGTTTCCTGTGGTGTTCTATGGAGAATGGACATGGTTTTCGTGAATGCTCCCACCTGACATTTGATTCCTTCAGCAACATCTATGTGCTTCTATCTGGTATAGTGTGTTTCATTTACTGTACTCATAGCTCTCTTAATCATTTCCCTGACTACTATTTCTATATTCCCTGGCTACTTTTTCATTATTGCCACTCATTGTAATGATTGCATATCCCTTGCTTCTGCTGGTTTATCCACACCTGACTACTCTTATTTCAGGATCTTCTTATTGTCAGTGCCATCATGGAGCTGAGGTTTAGCTGCAGCATCTCTGCTTTTAGTCTGACCCACAGATGATCCTCAGTACCTAGCTTCTCAGCAATGTCAGCACTGTGGGAGTAAGGATGGCTATAATAAGTAAAGGATTTTCTTATTGTTCAATTCCAAAGAACTTTGTAGCCTTTCTAGCATTCTCAAAGGAATAAATAAAATGAGCAGTATATGACTATTTTCATATTTTGATAGAGTAACTGAGGCACAGGTAATTTGGGTAATATAATTTAAAGTCAGATAGATGTCTAGTGGTAAAGCCAGGCTCTGAAAGCTGAGATTATCTTGATTATATGGGGTGGCAAACAGAGAAATGCCAATAAATATGGAAAGTATAAACATATGTCAAAACTAGAGCATTGCACTTAAATGCAAATATATTTTCCTATTATCGAATATAATGCAAAATAGAAACATTGGAAATAAATGTATGCATTCATATATATGTGTGTGTAATTTTGATTTATATATTATATAATATATTATATGTTGTTTGCAACTGTTATTAGAAGCTAAGAATAAGGGACTAAAATGCAGATTTGTTTTTAAAATTAACAATTCAATTTTCAACATTTTAAAAATAATCACCTTACTTTCAGTTATAACTGTCACTTGGTTAATTTATGTACTGTCTCTCAGTTAGTTTCTCCAGGGTAAATATATATTCACATTTACTAGAATATTTTATACTGTTCTTGTCCTTCAAGTTTTTTATATCATTATTCTAACTTTTCCTTTATTTTTTAATATATTAGACATTTTATTTCAGCTCTGAGTTTCTTGCTTTGGGGATTTTATTTATTTATAAGCTCCTGTATTTACTATACAATTCATTGTCATTATTCATTGTCATTCATTTTTCCATCTGAGGTTATCTGTATACAGATGTAAGTCCCATGAATTTAACTTCTTTAGCAGCCTAGATATCAATGGCGATGCCTTTTTCTCTAGGGAATTTGTATGTGTTTTGAATGATTTCACTTGCAATCAGTGGGAGGGGGTAGTGGTGTTGGTGGCAGGCTTCTCCACAATAATTATTACTCATGGTTATCTGCAGAAGGGCTAAAAGGAGTTGTCTAAGGGGAAGGAGGGTATATGGCAGTTTCTGTGCTTGAGGACTGGTGGAGAGCATGCAATCCATTTACAAACTCAAATGTTGATGTAACCAGAGTCCTAGGAGTTAACACTTACCTGCTTGACCTTGTTGACACCTCATTATCACAGGTTTCTATCTTTATGCATTTGGTACCTATGATCTCACTTTCTCTCCATTCTCTGTCATTTAAGTTGTTATTCTCTACCTCTGGGCTTCACACTTAGCCCATTCATTTCCCTTCATGGAAATATAATAATCTATCACCCTAACTATCTTAAAATGGAAATGACAAAAGAAAACATAGGTTGAACAGTAGGAGAACATGACTACTCACAGATGATTTTAAAAGTTGAGAAATATCCCAAACATTTTTTATATTTTATATTTATATTTATTTTTTATTTATATATTTTATTGTAAATATACTATACAGAGGGTTACACTTACATGAGTAAGGTAATAAGTCCATTTCCTATCAAGCATTGTTGCCCCCTCCTTTGTTTTTCCCCTACTATCCCTTCCCTCCCCACCTTCCCAACTCCTCTCTCCCTCTGTCTTCCCCCCTCACAAAGTTGTAAAGTTCAACATAACCCCTGTTGTCACTGTTGGTGTCCTGAATCTTATATATACACTTTCCTAATTTGGGGAGGGGGAAGGGAAATAACAAAATGCTGAAATAAGGATACAGGATGACCCATTGTCACAATGAGATCTACAAGACACTAAACCTTTTAACTTAATACTTGTTTGGGTTTGAAAACTTGTGAATGATCATTATTTTGACTGACGATTGCAAAGAAGGAGCATAAGTAATTCGGTGAGATTTTTAGTAATTCTAAAATGTACTCTGTTTTATGTAAGAGGGACAATGTAAAGATATAGTAACCAAATTTCTCATAGTCACACAGTCGTGGAAGTAGTTTTGTATTCTGGAGCACTCATAAAATAAGACTGAGAGTTGGTCTATCAGCTGGTAAACTCAGGCTCCCTGACTGAGTACACTGGTTACATACATCATGAGTGTAGAAGTCAAGATCCTCATGGATCTAAGAAAATCCAATCTGAGCCTGTGCCACAGGCTTGTCTTTTGTTTCCATATTCTTTCTACAAATTTCTGATTCATATGTCATTGTAAGGTGAGAAAATGGAGAAGCCACATTTTGAGGGGTCAAGTCTTGGAATATTTACTAAAAGGCTGGTGACTGCATGATGGACTCCAGTCTCAAAGACAGCAGCCAGCAAATACACTTAATACTGTTAGAAAACTGAGCCATAAAGGCCAGAGAGGAAAGAACAAAAATACAAACAAACCAATTTAGCTCCCATGGAGAACTGAATTGGGACACAATGGTGAGCAGAGAAGAGCCAAGAGACTGGAGACAGGACAAAAACATGGAGACATGTGGCATGACATAATGGTGCCTGAACTGTTCTGGGCCTAAGTAAGATCAGTCAGGGAGCAGGTTTACAGGAAACTCCTAGTCTCAGGAACTGGACTGACAGCTTTAGTAAACTACCAGCTAAGCACCCACCCCTGCCTCCAGGGATTCAGGATGCCCATCACCTAGGAGGAGGGGCATCACTTTCTCCCACCATGAAGACAATATGCCAGACCCTATCATCCACCATGTGGCCAAGATGGCACCAGCCAGATCTGAACTCCCTATTTCAATACCACTTGATCTCATTTTTCCAGATTTAGTCCTAACATAAGATGAAGTGTTTTTTTGTGCACAAAATATTTACAAGTTTGCATTTGAAGGTACCTGTTCTTACTGAGTCTTTTCTTGAATATGGGAATAAGGCCATGGAGAACACACACACACACACACACACACACACACACACACACACACACACACACACACAGATACAAAGAGACAGAGCTAGATTATGCAAACTGTTGATTTGGTTAATGAAAGGAATTCATCAGAAGTTTTTTGGCAGGTATGATATGGGACATCATATTTACAGATGGAAAGGTGATTCTTTCATTGTGTAGAGAGCAGACCAAATGATGGGAGAGTAAAAGGAGACAGTTCTGTTAATAGTAATTTCTGTGGCTCAGAGAGACTCAGAGAGTAGAACAGCAGAACTGAAGAAGAAAAGTGTTTATAGAAGTAATATGGTTTAATTTATGAAGGGTAGAACATTGGTCCAAAATGCTTCATCCTTGGAGGAATAAGAGAAGTTGGATAGGGACAAAATACATGAGAGAAGACCATTCAAGTGCCAAGGATTGCATACATACACTAGGAGATAAGAAACATGGAGGATTACCTTCTACATATTTTAGAAGCCTGTATATACATTGATTTTAGATTTCTAGATTCTAGACCTGGGAAAGAACATAGGTCTTTGTTGTAAGCCTTTTGGCATTAAGGGGATTTACATGGCACTGGGAAACTAATACAAGGAGAAAATAAGACATCAAGAATTCTCAAAGTGTGACAGATTTTTGGTCAGTAAGTAGTTTTTAATAAGCTACTTCTTTTCAAAAAGTCTTCACAAAATGTTTTTGCTTGTGTCTATTTTCGCTTATCTGAATTCTTCTGGTCCCTAGGATTTTGTTTATTTTTTTTGACAACCTTATGAATGAATAGAATATTATTTACTTGATATGTGAGATCAGAAGAATCTAGTAAGGCATCATTTTTCTTTAGTTTCTCAATTACAAAATTTCTAGTATGAATGTATAGATATCCTTGGAAGTAGGCCTTCTTTTTTTCTAATTTGCTCTCTGGTTTATACAGATGCAATTAACAGAAACTATGGATAATGAGATAATAACTATATATATGAGATAATAAACTATATATATGATATAATTACTTAACTATATAAACATTAAGTATTAATATCTGAACAAAAATACTCTGTTTCATTACTGTCCTTTTCTTACATCACTACATGTGCTTTATAAGTCACTGAGTTTTGGTTTGTACCTCTACGTAATAATGATGTAGCAGGCTGAGAAGGTGGCTCAGTGGTAGAGTGCTTGCCTTGCATGCATGAGGCCCTGGGTTCGATTCCTCAGCACCACATAAACAAAAAGAAAAAAGCCGGAATTGGTGCTGTGGCTCAATGGTAAAGTGCTAGTCTTGAGCTGAAGAGCTGAGGGACAGCGCCCAGGCCCAGAGTTCAGGCCCCACGACCGGACCCCCCCAAAAAAATGATGTAGCAAAGGAGGAGGCAACAATGCTTGATTAGAAATGTACTCATTACCTTGCTCATGTAACTGTAAGCCCTCCTCTGTACAGTATTTTCACCATAAAAACTTATTTAAAAAATAATGATATAGCATCATTAACATCAGAAAACCAAAGCTTAAGGTAAAAAAATCAATAGAAAATAAAAAGTGAGATATTTTGTGCTTAGAAAAGAGGAATGTACACATGGAAAACAATATAACAATTATAAACTTTACTGAACCCAACTAAAAGGAAAATTGATATTTTAACAATCATAGTGGGACAGATTCACACTTTTCCCAGAAACAAGTAAAATAAGACAAAATACAGGGGGGAAAATGATAGCATTTGAGAAATTTTTTTATTGTCAAGGTGATATACAGAGGGGTTACAGTTACCTAAGTAAGGTAATAACTACATTTCTTGTCACACTTGTTATTCCCTCATTTTTCTCTTACTTTGCCTTCCCTAACCCCTCGCCCCCAACTTGTACAGATCATTTCCAACATATTGTCTTGTGTATATCATTGTGGCACTGGTTCCCCCTTCCATTCCCTAATTCAAATAAATATATATACAATACCAGGGTACCAAAATCAAATACCGTGACAGCAGGGGATATACCATAGGAGGAAGAACATGAATGGCCAATAGACACATAAAGAAATGTTCAACATCTCTGGCAATAAAAGAAATGCAAATCAAAACAACATTGAGATTTCACCTAACCCCAATTGGAATGGCTATAATCAAGAAATCTAATAACAACAGATGCTGGAGGGGATGTGGCCAAAAAGGAACCCTACTGCACTGTTGGTGTAAATTTGCTCAACCACTCTGGAAAGCAGTATGGAGGTTCCTCAAAAGACTATACATAGAGCTCTCCCCTGTAACCCAGCAATCCCACTTCTGGCACTTACCCAAAAGATCACAAACAAGGCCATACTAAACCTACCAGCACAACCATGTTAATCACAGCATTATTCACTATAGCTAACATGTGTAACCAACCCAGATGCCCCTCAGTAGATGAATGGATCAAGAAAATGTTTATATATATATATATATATATATATATATATATATATATATATATATAACACACACACACACACACACACACACAATGGAATTCTATGCCTCCATCAGAAAGAATGACACCGCCTCATTTGTTAGGAAATGGAAAGACTTGGAAAAAAAAGTATGCCAGACCCAAAGAAACATAGGTCCCATAGCTTTCCTTATTTTCAATAATCAGTATATATCTAGGATAATCTTAGCAGATGAGCAGAATAGCTCAATAGCTATGTACATATGACCATAAGACACTAAGCAAAATGAACTCCAAGACATAGACACAAGTATTTGAAAATTTTAAGAAACAAATATTTACAAAATATGACTAAATAAAGGGTCACAAGGGTAGGCTTTAAAAGTAAAAAAAAAGATTACTTTATACAAACAAGATTTATTCAATAATAAAGCAATAATTTGATAATCTTCTGAAACCTAATACCTTAATAAAACTTAATAACTTAGATAACCTTTTAAGTAAAAAAGACAAAACTAATGAAAAAAAGAATAAGCAAGTAAAAATCATTAATATTTCATACCTATATTTCACAAGTATGGTATTATTTGAAAATAATACCATAGTTTCATTTCAGAGTAACTCCAGTTGTCAGCTAATTTTCAAAATAAAAGAGTTGCCTGACTAAACTATATGTCTCTTTTCAGGCACAATTAACATGAGACTAATGAGTTTAGCATTATCCAAATTAAGATTGGCAAGATATTTTAGGTAGGTCTTTGTCTTTGAAGTTAAAACTCAAGTTCACCCAAATAAAACTTTAGTGAGGATTTCTTGAATTCTGTAAGGAATATTTTCACAAGAATTTCAGCAATGCATCTTTCCCTCACCCTCCCCTTTGTTCCTAATGTACGAAAACAAAGTGGGCCTCAACAAACTTATACAAATTTCTGTTAAATTGCAATGGTGGGATGGTAAGCTTTACAATTTGTGCTTCACCTCGGTGAAACTTCCCTGGTTTAAGCAAATGAGGAAGAAGGTTGGGTTACTAATAGGGTTTCATGGTCTTTTACAAATCAGGCATCCTTTTTTTAATGCAGCAAAAAGGCCTAAGAGGGAATGCAGACAGAGACAAAGCAGAAACACAAACCACATGGCAGTGGGTGAGAGCCTGGAAAAAAGAAAACATATGCTTTGCATGTAAGTCTTTCCAATAATTTTGTCAGCAAATAATTCTATCAGCAACAGGAAGGTACCCATTGGCAATAGTAGGTCATGCTATTTGTGTTCAAGGAAAACAGAGAAAGAAAGAAATAGTGCTGATCATAAACAACAGAGTTAGAAGTTGAAAGCATAAAGATAGCATTTGGAAATGTACAAATGGAAGAATAATTGAATAGAGTATCAAAAGGCCAAGAACTGGAGCATAAAAATGGGAAAAAGAAAGTTCTAATCAAGGTGACGGGAAAAACAAAGAGATATGTAGGGGACCAAAGTGATTTAACTCCTAAAGGTCAACTATCATTTACATCACCAGAAATAAAACCAAAATAATTCCTAATATATTGTGAGAAGCTAGAACTAGCAAGACTATAGAAAATTTTGTCTCTTGCTTTCTTTTCTTCATTCCTTTTCAAGTTAGAATCCCACACTTGACCTTCATATCCACAATGTCAATGCCCTGAAAGTACATCTGCTCACCCAGAGTTCCATATTTCATCTCCTCATATGATGATGGCGACTTCCAGACAAGGAGGAGCCGCTGAAGCAGACCAGGCTGTAGTGCAGACTTTTAGGAGTCTAGGTCATGATCATGGAAGAGGCCATACTGGAAGATTAAAGGCAATCAAATGAGAATAACATTACTGGGGGTGGGGAGTAATTAATAGCCAAGTCACAACTGGCCAACTGTAGCACTGTTCAGAGAACATGCAAAGAGAATTGGAAAGCTGAGCCAATAAAGGGCTGTTAGAGATGGGGCCTTCAGAAGCAGGATGGGTTGGGCAGGGCTACAGGGAGAAAGAAAGAGAACTTCCTACTGGATCTGTATGTAGGTACGTAAAGCTGGGATTCCCGTTTGTTCCTTTCACTGTATTTCTTGCTCTGGAATTTCCTTTTCTGTTCTCCTTCCATTCTGTAACCCCCTAGAATTATCTCAGCTTTGTATTAAGAAGAAGAAGAATAACAACAACAAAATCTTATCAGATTAAATTTTATGATGGACTTAACCTCTCTGAGGAGTAATTTGTAAGTCTGAAACATTTTCCCCCTACCACTAAGCAGTAGTGTCCATTGGAGGAAGTTGAGCAAAACTTTGGTCTGAATGTCCGTAAATTGGACCAGTTAACTCATGGTTTCAATTTAACTGTTTGGCTCAGAAATCTGTATTTCATTAGGGTAAGCCTTTTCTAATTTTGCATTTTCTTTTACTTTCTCCTTGCTTCTTCTTCTTCTTCTTCTTTTTTTTTTTTTTTTTTTTTTTTTTTTTGCTTATGTGGTGCTGAGGAATCGAACCCAGGGCCTCATGTATGCAAGGCAAGCGCTGTACCACTGAGCCACCTTCCCACCCCCATCTCCTTGCTTCTTAATAAGGTTTATTTTCACATTTTGGTTTTACTTTGATAATCAAAAGGCAAGATTTTTGTTCATTTCTGGGTGTTATAGCATGGACCCACAGTATGCCCTGGAGGTTGTAGAAAAGGCAAAACTAATGAAACCTAAGGAAAGTGGGAAAAATAAATCATAGCCATCCTGTGATAATTGCATGTCATAATATGTCATAGAGACTTTTATCTCTGCGTTGTAGAGATTTTGTATCTGTGTGTCTAAAGCCTAAATTCCTATAATGATATTTTCAAAACCTGGCTACAAAACGTGGTCTTACAAAAATAGAATTGCCAAAATTAGTACTCCAAATCTGCATATTTATCAATTTTTCAGATAATGCTTAAACATCAAGGAACATAGTGAAATAAAGTACTACTCAGAATTAGTTTGGTTTCAACATTTCCTTCAAAGTCTTTGAATAATAAGAATTCAACTTGAAAAATGGAAAATTTTAATTCTTTTAAAGGGTTAGAAATGTCTAATTCCCTGTCCCAAAAATATCTCCATAATTGTTTTATCAGTCATAGAAAACTTTCTAAAGGTTTACTATTTTCTAACAAATCAGTTTTACAGATATTCTTATAAATGATAAAGGAGGAAATACTAAACCCCAACTTGTAACTTAACTTGCTAGTTAGCAGTTTACTATGACATGCCAGACGTAGGAAACCTAGGATTGCAGAACCTAATATATAATGAATGTTCATTAAACATTTATCTCTGAAGGAAAGAGGAACACTATTTTTTGCTGGTCTTGGAGCTTGAACTCAGGGCCTCTCTGTCTGTGCTCAAGGCTAGCACTCTACCACTTGAGCAAAAGCACTACTTCTGGCTTTTTCTGTTTATGAGGTATTGAAAAATCGAACCCAGGGCTTCATGCATGCTAGGCAAGCACTTTACCATTAAGCCACATTCCCAGTGCCAAGAACAACATTTTATTTTATTTTATTTTATTTATTTATTTATTTATTTATTTGGTCCGGTCGTGGGGCCTAACTCTGGGCCTGGGTGCTGTCCCTCAACTCTTCAGCTCAAGGCTAGCACTCTACCACTTGAGCCACAGCACCACTTCTGGCTTTTTACTTTTTGCTTATGTGGTGCTGAGGAATTGAACCCAGGGCCTCAGGCATGCAAGGCAAGTGCTCTACCACTGAGCCACCTTCCCAGCCCAAGAGCAACATTTTATAAGGAGGAAGAGAAGACAAAATAAAGCTGTGTGGCTGGTAATAATTTATAATTTGATTGTGAACTTCCAAAATGTTGTAGTGTGGGCCTCTGTGTAGCTTCCTGACATAAACTTTTACCTTTTATATTTCTGAGATATATTATTGTAAAAATACTGTACAGAGAGGTTACAGTTACATGAATAAGACAATGAATACATGTCCTATCGAGCATTGTTACTCCTCCTTTGTTTTTCCCCTACCATCCCCTTCTCTCTCCACCTCCCCAACTTCTCCCTCCCCCCCTCAAGTTGTAAAGTTCGTTTTCAACATAGTGTCTTGTACATCTCATTGTTACAATGGGTCAACCTATATCCTTATTGCAGGATTTTGTTATTTCCCTTCCCCTCCCCAAATTAGAAAAATGTAAATACAAAATGCAGGGCACCAACTCTGAGACATAATTTTTATAAAATGGAATTCACTAATCCACCCATCCATAAATGTAATATACAGTGGATACATATATTTCTATTACCCATACCTTATCAATATAGAACATTTCTATAACTTCGGAAAGTGTTTTCCTGTGGGCCAGTGGCGCAATGGATAACGCGTCTGACTACGGAAAGTGTTTTCCTTTCCCTTCTTTGTTAATCTCTCAGAGTCAACTGGTGTTTGATATCTGTCATGAAGAATTTGTATTTCTTCTGTTCTAGCAATTTGTATAATGAAATATTTCTTGACTCATCCACATTCTTGCATGTATTAGTAGTTCTCTTTTTATTACTGAGCAATTTTCTACTATGTGAGTATATGACTCTTTACTTGTTTGAATGTTCAGAAATATCTGTGTCATTTTTAGCTTTGAGCTATGAAGAACAAAACTCTGATGAATATCCTCCTTGAAACTTTTAGTTGACATGGTTCATTGATAGGATAAATACTAAGGAATGAAATTGCTAACTCAAAGGGCTAATGTGTATTTGACTTGATAAGAAATTACAAGGCAATGATGTTCCATCTGTAATGTAAAAATCAAGGGTTGGTTCACATGTTAGTCCATTCAGTTGCTATATCCAAAGATCTTAGACAATGTAGCTTATAAAAAAACACATATTTGGGCTGGGAAGGTGGTTAGTGGTAGAGTGCTTGCCTTGCATGCATAAGGCCTTGGGTTTAATTCCTCAGCACCTCATAAGCAGAAAAAGCCAGAAGTGGCACTGTGGCTCAAGTGGTAGAATATTAGCTTTGAACTGAAGAGATGAGGGACAGCGCCCAGGCCCAGAGTTCAGGCTCCACGACTGACAAAAACAAACAACAACAACAACAAAAAAACACACATATTGTTTAATTTTGGAAGCTGAGGTTTGTGGTTTGATGAAAACCTGTTTATCAATGTTCAGCCATCATCTAACTCTGACCTCAGGGTCTGAAGGGGACCAGGCAAGGGAGCTCCCTAGATTCTATTATAAGAGCACTAATGTCTTTCAAGAGGGGTCCAGCCATATGAATTCAGACCCTTGATTGTCAAAATTTTAGGACATATATGTTGTGTGTGTGTGTGTGTGTGTTTGTGTATATGATTGGCAGTCCCTTGTCAAATCCTATAAAATATGCAAATTTATTGACATAAATATATTGAATGTAAAATGCATTTTAAAGGATATTTTATATCTTGATAATATTGTACCTATTCATTTATGATGATACCTTGCAACTTATTGAGGTATTCTTTAGTTTGTATGTAGTGTTTTGTGGGCACTGGAGTTCCAGTTCAGACAAAAACAGATTAGCTTGAAGAAAGTTTATTTCAGGCAGTTCTCTTGGGACAGTTATCTATGATGAAAATGACGGTTGGATTCTACTACAAAACAGCCACTACAAAGGAGTTGGTTGATGGAATAATGACATCAAAATCTGAAAGTGTCGTTTAAGCTTTTTAATTACATTGAAATGAGTTGACTTTTATGTCCTTGTATTAAACCAGTTCTGGATTGTACCGGTAGGAGATATTGCCTTCGATGGAAATGGAATAGATTTCTTGAGACTAATTCTCCAAGAGGAGTCAGGTCTCCCCATATTATTCCCAACAGCTGGAAAGACGATTTTTTTAGTATTAAAGAGATGGAACGCTGAGATGCATAGGGTTACAAATGCAAATGTTATATTTCATCTTTTTTTTTTTGCCACATGGATCCATTTGGTTCTTAGAATTTCTGGGAAAGTTCTATGAAGAATGATGATCCTCTTTTCTGGGGGAAATTTGGAAAAGAAAGCTTAGTAGGATGAACTAGAGTCTCCTCCATGAAAGGTCATCTCCATCACAAATGATGGTCACCATCCCCATCCTCTAGGAACTTCATTCACATGGAGGTTTATTTGGTGACATGTCCAAGACCCTTATACCTGAAGAAAGGGAAGTACTGGGAACCTTCTTAGAGACTTTCCTCTTTATACCTATCCATTCATTGATAGGTTTGTGTTTTATGTATCACATTTATTCCTTCATTGTATGACAGTATTCTCTCACGATAAGTAGGGCTGATTACTTGTTAGTGACCCACTTGTTTCTGCAGCTGTCTTGGCCTGAGTTCAGAATACTCAGAGAGTAACTACAAAAGAAAATCTATTTTGGACTGCTAGCAGCAGTGTAACCATTTGTATAACTAGAATCTTCAAAGATCTTTTAAGAATCAAAGAACATGGTCCTGGTCTCCACTACTTCCATATTTTTGTTTCTAAATCTTTGATTTCTTATCAGTTTAAAACTGCACCATATACCACAGTTGTGAATGAGGGATACATGTTGTATCCACTGAGCAGTCCTTATTCTTAACTGGTCATGTATCTGAGTTGGTGTCTCATTTGCAAACTCAGAAATCTGCCTTATGTGAATGTCATCTGGTAAATTATAACAAGAATAAGGGCAAGAAGATCCTGTTGCCATTCTTCCTGCCATAAAATAGGTCCCTTGTTTCATGCAATGCTTATGTGCTTTCACAATTAATGTGCTTGGAGAAAGGGCAAAGCTTTGCACAGAACGTATGTCAATCCTCGTCAAGATCAGCTCTTGGCACCATCAAATGGATCTAATGTGGCTAAGTTTTCACCAAGTAGCTCTTTAGGTTCTTCATGGAATGGTGATCTATTGTTGACTGAACAATTTTGTTTTCTGTTTTGGATAGAGTGAGTACTATGTGTTATTGGAAGCTAGTTATTTGTATTTATAATATAATTATTGTTGGGCTCGTGTCTTTCATCTTGCTACTTGTTTGCCACAGTAACATTTGTTCTTTTTTTTTGTACATTCATAAGGTGAATTGACTTCAGTGGGATTACCATTTCTACAAATCTAGACGTGTATTATTTAGTTAGATATATCTTCTTTATTTTTGTTTTGCTGGGCTATAGAATAGATATTTTTCCTACTATCTACATATCAATAGCATTGTTACTTTTTAAATAATGTAAAAATTCAAAAATAATACACATCTCATTATTACTTGTTTTTGTACTATTGGATCATATCGTTTACTATTACAGTTTATTCTTATTGTTATTTTTTATTGTGAAAATACTGTACAGAGGGGTTACAATTACATGGGCAATATAATGAGTACATTTCATATCAAGCATTGTAGCTTCCTCCTTTGTTTCCCCTTCCCATCCTTTCCCATCTTCCCCCCAGCCCCCCACCCAATCCTCCCCGCTACTCCCCATTACTATTTTTTTTAAAGCATTTACTTTTTAAAAAATAAGAAAGGTAATTAAGAAAACAGTGGACTGGTATGTGGCTCAAGTGATAGAGCGCTTGCCCAGCAAATGTCAGGTATTGATCTCAATATCTAGTAAAGCAAAATAAAGCATATTTTATATTTGCATATTAATCATTATGATCTTCATTACTTCAAATAAATTTGTTTCTCTCCAATAACTATTTCTGCAAGAGAATTTTCTCAATTTATTGAACTTTATGTATGCTAGTAAAATGTTTCTAGATATTTACTAAACACAAGTGTTCTAATTTTCTCCAATTGTTTCTTGTTAACATTTTACTCTATTTTATCTATTTACTTTTGTCCTTTTATTGTTATTGTGAAGGTGATGATGTACAGAGGGTGACAGTTACATCAGTCAAGTAATGAGTATATTTCTTGGTGAACAGTGTCACATTTTCCTTCTCTTTCCCTAGTTTTTCCCTATTGAGCCTCTCCACAAGTTCCCTAGTTAATTTTCAACATAGTGTCTAATGAGTAACATTGCTGCCTTTAGTCACCCTTTATCCCCTATTTCTGTGCTCCGTTTCTCTCCCTCAAAACAGATAAATTTACATACAAGACAAAAGGTACACAAAACAAAAATAGTGACAAAGGTGAAAAACAAAGTAACAAAAAACCCTCTTGCTTCCATTTCTTGGCGTTCAATTCAATAATTGCCATTTTATATGATCACGTGTACATAGTAATTGAGCCTTCATGATAATCTAAGCATATTCGCCTTTGGGCTAACTGAGTGGATGTTTAGAAACCCATACAACTGAGCATATCCAAGTGTTTTGTTTTTTGGGTTTTTTTTTGTTGTTGTTGTTTTGCCTTTTACCATCCAGTGTGTTTATTTGTAGATTTATTGGCACATTCTAGTTACAAAAAGTGAGGGAAACCATGCAACCTATGTTTCTTTAGGTTTGTCTTACTTCACTTAATATAATTTTTTCCAAATGTTTTTATTTTGTTATGAATAGTACAATATCATTCTTTCTGATGCAAAATGCTGAATTCCTATATATATGTGTGTGTATATAGATACACGTATATATATATATATATATATATATATATATGCCACATTTTCTTGATACATTTACTCATTGAGGAGCATGTATATTGGGTATGATAAACAATACTGCAACGAGCATGGTTTTTCTCCATTGAAAAATTTAATGCATTAAATTCTAGATTGGCTTTTTAAATTTCATCATTTTATATTGGTTCATTTAAAATACTGCTTGCATAGCTAATAAATATACAGTAAATGTTTTAACATCTTTTGCCCTTAGGGAAATAGAAATTAAAATCACACTGGGATTTCATCTCACTTCAGTCATGATAGTTATCATTGAGAAAACAAAACAAATAAAAAAACAACAACAAATATTGAGATGTATATGGGAGGAAAGCAAATCTTTTTTAATACATTTTTATTGTAAAAAGACTGTATAGAGGGGATGTAGTTACATAAGCAAGGTAATGAGTACATTTCCTATCAAGCATTGTTGCCTCCTCCCTTGTTTTTCCCCTACCATCCCTTCCCTCCCAGCTCCACAAGTACAAGTACACTCCCCCCAATCTTCCTCACTCCCCCACCTCTACCCCCTAAATTGTAAAGTTCATTTTTCAACGTAATGTCTTCTACATCTCATTTTTACAATGGGTCAACCCGTATCCCTATTTAAGCATTTTGTTTGTTCCCTTCCCCTCGCCAAATTAGAGAAGTGTATATACAAGATGCAGGGCACCGACATCAAATACAGTGAAAACAGTGAGGGAGGAGCATACAAAGAAACAAAAAAGTCACATGGTACATTATAAATGCATTAGAAACAATAGTAAGAAAGAATAAAAACCACTTGTGTCCCTATCTTGGGGTTCATTTTGCTTAACATCATCTTATCTGGTCATATGTACATAGCTTTTAAAAAAGGAAGTCTTATATATCATGAATAGGAATATAAATTAGTCCAGCCACTATTAGAAATCAGTATGGATTTTCCTCAAAACTTTCCAATGAAAGTACCATATGATTCATAATTCATTTATAACAACCATCAAAATCAACTTTCTAAAGAGTTATCTGTACACTCAGGGTTATCACTACATTATTCACAATAGCTAAGTTGTGGAATCTGCCTGAGTGCTCATAAGTGAATGAATAGTTAAAGAAAATATGATATTTATACACAATGAAGTTTTTTACCCAGCCTCAAAGAATATATAGTTAATATATATGCATATAAACACTTCTTTTGTATATGTATACTTCATATATATATACTTTGATACACACATATATGATTCTATAGCATTAAATGAGTTACTCATTATAAAGTACTTATGTCAGGGAATAGTATATGGTAAAAATTTAGCAAAAGCAATTTGTCATTTTTGTCATGGCTTTCATAAAATAATTTTCTTGGATATCTAAGTGTTAAGGATAATTCCATTATAAATGGTATAAATTCCATTATAAATGATAACTCCATTAAAAGCAACACGTCAAGTACCAAATTGTGGCTTATTTGGTTAAATCAACCTGCAATGTTAACTCTAATCATTAAAGCAGTATTATCTTACCAATATTGAAGAAAATAGTTTTTATGACTGACATCAGCATCGTTTGTAAGACTTTGGTGACACTATTATCAGAAGTTGCTTTTCTCAATATTATTCTTTCTTCTTTAGTCCATTACACATTATATTACTTCAATAGAGTTTGATTAAAATTGTCTTTATGGATGCTTGCAAAACATACATTTGCTATTATGTGCATTTTCTAAATGTGACACTTTGATTTTGATGATTTCTTTTTCCTTTGATGATACTGAGGTTTGAATTCAGGACCTTGTCCTGGCCATAATGGTATTCTATCACCTGAGCTACATCTTCACCACCTTTTTGCATTGGTTATTTTGAAAGTAGAGTCTTGCTTTATGCTTTGGCATAAATCACAGGCCTCAGTTGCCATCCTCCTTCTTATGCTTTACTAGCCATGGCAGGCATGAATCACTGAATCCCGCATTGTGATTCCCCTGTAGCTGAGGTAACAGTACATACTCCCAAGCCCCTCTATTGAATAAGATGGGATCTTTCAAACTTTGATGCTCAGGCTGACTCAATCTGTGATCCACTTACCTCTGTCTCCCAAGAAGGTAGGATTACAAATTTGAGTGAGTATGCTTAGATGTTTTAAAGATTTTTTAATTTTTTTTAAATCTAAAAGCATGTCTGCTTATGAGTATAATTCATCTTGAGAGATCCATCTCTTCTACCATTTTATCCTCCCTCTCTCATTCCCTTCCCCCCTTAGATCACATTTCCCACTTGCTTGTTATATATGTATATTTTAAGTTAAGTTTTAAGGTTTCCTTTCTACTATTTGATTTAAGTAACATGATCTCTTTTTTTATTAACAAAGGAATAATACAAATTTCGTATAAACAAAGCAGTGATTTAAAAGATTAGACCCTCTGATTCTAAGAAATAAGGACAAGAAAAATAAAGCAGGAAGAAGTAGGGAAATGGCTGAAAGTTAACAGAGGACCAATAGAGCTCTCTCTGAAGAAGCAGAGTTTTGTTTTTTTGGGGGGGTATGGCCGTGGGGCCTAAACTCTGGGTCTGGGCGCTCTTCAGCTCCTCAGCTCTTCAGCTCAAGGCTAGCCACTCTACCACTTGAGCCACAGTGCCACTTCCGGCTTTTTTCCTTTTGCATATGTTGTGCTTAGGAATCTAACCCAGGGCCTCAGGCATGCAAGGCAAGCGCTCTACCACTGAGCCACCTTCTCAGCCCCAGCAGAGTTTTAAGGTCCCACCAAGCTATTCATGTCTAGAGAGCCATACCAATAAGCTAGAAATGCACAGAGATTAATACCAAAGAAGAAAACTATAAGCCGCTTGCATAAGAAGACATTAAAATTTCCATGGGGCAGGGGGGTGGGGGGGAGTGGCGTTGGCTGCTGAGGGAGCCGAAGCCCTGAAAAGGCGATGTCAGCGACAGAGGCAGTGAGCCCTTGGGCTTTTCCCTTACTTTCAGGGCAAATTTAAACACCAGGAATGAGAATCCACATCCGAGCGTGCCATAGATGGATGGAGAGACAACTCTTCACATTGCGAACTGTTCAAAAGACAAGAGTACCCCACATCCTCCCTCCCAGAGAGCAGCATCTGGAAGGAAACCCTACCCTACTCTAGAAGAATGCCATTTCTGAAAGTGATATAGAGCCTGCCAGAGCAACTGGCTGGAGACACTTCCAGAGAAGTGCTGACATTTTTGAAGAGGGCAAAACAATTTGATATCCTTGCACCTCCCCTCTCTGCGGGAAAACAAAAAAAACCCACCCAGGGGGAGGCAGGTGTGCCCAAGGAAGGCAGCCCTGCCCCCTTAGCATGGACAAAGACCAGCTCAGCATGACAGATACATTGTGTCTGAGCCCACAGCTAGCCAGGTACGTGGAATCACAAAACCAAACCTCTAAACAATCATTGAAAAAAAAACTAGACAGGTCATAAAAGCAGAGGATGATTTCAGGCTGAGCTAAAAAGAGGGTCTCAGGAGATAGCCCCTCCAGGGAAAGCCACTGATCCCAGATACGCTTCAGTAGCACCCATACCCAAGCCCTATGCATAGGTTTTAAGTGGCAGAAAACAGCCATCTCCTTCCTTCTCTACCACACAAAGAAAATCCCCTCTCCCACTAAGTTACGCTGGGAGGAGGCAGAACTTTATTCTAGCCGTTCAAATGAACTGATTTGAGAATTCAACTGTTCACTTTGAGTTATAAGTAAGTTTCAGTGATGGGCGCCAGGGGCTCATGTCTGTAATCCTGGTACTCAGGACACTGAGATCTGAGGATCACAGTTCAAAGGAAAGTCCGTGAGACCCCTTTTTACCACCAGAAAACCAGAAGTGGAGTTGTAGCTCAAGAGGTAGAGCACTCGCCTTGAGCTGGGACAGTGCCCAGGCCCAGAGTTCAAGCCCCACGGCTGACAAACAAACAAACAAACAAACAAACAAATAAATGTAAGGTTCAGACAGGCCTGAGTGTGGGAATCTAGGTAATAGCCACACCTTCATATCAAGAAAGCTTCTGAGGGCTGGGAAGGTGGCTCAGTGGAAAAGCGCTTGCCTTGCATTCATGAGGCCCTGGGTTTGATTCCTCAGCACCACATAAGCAGAAAAAAAAAAGCCAGAAGTGTTGTTATGGCTCAAGTGGTAGAGCCCTACACTTGAGCGGAAAAGCTGAGGGACAGCGCCCAGGATCAGAGTTCAGGCCCCATGACCGGAAAAAAAAAAAAAAGGCTTCTGAACCCAACTATCCCACAAGGAAAGCTGGCCACTGCAAGGAAATCAGACCCAGCAAGAGACTACATAGTGAACATTGGGGAGACACAAACTCTGAACATCCAACTTCATCAAACAAATACTACTTACCCTAAAAAGGCACATATCCAAATACATTGATTGTTGATGACTTTAACACACCACTCTTGCCTCTGGATAGATTAACTCAGCAAAAAACTCAACAGAGAAACCTCAAAACTAAGTAAGCTCATAGACCAACTAGATTTAACAGACATCTACAGAATATTTCATCCAGCAGCATTAGAATATACATTTTTTCTCAACAGAACATGGAACATTATCTAAAATACATGACATTTCAGGTCACAAAGCAAATCTGTGCAAATTATTCCCTGCATTCTGTCAGACTACAACAGAATAAAATTAGAGCTCAATCCCAAAAGCCACCATAGAAAATTCCGTAACTCATGGAGACTGAACAACACATTGTTGAATGACCAGTGAGTCATTGAAGATATCAGAATGGAAATTCAAATATTTATGGAATTTAACAAAAGTGGACACTCCTTTGGGACATGACAGAGATAGTACTTGGAGGAAAATGTATAGCTCTGAGTGATTATATCAACAAATTGGAGAAATCTTAAACCAACAGTTTTTTTTTTTGTTTTTGTTTTTTTTTTAATTGTATTTTATTTTATTTGAGAACATACTGTACAGAGGGGCTACAATTACATGGGCAGGATAATGCATACATTTCTTACCAAGCATTGAAACCAACAGTTTTTTGATGCACCTTAAGCTCCTTGAAAAGAGGAACAAGCTAAATGCCAAATGAGTAGACAGAAAAAATAATTAAAAAATAAATCACAAATGAATTCAAGATCAAAAAGAAAACTATAGAAAGAATCAACAAAAGAAAAAGTTGGTTCTTTGAAAAAAGTAACAAAACTGACAGACCCTTAGCAAATCTAACCAAACAAAGAGAGCACACCCAAATAAATAAAATTAGAGATGAGAATCAGAACATCACCACAGAACATTATCAGGGAATACTTTACAAATCTTTATGGTAACAAATTGGAGAATCTAGAAGAAACTGAAGAATTCCTAGCAAATATTGATATGCCCAATCTAAACTAAGAAAGTTTAGACCAACTAAATAGACCCATGGCAAGTAATGAAATGGAAATGGCAATAAGAGATCTCCCATCCAAGAAAAGCCCAAGACCAGATGGATTCACAGCTGAATTCTTTTTTGTTCTATAAGTTTTTTTATTGTGAAAATACTGTACAGAGGGGTTACAATTACATGAGCAAGGTAATGAGTACATTTTTATCAAGCATTGTTGCCTCCTCCTTTATGTCTTCAAAGGAGAACTCACTCCAATATTCCTCAAACTCTTCAATGAAATTGAAAGGGGAAGATTTCTACCAAACTCAATCTATGAAGCCAGCATAACCCTCATCCCAAAACCAGATAGGGAGTCTCATTTGTAATAACTAGAATACACCTATAATTTGACAATAATACAATGAACAGTAAAAGACAAATCATTAAAAAGCAGTCTAAGCATCCACAAATTGAGAACAAAGGAAGATATTCTTAGGAGAGGATAAGAAGGGCTCAATAGCTGTGTGTATATGATCATGTAAAATGATACTTATAGAAATGAACTCCAAGAAATGGGAACAAGAGTTTTTTATTGTAATGTTTGCAGTTATTTCTATTTCTTTCTTTTTTCTCCTTTGGCTTATTCCTTTTGTCACTGTTTTTAATTTCTATGCCCTTTGTCTTGTATATTAGTTTATCTCATTTGGGGAAGGGAAGGAGAATCCCAGAAGGAGTGGAACAAGGGTGAACCAATTCAACAGTGATACTCACTAGAAACTATATTGGAAATAAACTTTACAAGTTGTGGGGGAAGTAGGAGAAAATGAGGGAGGGGATAATACTGTTCATAAGAAATGTAGTCATTACTGTAATTGTAACCCCTCTGTACATCACATTTACAGTAAAGTTTAAATTAAAAAAATAAAGCATGAAGCATAGATGAAGCCAGTGGCATTTCACGACTCATGGATATTTTTTGTCAATAATTATTTGGGCAATAAAGATCATGTCTTCTCTTATAACAAAGCCAGGTTGTTTTCTAAGGCAGAAATTCAGGTAAACATTGCAATGTTTTAAAATTGTCTTTGTTCTCTTAAGTATCTTGAGAAGAAAATGACATCTAAATCTCTGCGTGCATTTAGTCTGAAGTCATGCTATAGATGGCTTATTTAAAAGAAGAAGAGGTTCAAATCATAGAAGGCAGGTAGATAAGCAATTATTGGGATTGAGCAGAAGTTAATTTGTGCAATACAAGTCATAATATTATCTAGCAGTGATATCCATATAATCAAGCATGGATTCCTCCTATGCCCATCTGATTTAAATATTAGGAATGCATTTTTACTTATGTGCCTATTTAAAATTCTCATTTATTCACATTAATACTACTCTCCTCTTCCCACTGTTTTTTTAAGATCCACTCAAATGTGTTGCATGCCTGTGAATTATACCCCAAGTGTGACAGACGACGACTATTTGGAGGATGCCAAGTAGCTGTTGCCTTAGCAACAATAACCAGGGGATGCTTCTCCGAACTCCCGCCTTCTCTCCTTCTTAATCATTTTCATTTTCTCTGTTTTGAGAGTAAGATAACATGGTTACCAGAATTAGCTGAAGCTGATTTCTACTGCTTGCATAATGAAAGAGAAAAAAATGTGGAACCAATGTCCTCCTTTTCCTTTATTTATTTTTTAAAATTTTACTATCAGAGTAAATTCAGTATATCTCTGCAGTCAAGACTGAATGGAGGGTGACTCAGTAGAAGAAAAAGTGTTACATGTCCTCATTCTCATAAAGGATCTATGGTGGGGAATTGTCAGAAATGCTACTACAATCCACTTGTACAGGATGAATAAAATGATTATTGAATTTCCATACAAAGACTAAAAGAACAACATGTAAATTGTATTGCAAGACTCTGTCCTGTGGGTGAAAATTCCTGGACTGATCAATTGAATCTGACTGATCAACTGAATCAATTGATAGGGCAGATTTAATTTTGGTTTTCAGGTGGAGAAATATAAAATAATCAAGAGCATAATATTTCTAGATAGTGAGATAGAAAAACTTCTTTTAATCATTCATGGCTTTATGGTTTGCATCCTTCTCCCACCCAAACTAAGTGCTCAGAGAAAACCAGAGAATGAAGTTTAAGGATATCTGTTTGCTGAGAGAAGTAGAGTGAGTCTTTATGGAGCAAAAATTAAAATTCAGGAACTTCCTTTTCAGAGCCCTTTTTAAGTTCTTGTAAATAAAGTTACATTGGGGAAGGTACAGTATGTGTAGTCAGGAAGGCTCTTTCCTATGCTGGTAGAAATAACATGACATTCATAGTTTCTTCTTCATTTATAATTTTATGTCATAAAAGAAGACATTGACTAATATAAAGGTCAAGTGGTACTTGGTTGGTTTGATGAGATTTAATTATTTTTGTACTTGCTCCTCTACCTTCTAGCATGGATATATAAGCATTAAGCTCTACAAATTCTCACTCATCTGCCTAGGATAGAGGGAAATAGAAATTACTTATGTAATCACACATTATGGCTATTGTCATATTTGATGGCATCCAGATTTGTGTTTCTCCTTCAAAGACTTATAGCTTGTTTGCTTCTTTCATTTTGGATGTTATAATAGATCTCAAACTTATGCATATTTAAGAACAATAACAAATATGTGTAGTTGACATGCAGCATTGTACATTGCAAACCACTTAGTAAGGTTATGGGTAGGAAATGAAATGACAGGGTTGGGATCATGGCTCAAGTGCTAGAGTGCTTACCTAGTAGGTTCAGGGTACCGAGTAAAAACCCAAGAATTGCCAAAGCAAACAAAAAATAGATCTGATGAAATCATAATACAAAAAAAGACAGATCTAGTTATTTTAGCATAATTTATCTGCTAAAAGGTATTTAGACTATTGACTATGATTTCTGAGAGAAACATCAAATTTTTGTCTGGAGAAAGTTTTTATAGAATCATAAAAATAGATACAACTAAATATTTAATAGAAATTTCTTTTATATTCCTTTTCCACATCCTTTTTATAAATAATTTTAATTTCATAGGTTCTAGTAATATTCAAAAGATATACCCCCATGCTACTTTAGGAATTTATATAAAATAAATGAGCTTTACAAATAAGATAATAAGGTATTTTATTAATGATGTGAAACCAGTCCTTCATGTTAACTCTGGAAGAGTTTTTGAAAGATATCATAAAACTTATTCTCCTGTTTATTACATTTATCACAATTTCCCATTCATGTAAAAATCTTTGGAACTTCCTTTGGACTACAGTTTTTGGAATACAAATTATACATGAACATAGTACCTTGAACCCAATAGATGCTGATGTATATTTATTTAGTTGCACATTTCAAATTAACAAACGAATTTCAAGAACTTTGCTCTTGAACCTTGTAGCTTATAGAGCAGGTAATAAGAATCTCATAATAGTCACAGCTGGGAGTTTTTATCTTTACCAAAAGTTACCTCTTAAAATATTTAATATAAACCTTTAAATATTTTATTTATTTGGAATTAAATATTTAACAAGAGATACTATATTTGAATAATTCTAAGTTATAAAGCAATGAAAGGACATATGTGTATAAAAGTATCTCTTCTACTCTATATCACATATATACATGTGTATGTATGTGTGGGGTAGATATGTATGTATATGTGTTTCAACTTGCTTTACATATTGTACAAACTATATACAAACTATACAGAGCTATTAATTTGTTTATTTAAGTTTAGATAAGTTCTCTTGCACAGAGGACTATCTATTTACAAAAGAAAATAGAAATATTTGGAGGTGTGGCTTGAGTGGTAGAATGTCAGCTGAGCAAGCAAGTCAGGTAAGAGTAAATCCTTGAGTTCAAGTCTTGGTATTGCCAGAAAAAAAAAGGAGGAAAAAGGGGAGGAAAAAAAGAAGGGGAGAAGGAGACCCCCAGATCGTTGTTTCCATTCTTTCTTATGTCTACAAGAGATTTTATTTTGCATTTATAGTAAAACTTACAAAACATTTTTTTAAGTTGAAAGATATTCATGTTTTTTAATCTAGTTTCACTAAAAATAAAATTGTAACGAATACCTTATAATAAATCCTTATTTTATGAAAGAACATAGATGTATAGGCTCTGTTCCAAGTTAGGTCAAAATTAGCATGTTTTTAAGTATTAGTAGATATTGCCAGATTGCCTTTCACACATTAGAACTTATTTACACATATAATTACAATGCTCTTTTCCTTCATTCTTGCTTCTAGAATGCTTTTAAAAAAGTTATTTTTGTCAATAGGATAGGTAAAAAATGTCAGATAATTTTACCTAATATTTCTTTTCTACTTGTGATGTCAAGGCCCTTTTTGTATGTTTAAGACTATTTAAATTTATTTTTTCCTTGAGCATAGAAGTATTTTTTTCCTTGCACTAAAAACATTATTGGTGGCTGGACACAAGTGGATCATGCCTGTAAATCCTAGCTACTCAGGAGACTGAGATCTGAGGATAATGATTCAATGCCAGCCCGAACAGGAAAGTCAGTGAGACTCTTATCTCCAATAAACCACTAGGAAACTGGAAGTGGCACTGTGGCTCAAGTGGTAGAGTGCTTGCCTTGAGCTGAAGCGCGCAAAGACAGTGCCCAAGCCCAGAGTTCAAGCCCCACGACCAACACAAGAACAACATCAACAAAAATTGTTAGTATTATTTATTTATTTTCCTGGTCATCTTTTTTTTTTCCTCTTAAGTTATTGTTAGGATCATTTAAGGGCAATACTTCCCTTTTTAGTTCATCATCATCACCAGCTCCTGCCATACTATTTTCTCTAGCAGATGTTCTGCAAAATTTGTTTAGAAATGACCCAGAGGAGTGAAATGAATCTAGGAGGTCTCTAGTACGCTGCCACAGAATTCTGTCCTTGAGTCTGTGCCCAATTACTTCTGAATCTCATAGAGAACAACTAGCAATTATACTTTTAAGATTTTGCTTTGAGAGCTCAGAGAGATATTTGAAATGAAATTGATAAGCACAGTACTGAAAGTGACTCATCATTCATATTTTAGAATATAAAATTTCTTCATGGCTTTTTTCAGTTGTCTGAATCACAGTTTAGTTCTATATAACTAAGAGAACTCTAATGCCCGGTACAGCTTAACCTTTTGTTTCACAATTATTGAGCAAAGAAAACATAGTTATCGAGCAAATAATGAATAATTCTATTCATTTATGAAACCTCTCTGTTACATATTGGAAGCTGCAAAGTGTTGCTGTTAAATGTTAGACAACATTTCTACATTGAGTTTTGAATGAGGCTACACATTTTCAAAATTAATTATCAGTTGATCATTGGGCTCTAAAAATGAAACTGATAATGACTTAAAATGTCTACTTTTCAAGGCTGGGAAGATGGCTCAGTGGTAGAGTACTTGCCTTGCATGCATGAGGCCTGGGTTCGATTCCTCAGCACCACATTAGCAAAAAGAAAAAAAGCCAGAAATGGCGCTGTGGCTCAAGTGGTAGAGTGCTACCCTTGAGCTGAAGAGCTGAGGGACAGCGCCCAGACCCAGAGATCAGGCCCATGACCAGACCCCCTGCCAAAAAAAAATGTCTATTTTCCATAGACATTATTGCTGGTGACTTGGAATTTGCTTCAGCAGCTAGAGACACCTAACAGTTCAAATATAAAATACATTTGTAGTGTTTGAGTGCCTAATGCCCAAAATGGATAGATATTGCTGAGTTTTTAAGTAGAGTTCAATGAATGGTATTTAGGTTTTATTTCCCATTTGAACAATAAAGACTTGCATAAAGAATTCATATGGTGTGAGGGATTGTCTAAGCATGTTAGATTAATAGAATTCCAGAAAGAAATCTTTACTTTTTTTTTGTCTGCAGTGCATCAGTTTTGTAAGTCTTTGTTTTCCACTACACAGAATCAGATATAAATCCAAATAAGACCCAGAGTTTATCCTGTGAATGTATTAGAGTTTTTAGGCTTTAAAGGACTCTGTGAATGACATGTTAAGTCTGGCTTCATTCTACTGTACTATACTTCTGAGGTGTGGTTATATTAACTTCTCTGGAGATTTACACTTTAGAAACCAAAGAAAAATGTGTAGAGACTTAGTAATTGGGATAAAAGGGTCTTTGATTCTAGGGGAATTCAGTAATCATAGGAGTAGTTATCACTGACACATTCCAAGAGGCGTCCCACTTTATAATCAGTCTTAAGTTTTCTTCTGCATTGTAATTCTTTAATGCAAACTTTAAGATTTCTGGTCATTTTGTCAACCTCTGTACAAACTGTTGTAGGAAAGCATGTGAGAGTGAAATGGACAAGACAGAGCATGTTCCACAAAGAGAACCAACAATAGGATAGACAGAAAATAGAATTCAGTAATTTTGTCAATACTGAGCCTAAATAAAACTAATGGAGACTGGGTTTCCTGCATTCATGGGAATAGGGCTTAGGTATTAGTTCATTGGTAAAGCATATGTTCAGAAACTTAGAAGTGTGGTGTGAGAGCAAGGTATAAGAAGATGCGAAAGATATACGGATGGATATTTGTCCTCAGGATAGTTGATGACTGGTTCTTTCCTCAAATTGAGTGCTTATGATGTATGTTTATTTGAAGTTGTGACTATTTTTCTTGTGCATTAGTAGATCATAAATTCCTCGAAAGGTAAGGATTGATTCTTTTTTTTTTTTTTTTCTCCAGTCATGGGGCTTGAATTCTGCGCCTGAGCACTGTCCCTCAGCTCTTCAGCTCAAGGCTAGCGTTCTACCACTTGAGCTACAGCAACACTTCCAGTTTTCTGGTGGTTTATTGGAGATAAGAGTTCACGGACTTTCCTTCCTGAACTGGCTTTGAACCACGATCCTCAGATCTCATCCTCTTGAGTAGCTAGCATTACAGAAGTGAGCCACCAGCTCCCGGCCGGGATTGATTCTTTTTTTTTTTTTTTTTAATTTATTTTTTATTGTGAAAATACTGTGCAGAGGGGTTACAATTACATGGGCAAGATAATGAGCATTGTAACATACTCCTTTGTTTCCCCTTCCCATCCCTTCCCAGCCTTCACCGCTCCCCCCCCAATCCTCCCACCCTCCATCAAAGTTGTAAAGTTCGTTTTCAACATGACAACTTGTACTTCTCATCGTTGCATCGGGTCCACCTGTATCCTTATTTAAATGACTTGTTTTTCCCCTTCCCCTCCACAAATTATACTGACATCAAATATAGTGAAAGCAGGGGTTATACTGTGGGGGCGGGACATACAAAGCAAAAATAATTATCTTATAAATGCGTTAGAAACAAATGTGTGAAATAAAAAAAAAACATTTGAATACATATCTTAGGGTTCATTTTCCTAACATCACCTTATCTGACCTTTTCTGCTTGTCCCACACATATACTAGATATTGCAAATAAGGGAAACCATGGGACCTATGTTTCTTTGGGCTTGGCTTACTTCACTTAATATAATTTTTTCCAAGTCTTTCCATTTCCTAACAAATGGAGCAATGTCATTCTTTCTGATGGAGGCATAGAATTCCATTGTGTATATGTACCACATTTTCTTGATCCATTCATCTACTGAGGGGCATCTGGGTTGGTTCCATATCTTAGCTATGGTGAATAATGCTGCGATAAACATAGTTGTGTTGGTAGCTTTAGTGTGGTCTTGTTTGTAAACATTTGGGTAAATGCCCAAAAGTGGGATTGCTAGGTCATAGGGAAGCTCTATGTGGAGTCTTTTGAGGAACCTCCATACTACTTTCCAAAGTGGTTGAACAAGTTTACACTCCCACCAGATGCAGTAAGGATCCCTTCTGTCCACATCCCCTTCAGCATCTGTTGTTATTAGAGTTCTTGATTTTTGCCATCTAACTGGGGTGAGGTGGCATCTTAATGTTGTTTTGATTTGCATTTCTTTTATGGCTAGGGAGGTTGAGCATTTCTTCATGTGTCTATTGGCCATCCTTCTTTCTTCTTCAGAGAAGTTTTTCTTTAAGTCTTTCGCCCACTTATTTATTGGGCAGTTATTTCTTTGAGGATTTGTTTTTGGGGGATTTAATTTTTTGAGTTCCAAGTATATTTTAGATATGAGAACCTTGTCCATTGTATGGCTAATGAAGATCTTCTCCCAATCGGTGGGCTTCCTATTGATCTTGCTAGCTATGTCCTTTGCCATGCAAAAGCTCTGCAACTTCATGCAACGGGATTGATTCTTATATACCATACTTATCTTCATAATATTCAACAAGGCATAATCCATTAGTATGGTAGTCAGCTTGTATTTGTGGAGAAGATACTTTCTGAGCATTTCTTTTAAGGATGGTATGGTCTATATTCTCAAGTGACTGAAATAATATGAAATAGAGTCTTAAATATGCTTTAGATGTTCTTGTTTGATATATGGCAGTTCATTTATTATGTACTTATCTTTTATTTTGTATCTTATCTTGTACTTATCTTTTATTTTGCCTCATGCCTTTTCAAGACCCCTTGAGTTTCAAGATTCCTTCTAAGGAAGATGAAGATAACTTGGAATTACATTCTTTCCTTATGTTAAGATAAAATAACTAATTAATAAAAATCCTTTGTAGTTATGTTTTAGGAATGGTATATTAATCCTATTCTTTCCTCTGAAGGACTTATTCTCCAAATATTATATGTAACTCTAATTGGTTTCTCCAGACTGGGAAAGCAAACACCTGACCCAAATCAGGAAGAGCAGTGAACAAAAGAATAAGAATGCAATTGGTAGCTCAGTCTGTGCATTAAATCTCCTCACTGAGGAGAGGACTGCAGTAGATCAGGCATCCTGTCTGTTCTAGCCCCATGAATTGAGAGAAAAAAAAAGAAGGATAGGCAGGTACAGTATTTGCTTTTCCAATCATCCTCAGTAATAATACAAGTGGTATTTCCAATTAGGCTTGGTCATTTCAGTTGGCTTCATCATTGCACCAGATAGTGGCTTCCTAAGAAGAATAGCTGAATAAAGGTCTGCTTAATAAACAAAAACATTTTTTTCATGTAGGATGAGTGATAAGGTTTGGTTGTGTTCTCTACTACTGCTTCTGCTTATGCATAGCACATTTCTGAAGACTACAGCTGACACTGAGCCGACTCTCAGTTTTTGTTCAGGTCTGGTTTTGATCTGCAGTGTTCAGGGATGAGCAATTCCTTTCAAGTTATTTGCAAACCTTGTCAAAGCCTGATTGCAGCATGACATTGATGACAGACTGATTATTACTTGTCTCAAAAAGCAGTGTAAGAACATATTGGCTTTCATGCAAACATCCAGCTTGTCATTAGCGTACGGTGCAAATGGCACAGGTTTCATACCGCAATCCAGGGAGCATAGGCAATAGAAGTCGTCTCTGTTTCTATTGGTACTGGAATGATTTCAACGGAAGTGTAGGTATAATTCCTGTGAACTGAAATTCCCACAGCACCAGGACAAATAGTCTTGCTCTGGAATTTCACAGATTATCTTGAGGTTCGTGTATTCTAGTAGGTTAGACAGGAAAAAATTTAGAAGACATAGAAAGCACTATTAAAAGTATTTTTTTCCAGTAAAACAAATTTACAAAAGTTTAGATGGGAGCCCATTTGTAAAGTTCTGCTTGCCTGGAGGCTACATACCACTTGATAATTTCACAATAATTTGAGCCAAATCCAAGAAGATGAATAGGCCACTTGGGAGATAATTCAGACATTTCAACAAGCACTTATCCTTTTCAAACCATAGGAGCCTATTTGCATTAACAAGTATATATATTATAGGTTTTTTTCCCTGTGAATTAATAACTCGATAGTCACTATGTTGAAAATGAACTATACAACTTGTGGGGGCACTGTGAGAGACAAACTTGGAGAAAACGATGGAGTTAATTATGTGACTGCAACCCCTCTGTACATCACCTTAAAAATAAATAAAATAAAATTAAACTATTTATTAAAAATAAATAAAATTAAATTAAACTAAAAAAGAAATGTACTCATCTACTCAGGGGCACCTGGGTTGGGTCCATATCTTAGCTATGGTAAATGATGCTACAATAAACAGAAGTAAGCTAGGCCCAAAGAAACATAGGTCCTATGGTTTCCCTTATTTGTAATAACTAGTATATGTCTGAGGCAAGCAGAAACGGTCAGAGAACTTGACCTCAGGCAAAATGAACCCCAAGATAAGGACTCAAATGGTTTTTCTTTCTTGCTATTGTTTCTAACATATTATAAGATGATTTTTTTTTGTTGCTTTGTATGTCCCCCCTCCATGGTATAACCTCTGGTTTCACTGTATTTGATGTTGGTATAATTTGTGGAGGGGAAGGGAAAAAACAAATTGTTTAAATAGGGATACAGGTGGACTCATTGCAACAATGAGATGTACAAGACGTTATGTCGAAAAACAAACTTTACAACTTTGGGCCGGGGAGGGGGGAGAAGTGGGGAGAGGATGTAGGGAGAGGAGGGGAATGAGGGGTATGGGAAGGGATGGTAAGGGGAAACAAAGGAGGAGGCAACAATGCTTGATAAGAAATGTACTCATTACCTTGCTCATGTAACTGTAACCCCTCTGTATGGTATTTTCACAATTAAAAAAAGAAATATGTACCAAAAAAAAAAAAAAAGAAATGTACTCATTACCTGGCTTATTTAACTGAAACCCCACTGTGCATTACCTTTAAAATAAAATTTTTTTAAATTCTTCATAATTTTAGTTCTATTAAAATGTCACAAAATTGAGCCATATGTCAATTTGTATGTAAGAAAATGTCACTGACTGACTAGTACTTAAGAAAAATGAGTTGCTGAGCAAGTTACTGGTTAATGGTCAGAATCTGTGCTGTCACCTCACTGGGCTCCATGTAGGAATTTCTTGCTTCTGTTGGCTGAACAGTAAGAGCATCATCTCACTGGGCCAGTGATATACATTCCCAGAAGTTATAGGCAACTTTCCCTTTGAAAAAAATGAACTCTGTAAGAAAATTACTTGCTTAAATTTAACGGGGACTTTTACTTAAAGTTTTATATGCATATAGGGAATACTCCTTTGAAAATCCTTTGAGCAATTAGCATACATTTAAAAATGTGAATGGCAGGAATGTGTAGCAGGTAGTGGCTGGGGTATGGGTATTCGTAGGAATGGAGAGGGCAAATGGATAGGATGAAAGAAGGTGAACATGGTTAAATATTGTATGCGCACATGTTCAAATGGAAGAATGGAGCTTGTTGAGATTGGTTTGGGAAGGAGGAGAGAGGAAAAAGGAGAATGAGAGATGAAGTGAGTATAATCAAAATATACTATATAATGTGCATCTAGGGACATGTCAAAGTAACACCTCTTTCTGCAACTCATGTATGCTAATAAAACTGTGGAAAACAGCATATTTGCATGGAAAATAAATCAGTGTAAGTAAGCAGGTATTAAATGAAGACAATCTTTCTCCTACTACAAATTCCCAGTACTCTAAAACATTTTGCCAGTGTGCGTGTATTATTTTCTTTCCTTTATGGCTGTTAATTTTTTTTAATTTTTGCATTAACACATTTATATTGAGGGACTTTCACTGTGATATTTTCATAGAGTCATATAGTGTACTTTCAAAAAATTTACCCTGACTACCATATTTCCATTGTTTTCTACCTCTTGCTCTTTTCAATGTGTTTTTGGTATGATTATCTATCTGTCTGTCTGTCTATCTTGTCTGTCTGTTATTCATTTAACCTTTACATAAGTGTAAGCAGAACTCAACATTCTTAATCATACCTTATTTTCTTTATTGGACTTTGTGGGAATAAGAGTTATGGTCATTGAAAGTATGAGCAGAAAATTTCCCTGGATTGTTTCACAAAGAACCAACACAATTATGACATATTTAAATGAAAGAATATGTATATATATACACATATACATATGTATATATTCATATGCAGTCTATATAATACATGCCAATAAATCGGTCAGAAAATTAATAACTAAAAATTGAGCACCAGGCTTGAAAATCAACTGAAATAAGATGTCTGTATGGTCAATATCCATATGAAAAGGTGGCCAGAGTAATTTGTCATTTGCTCACTTCAGATTTAAGCCATAAGAAACAACAATGAGTTCCCAGAAAATGACATTTATAATTAAAATGCAAAAAACATCAACTGCTAGTCAGGATATAAGTCAAATAGATTTCTTAAAAATATACAAAGTAGTATGGTTTTCAACTCAATAGTCATTTTTGGAAAGATGTTTGGCAGTATCTATACAAACCAAAACTAGATCCACACACACACAAAACTTACCTTTTAATTGCATATAAAACAAAAATGGATTTTTGTGACAATGAAAAGCATGTGCAGAAAAAGCATTTTCCTAGTAATTTTATTTATAACAGTTTCAAACAGGAAACAACCCAATTTGACATATACAATAGAATAAAACATATGTGTCCTGTGTTCTTTACATAATGGAGCATTTACCAGCAATGATTAATAATGGCAGCGAATATTGATAATGCAAATAGTACAAAGTTACTTAACATATTTGAGAAATCACTTTAAAGAGTTTGAAGGGAAATTTTATGATTTGAATGTTTTATTAATGAAGCAGAGAATTAAGTAGATATTTTCTATATTTATGGGTCAGTGAAAAGGGTTGAGATATAAGGATTCTGTTTCTAGTAATAACAAGAAAAGATTGCTAAAAATGGTAATTTTGTTCTTACTTTTCTTACTTTTAAGCAACATGTATTCATTATTCCACAATTCTTATTCTCCAAGTGTGAAAACATTTTGTCCTTGAGATTACTTAGCAAATCAAAAGCTGGACATTGGTTTGCTAACACTGATGAACCTGAAAGAGGAAAGCCAATGAAAATTTAGCAGTAGCCACAATCTGAGTCATGAATCTAACAGGCCTGGACTGAAAGTCTCCTCACCTCCCAGCCTCCATAGAGGGCGGGTTTCCTGAAATCCCAGGAAACAAGCATATGCATTAGTCAGTGTGTGAGATTCCCTGGGGAGGCCTTGGCTGAATGACAAAAAGGAGTCTCCAACTTCTTTGGAAAATGTTTTGCCATTTATCCTAAAGCTAGAACTCTGCCAACTGGAGTCAGTGGGCTATTATAAATTTATATATGCATTTAATCTGCCTCAGGATTTTTTTTTTACTAATATGGTACATCAACATTTCAAAACAACTTTGAAGATATGGAATCTTCCAAAAGGAAGGCTCTTTCCATGTGACAGGCAGCTTCCTTTCTGAGGGAGAGCAATGACTTGTTTGTTTGAGTACGAAACTGACAGTAGGGAAAGTCTGATATATACTTTTGGCTTTTCTACTTCCTTTGGTTGCATATATATATATATATATATATATATATATATATATATACATACATATATATATATATATATATGAACCTGTTAAGGAAGCACACACAATAAAGAAGAACTAGAAACTCCATTGTAATAAAATTTGGGGGAGACCTGGGGGAGAATGATGAAAAGGGAGACGTTGTTGTTTAAGATGCTTTCTACTCATAATCTGACATGGTGATTGAAATCTTGAACAACTAGTTAAAGTTGAAAGAAAGGAAAAGAAAAAAAAGAAGTAATTTGCAAAGTTCTATGACCACTAACTGAGTTACATAGATTCATTTAATATGGTTAGAAGCCTTTGACAAAATCAACATATCTACTTTCTGAGGAACAGAAGCAGATGAAAATGATTTTCTAATATTTTTAATGTAATATGTATATATGTACAAACTCAGTGAAATTATTTTGTTTCCATTATATGATAAAACTAGTTTCAAAAATAAAAATGAGCAAATTTTTGAGATGATAAAATAATGTTGGTGCCTGAAAATAAAGCAGTTCATAGAGGAATATTGATCATTGATTGGATCCTTATACAGAAACAGCCTTTAGTTTGAGGGCTCTGTAGCTATCTTACAATAATAGAAATCACTAAAGGAGGTTAAGGCCCATGTATCAAATAATATGAGCAGTTTTTTGGTGATTGTTGGCAGTATTTGCTGTTTAATTTATTTCTGTAAAAAGACCATTAACCATAGGGTCTGAGAAATATGTCTAAAGACAAACAAAGGAAACCAAAGCTTTCCACAGGAAGTGACTGCAAAGTCAGGGATTAGTGAAGGTTTTGTAGAGGAGTAAAAGTTGTCAATAGCATTGTTTTTTTAACAGTTAGGAAATCACTTTCAAACAAGTCCCCAAAAACTTGGTTTGGTAATTGGTGAAATTAATCAGCTTATTAGATTATTTGTCAGAGATCCAAGACTCCCCAAATCCAAAGTCTAGTCTTTTGAAAGGATGATTAATGAATTCAATACTTAGCCAATTCCTTCAAGCAAGATAAGACATTGAAACAGGAAATGAAAAGGAACTGAGGTAATCACATACAGTTTTAGTAGTTCTAGGTTCACAAGTTAGAAAAGGTATAGTTGTGACCATTTCATAAGTGAAAATGAAGTGAAATTACATGCCTCACTTGAGCAAATGGACAAACTCAGAGGATTATTGTAACTTATATGAAAAGCAACTTCAGGATGATGAGAAACCTTGTTGAAAATCGGAGGGTCTAATAATTTTCCTGTGTTCTATGTTCCTGTGAAGCTGCTACAATAGTGATGGCAGAACCAGAAGGCTATCATTAAACTGGCTCAGTCCACTGAGAATAGCAGAAAAAAGCCCTTATCACAAACATTAAAGTCTCAGTTATACACATACATAGTGCATATGGTGTGTGTGTGTGTGTGTGTGTGTGTGTGTGTGTGTGTGTGTGTGTGTGTAGCATGCACACACACATAGTATATTTCATGGAAATAAAACGAACTATAATAATTATGGTCTTAGCAAAACTGGACACATAGTCAAAGAAGAGTCTCTGAAAAGACAAGGAGGAGAAAATAAAGGTGTGCATAAAAGGGTAGACAAGAATATCTAGTGGGGGATAAGACATGGGCAGGTCACAGTGCGAAAGTCCCCTTATTCTTCAAGTTTCTCACAGTTTCAATTAATAATTAATTCTGGTTACTTTTATATGGTGTAAAAACATATTCACCAATTCTGATTCCTTACTATATTCTTTCTTAAGAGTATTTGCAAATACTCTTGCAACCTTTAATTGTTGCCTTTAGTAAATAAGGATATAAACCTTTAAATTGCTTAAATATATCTTTTACCTTACAGAGTCATTTTTAGAAAACACTTCCATAAACATTTTAAATGAAGGCGCAAAAACAGCAATTAAAATAGATGCTGAATCAATAGATTTTATGTGGCTTTAAAGCCTTCTGATAGAGGCTTGTGTATCTTATTTTAAAGCCAGAGGTAAATAATAAGTTACAAGACCCTACATAATTTCATTATTTTCTAAAGTGCTATGTAAAAGATCTTATTTTTCTCTAAATTTTATTTAAGCATGTTTTGTATAGGTTTGCAAATAAGTATAAAGAGTTCTGGAAGTTTTTGTAACAAAGTAAGCACACACACTCAAACATCAAACATCCACACTAAAGGGATAATAAAGGTTTTATTAAGAGAAAAACAGAAATATTAGTCAATATGAATATTTACATGTGCAGATATTCCACCAAATGCTAAAACTTAGAATCAAATGAAGTATTAATGTTTAAATAGTAATAAAGAAATGAGTGAGTTAAAAATGTTGGCAGCTTAAATACCTGATAGAACAAACGGAATACTGGGATATATCTGCAGTAGGTATGAGGAATGAAAAATAGACTTGTCATAAATTCTAAATGAAGTAAGATATTCTATCTAGGCAGCAGAGATCTGGAATACTAATAGAACAGGAAGCTAACAAAAGAATTGAGATGGTTTAAGACTGTCAGTCTACACTAGTTTCTATTTCTGTTATCTCTCTCTCTCCTTCTTTCCTTCCTCCTTCCCTCCCCCTTCTTTCCTTCCTTCCTTCCTTCCTTCCTTCCTTCCTTCCTCCCCCTTTTTTAATGCCTGTATTAGGGCTTTGAGTTCAAGCCCTAATACAAGCACTGTCCTTGAGCAAAAGAAGCCTGTGAACCATAGCTCCATTTCTGGCTTTAAAATAAAGATAATTGGAGATAAGAGTCTCAGGAACTTTCCTGCTCTGGATTGCTGTGAACCGCTTCTCAGCCTCCTTAGTAGCTAAAACGACAGGCAGCATGAGCTGCCAGCACCCTGTTGCCACTAGCATCTGGCTGTTGGTTTCTTAGTCGTCATCTCTCAAGGTTTCTTCTTCTTGATATCTGTGGTCTTAGGTACTGCCATTCAAAATGTCAGCAACCTCTGAAGATTCCTCTCTTTATCAGTTCAGCAGGTATGTATTTTCCAGTTCACAAGATGAAATTTCTGTTTGAGGACCGTGAAAGCAAGGGTGATACTACCCATCATAGTCAAGGTATGGAATCAGCTCAGATGCCCTTACATAGACAAGTATATCAACAAAATGTGGTACTTATTCATGAGAAAATATATAGTAGAAAGCTACTTGTATTAGAAAGAATCCATTAGAAATGTACTTGAAAGGGATAGGGTGAGGTCAAGGAGGATGAAAAAGAGAAGTCAGGAAAAATGCAATCAATAATTTAATGTATGTTCTACAAAATTAGGAAAAGTGAGGGAAGGAGTGAGTTAGGAGGGATGGGTAAGAATACTGAAAGGGGAGACATTTATCAAGATGCATTGCATTCATAAACTGCTTTGTTAAATGGTAAAGCATTTGTACAACTACATAGGTCCCATGCTTTCCCTTGTTTGCAATGACTAATACATGCCTAGGACAAATAGAGAAGGTCAAAGGCTATGTACATATGACCACATGAATCATATTAAGCAAAATGTACCCCAAGACGGGGATATGAGTGGTTTTTTCTTTCTTGTTAGTGTTTTAAATGTACTTATAATGCACTATGTGATTCTTTTTTTAATAAGTTTTTTTGTGAAAATACTGTACAGAGGGGTTACAGTTATATGAGCAAGGTAATGAGTACATTTCTTTTCTTTTCTTTTTTTTTTTTTTTTTGGGTCCGGTCGTGGGGCCTGAACTCTGGGCCTGAGCACTGTCCCTCAGTTCTTCAGCTCAAGGATAGCGCTCTACCAGTTGAGCCAAAGCGCCACTTCCAGCTTTTTTCTTTTTGCTTATGTAGTGCTGAGGAATCGAACCCAGGGCCTCATGCCTGCAAAGCAAGCGCTCTACCACTGAGCCACCTTTCCAGCCCATGAGTACATTTCTTATCAAGCATTGTTGCCTCCTCCTTTGTTTTTCCATCCCTTCCCTTCCACCTCCACAACTACACTCTCCCCTCCTTTCCCCCCAAAATTGTAAAGTTCATTTTTTGACATAAGGACTTGTACATCTCATTGTTGCAATGGGTCAACCTATATCCCTATTTAAACAATTTGTTTTTTCCCTTCCCCTCCACAAATTATACCAACATCAAATACAGTGACAACAGGGGAAGGGACATAAAAAGTAACAAAAAAAATCACATGATACATTATAAATACGTTAGCAACAATAGCAAGAAAGAAAAAACCACTTGTGTCCCCATCTTGGGGTTCATTTCGCTTAATGTCATCTTATCTGGTAATATATGTGGCTTTTGGCCTTTTCTACTTGTCGCAGATATATACTAGTTATTGCAAATAAGGGAAACCATGGGACCTATGTTTCTTTGGGCCTGGTTTACTTCACTTAATATTGATTTTTTCCAAGTCTTTCCATTTCCTAACAAATGGGGCGATGCCATTCTTTCTGATGGAGGCATAGAGTTCCATTGTGTATATATACCACATTTCCTGATCCATTCATCTACTGGGAGGCATCGGGTGGAACCTTACTGCATTGTTGGTGGGAGTGTAAACTTGTTCAATCACTTTGGAGAGTAGTATGGAGGTTCCTCAAAAGACTCCACATAGAGCTCCTCTATGACGGAGCAATCCCACTTTGGGGCATTTACCCAAATGATTACAAACAAGACCATACTAAAGCTACCAGCACAACTATGTTTATTGCAGCATTATTTACCGTAGCTAAGATATGGAACCAACCCAGGTGCACTATGTGATTCTTTTGTTGCTTTTGTATGTTCTTCCCCCACGGTATAACTCCTGTTTTCACTGGATTTGATGCCGGTGTCCTGCATCTTGTATATACATTTTTGTAATTTGGGGAGGGGAAGGGATATAGCAGAACGCTTAAATGGGGATGCAGGCTGACCCATTGTGACAATACGATGTACAGGAGACTATGTTGAAAACAAACTTTACAATGTCGGGGTGGGAGGGGGATTGGGAAGGTGGGGAGGGTAGTGATGGTAAGGGGAAAATAAAGGAGGAGGTAACAATGCTCGCTATGAAATATACTCATTACCCTACTCATGTAACTGTAACCTCTCTGTACAACATTATATATATATAAACACACATACATAAAGGACATAAAAAGAACCCTAACAAAACGGAAGAGTCCTTCATTGAGTTTTGGCAAGATCATCACAAACCATACAAAATGGATTGTGTGATTCTCAGCATTTCTAATCAGGAGCAGTGTAATAGTGTGTTATTTTTTTTTCTAGAGAGCTGATTCTACTGTTCTACTGAACTAAGGCAGTGAGAGTCAAAACTTTTTCCTCATATTTTATTTTTGGTTAGACTTTAAAATAAAAACTGACAACAGACTAACAGGAGAAAGGCATAGTGATACCTTTAATATCAGTTTTATGTGATAGAGGAAATGAAGACCCCCAAAGACACAAAATCTCAATGCTTTTATGTTAGGTTAAACAAAGAGACACAATCATAGAGCAGGAGCAAAAGTATGTAGGAGGCTAAAGAAAGATAAGAGTTATTTGAACAGGGCCTCTTGGAACAGAGTTTTCTTGGTGTCAATTTCCTGTTCTTGATAAGAATGTTACTTTCATTCTGGTATACACAGGATATCTTCCATGTGAGAATTTTATCTCCTTTCAGGAAGGAAAAGGAGAATCAGCGCATCATTTTTGCATCTGATTTTTTTAATGCCTTCAACTCAAAATAATTCTTGGACCAAAATGATATATTTTAATGTGGTATAGTCAGTGTGCACCAGGGCTTTACTTGGTGAGGTTATTTTTCCTATAATTGCTAGGAAGCAAAATTTGTAGGCCACTACTTTAAGACACAAAAGTGTCCTCTTTATCAAATGTTTATTCATTATTTTAGAATCCAGTAGGATTACTAATGCTGGATTATTGATGTCATTACAATATTAGTTGGCACTTTAAGGAAGAATTTATCCCGCCCTTCCCTTCCCCTCTCCTCTTCATTCCCTTCTTTGCTATCTTCTCTCCTCCTTTTGCCTCTCTCCCCCTCTCTTTCCCCTTTTCTCCCCTTCACTGTCTTCCTTTCTCATCTTCAGTCTTCTGAGAAATTAGGGATTTTTTTCATTTTAATCAATGAGTTACAAATTATTATCATTATTTTTACATATTTTGAGCTGAAGGTGACCATATTTGGTCTGTAAGTCTCCTTAAATCTTTTGCTCTCTTTATGTGTTCTGATTACTTCTGAAGAACTTCCCTTCCTTCCTGGACAGAAGATGTCTTTTTTCTTTCACCAAAATATTCTGAAATCCAGACATCCTTGGCACTTCAAGCTAGTGAGCTTCTAGTCTTCTATAGCTTCTCTGTTCCCTTTCTTTTGCCTTTGTGCTGGATATCAATCAGGAGAACTCCTCATTTGAACTCTAGTTCTCCATCCTCATGAAGTCATTTCCATTACATTTAGCAGATTCAGTATACAATCTGGAAGGTTTGGGACATCTTTCTTAGAATCCTCAGAAGATGAATATTGTATTTTCTTCAAGTGCTATCACTTTTGCCACGGAGATTAAATAAGACAGACAACGTTGCTGACAGTGGTTTCTAATGGAGGACAATTAGCATCAGGTGGACCCATTGCAACAATGAGAAGTACAAGTCATTATGTCAAAAACGAACTTTACAACTTTGGTGGGGGCGGTGGGGGGGAGGGTGGGAGTGGATGGGAAGGGGAAACAAAGGAGGAGGCTACAATGCTTGATAAGAAATGTACTCATTATTTTGCCCATGTAATTGTAACCCCTCTGTACATTATTTTCACAATAAAAAAACCTGTAGCTAAAGGATTATTTTATTCAAGTGAGCATATATTAAAAGAAGGAAGAGAGAAAGGAAGGATAGGAAGAAAATAAGGGAAAGACAATGAAAAGAAGGAAAATGAAGAAGGGAAGGAAGGAAAGTAAGCAGTAAGGCAGACAGACGTGGTTGTGTTCTCTGTTATTAAAGTCCAGGAAGACATAGTATGCATTTCAGATGATTACATAAAACAGTTTAAGGGAGGAACAGTGTATAGAGTGTGAGCAGGGATAGGAAGCGAATAAAATCTGATGAGACTCACCAGTACTAGTAAAAGTAGAGAGATATAGTTCTCTGAGGACAAAGGGACATAGGAAACTCTCAGAGCTGGGGTGGATTAGTAGAATGAGTACTATAGAGGATGACTGTCTGGTGCAAACATTAGTTTTGGAGAGACACAATCACTGTCACATTAGTGGCCCAGATACAGAAGGAAGGCAGAGTTAATGTAGATTATTCTCAGGCTTTTCTGCCTGGAGTTCTTATTGGCCACACCTAACTGAAGGGCAGCTGAAAAAGAGATGAAAACAGGAAGTTCCTAGCAGTCGTATCCAAGAACACCAAGAAAACACAGAGGGGAAAGTGGTTCAATGGGCAACAGCGGCTGAGCAGATGCATATTTTCCCACCTAGCCCCCTTCACTATTATGCCTTCTTCAGCCTCTTTCTTTCTTTCTCTTTCTCTCTCTCTCTTTCTTTCTTTCTTTCTTTCTTTCTTTCTTTCTTTCTTTCTTTCTTTCTTTCTTTCTTTCTTTCTTTCTTTCTTTCTTCTCTCTCTCTCTCTCTCTCTCTTCTCTCTCTCTCTCTCTCTCTCTCTTTCTTTCTTTCTTTCTTTCTTTCTTTCTTTCTTTCTTTCTTTCTTTCTTTCTTTCTTTCTTTCTTTCTTTCTTTCTTTCTTTCTTTCTTTCCACTTGTGGGACTTGAACTCTGGGCCTGGGCTCTGTCCCTCAGCTCTTCAGCTCAAGGCAAGTGCTATGCCACTTGAGCCATAGCACCACTTGAGCCATAGCGCCACTTCCAGTGGTTTACTGGAGATAAGAGTCTTGCAAACTTTCCTGACCAGGCTGGCTTTGAACTGTGATCCTGAGAACTCAGCCTCCTGAGTAGCTAGGATTACAGACATGAGCCACCAGCACCTGGCATAGATGCTAAGTTTTCTTATGCTTAATGCCTTAAAAATACACTTAAACATACATAATTCAGCTCCAAACTTCTGCTATTCACAAGTGAAATCCCATCTACTTTATTAGATAGTGCTGGTACCTCTTTCCTGCTCTTGAAAAATCCAATTTGTTATTCCGTGGAGAGAAAATATGTCAGGTGCATATGTGGATAAGGCAGTCATCAGCAAGTCTGCATTCAGCTCACACAGTCTAACCCTGTTAGAGACTATCAGTTAGGGTATTTTCAAGGGGACTGAAGTTGATTATGAGAGAACAAAGAAGAAGCAGCAAAAGTCATGCAACATAATAAAAATGGAAATTAGTTTAAATTCTCAATTCTGTTTTCTTTGCCAATGAACATAAAGTTCATGTTCTGCACATCTGTTTGCAGAGATGGAAGCTACAGTTATGTGAGAGTAAACTAAAATAAACCCTAAATAGATTTCTCAGATCTTCTTCAGTAATGAAAATCTATATCTTGGTTCATCTGTGGATAGATTTTTTTGAGACATGCTACTTGGAGTTTTCATGCTGGCTGCAATTTTCTTCTTTTTCACCTGAACTATGAAATCACACTGTTTTCCTCTTATGTTTTTCCTTCTTAAGCACGGCTAGCAAGCTATCCTGATCTGGTGACAATATTACTTCTGTAAGATATTTACAGGCACACATCTGCATTAAAAACATTATAAAATTAGTATAAAGAAAATATAAAATATTATAAAGAAGAGATTTTATAAAAGTCTGCTACAGATAGAGCGTTTCTAAGTACATTTTCACTAGACTATAAGCAAGGTCCTTTTTTATTCTGTTTATTTTTCCTTCTCGTTCTCTGAACCATTTTGCTGCTGTCTGCAGCCTGAGACTGCAACGCCGCGAAAGGCGACTAGCAAGCAGACGTGACTAGACACAAAGGTGATAAAGGCACGTCTCATTTCAATGTTCACCCAGAGTGGAATGCAAATGGTAAGCAGTGCATGACAAAAAGTAAATTAGATCTTTCAAACCTCCCTTTAAAAAATATAATCTTAGATTGTATTGGCAGTCTGGTAGGGCTTTTCTGTGAATATAGGATTTTTAGCTCAGCAAAATCCCCTTAAAAGCCAGAGAAGAAGTAATACAACTCTGTCCCTTCCACATATATATATATTTATATATTTATGTATTATTTATATTTTTATATAATATGTATTTCTTCCATTTCACACAGCTTTATGAAATCCATATCTATATATGTTTTTCTGATAGATTCTTTTGAATGTATCACTTAATTACTCATTCTCATAGCTATACCTTTTTATATCTACTAGTCTAAAATACCTAACTCCATGTTGTAAATTTGAAGGTCAACAAGAAATTTCTTTGTTCTTGGGTGATCACCAGTGGCAGGGAGCCATATTAGGAGACACATGATCTAGATCTAGACAAATGACTTAGACAATATGGCATACCTGCTTTATTACAGGTATGTGTATAGCATCTGGAGGTTGTAACTAGTTCTGCCTTTTGGAATTAAAGTGTTTCCAAAACAAACACATTAGAATTAGATTTTGGAAGATAAGATGGAAGGAATTTGTCAGATGCATTGTAGAGAGAAATACATTCTAGGCAGAAGGCACAAAATGTTCCAACACATTACTTTCTTGAGTTCAATTCAGTAGGAGTTTTAGACAAATATTGAGATATGTGTTAAGGTAAAAACATGTTTGAATTTTGACTGAGTCTTGGACAAGCTGTCTGCTAAAAGCTTTAGTGTTTTAATATCTGAAATAAGACATCATCAGTACATTTATACTGCGTTGATTAAATGATAACAACTGTACCAGTTAAGGTATGAAGGAATGAAGGTAAAACAGTGCAGTGTGATTAGGACAGGCTTTGCCATGAGATCATCAAAAGTGTTAAATTGTTCTTATACTTACTTGCAGAGTGATCTTTGACAACTCATCTGCTGTGAATTTCAGTATTCTCATCTGTAAGATGAACACAGTGGAGCCTTGTAGAACTGCTGGAAGATTGGCTTATAGCACATGGTCTAGCTCATATCAGCTGCTCAATAACTAATAGTACAAAGAAGAAAGTTAATCTAAAGCCACAGGGCAGGGACTGTTCTATTTATAGAAGAAGTTGTCCATTTCACTTTTTAACAAATCAAGACCTTCCTACTTTATAAAATAGTATTTTGCAGTCGCCATCACTTGAGATATGCAATTTTCATATATTCCCTCTGTATGCCATAATTCGTGGGTACAGTGGGACAAGTGGGTATGAAGGGACAGGTGGGTATGAAGTGTTAAGTAGAGGCAAAGGGAAGACATGTGCATAAAAAGCAAGTTCTTTATGCCATTCTAGAACCTTTATCCCGATGCCCACTTTCAGCAAAGGTTTCCAATATAAGACAATGTAATTACAATATAGCAAGTCCTAAAACATGCATCTGAGATAGATTGAAATCAGGATGAGGCTAGTGTTTTTCTCATGGAACAGATTTCTTTGTCTCCTGCCACCATACACAAGCAGAGCACGTCAGCAGTAGCAGAGGGAGATTTGTGATCTGAATCTCCAGCATGAAGTTGTTTACTGTTGAGTATAGTCAAGCATCATTGCGTTTTCTTCTCTCTTTAATACAGTACTGGCAGTCAGATGGCTTAAAGCATCTCTGTCCAAATGGAATCTTTCTTTGCTTTGTTCTCTCTTCCCTCTGGCTCAGACACATGGCCACCTGGCATATGCTGTGTGTTCTCTGGGCAGAGACTGCCAGCAAGCAAACAAAGCCTGTATGGACATGCAGGATAGATTTGCCTTGATGGCTGTGAATTCAGTCAAACCACTGGTCATTCGGTCAGACCTGCCTGCAGATCAAATGTTTTCTTTGACAGAACTAATGGTAGGAACAGTAGAGCTTGTCATGTAGAGACACAGAAAAGAAGGCTAGTAATTCACAAGTTTCCCTTCAATGTCCCACATCTCTAAAACACAATTCCTTAACAACTTTGATATTTTTTTAATTTCTAATTAGATAATTATTGGCCTAAGCTATCCAATTACTTTAGACTTCAGAGGAGAGAGGAAAAAAATCAAAACCTCTATCTGTCCTTAGACATTACAGTGTTTTTTAAAAAACAATAGCTATTTTAGATATAACAAGCAGTACTTAAGATTAGTATAATCCAGGAGGTCATTTCTTGATATATCTAAATTACAATAAAAACAATTTAGAAGGAGAAAGAGAAAACTTGCAAATAGAAATGGCTAATAGGCCTTTTTTAAAAGTTGTAGAAGTTGTAGTCTTTCATATTTTTGCATTCTATCTCTTTCTCTCTTTTTTTTTTGGTGAGGGGATACTCCATGGATCTTTCTTTCTAAAAAGTACCAAACAGTATAAAGGACAGAAAAGAGTCAGTTTCTTAATTTCATGAGTTTTCTAAAATGATAAAATGTTTAAATGCATGATTATTGCTGCTGTTATCTCTGTGGGTTTACCAAAAACCAATATATTTATGGTTATGAGAGAACAGTGACTCCCCAAGCTGGTTCCTTTTCTGTTGTTTTCCATACACAATACATGGCTACCTGTTACATGAACACACTGAAATTAAAGGGTGCTCTTTCTTCAGAGGTACAGTGTATACATTTGATTTGTGATATAAATTTCAGAGGACAGACTACAGAGAATTGGAGGTATTTCAGCTTCTGAGACAACTAATCCAAAGCACAATATTATATAGTATTTTTATATGATGTAGGATATCCAAATATTTTAAAGCCAGGTATTGTGGTACACACAAGCTCTATGCCGACTCAGGCAGTGGTACCAAGGCTACTTCAAAATAAAGGCAGAACAAAACAGCTAAAGTTCAAGCTGTAGAACTCTACCACTTCAAATATATATACTAAAATATGATATTAAAATTGAATTATCTCCAATTTATATTTATACATGTATATAATTGAAATCACACAGAAATGGAACTAATTGGGAACATTTATGTAGGAAATTCTGATTCAAATTGTAACATAAGATTTAGTTACTTGCCTACATAAAAGGTCACAGTTTCAGGGAGATCTTCTTGGGAAAGAGAATATTTAGATTAAAGAAAGAAGAAATGTAGTAAGACAGTCTACCCCAAAGGGCACATATCCACCATTTTCACTGCTTCAGAGAGTAAATGGATGAATGTCGCCATCATACTCTCCAGGAACTTCTTCATTCTGCATCTTGAGACAAAGGCTATTCATAAAAATCAGTTGTTCTGCTCTTGATTTGATGGGAAATACCTGGACATCAAATTCTCCTTTGTTCGGACAGTGAAAACATTCTATTTTGTGATCCAGTTTCATTGGGTAAATGGTAGGTTCTCCAAGTTGGTGTACTGATTCTCTTTAGGAAGGGCTATTGATCTTGTAGATCAAAAAGACTTTGCTTATTTTTCTCACGTACTCATTTGCATCAAGGAAGGAGTATTTAATAGTCATTAACTTCTAAGAGTCATGCACCTGACCTCTCTTCCTCATATCTATGGTTATACCAAAAGCCAGTCAAGTTAGGAACACATTTGAGCAAATATTAGAATAGAATCCTGTTGTATGTGTATGCAAGTACTCAAAGAAGGAAATGAGACCTTACTGTAAAGAATTCATTCCCCCAAATGCAAATATGTGGTCCAAACTTGACATAAATAACTTCTAGGCTAATATAAGTCCTATCGTATCATGAATTGCTAGGTAGCATAAAGGGAAGGAATACTTTACTCACAGTTTTAATTGAATTTAGTCTTATGATGAACAGAAAGTTTCCTGCTGTTTACTTAAAAGTCAGATCACAATCTAAAACATCATAAAAAGAATTTTCTTTGTAGATTGACATTAAATGTATATATTAAAATAGGTTATGAATGGCTTGCTATTCAATTTTTTGGAAACTTTCTCTAATCATTTTATTTGAATCCCTTTGAAAACATGCCATCTGTTGAATTTTCTAATATTTATTCTATACATGATTCTTATTAAATAATTTTTAAATTGGAAAGTTATTCATTTGTATGTTTCATAGAAGCAGCAGACAAGAGTGTAGATAGTAAGATTGAGTAATGGCTAGACTTCAAAACTATTTTCCCAGGTTACAGTTTAGTGAACATTATATTAAGCCAGACCCACAGAATATTAAAAGAAGGAAAAACTTGCAGGTCATTTTATCCAGATCCATCAATTTTACAGATCAAGAAACTAAGTGGAGGGAATTAGGTGGCTCATGTCTAGACAATATCAAGTTGTTAGGTGAACCTGAACCAAATCTAAATATTCTGTATCATGATACATGTTTTCTACTCAAATTATGCTAATTTTCTAATTGTTTTTAATGTTGTTTGAAATTTACTATAATCACATGATTAAAAATTTATAAAAGATATAGACTAGTCTCTTGTAACTACTTCTAACCTCTCCTTTCTCCATGTCTTCCAAGTCGTTGAAAATGTATTAAAAAAAAGTCATCTTATCAATGTCCCTTCTGAGAATCTCACTTCAAATCAAACCCCACGTCTTTACCACTCTCTAACCCACTTACTATTTTTATAATTCCAAAGTTAAGTTAAAACAAATAGAGCAACTTTTTGTTGTTTTGGGACTTGAACCCAGAGCCTGGGTGCTGTCCCTGAGCTTCTTTGCTCAAGGCTAGCACTCTGCTACTTTGAGTCACAGCTCTACTTCTGTTTTTTTAGGTCCTTAATTGGAGATAGAGTCTTAGCATGCTCAGACTGGCTTCTAATTACGATCCTTTGCTTCCTGACTCTTATGAGGTAGGCAGTTTTTATCTTCTGTGGATTTCCTGCCATAATGCTCTGCTTTGCTTTGCTGTAGGCCAGAAAGCAAGCAAGAGACTACTATAGACTGAAACCTCGAATACCAGCAGAACAACACCTTCAGATCTCTCTCAGTCTGTCACTCTAACCCTTTTCTGACTCTGATCCCTCTACTTTAAAAGGACCCTTCACATCAGATTGAGAACATGTCAAGAGAATCTCCCTATCTCAGGATGCTCAATGGAGTCAATCTCTGAAACCTCTTTTGCTATAGAATGTAAAACATTCACAGGTCATAGTAATTAGGATGCAGACCCCACATCTTATACATGGGAACAATATTTAGTAAAATTAGCCTTACTTTAAATAGAAAAAAATTATAAATGATATAGCCAGTGATTGTGTATTCCAGCCAGAATGGAAGCCTGGGGAAAATGGATTCAGGTAGAATGTAAGAAACCTATTTTGATAGTTTTCAGATACATGTGTTAAGGTACGATAAGGAAAAGATGAGCTCAGGAAAGTGAGGGTTATTTCAGGGATAACCATTGTTTACCACTGTCCTCAAAGAGTTGAAATTGTATGGAGGTGTTGTATCCAACTTTGTATAGATTATTTCACTTTCTTTTGTATTACCCATCACTAAATGAAGTGAAATTCTCTGGAAAAGTTATTTGTAAGAGATACCTATAGGGTTAGACATGTGGAATATATTCTAGATTTCAAACCCTCATCTATTCTGCTGATCAATGTCTCTCAAGTTTGCTTCTTACTAAAATTCTTATAAATCTACAAGTAAACACACTAGATGGTAAAGGATAAAAAAATTGTACTTCGACATGATAAACAGGGCTCTAAACATTCACACATTGAGATCAAAGGAGGCTATTTTAGGAAAAGATCAAAAGGCTCAATAGCTATGTACATATGATCATATAAAACGTTGTTTATCAAAATGATCTCCAAAAAAGGGAAACGAGAGGTTTTTTATTATTTTGCTTTTTTTTTCTTTTTATAAAAAATCTTTTTTTTATTTTGCTTTTCTTCTTTTTGGTTTTTTTCCTTTTTTTCCTTTGTCATTGTTTCGATTTCTGTCTTTTGGATGTAAGTTTATGCGTTTTGGGGAAGGGAAAGGGAAGCAAAAAAATGGGAGGACAAAGGGTGAACAAATTGCAGCAGTGATACTCACTAGACACTGTGGAAAATGTACTATACCACTTGTAGGGGAGGGGCCAGAAGGGAAAAACTAGGAGAAAATGAGGGAAGAGGTGACACTATATCCAACTGTAACCTGTCTGTACATCACCTTTACAATAAAAATAAATAAATAAATAGTTCTATGAGACTGTGTGTGTGTGTGTGTGTGTGTGTGTGTGTGTGTGTGTGTGTGTGTGTGTTCCAAACTTTAGCGAGCTAAATAACACCCTTTCCACCAGCACTACTCAGACCAGTTACCATTCCTGTGGATGCAGAGAAGGGATCTAATTCATGATTCACAGTGAGCATCTCACCTGCAGGAAATATGCTTTGGTTGGTATTTTCTGAAATATGCCTCCATTGAGCAATTTTATTACTTCCATATTATTTCTTGCAATTTCTTCTATGTAGTTTCTACTCGACACATACATTTCAGTCTGCACTCAAGAATACTTGCAAATGTGGTTAGAGTCAGTTTTATTTTCCTTGTGGCTTTTGCATGATTTCTAAAAGAGGAAAAGGAATGGTACTGACTTATGCAAAGAAATCCCCTTAATAGTTTCTTATATAAGATCCAGAAAGTAATATGTTTCAAGTTGGGGAACAAATAACCCTCACGTGATGGTATATATTATTGAGGTAAGTTTCCATTATACATAGTGTGATTCATCCGTAGCTTTGCGAATTACCTTTGTGTCTTTTTATTTATTGCATTATCCACTGAGTTCCTACAACAGTATCCACTGAATATTAAGAACGTCACCAATATTTTCTGAAATCTAATGGATAAATTCAGAGTGAAATTGAATATCAAAAGAATAGTGTGATTCTTTTTCTGCTAAAATTACATAAAATATATGGAAGTGCTAGTTATTCAATATTTTTTTGCCTACTCAATAAATCTCTCTACTCAGTCAGCACTTTATCTACTCACTTGTTTCTGAAATAATTTTGTTAAACATTAAGGCAATAATTTTAAATACAACTATTGATAGACAACATATTTCTACAGTACTGGTAATATACAAAGATATTACCTATGTGTTACCTCATCATATGTAATTAATTGAATATACAGAATAGCTTGATAAAATAATGTTGCAAATGTTTCGATCTAGATCAGAATATTGGCACAATGATTTATTTGCAGTGTTTCAATATGTCTGTTCTTTTTACCTAGTTCAACATTTTATCATTATAGAAATTAGCTGATCAATAAAGAATTAGAACTTTTCAATAATTTCTTAATAGAAAGGACAGTATGTTAGAAAGTTATGTCTTTTTTTTTTTTAAAAAAAAACAACTTTAGTTTTGTTGTTTTATCTTCCTGAAACATTAAAAGTGACATGATATTAGAGAGGCAATTCATGTAATTACAAAGAGTTTTCTAATCTCTGAATTTACTCTGATATGTAATCTTCTCAAGATGAAATAAAAGCCTTGGGTTAGTATGCTGGTTAAGAAGACATCAATTTTCAATTATTATCCAGTATACAGTAACCCTACTGAGCATGAATACTGTACTTTGTATTAATTATCTTAATTGCTCTTTTATTAATCTTAACAACTAGGATGATATCTACAATGAATTTATAAGAAGATTTACATAAGTTTATTTTCATTCCCCTTGGAATTTTATTATATCAGATAAGAAATATAAAAATATCTCACATTCTTCATTTGCCTTTGATTTTTTTGCAAAGTATTTCAATTATTTCTTAAAAATAATTGTTTTATTTAGTTGTAAAAACATAGAAGAGAAATTCTCAAATATTATTTATATTTATTGCTTTTAGAACATTCACATTGCCAAATATAGACATTATTTTCTTTATCTTCAAGGAAGGAGAAAAGTATTTTCTCACCTCTCATTTTGTAATATGGAAAAAATATATACCAATTTGCACACATCTATGGATTCAGCTATAACTGCATTTATATATCTGATAGCAATTGTTCCTTCCTTCTATTGATCTGTCTGTAAGATCTAATACTAGTTGACATTTGAAATTGAGAAATTCATAGCCCCGTTGTTTTAGTGGGCAGTCCTAGAAGTCTAATTCCATATTTATATTCATGTCCTATAAAATATTTATTTTAATTTAATGGGAATTATAACTTGCCAAAAATTTAGAAATGGACTACTTGAAGAATCATCCTAAAGCCACATTCTTAAAATGGTTCTTGGTTACTGCAGAAGTCAGCCTCAACTTTGGTGGGCTCCCAATAATCCTACAGTCTTTGTCGATCTTATCTTCTCAAGGGAGCAGAGTTGTCTCACTCATTTTAATAAGCAGAGCATAGCAGAAACAATGGGTTAGTAGCTTCACATTTAGGTGTTTTAAAAAAGCTACATGCTAATAAAAATCATCAAAAATTTCCCCATGAACATCTAATTATCCCTACTTGTTACATATCAAAGTTAATAGCTCCTCAATGTAGTCAAGTTGAAGTATTCTCACAATATCAGTCCGTGTATGATGTTGTACTAAGAAGACTAAGAGGTACTTTTAACTGTTCTGATGCTGTCCAAACAGAATTTTGTTTCACTGTCTCTGGAAATATAAGCAGACGTATCACTTTCCTTCTTAATAGTCCTTTGAGAACAATCTTTCTCATGAGCACCAAAGCATTTCCTTAAACAGTTTGTAGCAAATGTCCTCCTTGTTGGCAGAAGACATCACATGGAGCCTTTCCGATATTTTTTCTAAGTCATAAATATATTGTGAGTTCTTATACTATTCATCTGCAAGTGCTTTTGTGTTTTCTCTTCTTCAAGTCTGATTTCTGAATTTCCAACTGCCTTCTTCCCTTTTCTGTCTTTTCATTTTATAAGGCTTTATGAATCTGGTTACTGAGCATAGATCCTGTAACCAATGTATGTTGTATCCGATACGTTCTCTTTTAAACAGACAAGAATGTATTTCTCTTTGGAGCGATCAAAGGGACAAAGCAGTTCAGAAATTTCAGACAATGATTGTGAAGAAGTACATTTATAACATATACAATTATGGGTTGAACATTTTCCTGTTCCTTCTCTGGACAAATACTGAAAAAAATATTGGTTAAGAAAGAGTCTTAGGTACTTTGTTTGGATGAAGCTCATATTTTATTTATTTGGGCAGTTATAAAATGCAATTCTTTCTTGTGGTTCATGAAATAATAAATTTCAAATCTATATGTCAATGGGAAATGAAAACATTAAAATATATATTACATTTTCTGGGAACCAAGGAGCTGGCATTTTGCTGAGGTATCCATTGTTCAAAGCCACAGCTTAAACTTCTCTGGTGATTCTTAGTCAGAAGCAAATGCTAACACATTTTCCTAGAAAAGGCAAATTCTTCAGAAAAGACAGATGTAGGGCTCTTCATTATTGTAGATCCCTACTTACCTTTGTAGAAGAATCTGGAAAGAATCAGTAGCACCAAAGTAATCACACATTTAATTTATATGACTAAAAATAAAATAACAACAAGGAGGCAACAATGCCTGATAAGAAATGTACTTGTTATCTTGCCCATGTAATTGTAACTCCTCTGTATGGTATTCTCACAATAAAATAAAATAAAATAAAATAGTATACCCTTCTTGAGCCTAAGATAAGTCAGACATATTGCATCTTACTAGGCAGGTGGATAGTGACTCCTAGTCCTTATCTGGTAATGTTTTACCTCCCTTTACAAATCATGGATGGATTTATAAACTAAGAAAAATGAAAAGATTATTACTTATGCTTCTTATTTTTTTCCCTAAAAACAAAACAAACAAAAAAGTAAAGAGAAGTTGAGTAGGAATATCTTGTTAATGTGCCAAACTCATTTATAGTCATTTAATGTCATTTTACTCCTCATCTTTTAAGGGAAAGCGGTGTTACTTGTTGACATTGTTATTTGTGTCAAGTAGTAAAGTCTAGAATTTGAATCTACAGAGGTGCAAGAATAGAAGCTAGAAGGATCTGTGTCTGGATGTGCATTTATCTCTATGGGAAATAGTACACATATTTATGTGGTTGACTAATTCACTCAAAAATGGAAAAAAAATAGAAGTGATTGCAAATCTAGACTTTCATGTTTGGAGTCAGCATAGCCTGGAATCAAATCCTGGGTTATTCGATAGGAGTCCAGCATGGCTTGGGATCTGTTACTTAGGTTCTTCAGGCCCTATTTGCTCTCTCCCTATAAGGAGGATCAGGTTACATATTTCTCATGGTGACTATGAATATTTCACTATTGGAGTAAAAAAAGAAATCAGAAATATGCTTTCCATGACTAATGATGTATTTAAGTTATAAAAACTTTAGCTAAACTGATGTGGACCTGACCACACCTTACTAAAAAATTCATAGCTCAATTCAGAAAATACTTCCTTAAATGTTAGCATTTCCCAGAATAGAAGTTTTACTACATCTAAATTGTCAAGTTATTACAAAGAATATGCATCTGGCTAAGCCAGGTTAAAATTTTAAGACAAAACTTTAGAAACATTTTAAGATGATTTGTACTTTTCCTGGTGTGAGGCTGTGTAGCTACTATGAGATGTTTAAGTGTCCACTTAGATATGAGTATTTTGTTCATCACAAAGACACATGTTTGGAATCAAACAAAACTAACTGCAACTTTCTGAATTTCCTGGACTTACTTTATTTGAAAAGAGACCTTATGAAAGGCTAATAAAATGCAATGTAATGATGGCATTTTAATTTGAACAAATTATAACCCAATGGTGCCTGCATCTTTTGTATAATGGTACTCAAATCACAAGTTATACTGTAAACATAGAAGGTATAAAAACATTGTCCATATGATCATTAGAAAGGGCACTTTCTAATAGTATCACATTCTGCTTCCTGATTATGCTTAGTATTTAATTTACTGCATTTAGTTCTATAAGGTTATTTAAGAGAGTTATTAAATATCTGTATATATATATATTTTTTGAAACTCCACTAAAGGATTAAAATTCAACACTGGAAATACCTATGCTAAAATAAAATAATGTCATTTTTTTCTGATGGAGGTGTAGAATTCCATTGTATTTCCTCTTTTGTTAGGAAACGGAAAGACTTGGAAACAATCATATTAAGTGAAGTAAGCCAGGCCCAAAGAAACATAGGACCCATGGTTTCCCTTGTTTGCAGCGACTAGTACATGTCTAGGACAAGCAGAGTAGGTCAAAGGCTATGCACATATGACCACATGAGATAATGTTAAGCAAAATGTACACCAAGACAGGGACACAAGAGGTTTTTTTGTTTTTGTTTTTGTTTTCTTGCTAGTGTTTTGAATGTACTGACAGTACACTAGGTGATTCTTTTGTTTCTATTGTATGTTCTTCAGCCATGGTATAACCCCTGTTTTCACTGTATTTTTGCTAGTGCTCTGCACCTTGTATATATTTTTGTAATTTGGGGAGCGGAAGGAATATTGCAGAACGCTTAAATGAGGATGCAGCCTGACCCAGTGTGACGACGAGTTGTACAGGACAGTATATTGAAAACGAACTTTACAATGTCGAGATGGAGGGCGGCGGGAGGAGTTGGGGAGGAGGGGTGGGAATTGATGGTAGGGGGATAATAAAGGAGGAGGTAACAATGTTCTCTATGAAATGTACTCATTACTAAAACAAGTAGTTTAAATAAGGATACAGGCGGACCCGTTGCAACAATGAGAAGTACAAGTTGATATGTCGAAAAACGAACTTTACAACTTTGGTAGTGGGGTGGGGGGCGGGAGATTGAGTGGGAGGGCAGGGGGAGGATGGGAAGGGATGGGAAGGGGAAACAAAGGAGGATGCTACAATGCTTGATAAGAAATGTACTCATTATCTTGCCCATGTAATTGTAACCCCTCTGTACAGTATTTTCACAATAATAAATAAATAAATATTAAAAAATGTACTCATTACCCTACTCATGTAACTGTAACCCCTTTGTACAACATTTTTACAATAAAAATTAATAAAAATAAAATGGCAGGAAAAGCAAAATGTTGACAGGAACAAAAGTATTGATATATTTCTCTATATTTAGTATATTTCTATGGGAAGTGGCTGGAAATTTTGTATCTGATGAGCTTGTCCTTACTAACATGATGATAGGTTGGAGACCTTTAAACCTAGGAATTACGCTCTATTACTTAAGCCACTAGCCAAAACAAAATATTACATGAGCACATATATTAGTAACAGCAGACACAACCCATACCTCTTTAGTTAATTGCAATCTCTATTTGCTTATTACTTTTCCCCAAAGCTAGAAAGGAATAAGAAACAGGCAGGGTGTATAGGCACATTCTAGTAAAAGACAAAAAACAATACACTGAGACATGATAAACTAGACAGGACTCTAGGCATTCACACAGTGAGACAAAAAGTAGGATATTCTTAGAAAAGGATCCCATAAGCCCTATAGCTATGTGCATCTGACCATATAAAATATATCTATCAAAATGAATTCCAGGAAATGGAAACAAGAGGCTTTTTCTTTCCTTCCCTCTGTTTCTGTTTCTGTTTTCGTTTCCTTTTATCTTGCTTGTTCATTCATCTGCTTGGGGGAGGGTAAGGAGAGGCACAGAAATGACAGGACAGAGTGACCAAATGTAGCAGTGATTCTCACTAGACATTATGATAAAAATGAACTGTAAAACTCGTGGATGGAAACAGGAGGGAAAAACTGGGGAACAGGGAGTAGGGGTGACATTGTTCAAAAAGGAAATTTATTCCTAATCTGACTTCTGTAGCTAACTGTAACCCCTCTGCACATCATCTTTAAAATAACAATAAATAACTCAAAAAAAGCAATAGGCAGGACAGGTGAATGACTGGTGAACGATAGAAGTTCCTCTATTAATTAAACTATGGTTTAATTGAAATCTAATCTTATAACAAAAATTTGGAAAGTTTCTATCACTTTGGGGAAATACTTGACTCAGAGAATAACAATTTGTTATATGAGAAATATGTTATATAGAGAAAAATGAATAATAAAATACACAACTTTTTGGAAATTTTCATTTATCCATCAACCACTAAGAAATGGGTTCATTATACAATACTCCGCTGAAAGAAATGTCGTTTTTTTTTTTTTTTTAAGAATCAGAAAAAGAAACCAGCCTAACTTAGATTTACAACTAGTAAGTTGGAAGGATGACAAACTAAATTTCCAATGTTTGAATTTGGGCAAATGGCAATAATTGCTTTGTAAATTTGGATTCAACTACTGAAAGTAAAATTGACTGGGTTAACATATCAAATGTAACTATAATACAAAAATAGCAATAATAAAATGTATATGTGTTTTATTAATTTGAAAATAAGTGCTAATGTTAAATTATAAAGGTATTTTTAATGAACAATTTACTTATTTATGCATATAAAAGACAGAAGGATATTTCCATCTCCTTAAAAGAAGATGGTTATATAGAAAATCAAGTCAGAAAAAAAAGAAATCAAGTCAGGAAAGATTGGTCACAAAATAATCAGGCACCAAAAGGTTTTAAGCTTGTAAAGTCATTTTAGGAAGATGACTATTAAAAGTTGAAACTCAGGTATAAGCATTATTCTTATAGCTACATGTTTAAAGGATTTCAGTGAACAAACAAACAATAAACTGGCACAAACATCATTTGAATAGTTGTTGACATGTGGTCAAGACAAAAGGAAACAGTAAGGAAAGAACCACTGGAGAGAGAAAGCTGGAGACCTCTAAGCAGATGGGTCATGGACCAGCTGAATTTCTCCATGGCGCAGTGACTCTCAGAGGGATGTTAGGCATCTTAGTAGTAATGGAAATCAGGAAAGCCAAGCTCTCCGTCAGTGTTTTTGTTTGGTTAGTAGGGGAGAAGCTGGATTAAATCAGGTCTGTGGAAAAGAAGTCTATGGTTTAATTTGGTAGTGGAGTTTTCAAGCTTTCTAATTGTGCTGTGTTTGGAAAAGATAGTATGTGATTGGGAGATGATATGAAGTGTCATTTAAAAAATATTTACCTCACCTTGGTACAGAGGTACCTAATTTCTAACATCTTCATCTATTTGCTATATCAGTTAGCCTTTAGTAGCCTATGGTGATAGGTTCTAGGAAATCCCAGAGATATAAAGACCTTTACAAAGATGACATAATATTTCACTATACCCTACACACTTCTATATACTTTAAATTATCTCTACATTTTAATGTCTATGAACTCATATGAAACTATAAAGAGGTCTGACTTTGTATACATGCACACTTAGAAATGTGCATACATACATATATGTACATGAATATACACAACATAGCTGTGCATTTACTTCTCGCTATACATGTGCATAATATATATGTATGTGTTAAATCATCTAAGGATTCCTTAATTTCTTCATATAAAAGTGATGTGATTATTTATGGTGTTTTGTTATGAATAAAATATATGGCAGTTTTTAAGGATTAATGTATGAAAATGCATTGTGTTTCTCCCCAAAAAGATCACTTTAAGATTGCTTGGATTGTATTTTTAAAAATATCTTCTTGCCTTTGTAAGATTTTTTAAAAATATAAACTGAAGTGAAGACAAAAAAGGAAAATAATGATCTAAACAGCAAAAGCCTTAGCTCCATTATGTTACTTAAGGTTTCTCATCTTAGAGAAATAGGCATCAAAATAGTACAAAACTATCTCGACATTAAAGGATCATACAATATTCATTACCCTGGCTAAAATAATGCATAATGGAGGCATTCAGCAGTTTTTACCCTAGTACACTTTCAGTTTTACTGATAGCTTTTGAGTCATTGTTTATGCAAGTGTACCAACTTTGAAGTAGATAATTCGTATCATTAAGCCATTATTTGTGTATCTGTGTAAGCCACCCAGTGGGGAAGGTATATTGGGACATCTCAATTAAATTAATTATTTTGAAACCTACTCTAAATAATAGTTATCTGAAAAATCATGTACTGAAAAATATCTGTTCTTTTCAATTTTTCCCTTTAATTTCAGAAGAAAGATTCCAATTGTAGAAAGGACCATGTTTTTAAATCATTTAGTCCACTAATAGCCAGGGTGTAGCTCTGTTCAGGTTCAGTGCCATCTAATATTAAACATAGGGAAAGAACACTAAATAATTTCACCCTTACTTATCAATTTAATGTATAATAAAGAAATAGAAAAACACAATTAAATGCACTTAAAATGTATCATTACCTTTTACAAATCAAATAATGTGGAAAGTAAATAATGATGAACAATTCCTCTTTATTCACTTATTAGTAAACATATTTTTCACTTATTAATAAATGTATTCCTTGATCACAGAAATCCTAACATTTTAAACTGCATCTAAAACCTGTACTAACACATCAAATACACCTAGGTGTAGGTTTTATTTTTCAGCAAGAGAGATATGCAGAGCAATGTAAATTGGCTTTAATTCTGTTGAACTTAATGTCTGGATATTGTGTAATGAAATGGAAGCAGAGAAGGAAATTATAAATGGGCTTTTTTGGCCAGTCTGGTAGGATGAATGAGGCTATAAATATTGATGCTGGCAATACTGACAACTAACTGCATTTAAAACAGGAAGCAACAGAAACAAAACAATCAAGAATTGGGTGCAAAAGTTAAGATCAGGCATTTTAGGTCAAAATTTATAAACCTAAGCTTTTCTCTCTATTTGATCCAATGTATTATATTAGAGTCAGAATAGTTCCCCTGAAAAATGTAGTTAATCTGAAGGTGGCTGGGAAACTCAGCTGTAACAAAAATATTTGGAATGTAGTATCCACAGAGAACGTAATTAGGAGAGAGTTTTGTGTTCAATTTGTGGGGAAAAAAGATGAGGTGAACCTAGTAAATAGAGCATAGAGAGAAAAATAATTTTATGAGATATTAGCAACATGTCATCTTATATATATTCTATTATCAGGATAGGCTGGACTACAGTAAGTGCTAGAAATAATGGCAATATTTTGCATCCATACTCAATTTATGTACAATCAGATTCATATACATAGGTTTTCAGGGAAAGAATGGTAAAAATTGTGGATTATATTTTTTAGAAGAATATTAGAAACTCTGACAAGATCATACTATTCAATCCTAAATTCATTCTTTCATTAAAAATTAAGCTTTCAGGCCCTGGAATGCTAATTTGTATTTGTTAAAGAAGCCTCAACTTCATGACTGCTAAGATGTCACAAATTTTTTTGTATAAATAGAACAAACATAACCATGTTTTGTTAAAAGTAACTTAATGCTTTAATAATAGCAATACATAAAAATTTTAAAACTCTTAAATTCAATTAAATCATGAAAAAATGTTTCTTGAATATTCTCATTAATCTTGCAGTACATGGTACATCACAAAATGTACTATATTTGATGTTGGTATAATTTGTGGAGGGGAAGGGAAAATTGTTTAAGTGGGGATATAGGTGGACCCATTGCAACAATGAGATGTATAAGATGTATAAGATGGAAAAACGAACTTTACAACTTTGACGTGGGTGGTGGGAGGCAATGGTAAGGGATGGTAAGGGGAAACAAAGGAGGAGGTAACAATGCTTGATAAGAAATGTACTCATTACCTTGCTCATGTAATTGTCTGTACAGTATTTTCACAATAAAAAAATTTAAAAAATTTAAAAAAATGGTGAAGACTTCCAGTTTAATGTACAGTGTCCAAATCCCAAGTATTAAATCAATGAATTCTATGGTCTGCTGGGAAGTACTAAATTTAAAGATATTTTATGAAAGTGCATTTTGCTTTTCACCAGTTTTCAGTTTCCAATGAAATTAAACAGTATTTGGAAGATTATGTACTACATTGCAGAGAATTTATTTAAAAAATTGAGACAGGTGCTTATGGCTATAATCCAATCTACTCAGGATCTGTTCTTATTAGAGTTCTTGATTCTAGCCATTTTAACTGGGGTAAGGTGGTATCTCAATGTTGTTTTGATTTGCATTTCTTTTATGGCTAAGGAGGTTGAGCATTTCTTCATGTGTCTATTGGCCATCCTCCTTTCCTCTTCAGAGAAGTTTCTCTTTAAGTCTTTAGCCCACTTATTTATTGGGCAGTTGTTTCTTTGAGGACAGAAGGGAACCTTATTGCATTGTTGGTAGTGTAAACTTTTTTTTTTTTAATTGTGAAATACTGTACAGAGGAGTTACAATTACATGGGCAAGAAAATGAGTATATTTCTTATCAAGCATTGTAGCCTCCTCCTTTGTTTCTCCTTCCCATCCCTTCCTATCCTCCTCCCGCCCCCTCTACCCAATCCTCCCCCCCCCCCCCCCCCCCCCCCCCCCGCCCGCACGAAAGTTGTAAAGTTCGTTTTCGACATAACGACTTGTACATCTCATTGTTGCAATGGGTCCACCTGTATCCCTATTTAAACGATTTGTTTTTCCCCTTCCCCTCCACAAATTATACCAACATCAAATACAGTGAAAGCATGGGTTATACTGTGGGGGAGGGACATACAAAGCAACAAAGAAATAATATTATGAATGTGTTAGAAACAATCGCATGAAAGAAAAAAAACATTTGAATACATATCTTAGGGTTCATTTCCTTAACATCAGCTTCCCTGTGACCCAGCAATCCCACTTTTGGGCATTTACCCAAATGATCACAAACAAGACCATACTAAAGCTACCAGCACAACTATGTTTAATGCAGCCTATTTACCATAGCTAAGATATGGAACCAACCCAGATGTCCCTCAGTAGATGAATGGATCAAGAAAATGTGGTATATATACACAATGGAATTCTATGCCTCCATCAGAAAGAATGACATTGCCCCATTTATTAGGAAATGGAAAGACTTGGAAAAAATTATATCAAGTGAAGTAAGCCAAAGAAACATAGGTCCCACGGTTTCCCTCATTTACAATAACTAATATATGTCTGAGACAAGCAGAAACGGTCAGATAAGTTGATGTTAGGGAAATGAATCCTAAGATAAGGATTCAAATGTTTTTTTTCTTTCTTGCTATTGTTTCTAACATATTTATAAGATATTTCTTTGTTGCTTTGTATGTTCCTCCCCCACGGTATAACCCCTGTTTTCACTGTATTTGATGTTGGTATACTTTGTGGAGGGGTAGGGAAAAAATTTGTTTAAATAGGGATACAGGTTGGACCCATTGCAACAATGGGTACAAGACCATTATGTCAAAAAATGAACTTCACAACTTTGGCAGGGGGAGAGGGAAAGGAGAGGGTAGATAGGAGATGGGAAGGGATGGGGAGGGGAAACAAAGGAGGAGGCAACAATGCTTGATAAGAAATGTACTCATTACCTTGCCCATGTAATTGTAACCCTTCTCTACAGTATTTTCACAATAAAAAACTAAAGAACAACAACAACAAAAGATCTGAGGATTGCAATTCAAATCCAGCCTGGGCAGGAAAATCCCCATGAAACTCTTATCTCCAATTAACCACTTAAAAACCAGAAGTGGCACTGTGGCTCAAGTGGAAGAGTACTAGCCTTGAGCACAGAGAGGCTCAGGGACAGCACCCAGACCCTGAGTTCAAGCCCTACAACACACACACACACACACACACACACACACTGGAAGTGGTAGTATGTTAGCCTTGAGCAAATAAAAGAAAGAGAAAAAAGAATGAATGAATGAAAGGAAGAAAGAAAAAGAAGAAAACAAGCTCAGGGTTATCTCCCAGGCCCTGAGTTCAAGACCCAACATTGGAAAAAAAAAATTCTTCCTGAAATGGAGGTAGAGAAAGCAATGATATTAGATGAATGGTTTATTTTGATAATGCAATGAAATTCTCTGCATAGTATTGCACTTTGCATCTGTAGTCACAACTCTGTATTGTAATGCATATATGCACTCATAAATATATAAACTATTGCATCCATCACTGAACACTTTTGGGTTTTTGTTGTTGTTATTATTGTTGGTTGTGGGGTTTGAACTCTGGACTGGGTGCTGTTCCTCAGCTCTTCAGCTCAAGGTTAGCCCTCTACCACTTGAGCCAGTGTGCCACTTCTGGTTTTCTGGTGTTTAATTGGAGATAAGAGTCTCACGGATTTTCCTGCCTGGGCTGCTTTGAACTTTGATTCCCAGATCTCAGCCTCCTGAGTAGCTAAGATTATAGGGATTACAAGCATGAGCCACTGGTGCCCAGCCTGAAGGGTGTTTGTTGTTGTTGTTTGTTTGTTTTTGAGTGTATCCCAAATAACTTTTCTTTACCAACGATTTTTACTATTCATATTTATTCTTAGCGTGAGAATAGAATCTTAGGAAAGAAATCCAATGTACTTGCAAGGTTCATATCATTCATGCCATACAGTTAGCAATACAATCATAAATGAATGGAGTTGAGAATAATACCTCATAACCCTCATTAGTCCATTTAACATTGAGTCCTAACTGCAACATTCCACACAGTGAGTTATCCAGTCTCTGTCTGAACATACCCAGACAAAAATGCTCTACCCTGTGAGTGAGAAGTGTAAGTATCTGAGGTCAAGTTTCAAGCTGCCAACCTCTGACCCTTTCCTGTTGTGATCAAAGAATGTGCTGGAGAGATAACTTCTAAGATCTTGTCTGACTCATTTTATGAAAATCCCACTCTCTTGAAAGCAGAGAATCTATCCCAAACTCATACTGTTCTTATGTTAGACAGTTCTTCCTCTGGTCCGGCTGAAATTTTGTGCTCTATAATTGTAACCTCCATCCTCTGAGTTTTCTCTCAATCCTGAGAATCTCAGTCAGAATCTGAGTGTTCCCACTACTAAAGAGCAAGGTCTAAATTCTACCATTCTTTTAAGAGCCAGGGCATTTTTATTGATGTGTAACTTAATATTCTTTTGATGAAAGTGAAGTCAATCTTTGGCTCTCTTCTTAAAGAAACTAAAACAAAAGGGGCCATCAAATACACTCTCTGCTGGATTGCCTAAACTATTATGTATGATTCAGGAAACTCCCATCAGTAGGCATGGAGATTACCTGGAATGTCCAGATGGTTCCTCCGAATGGAGGTTTTCAAAAGACCATTGCTAGACATATGTGTCTGGTTAGAATGTTTAACCTTCATGGTCTTTAATCATGTAGCATTATGTGAAATGCCACCGGCTGAATGGCTTGATGGAGTGTTCTGAGGCTGTAGAGTTTCCAGTCCCCTGACCACCACCACCACCACAGGCCTTGCAACCACTGGGAACATGGTCTGTATGATCGGAGTGCTTCATGATTGGTCTGTGAGAAAAAAAAGAGCATGGGGAAAAGTAGGGTTGTGTTGCTATGAATGAGAGTTGTACAAACACAGAGAGAGACACAATACAGAGAAGACACAGAATGGGGAGAATGAGGGAAGAGAAGGAGAGAGAGACTCCATTCTACTGGAAAGCATACAGAATAGGGTTGGGAGTGATGAGCGAAAATGGTGACAGGTGACATTGATCAAGATGCATTGTGCTGGTAAACTGATGTTAAATTAAAACCCTTTTGTATATCTACTCAAAAATAATTTTTTTAAAAAGAGTACTGCTATGATAAGAGAAATAACTGGTGTGGTGATTTTGTCCTAATTCTTCCATTAATGTTGATAATCCCAAAGCTTTTTTAAAGAAACATTCTGTGAGGGTAAAATTGGCATCATCATTTGTCACGAAAGTTCATGCTAACTGCTGTTAAAAACAATGAGGATGAAAAGCCTGTAATTGCTTATCTTAAAGGCAACCGGACTGGATGGGAAGCGGGGTTGCAGGAAGGAGACACTGGAATTAGCCTGGATCTGAGTTGAAGTGCTGACTATCTACGAGAGTGTCTAAACTTCAGGATTCTCATCAAGTGACACTAGCTTCAGAATTGTGAGAATTAGACAAGCAATACAAATGCTTATCTCTGTGCCAGAAACTTAGCAAACAGTAAGGGGATGCTAACATTCTTTATTAGGGTAAGGGATGTGGAGGATATCCCTGCAGTACAATATGACCCAGGACCCTTGTTTGTATGTACACGAGGCCTATGATCATTTGGGTTCTCTCAGTATTTATCTGACAGAAGTTTTTCTGCCTTGATTGATTATTTTTAAGTGTGAATCATCAGACTTCCCCTGTGATACTTCTGCAGAGGACGGGCCTGGTGGAAACACTGCATCCTTACTTGCTTTGTATAGCCCTGGTTCTATCTAAATAGCAGCATATGAACCCCTTCTTGTATTCACTTGGGGTCAGCCTCTTTGTGTGGCTGAAACTCTGGAAAGAGAGCAGTACGTGGGGCTGTGCTGGCCAATTTGGCAGCATACATTTTCAGCCCTCTTGGCTGTGCATGGTATTCTGTCTGAGATTGGGAAGATCGTCTGCTTTATTCTTTTGTAGGGAGGCTATGAGAAATGAGGCAATGGATTTGCCTTATACAACAGCCTGGAAAAATAGGCCATGGCCTCACAAATAATGAGAGTTCCATGGCCTCCTTCCAGTGAGTTTCTGGCTGGAGACTCGAGGACAGGTTGAGACGCCTTCTGATAGATTTTTGTACTAATTGTCTTCTTCCCCAAAAGAAGTTGTATTTAAAAATGAAAGGCAGGGAATAAATGGGGAAAGTAAGAACCTTTCTACAGAAATCCTTGTATGAAGACTCAATTTTATACAAACTCCAAGGACAAAGGTCAAATCATACACTCCCAGAATATAACAGGAAATGATGCAATTCTCAAATACAGCAGTAAAGTGTGATAAACTGTAGGTTTGTGTCCCAGCACTAAAATGCTCCTCATTTGGAGATCGGCCCCAAACCTTTTCTTTGTCACAGAATTTCAAATAACCCTATAACATTCAGCTTTGCTCTGTTTATCTATATAAAAAACATTTTCTACAGAGCCTGCCTGCTTCTGAATGCTTGTAATATTTTGCTCTTTGGTCTTTCCTTTTTGAATGAGGAAGCCTCGGACATGAAGCTAAGTGGGTGTTTCCCGCTGTGTACTTAGTCTACCTCTCTACAGACTGCATTTTAATTGCCTTTCCCAATGATGTCATCTCCATTGGGCACACTGTGTCATTTTGGTTTAGAAAATGAGGAATGAGAAAGGTTGGGACATCATTTATCTTGAGAGCAGTTGAAGTGATGACTCGGCATCTGCACTGAAATTATCTGTCTGACAGAGATGTAATCCCTTCACTCTCTGGCTTCCATATTCTCTGTGCACACTTCCTATAACTCCTGGACTGCTTGTGTTGCTCATGATGGTCATAGAGTGAATCCATCTCTTCATCTCAGAATACTATTCCCCAGAGCTGCTTTATGGAGCTGTTCATAGATAAGAATAATCATGAGCCCAAGAGCATTGCTTCCTTTTCTGTATTCTGTGACATTCTCATCTCAGCCGACTGTGTCTGGCAGCCACACAATGAGGCCCTGCGTGTGTCAGAGAGATGGATGATATCTGCAGTGTGTGCATCTCCGTGCTGACTATGAGCTCCTGCTGAACCTTACCTCAGGGATGTTTGCTTCTGTGCCATTGAATTAGAAAGGCAATCCTCCCCCTTCTAAGAAATGTCTTATTTTCTCTCGATACACAAAACCTCTCCATAATGGAAATAATGGCACACATTAGAGTTTTGATGGATAGCACATCACAGTTTCATTCTCCATATTCCTGACCGTACTACTTTATGTCTTTGTCTCACTGCTCTGTTATTTTTCAAAGCTAAAACAAAGAGAACACTACTCATACAGATCATACTCTTTACATGCTACTTTTGCCTATTTTTTGCCCTCCTCTCTTTCACTGAAGGGAATTGAGAAAAATACATTATAAAGGCTTTCAAGGAGACTTTGTGTCCTCATCAACAAAATACATGGTTTACTTAGAAAAGACTGCTCTGACTTAAATTGATGAGTTTTTGTTTCAGCATGGAATCAGTTCTGAGTCGTGCTCTAATGTGTGGCAGTGGGGTCATTGGTGATGGATCATTAGCAGGAATCTCAGAAGGTCAATCATATACCTCTGCGAGAACTGGTATTAAACGGGAAGAGAACCAAAGGGCTGGCAGCAATGACCATCTGTTTTCTAGAACTGATTCTATGAGCATAAGACCTGGGCCATCGCAGAGGACTCCACACAGAGAGATAGTCCATTGGATGCTCTACTCTTAAGATCCTGAAAGTTTAATTATTTTTGAGCAAGAGGACCTGAATATTCGTTTTTGCACTTGGCCTAGCAAATTATGTAGCCAGCCTTGGTGCCAACCAAGACATGCTCTAAGCTTTGTAAATTACCACAGGATTCTAGAATGGGGCCTTTCTCCTCTGATGTACCTCTTGATGGAGGTACAATAGATAGGTATCAGAGGGAGCATGAGACCAACATCTTCCTCTATGTAATGAGTTACACTGTTAGTGACTGAGAACTTCAGTTATTGGATCCCTCAGCCAGATAAAGGGTCTAAAATAATCCAGTGAGAGCAAATGACCTGTAAATCCATTTCACAGCACCCTTTCTTTTGTGTGGAAGATATGACCTACGTGGAGCACAAATGATTGATCTTTAGCTACTGCCTGAGAGAACTGTAGTGGACAGCGGCTTCTATCTATTTCATACATGGAAAATATAGAAACCAAAGATTGATCCCCTAGTAGGGGACTCAAAGGGAGATGACCTAGTCAGTGGAAAAGTGACAATGTTTGAGATTTGGCTTTGGGCCACTGGGAAAGAGCTGTATTGTAATATCACCTTCAGTCTTGCAAGGTTTGTCTCAGGGCTTCTGAGAGCATGCATAGACCCCAGAGGAAAGATATTTAGCAGTGAGTAGGAGTTCATGTCAGGTTCTAACACCCTGAAACAGAGATGACTCTTGTAACAACTATGAGAGAGACTGGCCAAAGAAAACAACCCCAAAACCCTCGAAGTAATGTCTTAGTAAATTCTGGCAGCCATAGCAAACTACCATGGATTGGGTGGTTTAAACAACAAACATATGTTTCCCACAGTTTGGGAGACTTTCCACAGTCCAATCCAAGATAGCAATGCCAGCATGGTCAGGTTTTCACCGGGACTGAACAGGACCTGCTCCCTGATTTCCAGATAGCCATCTTCTCACTGTATCGTCATATGGCCAGGAGCAAGCACTGGGCTCTTCATTTCTTTCTATGAACCCTAATCCAGATGTGTATTCTGTGTCCTCATGACCTCATCTAAGTCTCCCAGAATCCCCACTTCCAAATACTAGTACATTGGCAATTAGGCTTTCACATAAAATTTGGCTCCTATACAAAACATTCAGACTATACCAGCAACCATGAGTCATCTATAATTATCTATATGGTTCTTTCCCTCTGAGCCACCAGATTTAATAACCTTCTGGAAACTAGAAATCTTAATGCCACCTAGGCATTCCCTCTGCTCATTAAGTCAAATTCGGATCCTTAAGTGCAGTTGAGGACAGGAAGAGATGGTGAGCAGGTAGCCAGAACAGAGTCATTATGCCATTGTAAATTCCAGCCTGACCCAGAAGCCAACAGTTGAAACGCTGAGGTTCATGGTCAATCAGGTTTGAGGTTTACAATGCTCTATCAGACTGCATATTCTGATGACTGAATTGGACATGTGTTTTTCATTTAAAATAATAGTTGGGTCTACTTTTACTTCACAATGAAATGAAAAATCAAGGGAAGCTGCCTTACTGTTTCCCTCCAGGGATAGAAGGTTATGTCTCTTTCACCATCCCATTTAGCTTTATTTATCAATCACACTTCATGCACATCATACTTGTCAACATATTGGTCATGTGACCACATCCTTATTGCTCATTCAGTTCCAAGGTTTTGCAGAAATTAACATTTTGGAATGGAGAAAAATAAGGAAGAGAGAGGTCAAGAAACTTTAGCAAATAACAAAGTAATCAAGGTAGAACTTGGTCAGATTTGTATATTTCTTAAAATTCTGTTTCTTAATTTTTATGCTTACTCATTCCTCAACTGGAAAAAAGTGCCATTAAGTACAAACTATATACCAGAAAATGAGGCTTCCAGGGTTTTATTAGTAAGTCAATAGTCTGAAGTCACAGGGAGGACTTTTGTCTGCTAGACACTCAAATGTGTTCAAGTGATTAATAGAGAGAGGGAAACAGAAAATATAAGTGTGAAATAGAGAAAAGGAGACATTTCCTCTAGTTTTCTTCTTAAATAAACCATAGCTTTGCTAAAATGAAACATACATGGACATCTTTCTAACTATGGAACCAGTAGTAAGCATAGAAACTAAAACCTAATTATTACCCATGTTCTCACCAAGAACAAAGGCTGGTAACTGCTTATTCAATATTGAAGTTACTGACAAGGTGTAATTCTAGGGAGAGGACTACTCTTTCCTGTCTTCATAATATTTAGAGAAGATTTTTTTTATCAAAAAAGTAAGATATTGATAATAGGATTCTTTCTGTAGTTCAATAAAGCAAAAATTATACAGCTAGAATATAGTAAAAGGAAAGTAAAATCATAGAGCTGGTGCTAAACACAAGTGATATGAGGAGAAGACAATGAACGAATCAACTTTCTTAAAAGCATTCTGTTTCTCTAGGATAGTGACACAAGTAGTGGCTACTTTATATATTTGGAAACCTGAAATCAGGTAAATAAATAGGTTGTACTAGGAAGTGAATGTCTTTTGTAAGTTTTTCATCAAGTAATAAAGCAATAAAACACTCAAATATAGGTCTGAGAAGGATGTGTGATCCAGATAAGAGCAGAGAACCTTGTGAGTGATTGGTACAATTGTCCTGGTTCAAAGTATTTCCTTTTTACAGAGTATAAAGTTATCAGCAATATATACACGTATGCATACATATTTGTGTATACACATACAATATAGTGGTTTCTTGGTATATAGAAAAGATTGATTTATTACAGGATTCCCTACATGGCACTAAAATCACAGATGTCCAAGTCCTTTACATAAGATGGTTGACTAGTTGCATATAACCAATTTATATCCCTCTTGTATACTTTAAATTATATAGAGAGTACCTGTAATATCCAAGAAAATGTAAAAGGAATTTAAGTAGATGTTATATCTTATTCTTTTTATTTGTACTACTTTTACTGGTATATTGTTAATATTGGGTTAGTTGTATATTGTTAATATTTTCTAGATATTTTATGTGCATTTTCATTCCATTGATTCTGAGTTGGCAAAAGGCCAACCTTATGAATAAATATATTCCACATATATGTACATATATACTACATGAATCTATATACCAACTAAAGGATAAAAACTATAGTGCTGTAACAATGTATTTATTACTATATATTACATAGTGATTATAAAACTCATTGCTTAATGAATGAAAATAATTCACAGTGAGAACAAAGGAGGATCTTCTTAGGAGAGAATCTCAAGGGCTCAATAGCTATGTGCATATGATCATATAAAATGATGCTTATCAAAATGAACTCAAAGAAATGGAAGTAAGAGGCTTTTATTATACTGTTTGTGATTCTTTGTGGTTTCTTACCTTCTGTCACTGTCTTTGCTTTCTGAACCCTCTGTCGTGATATAAGTTTATCTGATTTGGGGAGAGGAAGTAGAAGCACAGAAATGGTGGGACAAAGAGTGAACCAATTCAGCAGGGAAACCCACTAGACACTATGTGAGAAATGAATTATACAACTTTGGGGAGAGGGAAGTTAGCAGAGGAAAAACTGGAAAAGAATAGAGGAGAAGGTGACACTATTCAAGAGGAAATGTACTCATTACCTGATGTATGTAACTATAACCCCTCTGTATATCACCTTTACAATAAAAGTTTTTAAAAAAGAAAATATGACCATATTACGTAGCAAATTTCCAATATCTATTACACTGCAGAGAAAAATTGTAAAACTGCGAAGGAATAATGTGTCGAAACAGCAGTAATTTAGGAATCACATTAATGTATTTACATTCAAAGCATCATATTGCAATATAGAGGAAACTTTTCTCCTCTTCATTTTAAAACCAGAATACAATTTTAGTCTGTTAGGTGCTATGCTTGTAGGCTTTGGAATAAAATAAATCATATGATGAATACCTGTAAGCAAATAACTTGTACTGAAAATTCCTTAACAGACTTCTGGGACTTGGAATGACTGAAAATTTTCACTGAAGGCTAAACGAGTACAAGGATATGATTGAAAAAGGAAACAATGGGACAGAGAAGGGATTCAATTTGTACACATGTTTTCTTGCAGTATCTTGAGAAAAAGAAAAAAAATCTCTGGCATACTCTGGGGAAGGTAGGAGTTGGAGGAAGGTAGTTTTGTGAGTCATTGTGTGTCACATTTTCCAAACATCTCACTGGTAATATCATATCACAGTTACTGTTTGAAGTGTTGACAATAGAAGAAACGTAACTAGGAATGGCTGTGAAGGATCAGCCAATGGAGCTCACGTTACCCTTTCCTTTCATGTCCACTTGTCTAATGGGTCTCTGACAGGACACAGAATCAACTCTAAAGGGTGAAGTAAGGTTACGTAGGCTGCCAGACAAATTTCTTTTAAAGTTTGGCTTAGTCCTTTGGCAGATTTCTTAAAGATTGACCTTACTGTTGAGGCATTTTCTAGAACAGTAGGATATCTTACTGAAGTGTGCCTATTGAATCTTTGAACTACTTTTTTTTATTATTCTCACAGCTGCACAAGTCTACTTGGGCTTTTGAACAGGAAAAAAATACGTTGTAATATTTTTACTCCTCTGTAACATTTGATTTCCCTCCTCATGAATTATAATTGATTTGAAATAATGAAATAGAAAGACATTTTTAGAATCACATGTAAATTTGTGCTTGCCCTTTCAAAATCATTTTGTTTTTCTAAAAGTTTTCAGTCAGTCATATAATCATGCGGGCATAATGGATACATGGCACATTTATTCAAGGCTTTATATCTGGAATAAATATATACTGCTCTCACAAGCTTGGTTATGAGTTGATAAAATAGTCAGATATTTTGGGGACAAAGTTAAAACTTTGTCCTCAAGCCTATCTTACTGTGCAGATTTTAAAAAATCTATTGAGATTATTATGCAGTTATTTTTTAAATCAAAGAAACTTCTGATGACAACTTCTCACTATAATTTGCCCAGAGACTGTGAAGTGCCATACCCAACAAGTCTTCCTGTAGCAGTTTCAGTATAATGTAATTATTTTGGATTTTTAAAATGGCTTAATTTTTATAAGAAATTACTTTGTTTGAAGCAGTGATGTAGGCTTATTTGAATTCTATAAAATTCTACGTATAATGTTCAAAAAAAGCTTAGTGATATTGTGACTCAATATGCTATTCCTTTGAAATAGGCCATGTGACAAATGTTACTGGCATACATAGTATATTAACCACGGGAAAGGGAAAGAATACAAGTATGATGTAAGCAGAGAAGCTCGAGAACGAATTTCAGAGTGCGTTGGTCTAGGCCAAGCAGACCAAGAGTCATAACCCAGATGTGCCATTGGCTATGCATGCAATAATAAATAATTCCTTTACCCATTTTAAGTTTGGTTTCCTTATCTGTAAAGTAGTTATTAAGGTTTATTTGCCTTAGAATCATAGGAAAATTGTTTACTTATTTAAGACATTTAACATTTGAACAAGTCCCCGTCTCACCCTTTTGAGGTCATTGGCACACTGATAAATAAGAAAAAAACATGCGGTTGTATCAAATTACTACCTGACAGCTGTTTGATTTTTTTTTTTTGATTCTTGAGATGATGATAGAAAATAATTAGTAGAAGAAGAACCAACATTAGGTTAGGAAAAATAACTTTTGGTAACCAAAACAAACTAAACAAAAATATTATCAAGAAAATGGCTTAATTATTAACAATAGTTATTATTCATTCTGTATAACTATCCTGAGTTAGAAAAAATAAACCAGACTACTCCCTATCACTAAGAGATTGAGCTGGTGCCAAAAAAATCTAGTCTACAAGAGACAAAAGAAATGTTACTAAGAGATAGATAATGTAAGTATATAAAAATGTTGTTTATGCCTCACTAATATGACCTTTAAAATCAATAGATACTATATGTATATCTATCTCAGTGGTATTGTAGTATATTAGCATAGTAGTAGTTACATATCACCTATAAACATTAATGTATTACAGATATGTGCTCACATTTTAATATGAATGGATTTGCATTAAACAAAATGCTTGAATAACTATAACTAAATCCATATTATATTTGTCCTTGAATATATGTGCATATATATATTTATATAATATGTGTGTTGTTGTTGTTGTTGTTTTTGCATCTTGTTGAGTAACAATGTGATGTCAGGTAAGAGTTCTTCTTTTTCCCATAGTTGTCCATATTCTGAGTGTGGTTTCCCTTCTGTAATCTTCCTCTGAAGGAACTGAAAAATTTAGTAAAGAAAATAATGTTTACATGCTGATAATACCCTAAAAGTTTTCAAGTTCTAACTTTTTCTAGTCAGAAATAAGAGGACAATAGAAGCGGCAGATAGTGAGAGAAGAAGACAAGGACTGATATAGACCTGTTATGGGAGCTGCAGTCATTCTCTATACTGTCTTCCAATCAACTAAACACCAACGTGAATATCTGAAATAAATATCTGAAATGTGCATTTGGCCAACGTATGCAACTGTAGAGAGCATGTCTCTCTACAGTTCGATTTTTCTGCACCACATAAGCAGAAAAAGCTGGAAGTGGCTCTTTGGCTCAAGTGATAGAGCCCAAAAAAAGGAAAAGGAAAAAGAAAACAATAACTTTATTCTTCTAATTGCTATAAGAGAATATGCACGTTAAGCTATTACCTTAAGGGGCTGGGAATGTGGCTTAGTGGTAGAGTGCTTGCCTTAGCATGCGTAAAGCCCTTGGTTTGATTCCTCAGTACCACATCAAGAGAAAAAGCCAGAAGTGGTGCTGTGGTACAAGTTGTAGAATTCTAGCCTTGAGCAAAAATAGTGCCCAGGCCCTGAGTTCAAGCCCCAGGACTGGCAATGAATACATACATACAAACATACATACATACATACATACATGAAAAGATAATTACCTTAAATTTAGTTTTATACTGGAATATTAACTTTTTAATTTAATTTTATTGTCAAAGTAATGCACAGAGGGGTTACCATTACGTAATTGTATTCAATTATATGTTGACATCATGGTTTTCTCACATTCTCTCTTTTTCCTTTCTCCCACCAGAGACTTAGGCAACTGCTTCCTTCTCCTATTATGTTTCTCTTCTTGGTTATCACACACACACCTCTCAAATTCAACATGTTCAAGATGAACCAATTATGTGTTCCTCAGACTCCATCTCTAATGATTTGATAAGCTTTATTTATACTCCACCACCTTCCACCACCTCTTCTGGGCCAAGCATTCCACCATCAAGTAAGTCACCATATTATTTTTATATTTTTGTCCCAGATAGTATGTAAAATCTATCTCCATCAGGTTTCAGGCATCTATCTTTTGTGTATATGTCTCTCTCTCTCTCTCTCTCTCTCTCTCTCTCTCTCTCTCTCTCTATATATATATATATATATATATATATATAGACACACACATCTATCTATCTATCTATCTATCTATCTATCTATCTATCTATCTATCTATCTATCTATATCTATATCTATCTATCTATCTATCTATCTATCTATCTATCTATCTATCTATCTATCTATCTATCTATCTATCTATCTATCTATCTATATCTATCTATCTATATCTATCTATCTATCTATCTATCTATCTATCTATCTATCTATCTATCTATCTATCTATCTATCTATCTATCTATCTATCTATCTATCTATCTATCTATCTATGCACCCTCGGTTGCCACTTGTTAGATTCAGTTCATTTTGTGAGTGTAAGTAGCTGAATTCAACTCCAATATGGCCATCCTTTCTTTTATTCTAGCTTCACTGAGTGGTTTTATTTCTAAAAATTTGTCTCTTCTCACTAAAATCCTTCCATAGTTCCTTGGTTCTTCAGAAAAAGAAGGAAAAAAAATGAACCCGATAATACACACATTGCCCTTGCTACATTCTAGTTTCGTCTTCTCTTCCCCCCTACACTTTACATAAAGATGCAGGAATGCTTGTAATACCTGAATGTATTGAGGGCTTTTCATGTGTAAGAAGTGCTCTTCCCTGATTTGGCTTGTGTTTGATTATTGTAAAGCTCTGTTATTAATTTATCACATTCTCCATTCAATTCAGAGATGTTGAATTCCAGTTTTAATGTATTCTCTGGAGTTACTTAGAGTTTAGGTCCATAAATATATGATGGCAAAGTTACCTATAGGCTAAAGTATTTTACAAATAATGAAGATAACACCAAGTGTCAATACTCGTAACACACACACACTACATAAATCGTTGAACATACAATCTGCTTTGCTTTTTGATTAAGTAGTTGCACAAAGGCATTTTAATTCCAGCAATCAGGTTATAAGCACAATGCATTTTGATCAACATCACCTGATCAATGTCACATATTCTTGATGGTAAATTCTGACATAAGAAGGAAACTAGGTGTGCAGGCAAGACAGATTTTTCAGTGCTAAAAAGATTGAAGTTGACCTGGCCCCCCTGGATTAAGAAAAGCAGCCAGGAGGAAAAGCACATTGGAGAGAGGAGAGCACCTCTCAGCCTTCTTAGTAAGTTAGTTCTACATTATGGTCTCTAGGCTAATTCCTTCATGGCATTCAGAAAATGTACTTTTTTTTTTTTTTTTTTTTTTTTTTGCAAAATTCTCTTTGGTGCCAGAACCCTTCTCAAATGTCTTGCCTTGAGACAGATGGATATTCATAATCATGATGATTTGTGACACTTCTGACCTCCTCAAGCTACAAATAACTCAAGTATTTGGACTAAAATAAAACCTACTCAAAAATAGTTTTGATTGTCCAGAAATTTTCAAGATATTGAAAATCTTCTGTGTCATGTTGTTCTCTACTTCTCATGCTTTCGGTGTTTTAAATGTGTTACCTTAAAGAGCTATCTTCAGTAAGTATTGTTGTAGTTATCTAGAATGGCTACTTTTATCTGTGGGGAAAATGACTACAGACAAATGGGTCCCGTTGGTGTGCCTTAAAATAAGTTATACTTTACAGAAGCATGTATTTTCAAGAGCTAGCAATCTCTTACTGAGGTCAGATTTTTAAAGTCAAGTGGAATTAAATGACTGAAATATTTGGAATGTAATTGCTCTTCAGAAATCTGCAAATGGAAGCACTTTAGAACAAACAGCCAAAATTTAAAAATAAATGTTTTGCTGAAATTAGAAGTGAAGGAGTCACAATGTGAAGTATAAAACATTTGTGACAATATGTCTCTGGAGCCAAAGTATGTACTTATTATAAGGAGTTTGTGGAATGATATGACAATTTTCCCAACTATGATTATATAATTTCTGTTGTGGTTTCTGATGTAGAATAAGTTTAAAGTATTTTCTAGTCCAGAATATATGAAACATCCCAGAATCTCTCACTACTTTGTCTAAACTGAAAATGCATTTGTTGTGTAAAGATGTAAGCCTCTATCTCAGTGATGGACAAAGAATGACATGAAAAATTCCTCCAGCAACACCAGTATCACCATTGACCTTCACCTTTTCTTTTATATATACTTTATATGTATACACACATATGCATAAATATATACACACATATACAAACATGTATGCATATATTTGTATTATCCTTAAGTAATTTTACAAATGTGTTTCAATTAAACATGCTAATTTATGAGTACAATGCCTCCTTGATCATGGTCACCCAGTCCACCGTTCTTTCCCATCTTAGCTTTTCCAGAGTAAACTTTTCCCTCTATGCATTTTAAAAAATATTTGTCATAATAGAATTGAGAAAACACAAATCCCAATGTTAAATCATGTGTTTCATGAGTTCAGAAAGCATTAGTATCTTTCTTCTGTATCCTCAGAACTTTCATAATGCATTTGTACATAATGTGTACCTTCATACATTTATTGAATCATTTCTCTAAAACTATACATACTAATGCTTTCTGTCAGCTACTTCTTTTCTGTGTCTCTTGTCATTCTTCTCCTCTTGGATTCTTGAATTTTCTTTCTACATTTTCACCCATGCCTCTACCAAATTTACCCCTTGGGTCCCAAATTCACATCTGGAAAGTACAGAATTTTATTTTTGTAACAGTTCACGTTTCCTTTCCAGGTCCTAGTATATTAGGTGGTGACAATTTAATTTCTTTTGTAGAGTATTGCTGTTTCCTCTAAGGCTTTATCTAACTTCAATTAATTTCAATATTGAATCTCTAGGCTGATGGGGAAAATCTGACATGGTTTGCAGAATTTCTGCCAATGTTAGCGTTTACTGGGAGGATATTTCAGCCTGTTCTCCGCCGTGCTGACTTGTTTCACGTTTCCACATGTTGTGTTCCATTCAGAACTTTACCTTGTCACAATAACTTGGGTAACAATTTAGATACCTCAGAGAACATTCAGCAGCTCAGAGGCATCCTGGAGTAATAGAGAATTTGATAGACTGTCTTCCATTTTCATCATTCCATGTTTCCTTTTGGAGCACAGGCATCAAGCACTCTTCCTTGTGTCTGGCCAACAGAAAACCTCATGCATGCCAGGCAAACACTCTACCACTGAGCTACCTTCCCAGCCCCTAAAGTTATTGTTTTCATTAATCTTCTCTAACATTCTAAGGAGTCAGGAAAGGGAACAGTTTGAAAATATCAATAATCACCAGCGTTTCCCAGAAAAAACAAAACAGAGTACTTATTAATTAAATTTAAAAGTTAATATTTTATATTACTAAAATTATGTAAAATAATTTAGGGTACAGAATGTTCTGGTAGAATGTATATAGATCCTAGTAAAGTTTATTAGAAAGTATTATTTAAGTTGAAATCTGGAAAATGAAAAAGAGCTAGTCAAAGGCATGCAGCATTTCTACTGTTAAATTGAATATTCAACCCTAAAAAATCACACTACTTTGTGGAAATTATTCTCCCCAACCTCAAGGAAATATTTAGAAAAAAATTATTTCAGTACCATGCCTTCTAGGAATGAAAGCCAAGTGATCAAATATAAAATTCAGCTTCCTAATCCTATTCAAAGAACTGAGTGTTGGGAAAAAGACTAACCAACAACTGAAGCCTAGACTTTGGTTAATTATGAAAATGTCAAAATTCCACAGACGAAGGGATAAAAATTACCCATGGAATTCATTAGAGTAACTTGTGGTATTCATTAATCTACTGAAATGTCCTAACAGTATGGGTAAACACAAAACTAAATACATTATAAGACATACAATTTTATTTCCCAGGCTATATTCCATGGGTATAATTTATTCTATACCAAAACCAGAGGACTAGTATCAAATGAATATATAATCTATGACCTACATAATTTTTTTTTACAGCATGAAAAATTAAATAAGTCTATTACAGCCACACAAGCCAAATTTAGAGGTATAAAAATATGAAGTTTCTCCACTGCCATTTTCTTTGGCAGAGATGGTATCAGTTCTAAAATAAATACCAGTAAACAGTCTTCCCCATTAATAACATGTGTAACCACGAGCTCTTGTTCCAGAACAAATGCTACTTGCATTTGGTTTTCCATATCACAATCTCATAATCATGCAAAATAACAAGAAATAATTAAAGATAATAGAAATAAGATACTCAAATACTTCAACATAATTTTGATTAGTGAGCTCTTGAAAAATATAATGTATATGCTTTTATACTGAGCGGTAGTTTTGTCTATCAGTTATTATATTAAAATGCACATAATAATTGGTGCTGTGTGTATGTTATATGAAATGCTAAAATAAAATTACAGTATTATAGGTCTCCAGGAGGTTTCAGTCTAGTAAGCCTTCATTTGAAGTTCTTGGGGCTAATTCTTTTAAATTTAATAAGAGATGCACTAGTTATTCCCAGAATGGAAATGGTTCACTAGTCACAGAAATGTTAAGAAATAGTAAATTTACTTAGGTATTGTCCTGGTGACTGAACCATTGAAAATATCAGATTACATAATTAATGGATATGATGTTTAGAAGCAAGCAGAATGGAAAGCCAGTATATAGTTACAAGTTGTGTACATTAATTCATCTGAACCCCAAAACAAAGAATTAGTTGCTACCCATACTACAGAAAAACCTTGACCATCACAAATGTCTATTTATAAACTAATTGTTAACCTGGACTGGAAGGTATTTTTTTCAAAGAAAAAGATTTTTAAAGTTTTTATACAGAAGTAAAATTTATTTATAAATTGATCATTTTCTTATCATACTAGTAGTCATGCAAAATTTTCCTGTTTACTTCTTTAAGTAAGTTTGTGGATGCACTAGCTTCTTAATATTCTCAACAAATATTTCATTGTTTCATTTTTTCTAAAACAAATCATCTGAAAGTATTTATTCTTTTTTGTCATTTTGTTTTGTTTTCTTTAATGTTTTTTTTGTCATCATAGATTGATCCACTATGAACACATTTTGCAAAGACTAATACAGTTTAAACGTCTCATTATCCATTAATTACCACATTTCTTTATGAGAAAATGATTATACAACTATGAATATGCTCCAACAAGACTTTCAAAGGATGACATTAAACAGGAGTATCTGGAGGTCTCACCTCCAGGCCAGAGCTAAAAGTTACTTTTAAAATAATGGGCAAGTAACGAAACAACTATCGTAACTGGAGCACTGGATTAGAAAAAGAATTAGAAGCTGAATTAGAAAATGAATCTATTCCCCAGATATCAGTGAAAATATTACCTTCACAAGCCATGAATGAAATATTGTAATGGGATTATTGGGGAAGAATAAGCAGATTAAAGTTAATGTGATAGGAACATACAAAATAACTATATCATAAATCGAATATAAAGCATTTAAATCACTAAACTGGGAATAGAAGGTTAATAAGGTTTTCCTTAGCCAACTCAAGGCAATTTTAAATAAGCATTGACAAGTATGGACAGGCATTTATCAAAATGAGAATACAGATAACAGAGTGGTTCTGAAGTAATGAGAGTGGAGGATATATACTATTCTGTGATAAAAGTAAAATTTCCTAAGGCAGGATTCAGATTTGATTCCTGCTCATAGGGAAAAATGAGATGGGCTTCTATTAGCAGAAGTGAACCTCAAGGAAACAATCACAAGTTGATGAAATTGAATTTCCTTCCCTAAGGGCAAAGATTGGAAATGTCAGCAAGATTAAGAAAATTAACTTGAGGACGCTAATTGTGTCAAAATTGAAAACTAATCCAGTGAATCTCTAGATTTCTTTTAGAAAAAGGAGTTAAATGAAACTGGGTATCATAAAGAACACAGTCTTGATCATTCACCACAAACAATAGTAGGATATTTGAAAGCCAAGAAAAAAAACAAGAAGCCGATGAGCATATTTAGAACGTCACAAGTTCAGGGAGGAGTGTGAAAGTCATGCATAGTAAAATGTAGAAGGAAATCACAAAAGGAAATAGAAAAACAAAATAGATACCAAAAAATAAAATAGTTAAAGAAAATAATCTATTTTCAAAGGATGATGAAAATCACAAGTAAGATGTTTGGAAAAAATTATACTAAGCAAAGTAAGCCAGACCCAAAGAAACATTGGCTGCAGTTTCCCTCATTTGTGGTAGCTAGAATGTGCCTATAAATCTGTAAGTAAACACATTGGATAGTAAGCAAGAGGTTGCAAATGAATTAACTGAAATGTAATAGACTGTATGGAGGGTACAAATAGTATAATTCTTTGAAAAGACAAAATCAAAGCCCAACAAAATAAGTACTAGGAAATGGGTACTTAGACAATGGGAATAGAATGATGGGGAACAAAAAGAATGATAGTGGGAAGGGGGAAGGAATGCAGGCAAGAATTAATAAAGGGAAAGAATGGGCCCAAGGGGGTGTGAAGATGTTGAAGTAATGACACAGATCAAGATGCATCGTAAACACAAACTGCTTTGTTAATTAGCAAAAACAAGTCAAAAATTACGATAAATGAGGGATGGGAGAGTAGGAGGGGTGGGTGAGAATGTTGAAAGGGGTGACGTTGATCAAGATACATTATATTCAAAAACTGCCTTGATGAATTGCAACTCCTTTGTACAATTACTTAAAGCTAATAAAATTTTTCTAGATGATCTTCATTTATCCATTCCACAGATATTTACAGAGGAAAAAATTGTGTTATGTGTATCAATTTAGATCTGAGCATTCACTGTTGACAAGAAAACATTTCTTTCTTGTAATTTTTGATTTCTTAATATATCAAAAATCTCATTAAGATATTTTCTGATGTATTCATTGGTGGTTTTATATTCAGCTAAATTGTCCATACTTTCTAGATGCATATTTTTGATAAGTGTGATTCATGCTAATTCAAAATTATATCTTTTGGAAGAAAATCCTTGGTAAATTCTATTTATGTGGGAAAAAAAGAACAGCATGCAATACTTAAGGTTCAAATGAAACTATTTCACTTTGTTTTTGATAATGTTCCTTGTTCACTTAACTAGATTACCGTGACTGTTAGCAGAAACTTGTTCATCTTTAAAGTAGACATTCATTTATTTACAAGAGAGTTCTGATGTTTTTCAGTTAATCAACTTTTACCCAACATGCTCACAGCTAAATGTTTTGGTGAGGTAAATTGTATTCTTTCTCCACAAAGAGAATAAAGGATCCAATGATAACCACATGCCTCTTGCATGTGATTGACTCAAAATTAAACATGTGATTTAACATTTAACTATTTAACTATGGATGATTCCACATTCTTCATAAGAAAGGAAAAGTAAAATATAGAATTAAAAATAAAACTTTACCTTTAATCTTGTCTCTGAAAGTTCAATAAGATATTTTTCAAAACTCTACTGAGACATGAGATTTTTTTTTTCTTTTTCTTTTCCTCATCTGTTATTTAAAGTTTAAAATTTTGGTTAGCTCGTTTTGGACATGACAACTTGTACTTTTCATTGTTGCAACAGGTCCACCTGTATCCTGAAACAACTGGTTTTTCCCCATCTCCTCCACAAGTTATACTGACATCAAATATAGTGAAAGCAGGGGTTATACTGTGGGGGAGGGATATACAAAGCAACAAAGAGATAATCTTATAAATGCGTTAGAAACACAGGCATGAAAGAAAAAAAACATTAAAATACACATCTAAGGGTTCATTTTCCTGACATCACATTATCTGACCTTTTCCGCTTGACTCATACATATACTAGATATTACAAATAAGGGAAACCATGGGACCTATGTTTCTTTGGGCCTGGCTTACTTCACTTAATACAAGTTTTTCCATTTCCTAACAAGGGGGGGAAGGGGGAGGAGGAGAAGGATTGGGATTGGGGGGGAGGGGGGAGGCTGGGAAGGGATGTGAAGGGTAAACAAAGGAGGAGGCTGCAATGCTTGGTAAGAAATGTATGCATTATCCTGCCCACGTAATTGTAACTCCTCTGTACAGTATGTTCACAAATAAAATAAAATTAAATTAAAAAAAATTTTGGTTAGCTTTGGATGGTCATGATTGCTCAGAGGAATGAACAATAAGTAAATAAACAAATAAATAAACTTTAAAGTTTACTCATGTTTTGTTTGACAAAACATCATCTCAACTGCTTTTACTCACACTTTCATTTAGATTGCAGAAGACCGAGGACTCAAACGTTGGCCATTTCTTCAGTTTCCAATTAACACCATCAACTGTTTCTAGAATGTTAATAAATATTGTGCCTATATATCAAGCCTATAACACTTCAAATCGAATCTACTCTTCTATGTTCACTGGCTTTATTTTCTACTATGACATCCTCTAGACTAACCAATCAGAAACCATCATCCTTCAGGTTAACGAATCAGCTCCTTCTCTCATTGTTTTCCTGAAACATACTGGCTATAATGAGATATTTCTACACTTTGATTCTTTCTCTAATTAACCCACTTCTTTTTTTTCATAGCTATGGCTGTTTGGTCAGGAGCTTATCCACTTTCGTATGCTTGCAATAGAGATTTATCTCTGTCTCTTCTCTCTTCCACATGGTGGTTGTTCCACCATCAAGTAATTTTCTTCTTAGAGATGATGAATATGTGTGAGTATCAAAAACTTGGCAGACCATAACGGCCATCCATGACCTTTGTGCAATTTTGACAGACTTGATCTTTGTTTAATTAATTAATTAATTAATTAATTCCTCTGTATCATCAGCTCAGGACATTCAGAACTTCCAGGATATGCTTTTCCTTTGTGCCTTTGTTCACACGGTTCTCTGGATGCCATTTATTTAGGGGTTTAGTTGATAAGATATTGTAATTCCTAGCTTGTAGCCCAGGTTTTAAGCCACCTAGAGATCATTTTCAATTTCAAGGAAAATTAGAAAAAAATCATGTTTCATTGCTATTTTATGTGTTTATACCAAGTCCCCAGATCAAGCACATCTGGACATTTGCTTTTCTATTTGGCTTTGTGTATTGTTCTCTCATTGTCCATCTGCCTGGCCTGCTTCACCCTATAGGATTCAGGCTTCTACAATTTAACAGTTAGACAGATTCTGAATATTATTTTAAATATCAGAAAAGATTGTTTTTGTATGGCAGTATATAAAATTATAACTGGATATATGTAAATGTGGGTGTGAATGTGTTCCTGGACAATTTTTAAAAGAAATCTTTTCCAAGTAATCATTTTAGTAAAAATAAATCCTTTAATAAAATGCTCCCAAATGACACATTCTGGAGGGAAATATAACTTATTTTAAGAATCTGCAAAATTATATGAATTTGCTTTCCTCAGAAATACTAGGGCTGCTGGGTACCAGTAATTCTCACCTATAATCTTAACTAGTCAGGAGTTTGAAGCCAGTTTGAAGCCAGCTCAGACAGGAAAGTCCATGAGACTCTTATCTCTAATTAAGCACCAAACATTAGGAAGTAGGGCCATGGATCAAGTGGTAGCACTAGCCTTAAGAAAAAAGGTCAGGGACTGTGCCCAGCACCAACACAAAACAAAACAAGAAAAGTAATTGTCACGACCACCTCGACCAGCAAGGAAGACGCGACCCGGGATTCTTCTCAATGCGGTTTATTCAGGAACCTTGTAACAAGCTTCTCTCCCACTTCTCTCCTGCCCGCTTCTTCCTGGTTCTTCCTGCTTCTCCTTCCCCTCCACCCCCGCGCTCCGGTTATAAGCCTCCTGGATGGCCAATCCCGAAGCGCCACGTGGCATATACCAATAGGGCTGCAAACACGGAAGCAAACTAGAAGCCAAGTCATAGCCATATAAGGAGTTGTTTTTACAGAGAGCACTCGTCACAGGGAAGACGGAAGGCGGGAGCCAGCACCATCTTACCAAGGAGATACAATGTTGCTTTTGGGGCCACGCCGTCTTTGGTCGCGGCTCCCGCAGCTCTCCACAGCTCCCCCTTTTTTGTTTTGTTAAGCAACAGGTAAGAGTAGAGGTTGAGCCTCTGTCTAAAACATTAATGAGAGGACCTTGCACTGGTCTTCGCCTGAGGGGCGCCTTCCCCAGTGATGACCAGGCCTGTCCGGATGCCTTTTTTGCAGAGGTGGGATCTTGGGCATCAACCCACTTGCAACCCAACATGCTCTTCTTGGGCTCACGCCAGGGAGTGATTCCCAAGTGCAGTGCGTTTGCCTCGCATCCTGTGCTATTCCTTTAACGTGGCAAGCCACGCGTAGGGGGACTGTCCGGCCTCAAAGGCAGTGAAGGCCTGGACCACTGTAGCCATACTTCTGCGCTGCGAGCTCCTAATCCGGTATATGCACCACAGGCACAGCAAGATCACCAATGCCAGGATACCAATAAGGGAGCCCATTCCCGCCCACTCCTTCAAATGATCCACAGCTGTCAAAATCCAGGAGGAAACATCTTGTAACAGGGCATCATCCATCCGGGCAGAGTTTATCGTGACAATGGCCGATCGTAGCTGCAACATCAATTGGTCGAATTCCCCCGTCCAGTTGCCTAAAAGATAACTTGACAGTTGTTTAGACAAATTTGCTGCTTGGGTATAGTTATAATACTGAATAGCAGTAATACAAAGCCCTTCATATTTTTGAACACATCCCAGCTGAGCCAACTGCCACAGGACATCAACCTGCTCCTGCACAATGTCAACCCTTTGATTTAGCAGCATCAGTCCTCCTTTTAATTGTGCATTGGCCGCTTGTTGTAAATCCAGAGCTCTGGCTGTAGTAGCCGACAAGTTATTTAAAGTCTGAGCCGTCTGCACAGTATGTGACATGGTGACAGCGGTAGCCGTCGCACCCGCAGCAGCCACAGCTATAGCAGTTACAATGGCCTCAGTGATGCCAAAATCTCTCTTATGCCTAAACAAGGTTACAGCTTGAGAAGCATCTACTGGCACAGGCACCTAACGTGGGATGCGTGCAACTATAGCTAACGGATACTGAGAACTCCAGCAGGTAGCATAATAGCAGGTTTCATTAGTGCAAGCCCATACATCATCTGAGCACACAGAGGTATTGTTAATTACCAAAAACACAAAAGGGGAAACCACACACATGGGTGTAGGCTGATAGCTAAATACCGTATAATTCTTACTAAAATGACAATTGGCACCCACAGTACGGGCAGTACTAGTCAAATTGCAAGTCATGTTTGCTATAAAAAAGTGACCTCCTTGCAGCATAACCATAGGTTCGGCCTGCAAGCAACTTCCATTAAGACCACATAACAGCCAAATATTAAAGGGATTAATTCCAGCCCAGAATTGTACACTAGCATTGGACAAAACACTAGGGGAGAATGAAAAACGCTCAGACTCATCAGCCCAAACAGCGCATCGTGATTGGCAACCTGTCCAAGGCCAAGCCTCCCCTATACGGTCAGGCGAGCAAAAAGGGGCCCATTTAGGTTGTTTTACAATCCACGGGTCAGTACTTAGCTTTAAGCTTTCATAATGTCTGCCTAAGACAGTACCGATAAATCCAGTAACATTTGCCCAAACCTCAGTTGATCCCGGATTACCATACCAATATCTAAAATAAGCGGCCAGGGAACGAGTCAAGGCCATGCAACTACCATTAAGGGTCACATCACTTAAGTAAAAGCAAAGCGTACCCATCAAGCTAATTTTTCTAGCTTCACCTATCCCTGCTATTTGTTTATCCTCTGGGTAAAAGGGAAGGTTAAGAGTCTTATTTGTAGTGAAAAATCTAGGGAAAAGAGAGGCATCATGTCTCACGGGCATGGGCCTCGGGAATGCAGACAGGATCCCCCATCTCTCTACCGTCTGCCCCTGTTGGATCATCAGGAGCTGTATGATCAGCAACGCAATCTTTTGTTTCTTCCATGTTCCGTTCATCTTAGACTCGCCACACAAGTCGTTCAGGCACCCACACTGGATCCGAGCGATTCTGGGGAAAAACACAAACAGATCCTCGTGCCCATACCAGCATGGGGTCAGGCCCGTTCCAGAGGCCCGTTAGCACATCCTTCCACAAAGCCGATCCTAAGGCCATCCACTGCTGAGCAACCAGCGTTATGCAAATTCAAAAAATTTAGGGTGAAAAGTGTCATGGCTATTCTTTGTCTTGCTGTGGCCATCAGGGGTCCAGCTCCCCCTTTTTGTTTTATTAACATTTCCTTGATAGTACAATGAGCTCTTTCCACAATTCCTTGTCCTTGAGGGTTATAGGGCAGTCCATGCACAGAGTAACACCCATTTGAGTGCAAAAGGGCCACCAGCTGTCGCGACCACCTCGACTAGCAAGGAAGACGCGACCCGGGATTCTTCTCAATGCGGTTTATTCAGGAACCTTGTAACAAGCTTCTCTCCCACTTCTCTCCTGCCCGCTTCTTCCTGGTTCTTCCTGCTTCTCCTTCCCCTCCGCCCCCGCGCTCCTGTTATAAGCCTCCTGGATGGCCAATCCCGAAGCGCCAGGTGGCATATACCAATAGGGCTGCAAACACGGAAGCAAACTAGGAGCCAAGTCATAGCCATATAAGGAGTTGTTTTTACAGAGAGCACTCGTCACTGGGAAGATGGAAGGTGGGAGCCAGCGCCATCTTACCAAGGAGCTACAATGTTGCTTTTGCGGCCGCGCCGTCTTTGGTCGCGGCAGTCTTTGGTCGCGGCTCCCGCAGCTCTCCACAAGGAAGGAAGAAAGAAGTGAAAAAGAAATTATCTATAGTGAATACTACTGAAATAACTCAGTAATGTCAGAGGAAAAATTTGGAAAATTTGATGAATAAATTAATTAGTATTGCATACTACTAATTGATTGCAAGCAAGCAACCAATACTCATGGAAATTATGTCATAAAATTATGTCCAAGTATAAAGAGGTATTCACTCAGACTATGTCTATACTCCAGTCAGTCAGATTCCTTTTTGAATGTAGTTTATGTTTGTTTGGTGGATAGGGTTTTTCCTGGATTTTGAGCTTTTCTTGACATGTACATGGGACACTGTTAAAGGACATTTATCACAGCATCCATAAGCTGATGGTACAGTCTGGGAAAAAAAGGATGGTTTACGGTAAAAGCTTCAATGAGAGAGCCGCAGTTGCTATTTTTGTTGTTGTTATGGAAGTATGTCTAAATATACAATGTATCAATTAGCTGGATAAAAAAATGACTTAATAGGGCTGTTTCTAAGATTAAAATCTCACCTTTTTAGCATATGGAAAAAGTTCCAGTTGAAACAAAGACGGGTTTCTTAGTATTTTTAGAGTTAGAAAGAAACAACTAATTTTGGATTATTTGGTGTTCACAATTTTTGTTATATATCTAGAAAAGCTTATTTATAAAGAATCTGGTTCTTTGACAGTTCACATGAATGCTATGTACATTCTGAACAGGAATGGAATAGTATTAATCATAATTTGGCAATTTTAGAATAAAATTTGTCATTTCTCACCCACATTCTCCTCTTAACTCATCATCAGAAACAATAGAAAATACTGCAAAACAAATTTAGAGGTCATTGCTCCAGTAAGGCACTGTGTAGGGTGCATTTACATGTAAATAAAGACAAAGAGCAAATAAAAATGTTATATACTCTAGTAAGTCCACTTTCCTATGCTATAGATATTGGTTCTAACCTATACAAGAAATTTATATAAATAAATATAATGGATAAAGTTAAATGAAGATAATGGGTAAAATTAAATTTGTAAATGTCTGGGTATTGCTTTATATGGGCTAACATGTTAAGTTGTTTTTTGGGTTGTTTTTTTTTTTTGGTCATGGGGCCTGTACTCTGGGCCTGGGTGTTGTCCCTCAGCTCTCCAGCTCAAGGCTAGCACTCTACCACTTGAACCACAGCACCACTTCTTGTTTTTTCTGCTTATATAGTACTGAGGAATCAAACCAAAGGCCTCATGCATGCAAGGCAAGCATTCTACCACTGAGCCACCTTCCCAGATCCATTTTAAAATTTAAAATTTTCTCCTGTTTTATATCCTGTCACTACAATTTTATTGAAAAAAATGCCTTCCATTTAAATACTAGGAAATTGAAGAGTAATTATATTTATTTACTATCAGTTTTATGAAAGTACATGTATTTTAGCAATATTTCGCTTTCTATACTTTTATTTTCGATAGCTTCATTGCATTTTATTTTCCTTATTTCTTTGTTTTCATCTTGTAATATGCAAATTGTCCTTTCTTTCTCATGATTTCTCTTTTTTTAGGGTAAAATTTTAATGCCATGACCTTTTTGTATTGATACCTAAGTTTAAAAGTACTAATAATCTCTTTCTAAATAAAGCCACGATTTACCATACTTTTATTTGTTTTTTTATTTGATTTTTCTCCCATACCAATACTCGTGCTGCAATCCTGTTGCTTTTTTAGTTCTCGTTGATGTAGGTGGTCATTAATGTGCACCAATGTTTATCTGTATTAGGTGTGTTAGACTTTGAAAAAAATATTTTGTGGCCTACTTTGTATCCCAATTCATCTTTCTTTAATTTGTTTATTTTGTTTTCTGTAGAAATAATTTCAAGAGGTCTCTGTGCTTTTGGTACTTCTTTTTTATATTTCTTTTTCACTGTGGAATGCCCAGAATCCTTCTCTACTTATAACATTAGTATGTTCTGGCTTATTAACAATTTTTAAAGCTAAACCCAATACCAAAACCCAAGATCTAGTCAATCTCAAGATCTACTATTCAAATACATTTCAGAATTTTCATAGTCATCAGAAGAAATTCCCAAAAAGATAGTTTGATTTTTGTGAGTTAGAAGCAAGAATATAGAGCATAAAGACATAAAACCTAATTCAAATGCTCAGTATTCAAGCCAATACTGTGATACTGTGAAAATTACTTTAGACTCTTATAAATCTAAATATCCTCATATGAAAATAGATAATTTAAACTTTCTAGTATCTTCATTAATCTAAAATGGAATATAGTATCAGGGGAGGATGCTACATTATATTAAATGTTGCTTCATCTGGATGCCTAAAACTTTTGCTGCTCTAGTTTAATAATGCTCCTGTTATTTGCTAGCAGAAATACACATTATAAAGAGCACAATAAAAACATGAGACAATATCCTAGCACTCAATATTTTTACATAATATGAGTTTATGATAAGTAGTCAAGAAGGTTTTGAATAATATTTGTTTCAAATAACATTTTATTGAATATGTATGTATCATTAAATCAGTTGAAAAATTTATTAAACCTTTGACATTCTACATATATTAAAATAGTATCAGGCTCAAACCAAAAACAGAGAGCAAAAAAATACTCAAATCTTTAGTAAGGTAAAGGAAGAGAATTACCCTACAAATCTTTTTCTAGGATGAATTTGTAATACTAACATTTTCTCCTAAAAATGTGACAAAATGTATTGTATTTAACAAAGAATTAGAACAGTATGACACTTTATTTACCAGAATCCTTGTTGATCCGCAGATAGTACAAAAATGAAACAATTAGTTCTAATTAGGATTAGTTCTAACAGTATATGCATAAATTAAAGTAGAGCATGAGAGGATAGCTCTTAAAAATATCTACCCGTGTTATTTGTTTCCTTGTCATGTCTTCTCAAATATTTTCTTTAGCCAGAATGTCTGGAAAGCCTCTCATTCTATAATAAAATTGTCTGACTTTCAGCAAATCTATGCAATTTTATAATCAAAGTAAATATTACAATTTTTAATAAAGATAGACAACACCTTGTCTGAGTCATATTGGGTCATTTATACCCTTCTGAGAGTGGATAGAGCTAGTACCCTCCCAGTTTATTATATCAGAGGGTTCACAAACAAAAATAACCTAAATAGTCTCATTTCTACTTCTCTTTTCTACACCTTATTCTACACCTGTTCTGATTCTTTATTACAAATATATCAATCTGAATTTTACAATTAGTTACTTAAGTATTACAAAATGATGGCGATCTTAATCAATTTTCACTTTAAAATATTTTTAGATCTAATATTGAATACATCTAATAATTAGAATTCTCAAATTAACTTCTACTGTCATCTATTTTGTAAGCTGAAATAAAGTAAAACAACATGCCTTAAGTTTTAAATGTAACAAATAAATTTGAAATATACATTTAGTTTTCCTAACAATTTATAATAAAATAATAATATATCAATGGGAAATAGAAATATCAACACAAAACTTTTGTTTTCATTGACAAGGTCATTTTAGAAGAAGATTGAAAATGATTGGATATATTTACATGTGGATCTACTTGAATTAACTTATGAAGAATAACAAGCACAAAATTAAAAAGAATTTTATTGTAGAAGTGATGTACAGAGGCATGATAGTTACATAAATCAGGTAAAGAGTAGATTTCTTTTTGAACAGTGTCACCTCCTCCCTCATTTTCTCCCAGTTATTTTTCCTTCCCTTCCAAGTTGAATAGTTCGCTTCCAACATAGAAGAATAACATTTTTTTAAATGCTAGGAAGAATAAACTTTAAGAAAAAAATCAAATGTATTTAGAAATGTTCATCATATGGAATGGGCATTTGGGGGTAAAAATACATTAACCATAATTACATGAGATTTGAATAAGAAAAATAAAAGAGAAAGCACAATTTTACTAAATCAAAACATAAAATCTGATATCATGTGTTGCTTGCTAAAATTCAGAACTCCGGGGGAAAGATGTTGTAGGATGAGTTATATATTTTCCCTAGACTTGTTGAAGGAATACTAGAAAATTACTTCTAAATCAAGTTGCAATAAACAAGTTGTAATAAAAATTCGATCTCACTTAAAGTAACAGAGTCAGTTATTAAATGTACATTAAAATATATTCAATTACTTAATATGAGTCTTTACAAGTTAGTACATTCAGACAAATATTTAAGATTTTTACCCTAGTCTTCAACTTTTCTCTTGGGTTTATATATAGTTGATAATAATAATTAAAAACACTTCCTCCAACCAGAGCATCATTTTATTTAAAGTTTGTAATAACAATCCTCCAAATAGCAGGTACAGATTCAATTCTGCTATGTTGAAAGACTTAATTGAATATGCTAAGCATTAGATTAAAAAATTAAAAATATCATTCCCTTCATCTCACAGGGATATTCTAAATTTAATTACATGAACCAAAGAAGAAAAAAACAATCAGGCTCATCATGCATTGGAAATTGTTTCTATCAACACAAACCAGAGACTAGGAATCATGACATGTTTCATTTTGTACTACGTACAAAAATATTTGTTTGCTATCTATAGAATGTAGATTCAAACATATATTTGAATAAGAACCTAGAAAAGTTTGTTTTGTGCTAGATCCTTCTAGAAGCAAGAATGGTCTGGAAGTGAAGGAAAAGAATCCCTCTTATGCCTTCCCACAGCTGAGGGTCATCCTTGGGATGCCAAGTTTAACCATGGGACCTAAACTCATTTCAAGGGAGATGTACTTCTTTGATGTTGTTTTTTGAGACAGTGAATAAAATTTTCTCTTTGCTTTTGCATTGTTTATTTTTCATGTTTTAACATTTTATGAAAGTAATCAATACATACAGTTTTGAAGATATTAAAACCCTTGTAGTAACAACCAGCAGCCTCTTACCATTTCTACCCTTGCTTTCAAATTCTGATGATCAAAAGTGATTTGCCTTCACCAAGAGTTTTCATGAAGAAAGTTGGTATGATTCACTTTGGAATATATTGGGTTCATCTAAGGAAAACAGTACAGCAAATTATATATATATATTTATTTATTTATTTATTTATACATATAATACGCACTTCCATACATACATATATATGTATATATACATATGTACTTATATACATGTATACATACATACAAATATACATACATACATACATGTTTGATATTTGGAAGAGAAACCTTGCTGCCTATAAAGCTGAAAATTCTCAGTAGTTGAAAATTCAATATTTCTTATTTTAAGCTATGAAACATTTTTGTAACGAGATGCAAAAATATTATATAAATTTAGCACTTTCTACATCATGACCTGTAGTGAATACCTGGGTGTAATTGTGGCTATAAGAGGCCTAATAACAATAAACTTCAGCTGATTATTGGATATCCTGAATGTAAGAGAAGCCATGAGCAAAGAGAACAGAAGAATCGTACCTGGTGAAGAAAAGTGCTAGAGGTAATGACTGGATGAGGAGAAACTGTGTCCAACTCCAGATTGCTTAAGGAGACCTAATTCAGGCTTCATGCTCTACAGCAGTTCAAAATTGAAAAGAGGTATTGAAGACAATACTTCCCAATGCAGAATTCACAGAATTTTATATAAACTGAAATGTCTAAAATAGAATATTTTTACATGGGACTCAATAAGTTGTGTCTTTGCTGCTTTTATCCATAAATACTCTTTATTGTTATACTGCAGTTTCCCAGAATCCCCTCATTCAATTCTATTGCCTGAGAACACTGTCTCTCCTCTCTCCTTTGCTAGCAAAACGTGTCAAATTTCCACTACCCGTGAAAAAAATTCCTATGGAAATTATTTTTCTCTGTACCATTTTACAAGACTGGACATAATATTGGACACATTTATTTACTTATACATTGGACAATAGGCAGTGTAGAAACTATGATTTCAGAAAGTAAGAAAATACTTAGCTATGACTTACATTCACATGGCATTTGAAAATCATGATGTACCATGGATGAAGTAAAAAAGAGCTTAGATTTTTTTATCAATTAGAAAATTAAAAAATTAGCTGCATTAAAAATGTGACTGAATGGGGGGGGGATGAAACGAAAGAAAAGAAAAGAAAGAAAATATAATTACTGGACATTCTAAAAGGCCAAACCAGCTAGAAGCAAAAAGTAATAAACAGAAACAAAGCCTCATGTGACGTGAATGCCTGGGACAGCGTGCATTTGGCATCTATCAGAAATCTTACAATATGCTCATGTTAATATAAACATGATGAAGTGAGAAACAGAAGTTGCCAAGTGAGAAATTTTCAACTTCTGGAGATCAAAGAAGATATATAAAAGTTAAAAAATATACTGATACAATTAGTTACAGATCAGATGCTGCAGAATAAAACATCAATGAACTTGAAGACATTCAAATGGAAGTCATTTACAATAAAGCACAGAAAAAGAAAAGGTGGTTCATCTGAGACCTGTGAGAAAATACCAGGTTCAATTTCAGTGAAATTCCAGTACTAAAATAGAGACTAGACAGTTAAAGAAATAATGATTAAAGATTAACATATGCTAAATGAAAAAAAGACCTTTCTGGTTAAAAAGAATAATTAAGGTGAATAGTATAAGTAAAATTATCTATCACTAATTGTAATCAAGTTACTGAAAGCCAATGATTAAATGAGCCAGGAGTGGTGGGTTGCACATTCTTGTAGTCTATCAGAATTCTGGAGGTTAAGGGGAAAAAATCAAGACTTTGAAGAACTTGAAGCCAAGCTGGGTTACACATTGAGACCCAGTAGCAATCATTCAATCAATTGATCAATCAGAAAATTAAAGAGAAAACATAAAAAAGATACATCACATACTAAAATAATGAAATACAAACGTTAGAGCACACTTTTCATTGTTACCAAATAAATATGTTTAGAAACTTTTTATTGCATAACTCATTAAACAAACATCAACTCTATCATTATATACTATAAATGACTTGCAAGAAATTGAAATTAAATAGCCATAATTACATCATCACAATATGAAATACTTAGGAATAATGTATGAATTATGTAAAAGATGCATGTAAAACAAGTTCAAAACATTTTCTGAAACTTAAAAATATTGTTAAAAGGAACAAAGAAATAATCTTATAAATATGTTAGAAACAATCGCAAGAAAGAAAAAAAATTTGAATACATATCTTAGGGTTCATTTCCCTAACATCAACTTATCTGACCTTTTCTGCTTGACTCAAACATATTCTAGTTATTGCAAATAAGGGAAACCATGGGACCTATGTTTCTTTGGGCCTGGCTTACTTCACTTAATATTTTTTCCAAGTCTTTCCATTTCCTAACAAATGGGACAATGTCATTCTTTCTGTTGGAGGCATAGAATTCCATTGCGTATATATACCACATTTTCTTGATCCATTCATCTACTGAGGGGCAAAAGGAAAGACCAAAATCTAGAAGAATACATCACATTAATTCATCAGAATAATTAATATTTTTAGTATCGGTATCCTCTAAAGGGATCTACAAATACACTGCAGTTAAACTAATCACCACAGTTTTGTTATTGGCACTAAAAGTATACAAACTTGTAAAAGAAAATCTTCTTTGTGTTGAGATAAATAATGATATTTTTAGCTGACATCAAAGAGCACTAAACTTAAAATTAATTTTTACAACTTAGACTATGTCAAGAAAATGAAAGAAATAGAAAACTTGCTTTTCAGAATAACTTTTAGAAAAAAGTAAAACAGTACGCCACAAGTGGACTAAAGAAGACAGATGTCTCTAGTTAAAAGTGGACACCTATCTGAGTAGACATTTTTTTAATCAAAAGTGGAATAAAGTGGATCACAAGGTGAAAATAATCAACCTTTTTAATCACTAAGGAAATGGAAGTAAAATGAGGCGTCTATTGCCACTATCATAGAAGAGATTAAAGACAATACCAAGTATTGGTAAAAAGGCAAAGCAGCTACAATTCTCATATACTGCTGGGGGAAAAGTAAAATTGTATGGCCATGCTAGAATATAGCTTGACAGCTTTTCATAACTTTTAATATACACTTGTATGGAATATCAGTCCAATTATGGCTATTTCCCTAGAGGAATGAAAGTGAGTGAACACATACATAAGCATTCAAGAGCTTAAATTCTTATAGTTTCAATAAATGAATGAAAGCCAGCCTCTGGAATGCATAAAAGGAATCACATTTTTTGTGATGTGATTCCATTTATATATAATTCTGTGAGATATAATTCTTCAGCTGTAAAGAAGATAGCTGATTGAACCGGAAATGAGTTCATGTGTTTGAACTTCAAGAGCCAGAAGATAATAGTAACACATTTTATAAAACTCCAAATGTTATATCAAAATAGAGAAAAAACTATTTCATGTAAATTTTTTGAGTTATGGTGATCATTTAATTTTTTATTGTTCTATAGTATATAATTTTTTATCTACTTGACAAATAATTATATAAAGGACTAAGATAAACCCACATTTTCCAGAGTACTGTTATTTTCAAAGCAGATATTTTTGAGTGAATGTGCTCACCTTGAACAGACAGAAATTTTAATGGCAGTGATTTATTATGCTGAAATATTAACTGTGATAATGGTATTTAGACATAAGAGAGGTTTTCTTGTACTAATCAAGTCTCATCATAGCAAGACCTGAGACGATCTGGTCCTACAAAATAAACTGGCCAGATTAAAAATGTAGATTCAATCATAGAAAGAAAACTTAATTGAGGTGTGTTGCCACTTCTCAGTGATTTAGCTGATGAAAAACAAAGTAGTGCTAACATTTCATAACAGCCTCAGCCATAAGGTAATTTCTGTTGGGTTTTTAGTGTATCTCATGAATTTTAGTATTATTTGTCATAAACTTTAGTTTTCTAAAACAATAGGCATAGAGATATCACTCACTGTATTTGATGTTAGTATAATTTGCAGAGCCGAAGGGAAAAAAATAGTTTAAACAGGGGTACAGATTGACCCATTGCAACAATGAGTTGCACAAGATGCTATGTCGAAAAATGAACTTAACAATTTAGGCAGGGGTGGGGGGGAGTGTAGTTGTGGAGATGGGAGGGAAGGGATGGTAGGAGAAAAACAAAGGAGGAGGCAACAATGCTTGATAAGAAATGTACTCATTACCTTGCTTATGTGATTGTAACGCCTCTGTACAGTATTTTCACAATAAAAAACTTATTAAAAAAAGAGAAGGAAATGTTGTAAACAGCTTCCATCATGGGGCTTTGTGGAAAACATTGGGGATTTAAAGGAGTATTTTCTTTTCTTTTCACCCAGAGCTGAGGACTGAACTCAGGGCCTTGCACTTGCCAGGCAGGCGCTCTTCTGCTGAGCTAAACCCTCAGCCCCTAAAAGGCATAATTTCGGAATGCCATAATACTTGACACATCAAGTAAGCAAAATATGACATAGAACAAAAGGCATAGAAAACAATAATGTGTGTTTCATTTTATACAGAAGGATAGTATTACAATAGCTTAGGAAAATTGCAAAGAGAAGGCATTTCCTTGGATGACAAAACATAGATTAGAATGCCTATTTTCATTATGAATAGACATCTCTCTATGTGAAAAATTTTGTGCTCTTCCAAATCATCTTGGTATGAAACATTTACTTTACAAAATCTTCAGTATGGAAAATTTGAATTTGAATGCTCAAGAATTAGTACTCAAGTGGCAAAAATTAAATTCTGATCCAATCATGTCAGGATGTATCTATGTGACTGGAAGATAAAATTGATTATGTTTAAGACCCTGTCAACATCTACATGTACATTTTAAGATTAATTTGCAAATAGTACCAACCATACTGGAAAGACATGGTTTGTTAAATTGCAATTAAACACATAGCTATCTTCAAAGAGATGGATGCCTTATAGATGTTAAGCACAATAAGTGTGAGATAAAGTTAGCATTTGTTTCTTTTTTTTTTTCCTGCTTATGTGGTGCTGAGGAATGGAACTCAGGGCCTCAAGCATGCAAGGCAAGTGCTTTGCCACTGAGCCACCTTCCCAGACCCAGCATTTGTTTCTTTTAACAGGCTATATTTCCAAGCAAACAACTGAAAGAAACACCTTGACATTGTTGGGAGGTGGCATACAAGTATAACTTTTCTAGAATGACTTAGAGTAATGCTACAGAAAAAACATCCAGTTCATTACTGGAATGGCTTGGTTATAACATGTTTTCAAGAAATTAGCAGTCTGAGTGGAAAAATAACAGCTGAAAATTTTCAGTGTTCAGTAATGACTATGACTACAAAAAATTAGAATTTCTATCACAAAAACCTTTATCAGAAACTTGATAATACCTTTTGAGTTTAACATTCTGCTTTTCATAATATACCTAGGGTACTTAAAGAAATGACTTTTGACCTAAGTAATTTTCCTCTAAGATGATGGTAAATTGATGGCAAAGACTGGACAGAAAACATTAATTGAATTCAATTATATTCTCTGGCTTAACCAGTCTTATAAATCTAGCTATTATTCTATGTGTGATATGAGCAGCAGTTAAATTATTTAGAAAGTTTCTCAGAGTAAATATTGCTGACAGAATTAGAAAGCCACAGTGTTTCTTTTCTCTATTTTTATTATGGATTCAAAGGACTGCACATAGTTTTAGCAGGATTTCATTTGGATAAAGTAAGTAACTTATAACCCAAACCACTGATGTTATAAAACTCACTGCACACATAAAACTCACTGCACTACATATCTGCCACACATCAGGAGTTCAGCACATTTGCATAGCATACTTGCTATACACATTTACATATATAAGATCCATTCACTGAGATTTAGTAAACTTATTGACCCAACGAACATATAAAGTGTATACTGGATTTATAGAATGGATGCTTCAGTTAAGAAACAGCCTCTGGCCAAACAGTGCTGCAGGTTTACAATATGCTCACTTGACTAAAGACTTGGGTATCATTTTCCTGTCCCATGGCTGCCAGCTTGCCACAGCACAAGCAATAGAATGGTAGTAAAAAAAATAATGACAATACAAAACTTACAAATCTGGGAGTGTGGCTCAAGAGGTAGAGTGTCAACCAAGCCAGCACAAGGCCTGGAGTTAAATTCCACTACTGAAGAAAAGTGATAAAAACAAGAGAAAACCACTCCTTAGAAAACAGATTGCCCATCTGAAATTAGTTTTTGCCAAACACTGAAAAAAACTTGGATCATTGGGACTCATCTTTGTGATATGGGCCATAATTTTGAGTTTTTAAATGAAGTTTTAAAAGCACCAGAGATAATTTTAATGTGCAACAAAATAAGTAGTAGTTCTTTATCTTGTCTGCCTTTTAAAAGATCCTGGCATTCTTTAAAATGTGGATGCCAAGTTCTCCAATTTTATGGAACCGAATTGAGGAACAGGAACACCAGGACCCTCACTTCCACCCCCACTTGCTTCTACTAAACAGCAAATGCTGAGATGAGCAACAAGATTTTCACATTTATAAAGTTTATCACATTGAACTGACGCCAGGCCATTAATAAGTCCTGAAATAGACTTTCAGTCTCATTTAATAAATTGAAAGCAAAGAATAACTGACAATTATACAGAAAGATCTTTCAGAAGAAATATCTCATCTTCATTTTAAAAGGGTGACATTCAAGGTTAATGCTGTTCTACTTCAAAAGACAAAAAAACAATCATGAAAACTATAATCCAGGGGAGTTATTTCATTTGACAATTAGGATGGTCCTCGGGACAACTTAATGACTCACAAATAAAAATGAAGGAGGAAGAGAAAAGGCAGTTTTTGACAGCTTTGCAATGTTTAAAAGGAATGTGATCAGTTTTCAAATAAATGTTTTCAGACATTTAGAAGTCATTTATAAATGTTTACTCTACTTAGAATCTTTTTAAAAACACAAGTGCTTGACAACTAATGTAAACTGTCAAATGCTTAGCAGTAGAAATGTAAAAGAGGAACATCTATTTAAAGATTATAGCATGCTTCGTTATGGAAGGTACAGTGCTACACTTTCTTTTAGTGAGAGACTTGATGCACATTCAGAGAGAATCCAGGTGTTAAACTGTTAAATTCGTTCCATACTTGTGCAATGGTTTATATGGCTCTGTTGGTACAGCTTATTGAAGCATTGGGTAAACATGTGATGATTCATTTCTTATAACTTCATTGATGCAGTATTTTTACCCCTCAACTTCTCAACTACTCAAAATAACTAGTAGACAGTGCTAAATTCTTATTCTCCAAGATCAGTAAGAATTTAACACTTGGGTAGGGTGTGTATGTATGTGTATATTATTTTTCAAGATGAAGATCTCACTTCTCAAAGAGCTGGTTTTCCTTAAAATTTACACTAAAATTCTATCAATATATTGTGGAATGGATATTTTGCAATCAAAACTAATATGTTAGCACGTTAATGTCTTATTATGAATTATAAGAGTGTCTATAATACATGGTGAAATTAAAAGTTTATTTTGTACTCACAAAGAAAATGACAAAGGAAAAGAAAAAGAGTAGAGGAAAAAATAGGCAAAAGAGTATTGGCAAGTAATTTAATCAATGTTGATAAAAAATGAAGCTACAACATGATTTTGTTGAGAACATAAGTTCTCACAGAAATTTTGTATGAAAGAAAACGTACTAAAAGTGCAACTTAAATTAAGCAGAAAAAATACAAATTTGGATGAAATTCAGCCAAGATAACGACTATATTTTCATGAAAAAACGTGACAGTTACTTTGAATTTGAATAGTTTTATTTATTTATTTTTAATCCTGTCACATTGTTTATCTAGCTAGTTGGTTTAATCTAGAAAGTAACTGAAAGTACCATAATGCACCACAGTGAAATTATTGTGTATTATGGACATAATTGCAGTAACTGGAAAATGTCATAAGTTCATAATTCAATAGATGATTTTTGGTCACAAGTAGTATGCTGACACTAGAAATACAACAAGGAGATACTAGAAACCAGAAAGATTCTTCACTCAGTAAGGTCACAAGCCAATGTAGTAGAGTGAATGATGAGTAATTGCAAAGCAGAATGAGGTTCAGGGTAGACATGCTACCCTGGATCATAGAGCAAGATTAGCTAACCTAAACTGAAAGCCAATAGGAAAATTTCATGCAGGATGTAGTGGCTAAATTGGAATCTGAAACAAGTGTTTCAGAATATCCAGAAGTAACATTTCCAAGAATAAGGGAGCTTGGATATAAGAAGGTCTTAAACATTTCTCATGATAGATAAATGATGCTAGATTAATACAGAGGACTGTTTGAGAGGCATAACATATTGAAGATAGCACGGTCAAATATGCCATCATAGCAGCGAACAAATGAAAGCCATTTGTGAGAGGAAAGGTAGCAGTAATAAAAATCAATAAAAAAATCACCATCTTTGCATTTAGAAAAGACAGTTAATTCTGGTAGCAGAAGGGTGGTCAGAGAAGAGAGAGAGCTGATTGGAGGATTGTGACAAGCAGCAATTCAAAGTCCAGAATGAATCCCAAGAACACTCTCTCTTAAATAATTTTTGGTTTAGAGATATAGGTAAATGCAGTGAAATATTTATACATTATTCACCAGAGAATTTAGGAATTTTTTAGACAAAATTAAGTCTCCAAAAGGTTTTAAAAAGGGGGATTATGCTGGGTGGGCTGGACAATTTGATTGTACTCTAGGCCAGAGATTAGAAGATTAAAGTGATTGAATGACAGAAATGCTATGTTTCTGGATTTAAAGATGAAGAAGGTTACTTGGCAAGGAATGTAGGTGGCTTCTAGGATCTGAGGATGACCACCAAGATAGCCAGCAAGAGAGCAAAGACTCTCTTGGAAAGAAATCCTGACCTATCTCCGAAGAGTCAAAGTCCATTGAGTCCTGTAAGATTCTCAGCAGGGACCCTGAAGAGACCACATCCATATTTCTAACAGAACAGTGAGATAATAAATGGGGTAATAATGCTCAACAAGAAATGTATTCATACTTATAATAATGTACTATGTGATTTCTTTTGTTTCTCTTGTATGTTTTCCCCCCATGGTCTAACCCCTGTTTTCACTGTATTAGATTCCGGTACCCTGCTTCTTGTATATACGTTCTTCTAATTTGGGGAGGGGAAGGGAAATAACAAAATGCTGAAACAAGGATACAGGTTGACCCATTGTAATGATGAAATGTACAAGACACTGCTGAAAATGAACTTTACAACTTGGGGGGAAGAGCTGGAGAAGTGGGGAGCGAAGGAGTGGTAAAGAGAAAACAAAGGAAGGGATAACAATGTTCCATAGGAAATGTACTCATTACCTTACTCATCTAACTGTAACTCCTCTGTACAGTATCTTTACAATACAAATATAAATTAAAAAAAGAAAGGTACTCATTACCTTACTCATGTAACTCTAACCCCTCTGTAGAGCATCTTTACAATAAAATAAAATTTTAAAAAAGAAAAAAAATGAGAATTGTTTCATGCTACTAAATTTATAGAAAGTGTTACTCAGCAACAGACATTCACCAAGGAAAAATGACATTTACCATTCAACAAATGTGCTCTTGTTATAACTTACATCCAAATAAAGGCATTTTCAGTAGTAGTTTATAACTCATGCAAAAATTAGTCTCATCACCATTAAAATCAAAATGTAACAATATGAAAGTTCAATTGAGTTGCTCAATTACTTGTTAGATGTTTTATTTCTTCTTCTTCTTTTTTTTTTTTTGGTCCGGTCGTGGGGCCTGAACTCTGGGCCTGGGTGCTGTCCCTCAGCTCTTCAGCTCAAGGCTAGCACTCTACCACTTGAGCCACAGTGCCACTTCCGGCTTTTTTCTTTTTGCTTATGTGGTGCTGAGGAATTGAACCCAGGGTCTCAGGCATACAAGGCAAGCGCTCTACTACTGAGCCACCTTCCCAGCCCTAGATGTTTTATTTCTATGTTTAAATTTCCTTACGAATTGAAAAAATGATTAGTTTTTAATAATTTTATGTGCCTTGTCATCTCCTCCAATCAAAGCTAGTTCTAATTGTATAAAAATGCAAATAGTGTAATTCCTTAGAAAGACAAAATCAGTAAGAAAATGAACACCAATAATCAGGTACTTGAAAGAGATGGGGGGGTCAAGGGGAAAGGCTGGAGGAGGAAAAGGCATGAGGAGAAGAGGGGGAGAATGTAGGCAAGTATTCAGTGTATTATGAACGTAAATACATTGGTTATGGAAATAAGGTGATAAATGGACTTACAGTTTTAGACACAGATATTGAGTAATACAAGCAAAATGAAAATTGGTGAATTAGCAATCCCTTATTAATTTCCCTGGAGGACTTTGATATGTCTTTTAACATTATAAGTGTTACTCTCTTTCCTACCCAAGCAGTTTGGAAATAAAATACCTTCTGAAGGCTTAAAAAAAATAATGTTTATGGGGAAGGGAGAAAGTAGGAGAGGGAGCAATGGTAGAGAATGTTGAAAGGGGTGACACTGACCAAAATGCATTGGATTCATAAACTGATTTAAGTAGCAATTCCTTTGCATAATTAAAGGTTTTTTTTAAAGCAAGAAACACCCTCAGATACATATGCACTCACAACTGAAAAATAAAAATAAAAGAGTTGTTGCTAAAAACAAAACAAAACTGTATGACTTTTCACTCAAGGAGCTGCATTCATGTTTCATATTTTCATAGTTGTTTTTTTAATTGAAAAGAACTTTTTTGAAAAAATTTTTTCAGAAAGTCTTCTTATCATGTGCCTTTGAAATTAATACAAAATTTGAATTTTGTGGCACAAAAAGTCTTTCTTTTGGGATGAGACCCAGTCTTTAATTTTCTGCCCTTCCCAAGTTCTTTTCCGGTGGCAAATGACAAGAACAATTTTAAAAAGAACAAATACCACATAATCTGACATACAGAAAATATAAATGATTTTCTTCTTAATTTCTGATTTTACAAATATTTATCATTGCTATTATTACTGATGGGATATTTACTTTAACAATTTATATGCATTATATATATATATTTAATTTAAAAGCATTGCTAGGTTTTTTTTACACTACAAGGAAAGCTATTTGCTGAAATATCACAAGTTCTATTAATAGTTTTGAAAAGGATGACATTAATCAAGATGAATTCATAAATTGACATGTTGAATTAAAATCCCTTTGTATAATTGATTAAAGATAACTTAAAAATAAAGTAAAAATAATAACATTAAGGAATACATTCTAACATTTATATGATAATTGTGACATCTGTAGTATTTTGTATTTAGTTTTTGACACACAAGTTTACTTGGCTACCTTTAAATTAATATTATCACTATCCTAAGATAGCAGGATTTTACTATTCTAAAATGCTATCTCCTTTGCTTTCTTTGTAATAAAAACCTTCCCCACCATTTTTATCTGTAATCATTACATAATTTCTATTCTGTGCCAAACACTTTGCTCCATTTGGAAATCACCAGCAAATGAAATTCTTTTTAAGTGTAGCATGCACTTTAATTTTTGGCCAAATAAATTTTCCCTGAAAATAACAGACAGGCATTCTTTTTCTTTTTTCTTTTTCTTTCTTTCTTTCTTTTTTTGCTTCTTTTGCTCAAGGCTAGCATTCTACCACTTGAGCCATACTGCATTTCCGGCTTTTTCTGTTTATGCTGCCCTGAGGAATTGAATCCAGGGCTTCATGAATGTTAGGCAAGTATTGTATCACTAGCTACATTCCCAGCCCCAGACAGGCATTCTTATACATGGGGAATCAAATTATTATTAGATTTTATTGTCCAGAATAGACTTATTAAGCAAGAGACTTGGAACTAAGTAATAAAAATATGAACGAAAAGTGGAAGGATAATATCACATATATTATTTATTTTTATTTTATTTATTTATGTTTTTTGTCAGTCGTGGGGCTTGAACTCTGGGCTTGGGCACTGTCCTTGTGCTCTTCAGCTCAAGGTGAGTGCTCTACCACTTGAGTTTCAGCGCCACTTCTGGTTTTCTAGTGGTTTTATTGGAGATAAGGGTCTCACGGACTTTCCTGCATGGGCTGGCTTTGAACCATGATTCTGAGATCTCAGCCTCCTGAGTAGCTAGTATTACAGGCCTGAGCCACCGGCGCCCGGCTTTATTCATTTTATTTTTGAAGTGAACATGCTTTCGGTTTGTTACTGTGTTCAGAATAATTCATTTATCAGAGGTCTGTCACTGTATTTGGACATCTGGATCCCATCACCCTGAGCAATTTTGCCAGTGCTCATAACCAATAAATGAAGGCTTACTGTGAAGGAATAAGCATTAACAACATGATATGAGTTCTGATATGGTGCTTATGTGATGGAAATATTTTGTTTCAGATCCTTTTAATATTTGGCTGTCTGAAAAAATTGATATTGCCACTCTTTTAAAACCTAAAACATTATCAATCATTTTACTCACAAATCTAATTTATATAGATTTTTTTAAAAAAATTCATAATGATTGTATAAATGTTGTCTCATAATATCTTTCCTGCTCCCCAAAATAAGACGAATGTGGTAAGAATATTAGAACTTTAAGTAGAAGTCTTGAGTGAGAGAATTCATGCAATTAACTTCTAAAACTTTGGCTTTAGTATTTCAGGAAACCACTTAAAACAAAAGAGCTTTTTAACTGCTCTCAACAGAATTTTATTCTGCTTTTATCTCTGGAGAGGCTTTTCCTATAATTCAAGCTCTTCAGCCAGATTTGTTTGCACACGGCTGAGCAGAAATAACATATATTTTTACATCAGCATATTTAATATCACAGGTTCTTCAATGTACTGACACAATGTTGGCAGTCTTAACAATATAGACATCATTAGCTCTCCAAAAGATCCATAATTGAAAAGTCAGACAACTGAAAAATGTCACCTTGTGTGTATTATTTGAGGGGAATGGAGCTTTGCATAAGTCCTACAAAGGGCAAATAAAAACTCAATTATTGCTTGTGCTGATTCTGAAGGTAGGAAGTTCTGTTTACTCTTCCCATGCTGCTTGGAATTTTTATCCCTGATAAAGAATTCCCCCATCATAAGAAGAGTTCAACCCCCATTCCACCTCCTCTTTACATATTCTATCTATAATTTATAAGTTTCAATATGTTAAGGTCCCAAGTATAAAATGTTTGTTCACTTAGGAAGGAAAGAATTATTAGCATACATTAAATTATACATAGTAAAAGGTTTTGTCCTAACAGGAAGACATCTTTATATATTGTAAAGATTTCTATAAAGTATATCTTCATAGATTTGTTTATTAGAAGTAGAATTCTTGGCATAATTTAATTATTTGGCTGATTTAAATGATACACGATTTTAGAATTTAATCTAAAAATGAAAGGCTTTAAGACTTTAAATTGCAATTGAAGTTATACATATCTAACTATTTTAAACAGGAAAATGTGCTCTTAAGTATAATATTCAGCTTATATTTTTCCTTTTCTGTGATCACTCTTTCCTTAGATTCTCTTATCTAATTTCCCTTGTTTTATGTAAACTATACATTGATAGTAGGAAGATAGTAGAAAGTAAAATTCTCTCTAGAGAAGTTAGAATTTGGAATTTAGAAAATAACCACAGATTTCAAAGCTATTCCCCTAAAAGCTCTGTGGGTGCTCTGATTTAGAGACCTTTAAGCTTATAATCATGGTAGTTTGATTATACACGAGCTATCTGAAGACACAGGTAGGGTTGAATGAACGGAGATATGCCAGATCTAATTTCAAATATGTTTTAAAAAGGCAGAAGGTGATGGTTGCTGGTAGCTCATGATTCCAATCCTAACTACTCAGGAGGCTGAGATCTGAGGATTTCTGTTTGAATGTCCTCGGGACTCTTATCTCTAATCAGCTTCAAAAGACCAGAGCAGATCTGTGGGCTTGACTGGTGGAGTGCCAACCTAGAAAGAAAAAGCTAAGGACTCCTAGGCCCAGTACTGGCACAATGAATGAGTGAATGAATGAATGAATTTTTAAAGGAAGAAGGTATTGAATCTATCCTTTTGCTATTAATTTCACCCCCCAAATATGACATCAGTTTTTAAAAAGTGATATGTCTTGCTTCCACTGATATGAGGGAAGGGCTCCTCCACTATTGTAAATCTTTTCCCAACACTCACTATGTAAAGAGATTATTGATCTTTTTCTAAAAAAATGAACATAATGGGAACATCTAGTCATCTTTATCTGACTTGTTTATTTAGATTAATTCGACAAACCCTCACATTTAATTCAACTCAAAGTGCAATCATTTGGAGTAAAACTCACAATGTGAGTGAAAATTCAGAAATCAGGATGCGTGGGCGTACATCTTAGCTTTAACATTTACAGTTGTGTGTGTCTCTTCCTAATCAATCACTGCCACCTTCCTTCCCTTATCTGTCAAGGGGTAATGATCATTCCTATTAAATAAAGAGCAATTGATCTGAAGTAAGAAAAGAGTTGGATCTGAAGACTAAATTTAGATGAACTCATGGAGTGGTTCACACCATGCATGGGTCCTGTTCACGCCCCCAGCTCCCAGCCAAGGTGACATTCACCCATACTTGAAAATAATTTTGCTTCTCATAAATGCTGTAGGTGTGCCTGCACGCGCGCACACACACACACACTCACACACACACACACACACAAAACTGGCACTTAGGCAATGGAACTGTACACATGCGCACATCTGGCACTTAGCCAATAGAAGTGTTGTGCAGCCTGAAAGGCACCAGGTGGCCCACGCAAGAAAGAATTCTTTCTATGAACGTCAGCAGAATAGTGGTTAAGAAACCCAGGTAGAAAACACTTGAGACAGTGTCTCATGCAGATGAACAGTACAAAAAATATTAAATCTTCTTTGAAAGCTGTTGAAGTCTACTTACTTGGACTTACTGTAGACTATTTTCCCCAGTACTTTTCTGTTTTTCCATTGTTTCTATATTTCATATTTTGTTTGGGGTGTTTGATCTAGCAGAGTCCACAACTTCTTAAGCAGTTGGCTTCAAAGGAAAACATCTCCAGCATTTAAATTTTTCCCTAGAGAAATGCAGTCACAGAACACTAGAACATGGATTTAAGGGCAATAATAGCTGATTTCTACATTGACCTCTTACACTAGAAATGCTTCATAAAATTAATAAAGGAAAACCAAGCTTATATTAGTCATATTTAATCTTTCACCCTCCTTGTTGATACACAAATTCAGCACTCAGAACACTAGGAGTGATGAGGACAAAGGAAAATTGTACATCTGTATAAAAAACTTATCTATGCAAAATGAGAATTTGCCAAGTTTACATTGCCAAAATAAAATACCAGAGTCTTGGTACTTTGTAAATACAAAACATTTGTTTAGCTTATAGATTTGTAGGCTGAACGTCCAAATAGCATTGTCCTTTGTCCAATAAAGACCTCAATGGTCGGCACCAATCACAGCAGGTGGCATCCTAGTGAGAGAATATAAGAGAAGAATAGATCATAGCTGAGAAAGGAAGCTATGGAGTATGAGGGGCTAGCCTGTGCTTGCAATACAGGTCAGTTTCGTGGGATGAGATCAGTATTCTAGCTGCAGCATTTCTAGTGACTAGTCTCGTACTAGGTCTTACCTCTTATCTGCCCAATGTCGCTACACTGGGGACCAGGCTTTCAACCTATTTGAAGAGGCAAATCCAAGCCATATCCCACTCATATCAATATGAGAACAAATAATTTTTAGAAGATACGTTTTAATAATTGGTGCTTTACTTTCAAGGTGAGATATTATATGAGTTACACTTCATTGCAGGGGACACAGACAGATTCTATTCTGTACTGAAAGTGTTATCTTAAAGGGGATTTGATAGCCTGAAATTGTATGTTTTTTTTTCTTTTAAACCAGGGCTGAGAACCGAACCAAGGGCCTTGCGCGCGCCAGGCAGGTGCCCTTCCGCTGGGCTAAACCCCCAGCCCCAGCCTGAAATTGTATAGGAGCATCCAATGTACAAGAATGGGGGAAGGAGAAGGATTGGGATTGGGGGGGAGGGGGGAGGCTGGGAAGGGATGTGAAGGGTAAACAAAGGAGGAGGCTGCAATGCTTGGTAAGAAATGTACGCATTATCCTGCCCATGCAATTGTAACCCCTCTGTACAGTATGTTCACAAATAAAATAAAATTAAATTTAAAAAAAAAAGAATGAGCAAGATGAAAAAACAAGGAAACAGAATGGCCATCTCCAGATGAGTTAGTTTGGGCAAGGTAGATTATCATCAGCACCTCTGTCATGAAAATGCAAGACCACAGCTGGTATACGTTCAACCACACAGTTAACTCCTAATCCTACCACTAAGGAAATAAATAAGAAAACAAAGAAGTCAGAGATTGTATTTACTAGGATATTTAAAATAACTAAGTAAAACCTAGACTAGGTAAAACTTTCTGATCGTTATTTTCAGAAAAAAGAGATATCCGAAGAGAAGATGGGAGAAAAGTTACTTTGTAAGCTTTTAATAGGTATTTCAAGGAAAGCAAACCTAAGCACACAACATTTTAAAATGCAGTTGTAGTCTACTGGCTGGGACCATCATTTGTGTCGCTATCGCCTGTTCAGTAGATGTGCAGTGGAGACTTTCTCAAGATTGCATGAAGGGGTTGTGGTTTGCATAGATGGCTCCTTTAATTTATAGATTTGTTTCCATGTAGGGCAATTTGTGTTGTTGCTTATAAATCTGTGGATGTAAGGCAATCTATTTTTGTTTGGTTCATTTTAAAGGTCCCATGCGCTTTGTTCAACAGAAATTTCACATTGGGTGAAAAAAGGTAACAGAGTTTGACCAACCCGTTAAAGCTAGAGGAACAGATGCTGCTACCTCAGAGAAATAAGAAGACAGAGGGCCAGAAGAAATGTTGCAATGTCATTTTGCATTTTTATGTTAATTTCAGCACACGAAAACCTTTTAACCAGCTGTAAAGTTTATACAGTCTATTGCTAACAGATGTAATTGTTGGCCATCCATAAATTTTTTTAACTTGAAATGTGTCTCCAGGCAATATTAGCTATGATGATAGCCAAGGGTGTACAAATCTATCATTAGTCTCACTGGTAAAATGAAAAGGACCTTTACATAATGCTTAGCTGAAGTTGGCAAATGTGAGGAAAGGCTAGCATTCAGATTATGGTTTTAAAGAACAATTTTCCTGGACAGGTGACAAGTAATTGCTCTTAAAAGAGAGCAGTTAAAGTAAAATTTTGTCTGATGGAAATAGAGGTGTAACACTTGTTACCACCACACAGTCTGTGTGAGAGACGTTAGTTGGACTTAAAAAAATCATTTTGTATTTTGACATTTTCATCACAGTAAGAAGTATCCTAGAGGTACCGTGTTTGCAATGGCTCAAGTGTTGGCCAGCCCAAAGAAGTTACCATTCAACAAATCGTTTTACGAGTACAATGCATCTTGACCCTTTCATCATTTTCTTTCAATCCTCCCAGCCCAACCCCTCCTCTCAACTTTCTTAATTTCATAGGATATACATCCTGCTTCCTGTCTTCATTCATCTATCCCTCTCCCCTTGGCCTTCACCCTATACCTTTCCAGTGCCAGTTTCCTAGTTTTCATTTTGTTGCACTGTGAGTTAGTTATCCTAAGGAATTTTATTGTTTGAATTCTTCTCTGCACATACCATACTTTAGTTAGTACATGGGATGTTTTAATTATTAGAGGTTCTTGATATTTTACTTTTTTGCTTAGTCAATTTGCCTGAAATACTTGATAGATACATATTTTACATTAGTTTTTCTAATTACCCCATATTTGGTATCCCAATATCCTTTGTTGGGTCTTTTGTCTTTGATCACAGTAACATTTTGTTGTGTTTATTTTACATTGATTACAATGATGTTTTATTTTTGGTTTCAATCACTGAAAATTCTGTGTGAGTATATTCTGGATCTCCAGAGAAAAACTGAAGGTGGCCTTGTTATTGGAAAAGGATTTTGTTAACCCAAAACTTTAACTTCTCAACTTGAGGGGTGCTTACCCACGCAGGAAGTATCAACTAATACATAGGATACAGCTTAATAATTTCAGGGAATGCTTTTACCTCATTCAGAGCTGTACCAAAGCAGAAAGGTCTTTTTCTGACCCCACTGTCCACACACTTGTTGTTCAAACAAAGCTTATCACTAAGTTTATGATATATAAACAAGCCTTGTATAGGGATTTCAAATTGGATGTTTGTCTTATGAGAACCCATAGAAATGATTAGTAATTTCCTCAAAACTTAGGGCTCTAAATAATAGCATTTTTCTCTTAGTGCTTTGGTTTTCAGCTGTGTGTGTGTGTGTGTGTGTGTGTGTGTGTGTGTGTCTGTGTGTGTGTGTGTGTGTGTGTGCGTGTGTGTGTAGTGAGAGAGAGAGATTCTAAATGAGACAGCACTACTTTGGGTACTGGAAAATTGGGCTTGCATTTTATATTCAGGAAATAATTTTATTTAATATCAAGTAACATTCATTCATTGTGATACTTCAGCCTTTCATATATTACTTATTTTGTGATTATTCAAACTATTTATGGATAGAGAAATAAGTAAAACTTTATGCTCATGAACACATATCACATTCTTTAAGTATTTTCTTTCTTGGATGACTGTCGCTCACTTTTTATGCATAGGATTTTATTCTTATTCATGGATGCATTCTAAATGTAAGTCTAACATTCTTACATTGACATCCCTGGTAGTACTAGGAGGTAGGACATTTGGGAAGTGATTGAATCATGAAGGGTATGTTCTCATAAATGGATCAATGACCTTTAAGAAGTGGCTCATGGGAGCTCATTAGCCCTTTCCTCTATGTAAAGACACAATGACATCTTTGCACATATATAGATATACTGATATGTACTGAATCTGTATCTATGTCATGGGCATAGGAACTGTAAGTAATCATTTCTTCTCTCTCAGTCTCCTAGTATAATGTACTTTGTAACAGCATTTGAACAGATTGAGATATTTACTATATTATGATATGCTGAAAGTTGTTTGTGCTTATTCCTTTATATTATTTTTTGCCTGATATCAAGATTGTGACTCTTGATTATTATTAGATTTTTTCTGCTTTACACCTCACCTCACATTTAAACAATCCAAATCAGTTTGTTTTAGGTGACTCTCCAACACACCATTTATTCATGAATATTAATCATAATTTACATTAGATATTATCATTTTAATCAGTGAGTTAGCTTTATTTATGCTTTTAAATCAAGAGGTGTTTGCTTCATCTTAATTTTATTCGAATATACATATTTATATATATAATTCTTGAAATTATCTTTCTACATACTTACCTATATTTTGCTTATCATTTTTATTTTACTTTTGTTGCTTTGGGGCAATTTCACAATTAAGGCTATTATGCTATGATCCCATGCTGTCTAACCACTGAACAAAACAAGAAAGTTCACTATGATTAAAATGGGTGGCCACCAAACTTCTCTGCCAGCTTGAAACTAATTGTAGGACCTGAGTGAAAAATACAGAATTCTATGGGCCCAGTGATTCCATTTTGGGGCATTTATCCAACAGTGTGCAAGTCAGGAAATAATAAAGTCTCTGCACATCCATGTTCATGCAGTACTATTCACAAAAGGCCCGGATGCCCTACACTCAATGGATGAATCAAGAAAATGTATTTATATAGATATAATGGAATTTTATTCATCCATCAGGTAAAATAACATGTCATTTACAGGAAATGGATTGACCTGGAAAAAAACCATATTGAGTAAGGTAAGGCTCAGAGAGATAAAAAGCCTGTTTTCTCTCATATGGGAAAGTTAGACCTAAAATATAAACCTGTATGGGAATACGAACAGGGCCATATACATGCATCCATGATGGCAGAATAAGACATCACCTCAACTACCCAAGTGCTCATAATCCTTTCATGCATAAAACTTTAATGTTATATAAAAACAAACATTATCATTAATTTGATAAGTTATGTTTTGTTAGCTATAAGTGTAATTGGCAAAGACAACCCAAATGTGTGGGTTAAAGGAGACATGAGAATTCACACCAGAGAGTTAACAGAAAATTCTAGAAGAAACAAGCAAATGCTAGACAAAAAATAACATGTTCCAAATCTAGAGAAAAACAACATGACTGAAATGGTAACTTAACAAATTGATGATAAATGAGAATTGGTTGTTTTGGACAAAATGGCAAAGATGTGATTACAAAAGATGCTTCTTAAGATTTTTTTTTTTGTTTCTTTGTATGTTCCTCCCCACGGTATAACCCCTGTTTTCACTGAATTTGAAGTTGGTGCCCTGCATCTTGTATATACACTTCTCTAATTTGGGGAGGGGAAGGGAAAAAAGAAAATGCTTAAATAGGGATACGGGTTGACCCATTGTAACTATGAGATGTACAAAACACTAGGTTGAAAAACAAACTTTACAATTTAGGTGGGGGGAAGGGAGGGGGAGTGTAGTTGTAGAGGTGGGAGGGAAGGGATGGTAGGGGAAAAACAAAAGAGGAGGTAACAATGCTGGACAGGAAATGTACTCATTACCTTGCTCATGTAACTGTAACCCCTCTGTACAGTATTTTTACAATAAAAACGTATTAAAAAATAGCTAAACAGCTAACAGCTTTGGTGATTGATGAAGTTTTTAAAAGACTGAAAGAAACTGGGTTTTAATTGCTCACACCTGTAATCTCAGCTACTCAAGTGACAGAGATCTGAAGATACGATTGGAAGCCAGGCAGGGCAGGAAAGCTCATGAGACTCATCTCCAATTAACTGCCAAAATGCAGGAAGTGGATGTGTGTGGAGCACTAGCTTTGAGTCAAAGAAGTTCAGGGACAGAGTTCAGTCCTTAAGTTTAAGCTCTAGGACCAACACAAAACATAAAACAAAGCAAAAAAAAAAGAGAAAGGAACATGTTTTGTTTATTAAAAATTTTCCTTGAGGATTTTCACAATGAAGGATCTAGTACTTTTGCTTATAAGTTTGTAACATTTGAGGAAATTAGAAAATGATGAGCTAAATGAACTTCACAAAGGTCATGTTGGAGTACATACTGTGTTCCCTGTGATTTGGTGGTGGTGGGGAAATATAGATGTTTTTGCTTAATTTAGAGTTAAAATAAGCAAGATCTTTATTGGCAACTGTAAAATCTTATAAGGAATAGAATGTTCTGGTAACAAGCCTGGGCCTAGTAAATGGAAGACTATAAAAACATGCAAGGCTTTCAATTTTCATGACTTATGTTTAAAGACATAGTATGAAAGGAGATCTTCTTTTTAATTACTTTTGGAGATTGTAATTCATCTCAGAATTCCAGAAATCTTTTGAATTATAATGTGTGAAAATTAACACATGCTAATTACAAAGCCCTGTTTGTGTATTACTGAAAAAAATGAGGGAAATGAATATTAGCAAATGAAGACAAAATTTAACTCCTAGCATATTTTCATGACTATTTGGTTGTTCAAAGCTGCATCAGTTTAAGCAATATGATGAACAAATGATTTCAGTGACTCCATTCCAGCAATGAGCTAACATAGCACATTTCAGGTGCATTGTGGAAAAGCCCTCAGCAGAGAATCCTTAACATGAGTTTAAAACCAGAATCAAATTTTTTGAAGTGCTTTTACTACTCAGGCTTTCTTTACGTTATTATTACTGTTATTTACCATCACTTGAATTTTCCGGAAGGCCTACTTCTAAAAAGTCTACTGCCAAGTTCAGATGCAGCACTTGTGCTGTCTTTTCAATTATAAAATTTTCCTAAAGCTAATTTAACTGAATCTTTTATTTGAGAGCTCCCCTAGTCCATTATTTGACACTTTTAACACAAAATTTTATTTTTATTGTAGACTCAGATTTGTAAAAGGTTACACTGAAGGCTGTTTACAGGTATTGCACTTAGACTCTGGTATGGGTTAAGTGCAGTAGCTTACATTATTTCTCTGCTAAATTACAAAAAAATAAAAAAGAATATTATCTTTATATAGTTGATTAGAATCCAACGTTATTACCAGTACTATTTACATTTAATGAAATGTAATTTCCTTCTGTTAAGTGAAAGGTACTTGATAAAAGTCATTTGTAATCTGCCACCATTATTCAAATAAGATCATGCTGGGAAGAAAATATAAAACCACCCACTGGCTTTGGCAGGGAAGACCTTCTGACTTTTTGTATGTCTGTGTTATGAAAGTAGAAATGCCAATGATTCCTTTGTCTCTTCCTAGTAATTTCAGATGCAGGTTGTGAAAGGAAAAGGACTACAGTAAAGACAAAGAGAAAATCTGCATTCTTTTCTATAGTGTTAGGAAAAGGAGAAACTAAGGAGAATAAAGTCTTTACATATTTTGGTCCAAAACCAAATGAAAAAGAAAACAAAAGAACAAATAACCAGCCCAATTGATCAGACTCTGCCATTTCTCTAACTTTGGATGAGATCTTTATTAAAAAGAGGATCTAACTTAACTTCAAAAACTTTGGACATTTTGCAACAAATGTTCTTAAAATTAAGCCTCATTGAACACCTGAAATCCAGAGACCCAATGAATAACTTCTAACCAACTTCTTGTAGAATAAGGAAAGTTGCTAATTTCCATCTTGACAAAATCAGATTTTCCTTGAAACTGATCAAAGTTCCATTTTATGGTCTTCTTTTTTTCAGCATAGCTTCTGAAATTCTTTTCAATCTCAGATTTTGCTTGGTTGAAGTAACCAGAAATCCATCTCAAATTAGAAAAAGAATAATTTTATTCATTTATGTAGCAGGGGAAAACAGTGAAGAAATAGGAACACAGAATGGCAACTGAAAAATAAATGCCTCTTATTCCTTTATTTACCTTTCTCCTTCTCTCCCTCTGTTGTTCAATGTTTGCCTATATGTATGTAACGCATGTTCTTTTGACTTGACTATCTTGTTCCCATTCGCTTCTTCATCAAAGTGGGTGTTTCCATATGGTACTAAATATGGGCACAGATGACACCACAATTGTAAACTACCTCCATAAAAGGCAAATAATGATTTTAAATACTTCTAATTCTATCATTAGCAAATTACTCATGGAATAGTATTTAAGTGTAATTTTAGAATAATAATCAAGACTGAGAATGATCTATAAAATAATAGTGTATTTTAGCTGACAATTTACTGAGACCAGGACAATTTTGACATATATTTATTGAATAATATATGTTTTGTTGACACACAAGCTTGCAACTTTATTTTGGTGAACTGTAAAATATTGCTAACTGCTAACACAGAGGAAAATCTACTATTTCCTTTGGTGAAACTTACTGAAAGAGTAGGGTGTGTGTGTATGTGTGTGTGTGTGTGTGTGTATGTGTGTGTGTGTGTGTGTGTGTGTGTGTGTGTGTGTGTGTGTGTGAACCCACAAGTAAAAATGTAGTAAATTTACAGGAAAGAAAAGGCTGTACATTTTCTTCCACATTAATATATCTTTGATTTGCAATGCAACAAAAGCACATAAAAATATAATACTTGTGATATTATAAACAAACTAAAAGTACATATTTATCATGACTAAAGAGAACATATCTTTTAATTACCTCGAAAGATAATACATGAGAAAATGCTATAAAAGATATAAGATGCTCTTATTAAGATATCATTAACACTTTTATTTCATCTTGAAAAAAGATGTGACCTTCAATATTATCTAATGAAAATAAATGAAAGATTGCTACAAACAAAGCAATCTTTATGTTAGTTAAGACTGGGTGTTAATACAGTGGGAAATCATTGTGACTTCAATTAAAGAAACATTTGATTGATAATAGCAATAAATCACATAATGACCTTTATGTCCAAATGAACTTGATATGGTGGTAATCTTCTAAGATTATTAAAAATAGGAGAATTCTTATTCTCCAATTAAATCATAGCAATGACCCATGTGTTTCTGGTGATGTTGGTGTAAATAAATCTAACATGTTCATACCAAATATGTATAATATATGACATAGTATGTCACATTTGATAAAGACAATAACTACTTTGTTACTGCTTTATGCATATACTATATAATACTATTTTTTTTTACTGTGGTTTCAGAATGTGATTTTTTTCTATTTGTTATAAAAAGATGTGTAGTTAGGGCAATGGCATATGCCTATAGTCTCAATTTTTTGGGAGACTGAGTCAGAAAGATAGCTAAGACCAAAGAGTTAAAAGCCAGTGTGAATAATTTAATGAGATCCATTCACCAAAACAAGCCACAACATTTATTATAACAAATATGTTATAATGATGGAGGCATCAGCTCACAATTGTGTAAATGTGTTCACTGATGTTAGCACAAGGAAGAAACCAACTAATAATGCATTTCTAAAAACATGTCTTCATTGAAAACACATAGCTACTTTTCAGGAAAACGTTTTCTAAAAAAGGAAAAGGAAAAGAAGTGTACTTTAAATAATATATAAAATATAGTATGTAAATAAAAGTTTAAACTAAATGATGTTTATTACCTCAGCTAAACAATCATGTTAATAACAAGAGTTACTGGTCATGATACTGTATAATTTTGATATGATGTTCTAGAACTTTAAAGTTATCTGTGCTCTGAAGACATAGAACCACAGCCCATGAGATAAACCTAAGAACATTGAGAATTAAGGAACATTCCACAAAATACTTGATAGCAGTCATCAATTTCATCCATGACAAAAATCTCTGAAAACTGTTCTCAACTAAGAGCAGCCTAAGAAAACCTAATAGTAATGTAGTGATAACTGAGTGGCTATTGGAACATCAAAATGACATTGGAAGAAAACTATGGAAATCTAAAGTAACTATGGACATGGTATGCTAGTATTATTTTATAGGGTATGATACTATACCATGACCATAATAGTATAAGTTATTCATAATTTAATGTAAGATATTTATAATAGGGAAAATTGACTGTAGCATATAGTGAAACTCAGTGTAATATATTGAAAATATACAAAAATATCTGTTAATCTCAAGCTACTATAAAGAAAAGGCTTATTTTAAAATAAAAAATGTATTATTAAACAATCTAGTAGCAGGAATTTTGTTTTTATTACTATCAATAATCAGCTTGGTTGGTTTTAATGTTGGTCAATGGAGAATTTATTGGTGAGTTCCTGCTTTTCCAATTCAGTAGTTGCTGAGTAATTAATTCAGAAGTTTTGAGAAGTTTTAATCACATCTAATCATTCAAGATAACCCTAGTTGATACATGTAATCAAACTTGTTTCCTGGAGAAAACTCCATGTGTGTACTGGATTTCTTTTCCTTCTCCCATACTCAACAGTTAGTTTTGACTTCCTCCGACTAACTCTGTATTAAGACACATCAAAATTGAGCAGAACATTTTGACCTGATTCTGTCAGCCCAACCTCAACTGCATCTGAGCTCCCGAGTTCCAGATAGAAAAGCATACAGTTTTCAGGCAGCTCCAATATTCCACTAATCTCTTCCCAACTCTATAAAAGCACTGCTTCTATTTTATGATGCACTTTAAGCCTTCTCTCTTCCACAGGTCTAATCTTCAGTATTAACCAGTCAAATAACTGCTTAGACCTGGTGTGATTCTAGACGATTTCATGCCAGTAATAGAAAAACCTCAATATTTCTATAGTTTGTATTTAATAGCCATTGTGAGGGTTGCGGAAATTAACCACAAAACATACTGAATTCAAAGCTATCTTCTTTAAATCAAGAATTTTAAATCATATTCTCAGAGATACTGCTTTTGGATCTTAAAATAGGAGACATCCATTTACTTCCTGCATTAATTTGCAGAAAGTAAAATATTTTCACAAGAGATCCTGCAAAAACTTCTTGGAAGCCTTTTGCTCTGAGTATTTTTGTGCAGTGATGAATCTCATGATTTTCCCAGAAAATATATTTTTGTTTTATAATTATTTTTGGTACAATAGGAATACATAAAACAGGATTTTCCAACCTCCTTACCACTGATGTTTTGGTGAGCTATGTTTTGGTCTAGGGGCTGCCTTGTGTGTTGGACATTGTTCAAGAGAATTTTTGGTCTGTACTCACTAGATACCAGAAGCACCCTTTCCCCAGAAGGACCACAAAAATTTGTCAAGATGTGTCACCACATAACCTCTGGAGGAGAAAATAAAGCTAGTGAGAACTACCGCGATAGTGCAAGTATAAGAATCCAGTTTTATGGAAACTGCTGAAATACCTCGATTTGACATTTACATTCCATTCTCAACATGCAGGAAAGGTCACTAAATCATTTCCTCTGTTTGGTGAATATTCTCAGTATCTTTGCGTGTCATGAAACTTGCAAGATTGCCAGTCACATTTGTTGACTCCAAGGCAACAAACTGTTTAGAAGGATTCTTGTGAGATTTGCTCTGGTGCTCGATTTGCACTCCCACTGCACATATCCTTAAAGAGATGCTTACGACTAGAAACTAGATAGATTAGAATTTAGTCTTCTCTTTTGACAACAACATCAGCCTCTTCCATTTCTCACCCCCATCTCTAGTAAATGATATTAATAATTCAGAGTAGCTCTTGGCAGCACATATTCCATAGAAACCTAGCTGCGCCCATGATTTTACATATGTTCTGTTACTTCTTTCCTGGTCTATCAGCGGATGTCTGTATTGTGACAGATAATATCCCCCGAAAGAAAGCCTAAAACACTTACTATCTGTCTGATGGTAGACACAAATTGACAGCTCCTGTTTTTAAACATGATATCTGCAAATTATTTAAACTTCAACTTAAACCCTCATATACATGGGATCAGATTAGCCGTAACAGCAGCTGCCACATTGGTAATCGTAGCTGATTCTTTAAAATTCATGCCAGGGGCAGGATTAATTTAGACACAATCTTTATCCTCATGGGAATAAGCAGCCTGCCACTTCACATCTAAAGATGCTTTTTTCCACTCTGCTTATACTATCTTACCATAAACTCAGCAACTGCAACACCGGTTACCAATCTTGTAGTTTTCTTCCTTGGGCTCTTAGGATCATTGTTATCATTCTGAGGGAATACAGAAGGACAGAGAGGCCATGTAAGAGCCAGTTTATTGTTGCTGGATATACTTATTTGCCCTTAGGAAGGATTAGGATATGGAGAAAAGCAGGAGGTTTCTGTGCAGTCAAGAGTAGCTTCAAACGTTAATTGACCTCCAGTTAGTGGCCATTCTTACATATTTACCCATTGGTTTGTCTCTGTTATTTAAAAAGGAAAGATGAGTCTGCAAATGTTTTGTAGCAAGTTGTAGCACATTAATACTGTTTTCTTTCCTTGTGTTGGGATCATTTTCCTATTGCAACAAATCACATTACCACCTTCAATTCAAATGTGTTTGAAAATCAAAGCAAGTATATGATATCTGATTTTTGTAGTCATGTGATTTCTGATAGAATATGCTCAGTAATGGAGATACAGATATAATACAAAACATACCTCATTCCACAGATTGTGCTACCAAACTGTTTTGATTATATGAGAGATCATTAATGTGACAGTACGGTGAAAGCTTGCAATCCTCATTTGTGTTCTTTTCCAGAAATGACTACATTGGAAATACGAGACTAGACATAGTATTAAAGGCATCTTTGCATATGCTGTTTATTTCCTCTATTACTTGTATTTTTCCCAATGAACTACTAAACTGCTGAGAATATATTCCAGTGGCAGTGCTTAGAGAATAAATACATGGTAGAATCATAGGGTTTATCAGCTATTTGTGCTGCACTATTGTGTTCCTAAGGTAAATAAAGATAGCCACAGTGGACAAGACCAGCAGCAGCAAAGAGCTCAGGGCCTGTACAATGTGTATCCTACTCCCTCACCCAAAATTTCACACACAGTTCGAACAGATTTTTGCTAAATATATACTTAAATCTGTTTGCATTTCCTTAGAGTAGTAGGATTAAATTTGTATCAAATATAGAAACTCTCACAATTAATCAAAAAAAATCTTTACCATCAACATCTTAGTAGACTTAGTATGAAGGGAAAGAAAAATGTCTTTCAGGGGAACAACTGTGAACAGGCTACTTGCAAACATCAGATCTAAATGGCAATACTGTTATATTTGCAACACTGTTTAGAGAAAGAAAGAGAAGAACAGAGAGAGTTTGAGGGAGGAGCTGAGGAGATTCAAAGATGGTGGATAAATTTTGAATGAGCAAACCTAAATCTTGGAAAGACTGTCTGTGAACAGCACTGAAGGTGGAGCACATGTAGGTGAAGAAAACTCAACACAAAGAGCTAAGCTCATCCACAACTCTTTGCTCTAATCACGAGTGGATTTCCATTTCCTGTTTATTAAAGGTCCAAACCTAGACAGCATTTAATTCGAAGTGTGCTAATTCAAAGTTATCTAATTGGCTACTTTTTCTTCTTGACCTAGTTATATAAATGACTACTTTTTCCTTAGTCTTACAATCATCTTTGAGCATTAATCCATAATGGTATTTTTCCTTCTCTTCCTTCTAGAATGTTTTCAGTTCTGTCCTTTACACTATATAGTCCTTCCCAAATTTCTTATGATTTATGGAATCTTTCCAATTAAATCTATCCCTAACTTTCCTCAACCTTTTAACAACTACATAATTACTGCCTTTAAACATTTATTTATTTGCTCTGCTGAACTATGGTAATTTTTATGTGTATATTCATGATTTTTCTCAGTAAAAAAAAAGCAACTACTCCAATAGAGAATACTATGTCATTTTGTATGTGTGTGTGACTGTTATTGCATACATTAAAAACCTGTGCATAATGTTTTTTTCATGGAATTTTAGACACTTCTTGGAAAGTTGTTTTTCAGTCACAGTTTCTGGTCATTCTGGAACATAAAATTCAAAAGTCCATGCTTCCAAAAAACATGCTTCCAAAAGATTATGTCCAGAGTTTTATCTGGACATAATCTTTTGGAAGCATGTTTTTTTTAGGTTGGCCAGGTGCTGGTGGCTCATACCTGTAATCCTAGCTACTCAGGAGTCTGAGATCTGAGGATCACATTCAAAGCCAGCCCAGGCAGAAACGTCCGTGAGACTCCTATCTCCAATAAACTACTAGAAAAGCAGAAGTGGTTCTGTGGCTCAAGGGGTAGAGTGCTCGCCTTGAGCTGAAGAGCGCAGGGACAGTGCCCAGGCCCAGAGTTCAAGCCCCATGACTGACCAAAAACAAACAAACAAACAAAACTTGAGGTTGTAAATTTATTGGGAATAAAAATCTTTGTAAATATAATAAAGGAATATCAGAAACCATCCAGAGCCTAGAAGGAGTTTCCTCTAGAGTTTTCAGATTAGAGTATAGGTCTGCTGACATTTTGACTCAAATGACAGCTTTCCCAAGCATGAGCGGAAAAAAAAAATCTCTGTACATTCAAGTCAACAAGGTTGTAGTAGTTTGTCATGTTGGCTTCAGGATTAGAGCTTCTTGTTCTCAACTGGATGAGGCATTATTGTCTTTTTAAAAATGAATTGTTGGGGCTGGGAAGGTGGCTCAGTGGTACAGTGCTTGCCTTGCATGCACGAGGCCCTGGGTTCAATTCCTCAGCACCACATAAGCAAAAAGAAAAAAGCCAGAAGTGGCATTGTGTCTCAAGTGGTAGAGCGCTAGCCTTGAGCTGAAGAGCTGAGGGACAGCGCCCAGGCCCAGAGTTCAGGCCACACGACTGGACCCAAAAATAAAAATAAAAATAAAAATGAATTGTTATATGTAATGTATTTCTCTCTTTCCCGACTGCTGTAACAAAAATACCGTATGTGGGATGACTTATAGACAGCAAAAAGTGTAGTCTTAAGAGTTCTGTTTTTTTCTTAAGGATTTAAATCTTGGTTCATAGATGACTGTAAGCTGCTAGCTTTCACATAGAAAAAGAAAGGAAGAGTCTCTGATGAGTACTTATTGCAGTCATGAGTGCCTTGCTTTTGTGACCTTACCATCTTCTAGGACCCCATTTTTAATGCTATCTCAGCTTCTGGTTGATTTTAATACATAAAATCTGGAAACACATAAATACTCAGAATAGAGCAGTCTATATTGAAGAAGTTCAGGATTGTGAAAAGAAGTATAACATACCCCGACATATACTTTAAGTAAATACAAATAAGATTTATTTGAAGACACATTGCAGAACTTACCATTGGTGATTTTATAGTCACTTCTTGGAAAAGTAGGTTTCACAATCACAGCTTCTGGCCAGCTTGTAACATACAATTCAAGATGTGTCATTACTTAGAAATGCCATTTTCATTAGATGTTATAATATGTTGACTTGTTGCCTCTAAAAAATATGTTCGTGTGAAACTTCAGGATGCAATAATTTTGGAACAATTTGGCATACTCTACAAATGCAGACACATCTATGCTACACAACAACACAAAGTAGATTTCTCAAGCCTGAATGTAATAGCTACTCTTGGTGCCCAACTTGACTGGATCGGGAGACTGCTATAAAACTGATAAGGCATATTTCTGGATATATCCATACACGTGTTTCCAGAAAAGGCTTGTATGTGGTTTAGGGAACTGAGTGTGGAAGATGTGCCTTCAGTGGTAGTAGCACTTTATAATAAGCTAGGGCCCTGGATGGAACACAACCTGGAAGAGGGAATGGTCATTCTCTTGAGTGGCATTTTTTCCTATATTCTTTGCCTATAGACTTCAGAACACAAACTTGAAATAGTGACTCTGTAAAGGGGCTAACCATCTTCAGCTTTGAATGGAGGCTTCATCATCAGTTCTTATTCTGAGATGTCTAGCTTAGTTTGAGCAGCTACAGGTTTTCCTGGCTCTCTATCTTGCCAGCAGCTATTGTGGGATGAATTAGCATCTGATCATGTTAATAAACCCAATAATAAATTACCCTGTTTTCTCTGTATGTATTCTATTCATTTTATTGCCCTGGGGAACTTTGACATTCCTTTTTTCTTTTGTGTTTACACCCCCCCTATGGTTTATCCTCTGTTGTCACTGCACTCGATTTCGGTACCCTGGGTATTGTATATACGTTTATCTGAACCAGGAAAGGGAAGGGGCACAATAAAATGGTGAGACAAAGGACAAAGGGAGAACGTATTCAACAGTGATACTCAGAAGACAATATGTTGGAAATGATTTGTACAACTTGGGGGGTGAGTTGGGAGGGGGAGGGAAAAAGAGGGAAAAATGAGAGAAGAGGTAACAAGTTAGACAAGAAATGTAATCACTACCTTACTTATGTAACTCTAACCCCTCTTTACATCTCCTTGACAATAAAATAAAAAATTAAATACCTTAAAGCAGTTTCAGAAAATTATCAAGAACTTCATAAGTGTGTTTTCCAGAGCAGTGGCAGCAACAAAAGGAAAGGTAGGAGAAGAAAGAGGAGGAGGTGAAAGATGACAAGGAGAGGGTAGAAGTGTTTATAGATATGATTAAATAAAGGGCACCAAGCTTTCTCTTCTGCCCTTAACAATCAAAAAATTGGATAAAGTGCATTTAGCTACTGCTTTTGTTTATTGCACAACAGCCAATTCAAGACTAAGAGAAGCAAGACAGTTCAGATAAATTTTATGATAGCCCTGGATTTCTACCAAGAATGATATTCTAGAATCTGGAGCAGGGAATAATGAATCTGAACTATGTCTTCAGGAGCGACTGGAATTCAGGAAAAGGGTAGAAGGAGTGAATCCACAGTTCCAAAGAGGACAGAAAGAGCTATGCTCTATTAGATTTAGCTAAACACTAAGATGACATTTGGGTATCTAAAGAAACATCTAAATGGAATGTAGAGAAACAGGAGACATTTGAAAAATAGCCAAATGGAAAATCTATGACAGAAAGTTGAATGTGCTTAGTGCCAGTGTCTCATGCAGGTAAACCTAGCTACTCAGGAATCTGAGATCTGAGGAACACAGTTGGAGGCCAGTCAAGCACGACCCGCTTATCTCCACCAGAAAAGTGGAAATGACATTGTGGTTCAACACTGGCCTTCAGGGAAAAAGCTCAGGGACAACACCCAGGCCCTGAATTCAAGCCCTGCGACCAACCAAAAAACAAAGAACACAAATGGTGGGACAAAGGGTGAACCAAATCACCAGTGAAACCCACTAGACCCTAAGTTGGAAAGGAACTATACAATTTTGCTGGGTGGACAATCAAGGGGATACAAACTGGGAGGGAATTAAGGAGGGGCTGACACCTTCAAAAGATAATGTACTCATTTCCTGACTCACCTAACTGTAACCTCTCTGTACATCACATTTACCATAAAAATTTAAAAACCAAGACATAAAAATGTTACACCATACGTTTAAGAGTGGATTAAACATTGCAAAAGATAAAGACTGGAAAACCCTAAAAAACAAAACAAACAAACAAAAACGTGCCGGGCACGTTTGGCTCACTCCTGTAATCCTAGCTACTCAGGAGGCTGAGATCTGAGGATCACGGTTCAAAGCCAGCCCAGACAGGAAAGTCTGTGAGACTCTTATCTCCAATAAACCACTAGAAAACCAGAAGTGGTCCTGTGGGTCAAGCGGTAGAGTGTTCGCCTTGAGCTGAAGAGCCCAGAGAAAGTGCCCAGGCCCAGAGTTCAAGCCCCACGACTGAATAAAAATTTAACATAACCTACAGAAATGAAACACAGAGAGTGAAAACAATTTAAGTGATCCTAATGCCCTCTGGGACATAACAATCTAATGGCTGCAAAATTAAAGGGCCAGAAAAATATGGTGGCAGAGGAAATATGTGAGCTAGAACAAAACATGTTTTTCCAAACTAAAGAAAAAATTATATACATAAAAAGAAAATATACATAAAATTCTCCATGAACACTCAGGAAGAAAAATACAAAGAAAGACATACCGCATCAAAGAAAGAAGATATATGTGGATAATATAAACTTAAAAAGGTACGAAAGGGGATGGGATGGTGGCTGAGTGGTAGGGTGCTTGATTTGCATACATGAAGCCCTGGGTTCAATTCTCCAGCACCACATGAGTAGAAAAAGCTGGACGTGGTGTTATGGCTCAAATGGTAGAGTGCTAGCCTTGAACTGAAGAGCTGAGGGACAGTGCTCAGGCCCCATGACTGACAAAAATGAATAAATAAATAAGGAACAAAAATTTAAATTCTACTTTTAATAAAAGGACAATAAGAAACAACTTTGACCAGTGTTAAATAGATTAAATAATAAGTAAATAATTAAATAAAATAAAGTAGATTAAAAATGTAAAATGAATAAATTTCTTAAAAACTAAAACCTGACTCAAAAACAAATAGAAGCTGGGAGCCAGTGGCTTATGCCTATAATCGTAGCTACTCAGGAGGCTGAGATCTGAGAATTGTGGTTTGAAGCCAGTCTGGGTATAAAAGTCTCTTGAGACTCTTATCTCTCATAAACTACTTTAAAAAGCCAGAAATAGTGCTGTGGCTCAAGTGGTAGAATGCTAGCCTTGAGCACAAATAGGGTCAAGGATAGTGCCCAGGCCCAAGTTCAAGCTCCAAGACCAGCTCCTCCTCCCCCAAAAAGGAAATAGAAACAGAACACCCAAATATTACAATATTAATTAAAATTAGGAATTTTAGTTTTAAAATGTCCAACAATGTGGTATTTTCATAGGTAGTTCAAAAATCATTAATTATAACAGAAAAATAAAATGGACTGCATTCAATACAGAAACCTCTTTAATAAGTGTAAAAATAAAAATGCACATTAAAATCTGAAAAAGACTTTTAATACATATACATTACAAAAGATATTCAAAATAAGAACTCTTATGACTATAATCTAGGTGTGAAAGCGAATCCAGATATTTCACCAAAGAAAGCGTACAAAATGGTTACACAAACATAAAAAGATGCTTAACATAACTGGACCTTCTTAACCTTAAAAAACATACTGTGATCCTAGTAATTTCAATGTACAACCATTCAAGTGGTCACAATGACACTTACTGGCCCTGCCACACACTTGGGAGATATGGAGCAACAGAACTGTCATGTATAGTTGCCAATTCTTCCAAGTGTGAAACAGTGCGATCATATTGAAAGTTTCTTGTAAAGCTAAATACGTTTTTTAAATTCTGTCAATTCACAGAAATGAAATATATCCCCCTTGAATGTTCAATTTTTTCCCTCTAAATGCAAATTTTTGTCTATATTTGAATAGATAAATTTTGATGGACTCATATAATGAAGCATTACTTATTGATTTTCTTTACTCCCAAAATTATTCTGTTAAAAAAAAGAAATATCTGAAATTACCCCTCTGTGTAATTTCTTTCTGATAAATAAGGTAGTTGATTGCTGAGAGACACCCGTCTATGGGTATGGTACAAAAGATGGCAGCATCTTGCTGGCAGATATTCTGCCATTTGGGTTCTGATAAAATAAATTGCCATCTCAAATTGACTCATGTGAACAAACTGGTAGTTTTCCAGATACCTAGTACCTGCGGTCATCCATACAATGACCAGAAAGAGAGCGACTGCTGTCAACAGTCACACTATGTGAGGCTGAGCCCATCCCCCATTTACTTTCCAATGAATCCCAGGTTCTGACATAGAGACCTGTGAGCAGTCCTGGATCAGAAAAATTACACAGCCATGACCAGAATTCTGCGCCACAGAAACCAAATGGTTATATTTGCTGTTTTAATACACTGGTAACTTATTAGGAAATAATAGACAATTAATATACTAACCAATTAAAAACAATCTAAGGGCGTGTACCATATGTTAGTTTGGGGTTGAGAATCACCACATACTTTGCAGCTTCAAGTAATACTCATTTATTAAATCATAGATCTGGTTGTGATATAACTGAGTTCTCTACTCAGTTCTTACCAAGCTCAATTCCATTAACTTTCCAGAGCTGCAATTTCTTCTGAAGATGAGGGATCTTCTTCAAGTTCCTGTGATTGTTAACAGGATTTCTCTCCTTATGATTGTGAAACTATAGACTCTGCTTCCTTTTTGCCTGTCACCATAGGATTGTTCTCTCATTCTCAGCTTAGAGAAACTTTTGAGTCTCAGCTACAAGGCTTCTTCTACCATATAGAATTTTTCTCTGTATAGACATCAGATTGACTCCCATACTTCAAATGGTTCTAACTTCTCCTAAAAGCTCATTGGCTTAGGTATAGCTTATCTAGGGAAATCTCCTTAACTAAACATATTAGGAACTTCTGTTTTTACTTGAAGATTGTCTTTGTTCCATATATAGATTAATGTTGGGCTGAACAGCAGAGGACACGTGTAACAGCAGAAAAGAATCTTGAAGGCTATCTTAGATTTCTGCCTATTTTTATCAACTGTATGAATAAATTTCAGTCATCATATACTGAGTGAAGATACACTATTTGATCCTATTTATTTGAATATCTAAGAATGATAAGTAAAATCAATGGTAAGAAAAGGCAAATCAATAGTTGCCTGGACATCAGGGTTGGGCATTGTCTGGAAAAAGGCACAAGGACCTATCCTGGAGTAAGAGTATTACTAGATATACTAAGATGGAAGCTGATTGATTACACAGGCTGAAAAGCTTATCAGAAATCATCAAACTATATATTTACAATGTGCACATTGTATTATATTTTTTTAATGCCCCAGTAAAGCCCTTTAGAAACTGAGTCAGTGGGCCAAGTGAACTTTCCTTCCTAATCCTTTTCTGAATGGGATACAGGGCTATCAAACTGGCCAAACATGATCTGTGAAAGAAACCTATTTGGAAAGGAATCTAGCTAGTGAATTTAGTATTATATTCCAGGTTTCATAGTAAATAAATGTATACTAGATGGCAAATAGCGCCAGGTCTTTCAGTTGTAGCCATAAATATTTCTTCTCATTTAGTCAGCACATTCTGCAAGAGGTAATGTGTCAAACATTTATAACTATGCACACACAAGTGTACACATACACACAACCGGTCCACATGGACAGGCATGATGTTCAGAGACAATGAACTAGAATTCATCAAGGGAAGATAAACTATACAATGAGAGCTATTCATAACAAAGTTCTCCTTTATATATAGAGCAGTTCAAATCCTTTCTTTATTGTTGTACCAGCTAAGAGAAAGCTCAGATCTGGCTTCTGGTCCTGAAATTCAATATCTAGAGATGTCATCATTGTGGATATATCCACATGGATACCAGGAAGATCACCACTTCCTGCTTTCAAACTGTGCTCCAGTTTGGAAACTGTGGAATGAAATCTTCGGTTGATTCTTACTGAGAAACTTTTAAAAAACATGAGTCATACATAGACTCTGCAGAAATCTTGGAAATAATAGTTGTTTCAGGTCCATGTTTATAATCAGCTGACTTTGTCTTTATAAAGAGATTTGCTCAGTAATATCTATTTAAATAACAAGGGTGGAGTGGGGAAGGACTCAAATCGATTATTGTCAAGGCCAAATAATCCTCTGGGATTAAACAGGGAGTGTTTCTCCTTCAAGTCAAAAGCATATGTGCTTAATCACAAAGAAATGAAATAAAGTATACGAATAAATGAAAAATTTTCAGCACATCTGGAAGGGTTTTCAGATGACGAGTTGTAGGAGCACACCACTTGAGAATCCCTGGCACAATAAATCAGGCAAATAGGACAAAGAGCAAGATTTAAGCAAGTTGTCAATGTTCATTGGTTATGCCTTTGCAATGTGTAACACACCCAGAGAGGAACAAAGTAAAAATCCTATGGTGATATTATGGGAGAGATATTCTATATTTTGTGCCAAACCTTGGCATAAAATTACAATTGCGTCTATTGGCCTTTTTTTTTTTGGTTGGTCGTGGGGCCTGAACTCTGGGCCTGGTGCTGTCCCTCAGCTCTTCAGCTCAAGGCCAAGGCTAGCGCTCTACCACTTGAGCCACAGCACCACTTCCAGTTTTCTGAGTGGTTTACTGCAGAAAAGTCTCCCGGACTTTCGTGCCTGTGCTGGCTTTGAACCACGATTGCGATCCTCAAATCTCAGCCTCCTGAATTGCTAGGATTACAGGCGTGAGGCACCAGCATCCAGCACCCGGCTTATTGGCCATTCTTATTTCCTCTTCAGAGAAGTCTCCCTTTAAGTTTTTAGCCCCTTATTAGGGGGGCAGTTGTTTCCTTGAGGATTTGTTGTTGGAGAATTTAAGTTTTTTTTAAAATATATATTTTCTATTGTAAAGGTACTGTACAAAGGGGTTACAGTTACATGAGTAAGGTAATGAGTACACTTCCTATCGAGCACTGTTATCTCCTCCTTTGTTTTGCCCTACCATCCTATCCCTCCCCACCTCTGGAACCTTTCCCTTCCCCTGCCCCAAAAGCTGTAAAGTTCATTTTCAACACAGTGTCTTGTAAATCTAATTGTAACAATGGGTCAACCTGTATCCTTATTTTAGCATTTTGTTATTTCCCTTCCCCTCCCCAAATTAGAAAAATGTATATACAAGATGCAGGGCACCAGAATCAACAGGGCTAAACCTTGGGGGAAGAACATACAAAAGAAACAAAAAAAATCACACAGTACTCTATTGTCCCTATTTTGGGGTTCATTTTGCTTAGCATCATCTTATATGGTCATATGTACATAGCTTTTGAGCTTTTCTGCTTGTCCTAGACATATACTAATTATTTAAAATAAGGGAAATCATGGGGCCTATGTTTCTGGATTACTTCACTTAATAAGATTTTTTCCAAATCTTTCCATTTCCTAACAAATGGGGCAGTGTCAGGAACCCTACTGCATTGTTGGTGGTAGTGTAAACTTGTTCAACCATGCTGGAAAGCAGTATGGAGGTTCCTCAAAAGACCACATATAGAGCTCCCCTGTGACCCAGCAATCCCACTTTTGGGCATTTACCCAAATGATCACAAACAAGACCATGCTAAAGCTACCACCACGACTATGTTTATTGCAGCATTATTTACCATAGCTAAGATATGGAACCAACCCAGATGCCCCTCAGTAGATGAATGTATATATATATATATATATATATATATATATATATATATATATACTGGATATATATATTATACACACACACACACACAATGGAATTCTATGCCTCCTTCAGAAAGAATGGCATTGCTCCATTTGTTAGGAAATGGAAAGACATGGAAAAAAATATATTAAGTGAAGTAAGCCAGGCCCAAAGAAACATCCCTTATTTGCAAGAACCTATATAGGTCTAAGATCATCTTACCAGACAAGCAGAAAAGGTCAAAAGCTACGTACATATGACCATATAAAATGATGCTAAGTGAAATGAACCCTGAGATATGGACACAAGAGCTTTTTTTTCTTTGTTGTTGTTGTTTTTAATACACTATGTGATTTGTTTTGCTTCTTTTATATGTTCTTCCCCTGCCATATAACCTCTGCTGTCACTTTATTTGATTTTGATGCCCTGTACCTTGTATATACATTTTTCTAATTTGGGGAGGGGAAGGGAAATAACAAAATGCTGAAATAAGGATATAGGTTGACCCATTGTAACAATGAGTCCTATAAGACACTAGGTTGAAAACGAACTTTACAAGTTGGGGCAGTGAGAGGGAGGAATAAGGGAGGTAGGGAGGGAAGGGATGGTAGAGGAAAAACAAAGGAGGGCAGACCAATGCTCCATAGGAAATGTAGTCATTACCTTACTCTGTACAGTATCTTTACAGTAAAAAAATTAAAAAGAACATCAAGAAAGAAAAAAATATATAATGGTGCCCTTCATCAACTGAAGGCCACAAAAAATGAAAATTGTACTCTTGAGGTAACTTTTCTGGGCTTTCTAAACCTAAGTTTTAGGAAAAATCTCAAAAGAAAATGATCAGATGTCATAAGTCATTCATGGCAATCCCTTTTCACCCAGGCTACATAGTTGCTTGGCCACACAGGAACATCATCAGACAGGGAGGGCAGGCACTATTTTTTTCCCACCAGAATGGCAAAAGTATCATGTATTATGTTTCAAGAAAACTTAACAGTGAATTCAAGAAGTTAATTGCATTCATGTACGTGCACACTGGTTCACTGCCAAGAGATTTCTTCTGTATTCTTATTTAACTAACACTAATCGGAAAATGTGGTTCTACTCCTCACAATTGTAAGATGGCTACTTCAGCATCTATATTGAAGGTAATGAATGGGACTGAAAGATCATTCCACCACTTTATTTATTTATTTATTTATTTATTTATTTATTTATTTATTTATTTATTCAATAAAGCTCTCTTGGAAGTCCTATCCAGGGGTTTTCATTGTTGGCAAGAACTGAGATCTTCGACTAGTTCTTTCTGCAGTGGAGACTATGAAAAACACTTCTGAGCTCAACAAATTTCAGTTTACTTGTCATAAATCTTGAGAAAGAAAAGGGATGTGTATACTGAATAGATGTTAGGCTGTATCTATCATTGCTAGTAATTACTGAACCAAATCTGCTCTCTTGACATAACTATTTCCCATTTACCCCTCAAATTACACATACATTTGAGCCACTTCATTTGCCCATTTATATTCAGTTTCTACTAATGTTCACAATAGATTTATTCCAGAGAGGATTAGATAATCATTTAAGGAATATAAGGATAGAAGTATTTATTTTTAAAAGTTTCTACATCTTTAAATCAAGGACAGAATTTTTGAGGTTCAAATTATAGTTTAGTCTGTTGATATAATAATACTGCAGAGAAATTTGTCTTTAGCATTTTTTTTACAGTATTCATTAAGGGTTAAGTGATATGCTAGGCCCTTGTCTAATGATAGAAAATACTAGAATAGTTGTCTCCCTTCAGAGAATTCACGACCTGCTACAAAACACAGGAATGTGAGCACATAGCTACACAGAGGTCGCCACAGGAGTAAATTAGAGGATAACAGAGAAAGAAGACTTGGAAGGGGTTCAGAGAGTAAGCAGATATGTGATACCCAAATTGGATGAGTGAAATTCAGGAGCAGTTCCCATGTTTGCTGATTCTTAGCCTAGTATAATTTCCAATCTATGTAAAAATAAAGGAAATCGACAAACTATAAGTAAATAGTGTTACATTATATATAACATGTACATGTAGCCATGCATTACTTAACAATGTGTACATTTCTTAATAATGTGTACATTACTTAATAACATGCTACTAGGTGACTTTGTCATTGCGAGAACACTGAAGAATATTTATGCAAACCTAAATGGTATCACTGTCACACACCTAGGCTATATGCCAGCATACATGTACGTCTGCCATTAACCAAAACACCATTATATAGCACATAATAACTAACACATTGTCAGTGTAAAGCTTGCCTTCCAAAACATTTAAATCTACTTCCAAATATAAATACAACATAGTGTGTCAGTCTGACTTTTAATGAATTATTTTAGACTATAGCTAGAACTCATCCAGAATGTATTCTTCTATCTTCACAGTTTGTTGTAAGTTTCACAAATGCAGAACATCTCACAATATGCTTATGGCCTCCTGAAAAACAAATAGCAAAGATGATAATAATCCAAGAAATTGCTCTTCACAAAATATGGTGCACTCTTTCATGATGATCCCGAGAAATAAAAATCCTATTTTCTAACAAAGGAGGAGGCTACAATGCTTGATAAGAAATGTACTCATTATCTTGCCCATCTAATTGTAACCCCTCTGTACAGAATTTTCACAATAAAAAATAAATAAAAATTTTAAAAATCCTATTTTCTTTCTGAACTGCACTACCTGAGAATTTTACTATTTTATAATTGCCTTTACCACACAATCATATCCTAAACTTTAACTATGCTGTGGCACTGTAGTTGAACTTCTTGATGATGAAGATATACATTTTGGATGGCACATTAGTCATTTCAGGTTTGGAGGAGGGAAATGTTTCATGGCCATCTTTAATGACTAGGAATTAGGACATGTTTCCTTTCTTTCAAAAACTCATAGGTACCCTCCCCAGAATTCAATCCTGTTCCACCAGAAAAATACGAAACATTCAGCAAAATGGATCAATGTCCTTTCAAATATTTCAAATATTCTCATGACATCTCTGTAAGGTATGAGATTTTGTTTGGATTCCACAATGCCTAAAGTTATAAACCAATGCCTCAAAGTCTATTTTTCATACTCTGGTCTCAGGCTTTTTCCAGCACTTTCTATTAGTATCTATGTGGCATATTGTATACTAGAGTTTATTGTATGCTGGAGTATACTGTAGGCATATAATTTCAGGTGATTTGTATTGCAGATATGACTATTTTCAGTGATCTAAAAATAACCAAGTTTCACTAAGTTCTCTTCAAAAGGTCCTGTAGTGCAATGAATCTTCTATTTCATAAATCCACAGTTGTTAAATTTCCATTCTAATAGGTCTTCTGAAAAGTTCCTACTATTTAACTATCTTACAGATTTTAATAATCCAAGAGAGTTTATTAAACACATACTCATCTGAGTTCCCCAGTCTCTACAAAGAATAATGCAGTCACCATAAACTTCAGTTTCTGCCTTCTAGAAAATTACAGTTTACTTCACTATCAGCATAATGATGACAGTGGCTCTTATAACCACTGTGTCTAAATCCCTAGAACAGTGCCTGACACTCAATATTGTTAATCAGCAAATCAAACCACCAAAACAGCTCAGTGAATTTTCAAGATTAGAAGTATGATGCATGTAACTGTGAAGAAACAAGAATAGTCAATATAATATGGAATGTAAAACAGAAAGTCAAAATTCTGGGCAAACCGATAAAAGATTATCAGAGACACTCCTGGGAAAACTAACAATTCCTATGTGGGAGTTGGAAGCCATGCTTGAGAGATACCATACTTCCATTCAACTGTTCAAGCTATTCACATTATTTTTAGAAAAATTCTCCACAAACATGTGCTTACAGGTATGTTAAGACATACACAAGATCTCAGGCCAATCTATCTTAAAACATGATGAAATCTGAATCTATGGAAGTAGAAAAGAATTAGCTCCTCATTCTAGAAGAATACTTGAATTCAAAGGAAAAAAAATAACACAGAAGCACCATGACTATCACCTGAGTCAATGTTAGGACGAGTTTTTGGCTTTTGATGAAGGGAACTATACTAAATCTTATTGACTAAGAACTAAATTTTGCACTGGGATTGGGTATATTCTGCAATTTTTTGGAGGGGAGGTTCCGGTTGTGGGCCTGAATTCTGGGCCTGGGTGCTGTCCCTCAGCTCTTCAGCTCAAGGCTAGAGCTCTACCACGTGAGCCACAGTGCCACTTCCGGCTTTTTTCTTTTTGCTTATGTGGTGCTGAGAAATCGACCCCAGGGCCTCATACATGCAAGGCAAGCGCTCTACCACTGAGCCACCTTCCCAGTCCCCATATTCTGCAAATTTTGTAAGAACTATTCAGTGTTTACATTTCTTAGTATGAAGTTAGTCATTCCTGACCAGTTCTCTTTGTCTTCAAAATATTAACTTTAGGTATGCTTTAAGAGTTCAACATTGACTTGGTTTTCTGAGTTTTGTGTTGGGCAGAAAAAGGCTGAGGCAGAGAGTTTGCTTAACAAACATTTCTCACAGATTTAGAAACTAAAAAGTCCAAAATCAGTGTATCAGCAGAGTCAGTCTCTGATGAAGGACCATTTATTCACAGAGCCATCTTCCTAGTCTTAATTTCTCCTGACAAAAGGGAAAGGGGAATTCTCTTGGGCTTCATGGCTAAGAGCATGAATCTCATTCATGAAGTACCTCCTAAATGGTCTTGTTTGGTATTATCAAACTGAAGATTTCATAGGACTTTTGGGAAACCCAAACTCTTAGAATATAATACTCTAGTGCTATTTTATAATGAGTATTATTTACTTAAGCTGTTTCGGCACAAAAAAAGTTTTGATAATACTGCTGTGGTAGTAACACAAAGTAACTCAAGGATAAAAAAATAGGTCACATATTTTTCCAGTCATTTCTATAATGATCCTCAGAAAAAGAAACTCGTGGTGATTTAACAATGAAATCAGGAGCACAAAGCTAGCAGCCTCAAAAGTTAGGTTGTTACTAAAGTGGCTTCCACGTTTTAAGGCAGTAAAGGGGAAGAAGAAAAAGTAATTATGGTGGCTTTCACAGGGTCTTAGGTCTCCTCCACCATAACCCTGTCCCTCCTAACAATCCAATGATCTAGATCTACTGATTTCTTTTTCTTTCTTTTTTTTTTTTTTTTGATGGTTCAAATTCAGCTTTTTAATTTTTTTAAATAATCTTTAGTTGTACAAGAGTTTATGAATAAAATATATCTTCATCAATCTCATCCCTTTCAACATTCTTGTCCTTCCCTCCCTACCCACCACTTGCCTCACACTTCTTAATTTTGTAGAATATACAAGGAATTTTGGACTGAATTTTTCCCTGTTTGCTTCTCCTCATTTGCTAACTTACCTCTTTCCAGTCCCTGCTTCCCAATGTTCTATTTTACTGAAGTTCGACTTTGCCTTTATAAAGAATTACACTATTTGAGTTCTCCCTTGAATCGACTGTATTTCTTTTAATACATTTGTATATGTTGGGTGGTAACTCAATGTATGTACTTACAAGTTTATAAGCGAAATCTAGCTTCCATATATAAGACTGACTCTACTTGCTTTCTTTTCTTCTTTGTTGAGAATTGTATTTTTAAAAATCTTTTTATTATCTTTAAGTAGTTGTACAAAGGAGTTGCCATTCACCAAAGCAGTTTATGAATACAATATCCCCCTTTCAACATTTTCCACCCATCCCTCCCAACCCACCCCTTCCCTTACTTATCTTAATTTTAGGTTATGGATTGAATGGCTCATGCCACTTGACAATGCAGTTTATGTGAACAATGCATCTTGATCTGTGTCCTCATTTCGACATCTTCACCCCCACTTTCCCTCCAAACACCCCTTTCCTTCCATTTCTCAATTCTGTGGTATACACAATGACTTCTTGTCTGCAATCTCCCTGCTCTCACGTCATCTATCTATCCCTCACCCGCTAGCCCCTTCCTCCCCTCTAGCAAGTACGGATTTCCTGGTACTTATTTTGCTGGGCTTTGACTTATTTCTTCACTGTTGTTTGAGGTCAGGGTTCAGTAGGTGTAAAATCATTACCAAAACCGCCTTCGATACTGCATTGCTCATGAGTTCAGCCTTCATTATATCTACTCAGAGACATGCATTGGAAAAAGAAAAAGGAGCCAAATGTTATCATGAATGCTTTACCTTCAATCCTCTATTTCGGAGAGACACAGAAATAAACTCTGGGACTGAATTTTTTTTATGTAGTTTTGGTGCAACCGTTTAGTTAGCTTTCAAGACCCAGATTTTTAACTAAAGCTCAGAAATGAGCTTGTGATCGTCCCATGGTTCACAAGATCCCACACCGGGCAGAGGATGGCCTGGTTGGAACCAATTCTGGCACAAATCCAGCGAGAAAATAGTGTAAGCCAGGCTTGTGTTCAGTTTTCCAGTTTCTTGCTTTTAGTTCTCTGACTAAAAAAAAATTATTAAGTACAAGAAAATCTAATAAAAAGCTAAGTAATGTTATTTAGGAGAAATGTTAGCTGTTAAGCGCACCATTCTGGAACTGCACAAAGACGATTTTAAAAGCCAAGTTTGTGAGTGAGACATGCAGCTCTGGGTCTGCAACATATTCTGACAAGATTTCACACACTGTCAGAGAGGTTCTTTTCTTTTGCCTGGCTCCCCTGTAGTGGGAGAAGGGACTGAGCCAAAGCCCCAACCTCCCTGCACTTAAGGAGCCACTTTGACCCAATTCCAGAAGCCCAAGGGCTGTCCTTAATTAGCATTGTAATTTATATTGCACAATTATGCAAATTGGGTACATAAACAAAATTATCCTTTCAGTTTGGCCTTGCTACCGGGGAAATGCAAAGCCAGTTACAGATAAGAATAAAAACAACAACAAAAAAGCAGAATACATTTGCTCTAATGCAATGCACCATTTCTTAATATAGCCATTCTTTTGTTTTCTTCTTTCACCTTGTACTTGGGATTTGAATTTTTTTCCCTTTTCCCTGTTTTGATTTTTCTTTCCTTTATGCTGTTTATTTCTTCCTTTATCTATACTTGGCTCTTTTCCTTGAGAAATTTTCCATCTCATTAATTCCTCTGCAGAGATTCATAACTCTTTGGAACATTCCTTTGTTTTGGATATAGCCACTATCTGGAGTTTCCCTTTTCTCTCTCTTTTTCCTCCCCAAATCTCTCCCTTCTGCTGGCATCCCTTTTCATTTTATTCTGTTTTCTCCAGTAAGTTTGACTTGCTTTAATAGCTGCGTGAGGCTCTTTGCCAGCCATGTAGCAAACGCCCTCAGGATCCAATCGTGTTTGTGTAAGAAAGCTGAATATAAGCATGGCAAATAACAAAGCCTGGAAGACAGGAAATTTTAAAACACAAAGCTTAGTAAAATCGAACTAGAAGCCAGTGCCTAGAGGCAATAGTCAGTGTTGAAGTAGGTATTAACCACCAGGTAATCAATCAATAATTCAGCATAACAAAGATAATTTCTCCAATATTGAATCCGATGCCAATTTAGTCTGCACTTTTGAACAGCTTTAAAATGATGAGGGAAGATAAGAACATTTCAAATAGTTAAGACTCATGGAAAACACAATCTTCTAGAACAGAGCAGGCTCTGCAAGAACAGAGAGTACTGTGATTGACAGTGTGAGGGGACTAACTGCGGAGGGGATTTCTAACAGAAGTGCTTGAACAGAATGGGGACGAGAACAGAATTGTGTGCATTGCTTTATCTGCTCAGAACCACAGCTCCCAAGGGGGAACATTCCTTTTCATTTTCCAGCCCTCTGGCTGCAGCAACAGCAGTCAAATTAAAATATAACCCAAGGGGCACCCAGCCCATCTTGGGCAAATCATAGTCCTCTCCCCCTGGCTACAACTTTCTTCAGTATGAATAGCATTCAGATGTCTCCTAGAGCTTCCCATGCATATTTTTAGTCCTTGTCTGTGTTTCTGCCTCTAAATTATCTCTCATTTGCTTACTAATACTCTTACTTCCTTGCTTGACACTTTTCATCTTCTCTGCATCATTGGTCCTGCTTTTGTTTCTGTGTGTGGTGATGGGATTTGAACACAGGGCCTTGCACAGGCGAAGTAAGAGCTCTTGCACTGAGCTACGTACCCAGCCTTTTCCATTATTAATTACTATTACTATTACTATTTTGATAACTTCCTGTCACTTGGGTCTTTATTCAATTGTCATTTCAGAGAAATCTCTTACATTGCGATCTGATGTCGATCTCTACTCAGTCATCTTGTCACTTATCACTTATTCTGTTTTATATAGTAATATTTGAAATACGTGCATGTGTTTTCCTGTGTTCTTGCTTCTCAGATATTTATCCTGTATCTTAACTTATTTTGTACTGTTGTTTTCCCTAGTAGAATGTAAGATCTTGTCTGTCTGCTGCCAGCATTATTCCCAATATTCAGTGTTAGATAGATACAGATAACATTCTCAAATGATTGTTATTATTACTGGCTATTTGGCAGTACTGAGATTTGAACTTAAAGCCTTGAGCTTAGTAAGTAGTTGCTTTACCACTTAAGTCTCCTCTTGTTTCCATTTCTGGGAGCTCATTATGGTAAATATTATTTTATATATTCAGATCCATATAGAGTATCCTCCTTTGGTCTCATTGTGTATGTATACCTAGAGACTTGTATAATGATTTATCATGACCCAGTGTATTTTATTTTATTTTTATTTTATTTTATTTTGTGAACATACTGTACAGAGGGGTTACAATTACATGGGCAGGATAATGCGTACATTTCTTATCAAGCATTGCAGCCTCCTCCTTTGTTTACCCTTCACATCCCTTGACCCAGTGTATTTTAGACCTATTAGTTGCATTCTTAATTTTGATTTCTGTTAAACCCTTCAGCATCCATTTGGTGATGTATCTTTCAATTCAACTAACATGAATTGTGCTTTAGTCCTTTGTAGTCAATAAAAGAAGCATCTAACTACATAAAATACATAAGCATATTATGCTTAAAACATAAAATTTGGGGCAAATTTGGGTTTGAATCAAAATTTGAAATTAAATTTACATCAAAACCTAAACTCATCTCTTCTTTGGTTTTTGGTAATGGTTAACGTGCCTACTCTACGATGTGCTGTCTTATACTAGAAGAAAAAACTGCACACAAACATGACACTGAGAAGAGCTTGGACTGTATCAGTCCTTGTGATTGATGTTTGAGACACCACTTTCTCTACCATGGTTAAAGCCTGTATTTTAATGTATGTATAGACTGCCAAGATTGTATAAGTCAGCTAAAAGCTGGATGGCTAGATGATCTCCAGTAGCTCAGAACTGTGTGTGTGTGTGTGTGTGTGTGTGTGTGTGTGTGTGTGTGTGTGTGTGTGTGTGTGTGTGTGTGTGTGTGTGGAGGGGGGTGGTATCTGAAAGTAGATTGGGAGGTAGCAGAGTGTAGATTCATAAGGGACTAAATACCTGGTTTCTCTGCTCAGTTTGCAGTGTGGAATTCAGAGAAAGGCCAGATTATGGTTACTCTATTTTCAAGGATATCCAGTAGTGTATGGGTTAAATTTTATGACTCTCCTGATTAAGCAACAAACAGGGAAAATATATAATTAAAAACTCATTCAAACTTTTCCCAAGCCACAAGTTTAAGATATATGTTTAGGTACATGCCAGTAATCTCAGTTATTTGGGAGGTAAAGAGAAACAGACAGACAGACCAAGACAGAGACAGAGAGGGACGGAGACAGAGACACACACAGAGAGAGAGAGACAGACACAGAGATGTTTAGAAAGCATTTATGGGCCCGGTCAGTAAACTTGAATACCTAGAAAGACAGTGCTTTTTTATAAACTCAAATGTCATAAATTGGGTATTTAAATCATCTACATGTTTAGAGGCAAATTTAAGTCTTGACAGATTATTGAGTATTCTTTTAATATCTTATACAAAATGCAGTTTTAATATCCCTTCTAGAAATTTGCAATTACCTTCTTTAAAAATACTAACCAGAATACCATGTACCCATCCAGGGGCTTGAACTCAGAGCCTGGATGCTGACCCTGAGCTTTTCTGTTCAAAGCTATCACTCTACCATTTGAGCCACTTCTAAGAGTTTCACAGACTGTCCTACCTGGGCTGGCTTTGAACTGTGAACCTCAGATATCTACCTCCTGAGTAGCTAGGATTACAGGTGTGAGCCACCAGTGCCTGGCCATCATGCTATATTGTTTTCTTCTTCTGTATTCTCTTCCACTTTTTAAAATATTTATTATATTACTAACATATCCTTCACTAAACATTAATTTTTCTTCTTAAAAAGTTTAGTATTAAGGGAGACAGATGAATGAAAAGAGAAAAGGCAGGAATACACAGGCATTATATTCAATGTTTAACTATGTAACTTGAGGGTATGGATAGGTGTGGTAAAGATGGGGAGAATGTAGGAAGAGGTGACGTTGATCCAGATACATTGCAGTCATAATCTGACTTACTGAACTGAAACCGTTTGTTTTTTTTAACAACTACTTTAAACAGTTTAGTTCCATAGTTTGATTGTTGATTCTGTAATTTCTCTAATTGGATTAAACTTATAGCCCTTTAATTTTTGTCTTTGTTTTCTTGTAGTGTGGTTACATTCTTCAGATAAAAGACAGTTTGCTGGAATTTATTTTGGGTACAATAAATACCACTTATTGTCCATGAATTTGTCTCTAAGAATAGCTTTGAAAATCTGGGGCTATAATTTTCCTAGGTTCCTTAATACCTTACAACTACGGTTTTTGCCTTCCAAGTATCCTAGTAGTTATTAAAGCAAATAAGTTTCCTTATTATATTACTAACATATCCTTTTATATTTTAACATATCCTTTTATATTATATTATATTTACTAACATATCCTTATATTACTAACATATGCTTTTGTTTTGTTGTTTGCTTCTATCATTTGGGGAGACTTTTTAGAAAAATATTTCTTGGTAACTGTAAATTGTAATTAAATATTATCGCTGCAATTTCTATTATTTTTCCCCTGGAAAAATACAAATCTACTTTGGCAAAAGAAACCCCAAAACTATAGATATTTGGGGAAAAAGATGTAATTTCTGTTTGTCGTATTCAAATCTTTATACATCTGTTGTTAAATCTTTTATTGTCTTGATTTTAATTATTTAAATTCTATCATTCTCCACTGATTTGGGAGAGAGTACATAGTTCACAGTTATTATACGTTTCTCATTAAAATGTTGACATAAATATTTTGCACTTGCACAGTTATCAAAGACAAGAGTTAACTATCATAATTGGCCTCTCCCAGTTATGGCTCTTTTGTGCTCTTTCTCCTCATTCTCTTTCCAGTTTTTGTATGTATAACCTATATTTTAATGTCAAGTCAAGGTTAATTTTAACAACTTAAAGATGAGTCTCTTCTGTCAATGACTTTGGTTTTTGTATTTCACTTCCTAAATATTTCTAAAAATCTAACTTTATGCTTTGGTCACCACTGTGTTTCTGTTCTCTTCTCTATACAGGGTCTGGCACATAAAACCATTGTGGAAAAATGTGAGAAAGAAAGGAAGAACCTAAATCAATGGAAACTTCTACCTCCAAAAGAAGCATTGCTTCTGCAAGCACATCCTCTCATCAAGTATGTTACCACCAAGAATATGGTAGATACATCGAGTGGACTTCTAGTCTCAGCTCTACATAGTCAAAAATGAACATGCATGTTTTCCCTCATTTGTGGCAACTAGAATGTGCCTGTCAATGTTCAAGTAAACATGCTGGATGGCTAATAAAAGCCCTAAAGACAAACAAAAAACCACACTGGGACATGATAATATATAGGTCTTTAGGCATTCACATACAGTGAGACCGAAGGAAGATATTCTTAGGAGAGGAACACAAAGGCAGAGTATCTATGCATATCTGAACATATAAAATAATATTTACTAAAATGAGCTCCAGGAAATGGAAACAAGAGGTTTCATTCTTTGTTGCTGTTTTTGTTTTCCTTTTGTCTTTTTTATTCATTTATGTGTTTTTGGAAGGGTAAGGAGGGGCACAGAAATGTTTGGACAAAGGGTGAACAAATGCAGCAGTGTCATTCACTAGACACTATGTTAAAAATGAACTATACAACTTGTGGGTGGGGGCTGGAAGGAAAAACTGGGAGAGAGCCAGGGAAGAGGTGACTGTTCAAAAGGAAATGTACTATTTATCTGACCTATATAACTGTAACCCCTCTGTTTATAACCTTTACAATAATAATAACAAATGTACAAATGGACTATAATGAGAACACAAACTTCACTATGTATTAATACTCCAAGTATGTGAGACACATGCATTAGTTTATTGTGACTATTTCTTTTTAATGAGTTTATCTGTAAAAAAAATTTAAACATTGGCCTCAAACTCAATTGCACATTGTAATCATAGGAGGTATCTTTAAAAGATACTAATGACCTGGCTACTCACCAGCCTAATTAAATCCAAATATTTCTGGTTGAGTCCCAGACTTCAGTATTTTTTTTAAAAACTCTTCTTGTGACTGCAGAGTACAGTGAAGAATAAGACTATAGGAGAGTGAAAGAATTAAATACATAAACCCTAAGTCTAGCACTTAAATACAAGAAAGATCTTTTTCTGGACACTTAAAATTTGACCCTGGGAAATAGATCTTCGAACCAAGATGACTATCAAGATAAGCCAAAAGCACTTACATAATTGCTATACCCATTTCATCATTTCTAGCCTGCCGCTGAGCCAAGTGTTCAGCTTTGTTTGGGGATAAGAATCGAAATAACAACATTTTGTTAGAAAGTTCAGCTAAAAAAATAACATAGTAAACATAGTAAAATCCAATTTTTCAAAGCTAAGAATTCAGATATTTTATAAATTTGGCTTGACCCCTCTTTTTATTTTTTTATTTTTTTATTTTTATTTATTTATTATTGTGAAAATACTGTACAGAGGCATTACAATTACATGGGCAAGATAATGAGTACATTTCTTTTTTTCTTTTTTTTTATATTTTATTTTATTTTATTTGAGAACATACTGTACAGAGGGGTTACAATTACATGGGCAGGATAATGCATACATTTCTTACCAAGCATTGCAGCCTCCTCCTTTGTTTACCCTTCACCTCCCTTCCCAGCCTCCCCCCTCCCCCCACCCAAACATACCCCCCTCCCCCCCCCCCCCACACCGACATTGTAAAGCTGGTTTTAAGGATTCAGGTGGATCTGTTGCAACAATGAGAAGTACAAAATGAGTACATTTCTTATCAAGCATTGTAGCCTCTTCCTTTGTTTCTCCTTCCTATCCCTTCCCATCCTCCTCCCGCCCCCCCCCAATCCTCCCCTGGCTTGACCCCCCTTACACCAGAAAAATTCAAGTTATTCTTTTAATATGTGAGTTCAACAATTGTTTTTTCTTCATCGTAAGGATGCTTATCACATAGATGTTTATTGATTTTTATGGAGTGCCAGAGATTGGAGTTTAGAATTTCATTGAAACTCTAATTTTGAATGCTAGGTGAATGTAGAGACAAAATATTTTTCCCTGAAAATTTTCCTTGAATGTGAATTATTACTATAACAATTTTTATGCTTGAGTCTGGGTTAAAAATACGATTAATAACTAAAAATCAAAATTCACATATGAACTTTTTAAATGGCATTTTAATTATATGTATCTTTCTAAATATGCCAGCTGGTAACAAACTTGGAAAACTATGTAAGCTATGGTTAGCATTATTTTATAGTGATAGAAGCCAATTAGCTGTTTTATCTAAGATAATAAAGAATCTTGATTCCATTTATTTTAATATTAATATTTTTTTTAGCGAGAACCACCTTAGGAAACACAGCTAGGAAAGAGATAAAGTCTACAGATTAAAATAATCTAAATTATCCTCACAGAGCTAAAATTTCAAATTCTTTTTGTCCTCTTTCTTGGCTTTGTACCTTCTTGGTAAGTAAATTACAAAACTAGTAATGTCTAAATATGTTTAGACTATTACTTATAAATATATTCTTATAAGTATGTCCAATGTAATTGGTAGGCAGATTGCCTTAGTTGATTGTAATAGAATTTGCATTTCCACAGATACATAGTTAGAGTGAAACCTACCAAGCAGTATAGGATCCTTGGACTTCTATCTATAGAAAAATAATCAAGAAGATAATGTGAGTTGTCTTCTTCAGTGATTTTTACACAGTCCAATGATCCTCAAATAGTGCACCTGAACCAGTTGCTTCTGAGTCACTTTGAATTTTCAAACTGCAAATCTGTAGGCACAATTCAATGCTACTGATAGAAAGTCCCCATTATCTCTGACTATTTTATATCACCTAATTTGAGAATCTCTGACATACTAGAAGTTCCAAGCAAACAAGCAAGCAAACATCCTCGTTTTAGTAAGATTAAAGAAAAATCTTATCTGTATTACATGAAAGCATTTGCCCAGAAAGTTCATGTTTTTCTCCAGTAGGAATAATTGGGGTACTTCCCATCTATGTCCCTTACATGTCAGGTTTATCATTGGTTTGCACCAGCTTTCAGCACTGAAGTGATCATTAATTCATTCCACTGGCTTTCAGAAATTCTTTCAAGCAATAGAGTGTTAGATTTCACATGTGCTTTACTTACCTCATTGGGATAATGTTGCTATAATGATCTCACTTATATGTTACATAATTAGGTCTAATATCTCTCTAATGAGATACACCATGGTATTTGGTAGCAGCTGTTCTATCATGGATAGCAAAGGATCTTCTATGTTAAATTTTCCAAGAGACTAAAGAACAGCCCAAGTGGTTATTTCATGTATGAATTGTTTTATTTCCTTTTCTTTTCCAGTTGCTTTAGGATTAATATTAATATTCAAAATAACTCCAAGGACTAAAAGAGTTGTCTGGTTTGCTCAGAAAATTCAGTGTGTAATAATCATTAGACTTGGAGAATAAAAGTTTACTCGTCAATAAAATACAGTAAACAAGAAATGCAAAATGAGTTGTTGTAGTATCCTTGCATTTATCTATTTGTATTACAAGTAAATGTTTCAACAATATACTCTATGAAAGAATGTTTTTCACATAATGAATGTATTCAGTTTTTAAGAAAGTACAAGTAGCCTTAAGTATGTAGGAGTCACTTTTACAGGAAATGATTGTATTCAATTTAAAATGATGGAAATCAGTACACACGTATCCATCATCTATCTCATCTATATCTATTTCTATCTCTATCTAGCTCATCTATGTCTACCTATATACGCCTCACATCTATATCTTCTGTGTCTCTCTATCTCACTTTTATCTTTATATGTGTATCCATGATCACTCTCTGTCTGTCTGTCTGTCTGTCTGCATGGAGCTTGAGTCATTGACTTGGTCACTTACATAAACATACCTGTGTGCATTTTTTAATCTGAGCAAATGAATACACAATACACAAAGTGAACTACCCGGAGGCATACCCAGGAGTTTCCCTTTTATAGTAGTCTCCTCTCTCTGCCCAGTGTATACACATAACTGTTACCTAAGCTGTATGTGCTTGTTAATGACACCAGACCATACAGCAGTTTATGAAACTGTAGTGAATTAATGGATCGGATTACCTCACCTCCCTGCAGTCTGTCTCTCTTCAGAAGAGGAAATTAAGGGAGACAAACGGAACTGTGATGCTTAGGGACTCCCTTGATTCTGCCTGTCACTGTTTTAAAGCTGGCTGCAGGCCTCAGGGGAGTCTGGCTGCTCTAGCTTTCCTCAGCCAGCCAGACGGTAACGGCCCACTGCTTTTATTCATTACCCTGAATGTAATGCACTAAATTTAACAAGTAACACACTCAGCGGGAATTTATTGGTCTTTTGCAGCATGATTGCAAGGTAGGATATGGATATGGATTCCAATTATTGTTGACACCCAGATAAGAAGAACAAAGCCTGTGTGTAATTATTAATCAAAGGTGATATTTTAGGGAAATGAAAATAAATAAATAATTACCTTGGTGGTATTTGAAGCAAACATTTTCAGGTTTAAAGAACTCTCTCTGCTCACGTAATAGGAGCATTCCAATTAAGTATAGCAATAATGAATTGCTTTGATAAAGCAAGTTTTCACATAAAAATAGCTATATGGCGCAGATGTCCAGTACAGGAAAAGCTTACAAAGTTCAAGCATATTAAAAATATGTAAACAATTCATTTTCCACATAGTGTCTACTGCATGACTGTATTGTTTCACCTGACTTCCTCTATTTTTGTTTTTTGTTTTGGTCAGTGATGGGCTTGAATTCTGGGCCTGGGTGCTGTCCCTGAACTCTTCAGCTCAAAGCGAGCACTCTACCACTTGAGCCACAGCACCACTTCAGTATGACCCACTGCAACAATGATACCCACAAGACAGTATATGGGAAATGAACTTTACAACTTCGGGAGGGGAGGGTTTGGGGAGAATGTAAGAATGTAGGGGAGGGAAGGGATAGTGGGAGAATAACAAGGTAGGGGGTACCAATGCTCAACAAGAAATGTACTCATTACCTTACTCATGTAACCCTTCTGTACAGCATCTGTACAATAAAATAATGTTTTAAAAAAATAAGTAAATAAGTGGTACTAGTTAAATAATTTCTTACTCTTTTAATTAGCAAAATAATTCCATGTAATCTTGTTACTCCAGAAGTTAAGTATATATGCAGAACTATGAAAATATGGTTGATGTGATTTTTCTAAAATCTGGTATTTTATTTCCCTATCTATGATACTAGAATTAGCAGATGATGAACACTAAATATTATCAACCTACAGATATTTATGAATAACCTCAAAATCCTCAGGTTGCAATAATAGAAGGGAGGAGGAGACAAAATTAAGTCACTGTAGGCAGGGGTTTGTGTTATGAAGGTTTGATTTACTTACAAAGACCATAGAAGCACAATAAATACAAATGCACAAAAAGAAACTATGATTTTATTCAACTACACAGAGAGTGAGAGGAAAATGTAGGAGGGCAAAGGCATTGAAAACAAAAGCAACATCACCTTCTCCATGATTAACTCAAATGAGCAACTTCCATTATTGAAATAAAGCTAGCAGATATCACTGGAAAATGTTTGAAACCTCACATTACCCAGAATCATATCCTGATTCTAATAATTACTAGCTCTCTGACCTTGAGCCATTAATTTAATCTCTCTTAGTCTGCTTCCTCAAGAGTAAAATAGGTACAATTATAGTAACTACCTGTGTTGCTATAATAACATAAGAATAATCCTAGTATTTTGCTAAAGTGCTGTTCACAAATCAAATCAGAGATATTAAGAACTTTAGTTATTTTGCATTATTTTAACTCACTGACTTAAAATCAAGAAGAAACTATCATATTTCTTTTTCAAATTAATAGGGTTCAGTATAAATATTTCAGTGGAAAGAAGAGACATTTGGATTCGTTTTAATTTGAGGGAATTTTATGGTGTACTCTTCCCATAGGATGTGTGGATGATAAATGACACTTCTGATACTCGGCCTGTCTTTGAGGACATATAGAAAGATTAAAGAAGATGATAGATATTCAGCATGCAGCCTGGTAGCTGATGATGTTTATGTATTAGCATTCTAAAGATGCATCTCTGTATTTACTGATCAGTCCATTTTTTTCTAGAACATCAGTACAGTTCTGACAGAAATCAACCCTTTTATACAGCATATGAAATGTAAGTGGCCCTTTAAGAGCACAGGGTTAATGTACTAATAGAGCAAGAGCCCCGGTCACACTGGGTCAAAGTGACCTTAGTAACTACCCTCAATAAATGAAAAGATTAAAGTGGATAAATAACAAAATGTGTCTATGTGCATGTATGTGTGTGTGTGTGTGTGTGTGTGTGTGTGTGTGTGTGTGTGTATGTGCACATGCATGGCAAAGGATTTGTGCTGTTGTTAGCAATTGTTGGTGTAAAGTTTAGATTTTAAACTTATAACAATCAAATAAAAATCATTTATGTCATGCATTGGGTTTTCCTGCCTTCCTCAAGAATGTTATAGACCTTACTTAATTAAGACTTTAAATAATTGGAAGACTGAGATATAAATATCGGCAGAAGTATTATGAAGAACTCTATGAGACTGTCATGTACTGAAAATTTCAAGGATCTATTTCCAAAAAGCACAGGAAGCCAACAAAAGCAGTTAGGTAACATGATGCTTTTCAACTATAGGGAATTCCAGGATGAAATGAAATGATCAGTTAAACTGAAGAGCTTACACAAAACCATCAGTCAAACAGTAGTATTCTAGTCTATACATGTTTTAGTATTTTTACTATAGAATTTTTTAATTTTCTTTTTTTTAATTTAATTTAATTTTATTTGTGAACATACTGTACAGAGGGGCTACAATTACATGGGCAGGATAATGCGTACAAGCATTGCATCCTCCTCCTTTGTTAATTTTCTTTTTGACAGTATTGGGGGTTTGAACTCAGAGCCTTGTGCTTGTGAGCCTGGCACTCTATCACAAGAGCCATCTTCCAGACCATGTTGCTTTAGATTATTTTTCATTTATCTTTTCAGGTTGTTTTAAATTATTAAAAATTAAAGAGAACTTTAATCAAATAATACCTTAAATTAATCATATATAAATGCTTACATTAAAGGCAATTTGTTCATTCAATTTGTTTGTTCATTTGTTTGCTCACTCAGTCACCAACTGAAATATAAGGATTTGCATATATTTTTAACATTTGTATTATGCACATTAAAGTTAAGAATTTTCTAGTAAAACTAAATGTACAATCACCCTATGACCCTTAAACCTTAATCATTTACCTCAAATGAAAACATATGCTCACACACACACACACACACAGAGAAAACCTACACAAGAATATCTACATAAACTCTTATAATAGCAAAATGTGATACCAACCTCAGTCTTCTTTAATAAGTGAAAATTGAGAAAAATACTCATGGTACATCCATACCATGGAAAACTATATTGTCCTGGATCAATTTGCAGAGAAATTATGCTAAGGAGAAAATCATACTGTATGATTTGCTTACCATTGTTGAAATAACAAAATTTTGTAAATAAAGACTAGACTAGTAGTAGTTTCAGGCTCCTAAGCATGCGGAAGGACAGGATACAAGAAGAAGGTGGGTGCAGTTATAAAAGAGCGATTCAAGGAATCTTCCAGTGGAGAAACATTTCTGTATTTTGATGTGGTATTGGGCACACAAACCTATACTAGAACAAAATTCCATGTGAGTAAATGCATACACAAATAACTGTCAATATTTAGTAAAAATAAAATAACGACCATTTGTGACTTCTATGTATAGTTGTTTCCAACTGTATGTGAATTAAGTTAGCCTTAAAAGCTACTAATTATAAGAAAATACACATGGATTTAATTTTAGCATACTTACCCCAATATATCTGAAAAATCCATTTTTACATATTAAACAGTATAAAATTATTAAAATATCTTTTCCACTGTCCATTTGAACTTAGTCATATCCCAACTTCTCTAGGGCCATACATGCTCATAGCTCCCATGTTTTATAGAACCGTTTAGTGTAACACAAACAACAGATAAAAGGAGAGGCTTAAGGGAAAGGCCTGGCTTGGGTAACAAAGATGACACAGTATAATCCAGTCTTTCCAATAGTTCATAAGGCCTGTTGATGGAGCAACCTTCCAGGACTTCTCCCTCCCTCATCATCACAAAGTCATCCTGTATTCCTTTTCTTCTAGAAAATTCAAGCCTCAGGAATCTTGCTCTTGCTGGAATTCTCATGAACAGTGTTGCTCTAGCATGCTCTCACTCTGGGAATTGTTTCTGCTTAGGTGACTGTAACTGATTTGCACAAAAATAGTCCCCTTCTTCAACATTATCTATTACTTAATTAGACTGTTTCTTGTTCTGGATAGTACTTTACTTGTACCTCTGCTAGTCTATGTCTTTCTTCCTTTGTCTATTTGTCAGTCTCCCACAGAGGGTGGGGTTATCTGCCCATCTACATGGGTTTCTTAGAGCTTGGAATAGTTCCTGACACATAGAGTTCATTCAGTGAATATTTGATGAATGAATTGTTTTCTCTATTAATAAATGTTTTAATGTTTTCAGAGTTTGCAAACTGCAGCAAATAAAATCTGTATTTCCCTTCAATTAAAACACTGGCATGATGTATTTTAAAAACTGAATAAAGTCATCTGAATTTTATATGACACGCTGAATCCATCACTTTGTATACCCATAAAAATAGCAAGTTTTAATACAAAAGTACACTTTTAGCTACAAGTTTTTTTTAATACTACCATATATTTAGAGAGCTCTTCTTTCTCATGCATTTTTTGTATGGTTAATTTACTTGTATCTTATTGATAACTTCACCTTTCCATAAAATAAATGTCTAAGTTATGAAAAAATGGCATTCATTATTCACCAAAAATACTATCAAAACTATGCTAAACTGGGTTAGCAGTTAGCAGTTACACATTATTGGAGAATTCCTCTTTTTTTCTCTCCCCTCCTGCCCGGGATGCTATCTTCTCTCTCACACACACCAGTTATATGCTTAAATTCAGCAGCTATTCAAGCTAGTTATGTCAAAGATATTTATGAAAATGCACTCAATCTAGTAAGACAGAAGCTACCTCTTTCCTTTCTACAGTGATGTGTAGCCAGTGGGACTGGGTCAATATTTGATGAACTGAATTGAATTCTTTCTTCAGAATAATGTACGTGTACATCTAATCTAGAAGACTTAAAGGACAAATATTGTTTAAGATAACCTCTCAAACACTGTTTCATATTTGTCTCAGAAAAGAACAAATATTTATGAAGCTCCTATGATACCTTAAGGATTTTATATGTGATCTTATTTAATCTCTAGAAAATATGGAGTATTATTTATAACACTGTATCTATATGGAACTGGACAATTAGAAGGACTTTCGAGTATTTCCAGTATCCAGTGGCCATATCATCTCTCCATGTCAATGGATTCCCAGGTGCAAAGCATTCTTTTACACTTCCTACTGGTTTCCATACTTCCATAAAGAGATAGCTTCTGAAGATTAAAAAAAATAGGAGTTACATATTTTTACAGGAAAAAAACACTGATAAATTATAGGTTATCCAGAGAATGATAACAAAGAAGCCCAAGCATAGTGGCTTACGCTTGTAATGTCAGAGACTTAGGAGGCAAGAATTAGGGCAATCATAGTTTTAGGCTGGCAGAGGCAATAATTAGCAAGACTCAGTCTCAACCAGGAAGCTGGGAGTAGTGGTCATCCCTGCTCCAGCAGGTAAACTTGTGAGACCTCATTGAAAAATAAAAGCAAATAGAATGAGAGACGTGGAAGAGTGTCTGCCTGACAAGAGTGAGGCCTGGAGTTGAAACTCCAGTGCTGCCCTCCCCAAATAATAAATACAATAAAGAAAGCTAGGCTGAGATTCTGAATGATAGCTCACATGACAGGAAGGAAATGGGGGTGATTTTTGCCAAGAAAACTGCACATAATAAGGCATAGAAAGGAATTTGACCTTTGAACCTGGCTATTGGAAGGTAACTGGTTAAACACTGACATTTTCCCAAGTGATAGGAATTATCTGGTTATTTATGATATGTCATTTGGACAATCTGACATGTCTATCAATTCATCATGTTTGTATAATAAAACCCCAATATAACTGAAGACTGAAGTTTATTTAGGTGGGCTTCCTTTATTGCCCACACTCTCTCGGCATATATTGTTAAAGGCTCAAAGTGTCACACCAAAAGCAGAAATTGTATCACTGTTGGGAGAGTGTAGGTCATGAGGGTGGAGGGAAAGTACTGATAATACTATATAAATGGGTTCATGGTAAAATTAAGTCTGTCTCTCTCTTTCTCTCTCTCTCCCTCTTTATTGATGCATGATGCAAACTCTGCATCATGCAATTCTTCCTTCTAGTGATTACTGTACACATCCCTATCACAAATGGAACTGTGGGGATAAAAAGTGTCAACAAGGCTCTCTAGGAAACTAATGAACTTGAATGTGGTTTTGCAGCTCATTTGAGAACTAAGATTGTGTGGATTCTATCTGTCACTTAGAGTAGGGGCCCATATTCATTGCCATTGGACTAAAGAATTTCAGGCAGATCTTATGATTGGAAAGACTGACCTCCTTATACACACACAATGAAAAAACTATAAAGTAGACATTCTTGATAATATACCACAATAAATGAAAGGTTTGTAGGTGAGCAATGCATGGAAATTGACCTATAATATTCAAAGTACCAATTGGTTGTATCTTTGGTGTTGCTCCAGAGATAAGATTTGTTTCATTATAACAAAGACCCTTCTAAAAATTAGAGCTAAAAATTAGATGTCATTTATTTGCTTATCAAAGTATTAAGCTTGCTGTCTACCTTACAAAAATAATTCTGAGAGCAGAATACTCTTTTTGTCAGATCTATTGATAAGGGAGTTCACTCTCAGGGAGACAATGGCTGAATTTTGGGGGGATGGAGGGTCATAGTGCTGATTTGAACCCAGGACTTATTCACTAGCTTGGGGCCACATATCTGCCCCCAACACACACATTCTTTCTCTCTTTCCTTCTTTTTCTCTGTCTGTCTGTCTGTCTGTCTGTCTGTCTGTCTGTCTCTCTCTCTCTCTCTCTCTCTTTCTCTCTCTCACACACACACACACATCCTTTTTCCACAGCAACTAGGCCTACAGACACATATTATTATTTCCCACCTATTCACTGAGATAGTGGCTTGCTAAATTTTTGCCTTGGTCTGGTCTGAAACTTCTCTCATTCTCATCTCCAACTCCCAAGTAGATGGGACAACAGACACGAGCCACTCACTACATGTGACTGGTGGCTGATTTACAAAGTATCATTTATGTCCTAAAATTTTGGCGTTATTTGGTCACCATCACGCTTTCTCCCCAATGGCAAACAACCAAACCCAACTTATATATTAAATAGGGTGAAATTTTAGACATGGCTGTTACAAGGATCTTTTACATTTTATATATATAAATTATTTATATCATATATATCATATAGCTTTTATATTCTTTAAGAATGCTGGGTACAATGGCTCATGTCTGTAATTCTAGCTACCTGGAAGACTGAGATTGCTGGGAATCAAAAGTTGAAGACGGTGCAGACAGAAAAGTGTTACAGAGACCTCTTCTGAAGAAAGAGCTGGATTCAGTGGCACATGCTGTGATCCTAGTTACCAGGAAGCCTAACGTAGGTGGGTCACACCCAGGAGCCTCTGCAGGAGGAAGTGAGAATTTCTCTCAAAAAATAACCAGCAACCATCAGAGCTGGAGATGTGGCTCAGTGTGAAAGGTATTTCTCTAACAAGTGCATAGATGTCAGTTCAAAACCAAGTCTGGCCAAAGCAAACAAACAAAAACCCAACTTACTCATATTTTGATTCAATTAGCCGAATATGTGCTTACAAAAAAGAGAAAAACAGAAAACAGAAATGGAGAAGTGGTACTTCCTAGCATGTATAAGGCTCTGGGTTGGCTCCCTATTTCCTAAAAAAAGAAAAGAAATGAAAGAGTGCTGTAGGAAAGAATATTTCAAGCTGTGGATCATTGACAACATCCTATACAAATGTGTGACATTACTAGGGGAAAAGCTAAGAAATGTGTACATTCAAATATTCTAATAGTCATAGAAGATTAGACTTTCTTCTGAAAAAAATGGTGAAATTGCTTACAGAGAATTTCAATAATGTACCAGGAGAATTGGTCTTCTGTTACAAATCAATCAAATTAGAGAAAAACTTTTTTAAATGATTCATACAGGATTATTTTACTGTGAAATTTTCACACAAAAACTGAAACTACACTCTTGATAACAATTGAATTTAATGCAAAATATATTTACTTGCATATTCAAAAGGAAATTCATTTCATAAAACTTTTTTCTTGCTATAATTGCCACTAAATGCCATCACATCAAACATTTACTGAAATCTACCTTCCAAAGCTTTTAAAGTAAATGCCATTTATTTCTACTCAACTGAATTCAACATGCTTCAGTAAAAGTCTTGTGATTTTAGCTGTACTAATGCCATATTGTGTAACCTGTTTCTTCCTATAAATTAAAATCCACACATTTCAGTAAGTTTTCTATCAGTATTATCACAAAACACCTTAAGAGAGTTATTTTTCATAGATCTTATGTATTAGGAAATGTAAAATTAGAAAAATGAGTCTTCTGTGACAAGGTATTAACCACTAAAGAGTATAAGGAACTCAAACAATTCAATAAGACAACACAACGGAGAAATGACATCAGATCCCTGAATGGATGTTTTCTCAAAGACATAAAAATAGTCAACAGGTTTATGAATGATGCTATGTTCAGTGACAGGAAAATGTAAGTCAAAGTCACAATAAAATGTCACCTCACAACTGTAAAGATGATGACTCTCAAAACAAAAGGAAACAGTGTTGATGAAGACATGGAAATGTTACACCATGCCTTCACTGGCCATGAAAAATGATGCAGCTGGTATAGAATACAGTATGCAGCTTCCTTCCTGAGGTTTAAGTAAACCTAGCATAAGATCCACCAATCAGACTTTCTGCTAATTTTCCAAAGTGATGAAAATTGGGATCTAGTACTTCATTTGGGGTATTATCACTCCTGTCGTCAATATAATATTATTGATAATATGAAGGGTAAACAAAGGAGGAGGCTGCAATGCTTGATAAGAAATGTACTCATTATCTTGCCCATGTAATTGTAACCCCTCTGTACAGTATGTTCACAAAAAATAAAAATAAAAATTTAAAAAATATATATAATATTATTGATAATAGTAAAGTGTGGGGGGGGAACTAAACATGTATTAACATATGAATATAGATTGACAGCAGAGCTAATGGACAGGGTTTGACTTACTATACCACCATCAAAATGTATCTTCTAGAACAGAGGACATAGGAAGTGGAACTGTACAAATGCTATAAAACCCAATGTGTTAGGTTAATTGCATTAATATTAGAAATAAGCTATAAAGAAATAGTCCCCTTACTTTAGTTGACAGATAAGACTTGGTTATACCTTTTACACGGGTGCAAAAGCTTTATAGTTTAAATGAAATGGATGAAGGAGATTAGAGGATAGTTAAAAAATCACATTGGTAGTATTTTCTAGATAACCTTTAAGTAGTTGTACAGGAAGAGATACCATTTATTGAAGCAGTATATAAATAAATGCATCTGGATCTGTCACTCCTTTAACAATCTCATCCCCTTCTACCTATTCCTTCCCTTACATTTCCTTTTTTGAATATTTTTATTATCTTGAAGTAGTTGTATAAAAGAGTTGTCATTCACCAAAGCAGTTTATGAATATAATACCTCTTAAGTGTTCGATAAAACAAGATGTTTTTATTGTACTGTTTGCAGTTCTTTTTTTAATCCTTTGGTTTATTCTCTGTTGTCATTGTTTTTTTTTTTGCACCCTTTATCTAGTATATAAGTTTTTCAGATTTGGGGACAGGAAGGGGACTCACAGAATCAGTGGGACAAAGTGTGAACCAATTCAGCAGTGATACTCACCAGACACTATGTTGGAAATGAACTTTACCACTTGGGGGGAAGGGAGTGGGAGGGCAGTGGGAGAAAATGAGGGAGGGGTAACACTGTTCAAAAACAATGTACACATAAGATAATATACCTTATGTAACTTATGTAGTGTATATAACATAACCCCTCTATACATTACCCTTACAATAAAAGTTAAATTAAAAAGAATTCTCATCCACCCCCCCCCAACTCACTTCTTAGTTTACTGATCATAATTTTAGGTTATTCATTTATTGATTTAGGTTATGCATTTATTGATTTACTGCTTTTGAACAGTTGACGTGTACAATGCATTTTGATCTGTGTCACCACTTCAACATCTTCCCCCACTTGGCCCAACCCTTTCCTTGTATTTCTCAGGTCCATGCTATATACACTTCCCTGCTTTACTCTTCTATTCTTCTCCCCTCGGCCCCACCCTATTTATACATTTCTTAATTTCCTCCCTTCCTATCTTCATTGCCTACCACTTTCCCCTTAGCCCTGCTCCCTGGTAATATTTAAAACAGCATATTAACTGGGAGAACAACATTTCATATTAATTTCGATTGCATATATCTAGATATATATTTGTTTTCTGTCAGATCAGAGTCCATTGGAATTTGGTTATTCAAATTAGTATTTTGTCCAACATTTCACCAGTGTGGAATTACTGGGCTGGAAGGGAATTCTATGTGGGCACACAATATGAGAGCCATACATGTAACTAATTCAACCTGAATGTTTGCCTAGAGACTTGAGTGAAACTATTGCCCTTTGTTGGCCCATTCTGGATCTTGAACTCATTGGAGTGTATTTGTTTGGATTATAGTTGATGTGAACCATTCTTCAATCAATAGTTGAACTCTGCCCCTAAGATGCATTCTGCTTAACACCGAGAGAAAATAACACAGCTTGACCCTAGTGAAGTGTTATGAAGAGCTGTAGTCAAGTGGTGACTTTTTTTATTCTGCTTGGAGTATTTTATTGCTATCTTAACCTTGAGCTGGGCAGAACTGTGAATAACATATAAAATTCTTTTATCTTCATTTCAATGATGTTGAGTTCTTATTAACAGACATACTAAAATTGGATTGAGTCTGTAGCTAAACATTTAATTTTAATGCTTGCAATAACCAAGAAGATAATAGCTACCAGTTACCAAGTATATATTTTATACAAATGTTATCTACAGCAATGCATTTTCATACTTTCTCTGTATTTATTGACATTGTGAAAGGCTATCCAGACAGTTAACCTCATCAAACCTACCATTCTTTCTTCTAGTTAACATATCCAGGGGTGGACCAGAGTCAGCTTATTTTTAACTCAGGAGACTCTTTTCTTTCCCAACTCAACATTACATGACATCATACTAGTTGTCTAAAATGGTCATGGCCAATTTATCCTAGAGATGTCAATGATTGCCCTTTTCTTCCCCCTATATAGCCGTTGTATGATATTTGCCAACACCTTTCCATATACATCCTTTATTCATTCATCAAGAAGCAATTTTGTCCTTGGAAATGACTGACCTGCCCTATTTTGTGCTACTGGAAAGGAATTTAAAATGAGAAACTGACTAATATTAAGTGAGTAGGGGGGACAGAAAGAAACTGCTTCCCCTGCCACTCACATGGGAGTTAATACGTTCCATCCTCCAGCCTTCCCCAATGACTTTCATTCCTGAAAAAAAAAACAGATGAGGGAACCATGATCATTTGGGTATTATCTCTCTTAACAGTGGGAGGATTTGGGGTCAGCAAACTATAGCTCGTCTAATTCTGGTTTTTATACCTAACATTTTCTTGGAATATAGCCAGGCTCATTTGCTTATATGTGGTCTATGACTGCTTTGTGACTTCAAACAAAGTGCTGAGTACTCACAGCACAGACTGTGGATAGCAACAATATTCACTATCTGATTCTTTTCAGGAAAAGGTTTCCAGGAATGGCTAGGTTATACTGCTTTGTATATAAATAATGCTTATCTTTAGAGTTTTTAACTCATGCAAATGTACGATGTGAATAAGCTGGATTTCTTTTTCTTACTTCCATTTGATGGAAAGACCTGTAGAAACTTGTCTTTAAGTGATATCTAGATATGCTTATGTAATTCCATTTTGTAGAGAAAGAGTTTATCCATGATGTAAACATTTATCCATGATGTAAACATTTGCATCTTGTTTTCTCAAACAAGACACTTTCCTGAACCTCAACATTCAATTATGCATACATTTACTTATTCAAATACTTATTAAAGGTGTACTTGGGTCCAGTGTCATAGGTTCTAGACACTAGAGAGATTCTCATGACAATCAAAGCTCTTGTTCAAACACAGTTTATATTTTAATGGAAATTCATATACATTTTTGCTTTTCATTTAATATAATATCAAGAAGTGATAAGCACCGAGAAACAAACAAAGTAGAAAAGATGTTGGACAGTGGAGTATATACTTTTTTAAAGATGTATGTCTAAGGAGATGACATTTGAGAAGAGAGATGAGAAGGAAGAAAATCAGTAAGCCATGTGTTCCTGGTGGAAGGAAGAGCAAGCACTAAGATTCTAGAGTGAACGTATGCTTAGATTGAGAAGAGGTAGAGGTTGAGAAAAGGTAGAGTGAGTAGGGGAGAGGGGAGAGACGGGGGTTGTGAACAAGGTAGGAAAAGGCAAGGTCCTATCAGGGCATGAAATACTGTGTTGAAAAACCACGGGGAAGTTGTAAGGAGGTTTAGAATAGCACCCTCTTAACCTCTTTGCAATAGAGACCACAGTGCTAATCAAGGCGACAAGACCAGTTGCAGGGCACTGCAGTAATGCAGGCACAAGATAATCTTTGTGTAGAACTAAGGGGTTTCTTGAATTGAGAATGAGAGTGTACATAGATTTCCTAAGTGCTCTCTATAATCAAAGGCTATCTTGGTTGTTCTTGCACGTTAGAGAGAATGGGGAAGAATTCATACATGCATCAACATTTATCAATCATTAGTAAGAGAACCCCACATGCCCTGTTCGTGACATGACAGATTAAAAGCATCCTAACTAACTGGAAAATAATGTGCAACTTCCCTCTCCTACCTCTCACCTCAGCCCTGTTCACAGAGTTCCATTCACTCATGTTCTCTTGCCCCATGGCTGCTCAGAGCAGCTGAAGCTGTTGCCATTGACAAATTCTTCTCCTTTGAAGTTTATGAATAGAAGGACTAGGTTAAAATAGTGTGATCTATGAGCCACATGCACACACTCCAGTGGATAAATGTTGAATACTCTAATTTCTCATATAAAATTTACCTATTGGTATGAACACAGAGGATCCTCTGATTAAGACAAAGAATTTCATGTGTTTTGGATTACTCATTGCCTTCCTGGTACTTTATACATTTATGTAAGGGTCGAGGCAACATTAGCTAAAATTGTCAAATGTCCTGTTTTTTTCTATCACTTGGGATATAAAGACACCTTCTTTCACATACCTCACAGTTCTCTGTGTTTTCTTGAACACTGTAATTTCTATATTCATTCACAAAATTGTGCTTTTATTCCCCTTTGTTCTACACAAAGACATTTTCCAAATACTATCTGCAAGAGTAGCTAATTTCCAAGCCAGTAAGGTTCAAGGATTTGAGTGAGTGAACATTTTGGCATTTTAGAAGAGTAAACGGTGGTTCTCTCTGTCACAGGAATCTGCCTGTGACTCCAAGGCAACCTTTTCAGTATCAGCTGTAATTTGCAATACATGATACAAGGAGAGAGGGGGACAGAGGTGAGTGGCAGACAGGTTTCAGGACCATGAAGCCCTGACATTGTAAGTAATAGACTTTTTGGAATTTAAATACTTGTAGGTTCCAATTTTAAAAGCAGACACATCAGTGTGTCTTTAAAATTATTAATGGAATAGAGAAGTAATGATAGCTAGAAACAGTTTTGTCTATTTTATATAAAATATGTACATATTTATCATATTGTTGACATATTTTTTAAATTTTGAAAATGCCCAATGTGTTCAACTTTGATTTTTTTATGGTATGCGTGAGCTGTGTTGGATTCCCTTTACCTCCGAAGCTAGGTTTAGAAGTGTGCAGAGGGAGCTTGGAAGGGTTAAAGTTTTGTCTGTGACACTGAAATTGAGGCCAGCTGTAGGTCATATTCACGTCCCAGTCACAGGAAAATGAACCTGTGAGACAGAACCTAATTATCTGCTAAACCAAAAGCCAGTCTCAGTTCAATAACTTACGACAGAGCCAGCAGCCAGATATAGTGTTACCATGGCAACTTTGGAAAAAGCTCCACTGCGGTTGAGAATAAGGAGGAAGGGAAGGAGACTGTAACCCTAAATATGCTGTAGCTGTTTGATCTCAGACAAGTGGGCTTGTCTAGAAATCCAAGTAATTCCACACATGGCTACCATTGTCTATCCACCTTCATATCTGCTACAATTACCAAAAAGAAAAAGACAATTATGATACTCTCTAGGCCTAAAAGTGATCCACTTGTTCACAGATAGAGAAGGATTAAATTTTGGACAAAAAATATCTAACTTTTCACTCTCTCCTCCTACACAACATCCTCAAATACAGATAAAATAGGACAAAGAAGATTCTAGAATAGCACATCACGGTAATGAGTTAGTTTTATCCATAAAATTCCCTGCAACTCATATTTCTGTCTGATTTCCAAAAGCTAAGATTTTTTTTCAAGAGAAAACTTTAGAGAATTGTTGCAATAATGTTTGCTTTTCCACAGATTAGGAGTTGAGCTTATGAGAAGAGAAAAAGTCCCCCCCCCTTGTGAAGCTTTCCTAAAATTTCAAGTGAAAAAAATTCCTGGGATACTGAGAAGAAAAGAACCAAACATTAGAGAGAGGTAAGCCTTGCCCGGCTGGTATTTTTCTTCTTGTCAGTTCACCTATGTAGTAGTTATTTCTGGAAGGACAATGGATTTCTGAATTTTGGAATTGATAGGGTTTAATGCACATAAAATTGTACAGTACAAATAGCATCTCAGTAAAAGTATTAGCAGACAAAGAAACAAGAGTTTGCTGTAAAATAATTTGCACTTAGAGGAAGAATTCAGAAGCACATTCCTTTATTTAAAAAAAATCATTCCCAGTGGAGACAAATCACGCTAAGGGTTGTCAGCTACAATTATTGGATTTCAGCATATTTGACAATTTTAACATGTCATTAATGATGTAATAAGACACATGTAACACATGATGTTGTCACTGAAGGTTGCTATCCCGTTGTAGTACCAAAATGGAATCCCTTAGATATCTATGTACAAATATATAGATTCGGTAGCTAATAAACACATCAGTTTTGAATAAAGAGGGAAAGAAATACAGAGATGAATTTTTTTCATCTCCATGAATAACTGTGGTAATACAAATGAAAAAGCACAAAATGGAAAGTAGGTTTCTTAAGAGGGAAGCTAAAATTTGTCAATACATTAGAGTCATTTATGCTCTCTATAGATTTTCTTAAAGATGTCACATCTTTGAGAAAATACCTTATCCTGCCTTGTATATTATACATTGAAAATAGAATTTGTAACTCTGGAAATCTGAGCTCAAGTTCCATTAAGCTACCATGGTAAATAAAAGGGAGTTTTAGGATTAAAAGATAAAGGTTTGTATAAAGGATGAGGACATAGAAAAGCAACACTACATGGCCAAATGAATTTTCTGATTAATTTCCAGGTAGAAGTAACCTAACCTCCATTCATAACCCTAATGTAATTCCTTTTCAAGTAAATGGAAGTCCTTTCTAAGACAGATGTTTCTGAGATCTGATTACTAAAAGGCTTGCAAAGATGCCAACTAAAACAATAAAGTCTAATACACTATTTGGATCTTGTTACTCCTAATATAAGTATTTTTTCTTAATCATTCCACTCATGTGAATTAATGAGTTAGGAAAGAAAATGAAGCAATTTTACCAGAAAAGCATCTGCATGAACTATTGATTCAAATGCTTGTTACATTTCAGCCTTATCACACATGATTAGCTTGCAGATATGAGAGCTTAGTAATGATGCAAAACACCAAATTTCACTGAATTCTCCATTCCATTTGAATTCCCAGAGAGGATATTAGAAGCACCAACAAAGAAATCATGCTATTTTCTCACAATGTTAGTCTATGATTTTGAAGATATATGTGACAAGTACACAGTACCATCTTTTCCCACTGTTTCATCTCACAATCTCTTTAGTATTTTAGTCAATATGTTCTATATATGTAGCTATGTGTGTGAGTGTTCTGTATGTGAGATGGTTCATGCGAGTGTGCTTTGTTGATTCCTATTTGGAATTCTAAAATATGTGAGAATTGTATGAAACATATGCTTTATTCTGTATAAAGGTTTTTATGCTTTATATGTGTGAATATATATATATAGCATGTATATGATTATATGTATGCTTTATTCTGTATATTCAATTACTATCAAGTATAATAAATTATAAGTGAAAATAATTACATGACTTTAAATAATCTGCTTGCCAGATGGAATGTATTTAATGTGTTTGTTGACTGAGAATAAATAAAGGAGCCTATATGTTAAGGAGCAGGAGTTTGATTATCTGCATAAAGACAAAAGGACAGAGTAGTCGAAAAAAAAGTACAAACAGAGATTAAATCCTATAGTACTCTTGGATACACTACTTGGAAGACATTTCTCAATTTCAAAAGTCTTCATTTACTCACTAAGAAAGGAAAGGGAAAGGGAATCTAGAAGCATAGTTATTTGATCTATCATTTAAAACATAGGATGTTTTAGTTTCTACTAAAAGACACACACACACACACACACACACACACACACACACACACACACACACACACACACACACACACACACACCCCACATATATTCTACTTCCTCTCCATTAATGTTGGTTGCTAATGGGCATTGGTGGCTCACAGCTACTCAGTAGGCTGAGAATTAAGAATCTCACTTTGAAGCAAGAAGAGTAGGCAGGAAAGTCTGTTCAACTGTTATTTCCAAGTAACCATAAAAAAAAGTACAGAAGTAAAGCAGTGGCTTAAAAGTGGTAGAGCACTACCCTTGAGCAAAAAAAAATCTCAGAGACCACACCTAGGCAATAATTTCAAGTTCTAGTACTGGATCTCAAAAAAGAAAAACTAAAGTTGGCTGTTATTTCTGCTTTCTATTAACTTCATCTCAACAGTATAACTCTATACTATTGTTCTTAGGCATCTCATTTTGCTTGTTTTAGAGGTTTTGAAACTCTATAGATGTTTTCATTATTATCACTTGTCTCCATTCTATTTAAGGTCCTTATCTATTTGCTTCACTGTCCCCCAACTAAGAAGTTTTATAATTTTCCTGATGATAGGCAACTGCCTATCATTAGCCTCTATGATATGGTTAACCTTATATAAATTTATTATATCCTCAGCCTTTATTGTTTGGTTAAACTTATATAAATTCTATGATCCACATCTCTAGTTGAATATTTCTAGCCATGAACTTTAGAAATTAAAGGCAAAATCATTTCCTTTTCAAGAACTTGTTTCTTCCCAATCAGAGCTGGGTTTTTTTTGAATTCATTATATTTGATATAAATTAAAAAAATAATCTAATGGATAGTTTTATCTTGATTTTATTTTTACCTTAATTGTTCATTTCCTTTCACTGAAACAATAGATGCCATTAATGAAATTAACAAAGTAAAGTAAAAAGTATAATTTAAGGAGATGATAACAGTTTAAATTACTCAGAGAAGTCACTTGGCTCAGTCAATTCTATGGTCTAAATCTCTCTGTTGTCCATCCTGATCTTTCTCTTTCCACTTCAGTTATCTTCATTCAAGTCATTATTATGTCTCAAGTAATACTTCACAAAAATCATTTAATTAAATATGAGTATATTTATCAGAGTACTCTTTATATTATTTAAGAATGGAATATTTACACCTGTGAGCCAGATTGCTAAATAAAAGATACAGTAATACAATAACATGACTAGCATATGTTAATATAGTTGTAAAAGTATTTGTTTAGTATTTACCCATAAAATAACAAATTAAATGAAATGCTTATGTACTGACAGAAGTAAACATAAGTTCACACTGTATGACAACAGGATTTTTTCTTGGGACCTTTAAAATTAATAACTGCTTTTGCTTTTCCACTTATCTGAATTAAAAAAATTAAGGCTAATATTTGTTACCATTGTGCACTAAGAGTTTAAAATAAGATATATTGATACATTATAAAATAATGTTGTAAATAATGTGCTCCTATTTCCAAACAGAATATATTATGTAAGCAAATGACAAGGACAAAATATCCCCATATCCTACTTCTACTTCACTGATTATTCAATGCTTCCAGGTCATTAGTGTTCATTAGATTAATTTTTCTGTAATACCTATTCATCCCCCTTATCCTGTTTGTTGTTGTTGTTGTTGTTATTTTTATTGGATGAATGACTACCCAGAATAAAGTATGCATCCTAATGCACACCTATCCCACACTTGTCTGTGAATAACATTTAAACATATAGTAGATGGTGTTAATGCAAATTCCACGTATTTTCTTTTCAAAGGAAATTGAAGTGCATTGGTTTTCTCTTCTTATTCCTATTGACTGAAAGTAGACAACAAGTTGAAGATCCAATGGTTATTTTGAGGTTATTTTGGAAATGGAGATCATTCAAACAGAGCAACAAGATACAAGCTCAGATTCCCAACTTCAGCTGAGACCAAGTATATTTCTACTAGCAGAAGGATTTTAAAGCTATGAAATCACCTCTCAGTTTTTTGATACGATCTGATGTTTTTCTATAGGGTCACAGTCATACTATAGTCCCTAACTTTAAAAAATGAAAAACAAAATCATCAATTTATAAAAAGCAGAGTTTATTTTGGCTTACAATTTTGGAGGTTTTGTCCATAATCATTGCTCTTGTTGCTTTTGTGTCTCTGGCGAAAGTGCCACATCAGTGCTTGGCAGAGCTCAGCTGTTATGCCATGCCAGGAGGACACAAAAGAATGAGGGAGAGGAAGGAGCTGGGGAATTACTACCCCTTCTAATGGCAATGTCTCCAGTAACCTCGAGACCTTCCATTAGGCTATGTCTCTTAAAGGTTTCATCACATCCTAATGGCACTGAGCTGAAGACCATGTCTTTCGAATTTGAGACTTTGGGGGAAGGTCTCAGATTTAAATTACAGTATTATGATGATAACAAACTTCTGTTGATTGATATAAAAGGCCAAGAAGAGATGATGCTGGCTCATAGAAGGAACATAATAATTCCCACTCTTATAGTCTCCATAATATAGAAAAACTTTATCACTTTCTCTTCTTCAATTCCTTGTCACAATTGCATTTTTATGTGGTCTACTCAGTCATCAAAATTTCTCAGTTGTACATTCATGAGATTTCTTCCATTTATCTTATTCCTTTGATACTATCAGCCCTTGTGCTTCTTAATTTAGTAAAGATCTGATCTTCTTTTGAGCATCTTTCCAACACTATTGGATCACCTCTCTCCTTGCCAAAATGTTATCCACTCAAATTTTTAATTTTATTGAAATATGCAACCACACAAATTCAGAACTTAAGTTATACATTTATTGTTATATTCCCAATTATTTCTTGTATGGTTACAATCGTTTTTAAACATGCCTAGTAATCCCTTACACCCTCTTATTTCAGCATTCTCTACTTAGCTAATGGAAGTGTCCAGAAGTTATCCAGTCAATTTTATAAATTATACCTCAATGATCTCTAACCTAAACACACTGGATGATGAGGAAGCTTTTCAAGCGTTCTCAGTAGATGTAATACATTGTCTGGAGTTAAGGAGTCTTAAGCTACACTGACTGAAAACAGAGGAATCTTACCTCTTAGAATCTTGCATCCACACCTAAATATTTAAAGACTTCCGGTCTATCAGAACATACAATGGGCAGGATCACCCAGAAAGCCTCTGTGAACATTTGTGACCCTTTCACTAAGTCATCTCAGTTTATCTTTTAACAAGTTGTTCAAAGGAGTTGCCATTTAACAAAGCAGTTTATATCTTTGTCAATGTCACCCCTTTCAAAATTTTACCCATCTCTTTCCTACCATCCCTTCCCTCATCTTTTTAATTGTGTAGGATCTTAGAGTGGATTCTTTTTTTGTTGTTTTTTTATCGGTTGTGGGGCTTGAACTCTGAGCCTGGGTGCTTGCCCCTCAGCTCTTCAGCTCAAGGTGAGTGCCCTATCACTTGAGCCACAGCACCACTTCTAGGTCTCTGGTGGTTAATTGGAGAGAAGAGTCTCACAGACTTTCTTGCCCAGGCTGGCTCTGAACAGAGATCCTCAGATCTCAGCCTCCTGAGTAGCTAGGATTATAGGCATGAGCCACCAGCGCCCAGCTTACATTGAATTCTTAACTGCCTTTCTCCCCTTCTCTCCTCTTCATTTCTCACTCCTTTCGAGTTGTTACATTTTGCTCAACTTTGCCTTGTCCTTTCTAAGGCCTACCTTTCAATTGGTACCTATCTTTTAACTTACCAACTAATGAACTATCTTTTCAACAAAATTCCGCAAATATCAAAAGAAAGCATAAGCTTAACCCTTCTGATCCTGCACTTTGTACATGCTGAGTTTTCCCATTGAAGCATCAGCATTTCCATCTCAGGGGAAACGTTTTACCTGACTTCTCTTTAAAGAAAGAGTTAATTATAGTCTCCTTGTGGATTTTTTCCCTTGGTTTATGACTAAAGCTTCTTCTGTAATTCCAAAACCTGCTTATATCTACTTTGTGGGTCTGTCATAGTTTGAGGGCAATCGTTTTCTTCAATTATTATAAGAATATAGTATCTTGCCTGGTGTCAGTGGTTCACACCTGTTAATTAATCCTAGCTACTTGGGAGACTGAGATCTAAGGATCCTGGGTTTGGAGCCAACCTGTGAAGGAAAGTCTGTGATGCTTATTTCCAAGTAAGCACCAAAAAAAGCCAGAAGTGGAGCTGTGGCTCAAGTAGTAGAGCAGCTCAAGGCAGCTGCTGCTACTACTACTATCTTAAATAGAAAATGTTCTAATCAAACTTTCTTAACCTATCAGAAAATTATGGTTTTTTTGTATATTATGAGGTGTATGTGTATATGGATGGATAAAATGTTAAGGAATAGGAATACCCTGCCTATAACTGACCATAATTCCACTTGTTCCTTGAATTTTCTAAAAACAGTGTAGTAATAAAGGAACATGATCTGAGAGAAAATTGAGAGCTAATAACAAAGGTGAAGAAAAATAACTACTGTACATTCTGGTAGTCATTCCAGACTGGATGAAAACAGACACAAGATGGTCAAATTCCCCATTAATACTGTGCTTAGGAGATCTAGACTGAAGTGAGTTGAGTTGACATCACTTTTGGAGAGGGATCAAATAAAAATACTAAGAATGGGGGTGGGGAGTGTGTTTGTGGACATGGAAGGGAAGGGTGGGAAAAATACTAAGAATATAGAAGTTTCTTCTCCTCTGTATTTTCAAATTCATACTAGTGGTCCCTGAAAAGTAGAAGTAATGATAGAGTAAATTAAAAATTTTAAATATTCTAAAAAGCCCCAAAAGGAACTTCTTCACATTAGTTAAGTATGGAGCTTTTTCACCTGTGTTGAATGATCCAAAAAGCTGCTGCAGTTGTTTAATTCCTGCTCAAATATAATTAAATACTTGTTATTCACTATTGACTCTAGAAGCGTTAAAATTTAATAGTAAAAATATTTTTATTAATGTGTAGGATCATAAAAATACAAAGTCTAATTTTTGAGAATTTCAGTCTTCAGAATTGCTAAAATAAACCTTGAAATCATTCAATTATTGATATCAATTTTTATTATGTATACAAATCATATGAGTGTATGCACTCTGTATTTTTAAATGCATATAATATTGAACAAAAGTTTTACAAACCTGAAAAGAAAATGATGCTTTTATCACTTTCAAACCATCAATGTATCATAGCTAAAATAAATTCTAACTTAACTAGTGATATTTTCCTCACATACAACTCCAAGTAGCAATTTTACAATGTTAAGAATGAGGACTAAAGTTAGAATAAGATTTCATAGCTAGAAGAAGCCATGATATAAAATGTAAATGATTCTCTGATGAGAAGGATCGGAAGACACAAGAAAAGGCTTGAAGTTGTGACCTGAGATTTGTGAAATGAAATTGATTTCCATTCAAATCAGGTCTTTTACTCTTCTTGAAAATGTCAAGGTGTCAGCCTTGGCCATTAGAGAACTGTGATTTATAGTTGAGACAAAGTGATAGTACCAGATGACTGTCTGGAGCCACAGTATAGTGTCTGGAAAGGTACCCAGTGACAACCATCTTTCTTTAAACCAATCAGCAAGCCTTTACTGAGATCTGAATCTTTTGCTTCCATCTTGATAAGGGAATGATAAAATGCAATCTGGAAGATTTACTGAGTAGACAATAAACAAGCATCGTGAAGGGAAGTAGGTACCATCATTCCGCAGAATAAATTACTAATATTATTTATGGCAATGTATATTTTAGCCTTTTAGAAACACAAATTTATTACAGGGCTATAAACAGATGTTGCAAATATGACAACTTATTTTAATATACTAGAAACCACAGCACAATTTCACATTGTGATTAATTAGCAAGAAGAATTGTGAATGTTAAAACAAATCTTTAAAGTCTTTAAAGTATTTTATAGTTTTGTTCATCTACACCATAAAATGTTTTACATTATAATTGTTGTTCATAGTAAATTAGTATTTTCTCATAGAAGAAGACCAGTAAATAGCAGTTACTGATGGTAACATGTAAAAACTGGTTAGGGTACATCATGATAAACAACAGAGTTAAAAGGCAAATGAAGCTGTGCACTAGTGGCTCATGCCTATAATTGTAACTCCTCAGGAGGCTAAGATTTGAGGATCACACTTCAAAGCCAACCTAGGCACGAAAGTCTATGAAACGCTTACCTCTAATGCACTACCAGAAAACCAGAAGTGGTGCTGTGGCTCAAAGTAGTAGAGGACAGCTATAAGCAAAAAGAGCTCATAGATAGCATCCAGGCCCTGAGATCAAGCCCCATTACCTGTCCCCAACCTCCCCCCACCAAAAAAAAAGAGAAAGGAAAAAGCTAAAGAATCTAACATCCTCATCAGATAATTTTTAGCCATCATAAATACAACATACACATCAAAAAGGGAAAGAAATCAATTCATAACCCAAATTAAAAGATTTTTAAGAAATAGTAAGATAAATCTTCCTAACATTGAAAGTTACATCGAAAGGATATAAAACTTGCTCCCATAGAATTTTCAAATTATATGGTGGCTAAGGATCTGCAAGTGAGAATGTAGAATAAATTCATCATCCCTTATTTATGAAGTTCTCTTTTTCCAGTACTCCTAATTAAGTGATAAATATTTTAAATTCCAAAGTGAGACCAAATGCTGACTATCCTGATCTATACCACAAACAAAATGATCATAGAAACTGTTAAGAAAATAGAATTAATCTCCATGAAGTCTAGAGTTGAGATTTGGCGTAGTATTTATTTCATCGTTTTTCACCATACAGAACATGTTTGGCTGAGTAACCTAATAGCATCTACATGTTGATAAGGACTACTAAGTTTATTATGGCAACATACTTAACCAATTTGGAAACTAGTAGTGGTGGTTGTAAGTCATGGTATGTGTTTTCCTGTTATGAATTTCTCTGTCTGTATTGACAGAGCCTCCCTTGCTAGATTATTTTTCTTTTCTTGCTTTCTTACAGTGGATGTTCAGTTAAAAAGCATCCCTGATTTAGACAGAGACATGGATCTGCTGCTGGTCATGTGACCAAAACAGAGTCAATCACAGCCTTCCTGATCATTAAACTTGATGGTTAGTTTGTTTATTTTTCCTTCATGAATCTAAAGGGATAGGAATGATGTCCCATGATGTAAGTATGGAGATGCGAGAGCTATCATCTTTCCACCATGTGGCAAGACCCTACCAAAGTCTGAAATCAATACAATAGAGAAAGAAGAAAAGAGGGAGCAACATGGAGTGGGAAAGACAAAGGCAGGGGAGGCCAAGAGAGTATAGGAAGAATGGTAAATGGATAAATTAGTAAAAAGACATCTTATTTGAAGAGGATGGATTTTAATAGGTGAATTCTATGGATTTTTCTCAGGATTTATCCATAGTGGCAGGAAAGATGGGCATTGGTTGATGCTTCTGATGTGTGCCACAAACTAAATGGTCAAATTTGCAATTCCTGATGACAAACAATGCCAACCACCAATCTCAGTATTAATTTTAAAAGACGATAGGAAATATGCTATGAGGAGTTTCATCCCGGAGTCCACACTGGTCTTAAATTGACTTTATGAGCAGTTTCAATTCTTTATATTTGCATTTGCAACTAATAAAATACATATTCTTCTAGATGTGAGTATTCCTTCAGATGTATATATGTAGTAGATGAGTAACTCAAAAGGGAAATTTCCTAACAACATCTAAGAGAGATAAACTTGGGATCACTCTTCTATCTCTCAACGTCACATAGTACTATTATTTGGCAGTAATTTGCCTTTTGAGAGTTGCCTCATTACATTGATTTAAGGTGTTTTAAATCGCAGAATTGAAAGTGAACAGATGAGCTGGGGAAAAAAAACAATCAAGTTAACCACTTTCCTTCCAAGGTAGGACAATTATTAAAAAATATCCAATTGTTTTTATAAAGTACATCACTTCTTTGTTCCATGTAGATATTTAGTTGTTTTTAGCCAGTGGACCACGTGACCCTCACTAGAGTATATCCTATGAAAAGAAAACACATTTTCTTCAAAAGAATAAGATACAATTCCTTTAAGATTCTATTAACCATTTTCTCCCTTTAATTGAAGAAGTCACCACATAAATGAGAGTACCATTTTCATTCTTCTAGAAAGAACCTTAAAAGTTGACATTTCTTTGAACAATTGTTGTAGAAATCCTTTTTAAAGTACATTTTCATTTTCTGGCATAGCTTGAATTGAATTCTAAACTTTTCTGCTGCTTGTCTTCTAAGCCCCTTTGGTGAATTTAAATAGGCTTCCCTATATATTTAGTACATTCAAGAATTCTTTGTCGCGCTGCCTACCCTGCTTTATTATTAGAAGGCTGCCTCGGAAATCCAGCAGCCAGTTTGTTTTCTGCCATTAATAAAGAGTCTACTTTTTTTCCCCACTTCTTTGAAGAATTTGAAAAGGCTCCATGTTGGGTGGAGGGGGGCCAGGAAGAGAGGGAGAAATGGAGGGAACTGAGTGTGGCATAATCCCCCAACAAAAAATATTGTCTAATGTAGAAATCTCCCTAAGATTTACAAATGCCCAGGCTGGGCTTTTAGTGTGATGTGTCACATGGCAATAACTTATCCATAGCCTGGTTCCCTGTCCTATGACTAGTACATCTATTACAATGACAGACAGATTGCATTTAAAAAAATTCTACAAAATCCGTTTCTTTGGTTGACTAGTGATTCAACATCACACTCATTTCTTACTGAAGTTGTTCAGGAGCTGGAAAACAAACACAGTGAAAATCTCAAATTTCCAACACTTTATTTATATGTCTACAAAACTATCTAGAGGATTTCAAGAAAGACTTACGTTTGGATGTATAAGATATTGATGTTGACTCATGGCCTTGGGAAAGCTAATTCAAAGGCAGGGAAAGATGACTGCACAGCAAAATCACATAGAGCTCACAAATTTTCAGGCATCAAACTGACAAAGGGTTAGCAAACTTCTTAGAAAAAGAGGAATGGTTAAGTTAGCCTACATAAAAGAACCCCAAATACCTCCAAGCCTTACATGAACAAGAAGGACTCCTAGGAGTCATTAGCCCTTAATTTCTTGATAAAACAAACCCAAGATTTTTTTTAACACTTGGTTTGTTTGTTTAGGAATTAATTATTAAGGTGAGAGTCTTTCATTCACTTTATTTATATTAATAATGAAACAGTTCATATAATCAGATTTTTCCAATTTTAAAATCATCCATAAAATATGCATAGAATTAGCTGAATGACTATAGAAAATGAAGCTATTTCATCTTTAAATGCATGAATCTCAATTACCTACTTCTGCTTATCGCATATAGTTTAGTATTAGCTAGTAATGCATTTCATATGATAATACAATACACTATTTGATAAGGAGGGATGTCAAATGGAAGCTAGCTTACAAGAGTAAGGGTAGATGATTTCATGAAAATGTCTAAAATTTTAAACTGTTTTCACTAAACTGTAAAGAAATGAAGATAGGCATACGGGTGATAAATAGATTGATAGATGATAAATGGATACAGTCACAGATAATCAATAGATAGATAGATGACAGACAGACAGACAGATAGACAGACAGACAGACAGACAGACAGACAGACAGATAGATAGATAGATAGATAGATAGATAGATAGATAGATAGATAGATAGACAGACAGACAGACAGACAGACAGACAGACAGACAGACAGATAGATAGATAGATAGATAGATAGATAGATAGATAGATAGATAGATAGATAGATGTAGGTCTGCATATACAGCATAGGCATTTGTATACACATATGAATGAACCATTGTGTATTTATTTAGATATTGATAGATAAGAAAATTAAACATAGAACTAAATATGTATTGTAGAGCTACAAAAAAAGGAGAAACTATTTTCAAATGCTCATAAATGCTTGGGAAATTTGTTAAAATTTCTCTCTACCAGGAAATTTGTTTTCTTTTTTTTTTTCAAATACAGTCACTAAGGACTAAGTGGGATTGGAGTGCTCAGTTAAATGCCTAGTAAGAAATTAAACAAAAGAATTCCAAGCAATCAAAATGATGCCTGCATTTTCTGCCTACAGAAATGTAGGCTGCACTGCATGTGTAAATGGCAAATTTGGGCGTTAGATAACCTTTTAGGCACTTTTTTCCCCTCAAAACTCATACAAACGTGACAGCTTGCAAAACCATTTACATACTTAAGGTGGACTACAACAAGCTTAGGCTTTGCATATTATTTAAAGAACAAGTGAAGGTAAAATATTCTTTTTCTAATTACATTTGTAATTAATTTGTTCTATAAATCCCTTGAGATACTTTATTCCTTTTCTAGACATTATTAATGGGGCCTAATGCTCAAATGCTTTTAGAATATCTGTAACTTTTCCTGCAGGTCTACTGGAATACTGAAGTGTTTAGGACTTTCAAAGTGGGAAAAATATTGATTCCATGAACCCTGGTATGAAATATAATTGCATTTAGACTTGGCAAAATTCCAGAGCAATTTCTTTGACAAATGCTATAAAGCACTATAAAAATTGTCATTTTGGAAAATTGATGCTTTGCTTACAGAGACTTAAACATGACTATCCTGATATTATCAGAGTAACACAAAAGAAAAACGAAAAATGAATACATCATTGGTCTTTGGTAGATGCTTACGATGAGTAATGATTTTTGTTTTTAAAGGGAACTCAAAGTTTATAATAAATTGACCAAAAATATGTGTACAAGAAAGACTCAAGCAGAAGTTAGTACATTTCTGTAAAGCAGTAACTTGCTATTTCAAAATTAAAATGAACAAATAAGTTGGTGACAGAGAGAAAGTGATCCCTCATTTCCAGTGCATTGAGCAAGCTCACATCCGCAGCAGACAGCTTAATGTATGCGTCTGGCTCAGGCTAGTCTTCCAACCAAGAAGCAATCGAATTGTTAATATCACTGCTTTTGGTATGCATCACACATCATTTTCTTGCTCTTTGTTGTAGATCTCTCCTTTATTTTAAGCTCAGTATGATCTGATTTTTTAAATCATATTATAAGGCCTGAAAACAACATTATCCTATGATAGCTGTGCCAGAAATTCAGAAAAAGTGGCATTCATCTATGCATATACAGCATAAAGTAGTTTATATCACAAAGTCAATCATTTACATTCACACATACACCTTTAGGGAGCAGAAGAAAAGCTTTTTCAGTGATATTCTCACAAAAGACAGTTCACAGAGGAAATTTATATATAGAGGGCTCAAAAATGTACTATCAGCAAAATACTTGTGTAGATATGCATATATATATATAATTGGGAGTAATGAACAAATGCTATTTGCATTCTAAATTTAGCTGTGATATATTTCTTATCACAGAACATAAATTGACATAAAGATAACACAAGAGAAAATTTTTGCATTTAAAATGTTCTGCTTGACTTTCCTATAGCTAATAAACATTTTTCACATTATTTGAAAAAGCTGGTTTTGAAAATACTGAGCTATCTAGTATGTACTATGTATGATTATGCTAAAACAGGTATCAGTATATATACCTATATATAATAATTGTTTTCTACAACAGGTAGCATCTGATTCATTATGTGACATTGTTATTAAATATAATCAAGTTTCTGCATTCAAAGAGGTGCACATATACAGAGTCCTTTGCACTATGAAACTTCTGGCTTTTACAAAAGTTTTATTCCAAGAAGAATAAGGTTTAAATTTCATAAAACATGTATACATCTAGAAGTATTTACTGTTCATATTTTCTCCTTATATTTAGAGTTTTCAAACATTCATACATACAGAGATACACATAAACTTATAAAGCTCTACGTAAGTGCAATGATAATGCAAATTAAAAATCTGCATACACCGTATAAATACACACTTAAACATATTCTGTTTCTTATATAAATGGATGCTTTGTTCATAATACTGTGATATTAACAATTGGGGAAACATCTCATGCTAATTTATATTCTATCATATTTCAAATCCTAAGTAGCTATAACAAGTCAAACAGGCGAACAAAGCCTGTATACAATATTTTGTAATGCATTCACACAGATATTTTTACAGTACAGCAATTTGTGGCACTCAGGCAAAGCAGCAGTTAAAAAGAAAAGTCAATTTATTTCTTCTGTCATGGGCAGGAACTCATCTCCATTTTGAATAGTTTTAATGTTATTGTAAAGTTCATGAATAGATTTAGTATTTTTATTCTATCTCTAAAAATAGATGTTTGATCAAATAAGACACATCAATTGTGGTTGGAATAGGTTTCTACAAAGCTAAAATTCGTATAAGGCTCTGTAGTTTAGAATAAGTTGACAGATGAGTGAGGGCAGGTCCATTTCCTAGGTAGTGATACTGCTTTATCTCATATTGGTCCATAGGATTCACAAAGCAAGAGGGAAAGAAAGAAAAGGTACCCTATTTTACCAAATTCCTGATGTATATTCTTACTCTTGGCCTTTTATAACAAAGGAATACTTGACACACCTAATGATTTTTGGTTGGATAAAAGAATGAGGAAAACTCTGGCAATAAATTCCAAGTACAAAACAGCATTCTTCTTAAATCGGTAATAAAACCTAATAGGGCCAGTAAAGAAGATTGTAAATCATTTTCTTTCCAGGCCTCATGCATGGTTAGCACTGTACATTACATATTCTGAGCCACAGTTGTACGGAGACATGGAGGATTTAGTTAGGTAGTTAATGTATATACATTCCAGGCATACAAAAAAAGTTGCAAATAAACAACTCTCTTCATTAATGAAAGAGGTATTTTCTTATTCTAACCACTTCAAAATACACTCAAAGGATCATTTTAAAACACCTGTACTTTAGTTCTGCTTCTGACACAGCCACCTTCTGTTGCTTTGTATGCTCATTATAATCTCATACAAATGCTATTTCAGCGCAACTGTGTAATCACTTTAGACTACAGTTTCTGACCATGGTATATTTGGGGGTGGGTCATGAAGAAAACATTGCTGGTTATAAAGAAAAGCATTGTTCTTTTTTTCTCCTGGGCAGTCTATGTATGTTCTTTTGTTCTGGTGATAACTGCAGACAATCAATAAAGGTCCAAAGCTGCTGTTTCCCCTCCGCCTAGGTCCCAAGAGCCTGACTTGTGATGTTACTAAAATATCTCACAAGTTAGGGTCTCAGGGACTAGGAAAAGTCTGGCTTGATGCAGGAGGATTCTTCTTCCAGTAGTAAGCATAGCTTAGAAATAGCATTTGGTTTCCGATATACTTTTTCCTTCTAAATACTAATAAAATATACATAAGTAAAAACATATATATGATATATAAAAGGATTAGTCGAATTATCATGACGGGCATTTATAGATTAATTCTATACCTTACAATAATGAAAAAAGATGAGAAATCATGCAGACAACCAACAGTTAAGAGCCATTCTACTCGATCCATAGAAAGAGATGAAATAAATGGGTTAAAACTGGCTGCTCCCATACTGCACAGCAACACCATACCTTCTATTACATTAAAGAAGGGTTGTGCAGCAGTGAATGGGACCCTAACTGAAATTTTGCTTCCCAGAAATTTTGCTTTCCATTATACCTCTACACAATATAACTGTAAAGGTGGGCCCAGGACATACAACACTTTAAGCCTAATATATATCTATATATCTATATATCATATATCATATGTCATATATATATATATACTGTTGCAGTTCAGAATAAAACAAAAACTTTTTGCATGTCATAATTTAATATCTATAAACCTTGCTTTTTCTTATTAAAGCTCAAACTCCTCAGACAGCAAATATTTCCATACACCCTCTGGAACTATCTGAGGCAGACACTCAACAAGCACGTAACTTAAAATTCTGGCAACATCATAAGGAAATTAAAAAGAAAAGAATTCTATTTCTTGAATCATTGCACTAACAAGCTACTTTTGAAAACACACACTTGTAATCCCGCATATTCACTCTATCTCTCCACCGATCTTTTTGCCTTGCTTGTGGTTCGACACCAGAATTTGTACTTTAGGAATGATCCAAGGTTTAGTAGCATAGAACGCAGGGTAAAACAATCGGACCAGCCATAATAATACACAAGTCCTGGCCACAGAAGTGAATCTGGTTCTTCTGAAGTGGTTGATCTTAAAAGGGGGGGGGGGGGAAGGGAGGAAAACAAAACAAAACAAAACAGGGAAAGAATTAGAACGTTTTCCTGCAGAACAGGTGAATCATACATTTCCAAGTAAGCTGCAAAGGACAGCTATGCTGAACAAAATATTTGCTAACTGGCCCCCTCCTCCACCCTAGTACCACACCCCTTTCCAACCCCCACATCCCTGTCCAGATCTTTACTTTGCCTTCTAAGACTTTAAATAAATATTCTGCTCATGATGTAATGCATCATTATATAAGATCTCTTTCTGTTTATCATTTGCTTTCCCATACTGAATCAGTTATGACTTAAAATAGATAGTTTTATAAAACCCCAAACAAAAAGAACCAAAACAAAACCAAAAAAAGCATTCACCAAAAGAAGAAAAAGAAAACACCCCCAAATAAAAACCAATCCACATATATTATATATATATATATATATAAAATATCTATATGTCCATGCTTTTCCTTAAAACTGAATATGGCTTTACAATTTTTGACCATAGTATCCAACCAATTATTAGAATGAAAAATCTCACCCCTCCATAAATATGACATTAACATAATTATACCACCCCCATCACGGAGACCCATCCTCCTTAGGGAATACATCTGATGCTCCAAAGATGGAAATCAGTCAGATTTTAGTTGCTCTCCAACGTACCTTTGCTTCTCACTGACTGACTGGCTTTTACCCTTCACGCACTCACACGCCACCCCCTCCCCTCGGCTAGACACGGATGCCCGAGCGAGCAGGCGCGCGCACAGGCATACAGACACCCGGCGAGAGGCGAGCAAAGCATCTGATGCTGACTCAGAGCGCTTTCTGTGTGCAGGGGGTGGCAGCGGCTGGCTGGAATTTTCACTGCGCTCGCTCATCATTAACATTAACTCACAGTCTAGCATCCACCCTCTCCCAGACCTGCTGGACTGCAGCATTTGCATGACGCTGTCACTCTAGCCTTTGCAGGTCAGATGATGGAAGTGAGGGAAAGGAAGAGGAAACAAGAGGGAAATTTAAAAAGAGAGAGAGAGAGAGAGAGAAGAAAAAGGAAAAGGAAAAAAAAAGCCTCAAGACTCTCAAGAAATGCCTTCATTTCTTCCAGGGTCTCCTTAGTTTTTCCACCTTTCTAGTTCCTCTGGGGTTGTTTCTCAGTTGTTTGAACATCATTCAGGAAGAAAACGTCTGGTGCTTCAATGAGCTAGTCTTGTCAGTTAGTCCTCTGTTCCCCTCCCCTCCCCTCCCTTTCCTTCCCCCCTCCTCATCTTATCCCTCCCTCCCCACCATCCTCCCACTCCCCCCCCCCCCCCCCGCCGATCAATAAGACAAATCTCCAAATGCAGTTGTGGAAACAGGCTCCCAGTTTTCATGCTGGATTCCCTAACTCAGGGAGCAGGCAGCCAGACTCACACGTGATAGAGAAAGCAATAATGCCTGCAATTCGTTAATGGCTCTAGACTTTATTCTCTCTCTCTCTCTCTCTCTCTCTCTCTCTCTCTCTCTCTCTCTCTCTCTCTCTCTCTCTCTCTCTCTCTGTCTGTCTCTCTCTCCCTCTCCTCTCTCTCTCCCTCTCTCTCTCTCTCTCTCTCTCTCTCTCTCTCTCTCTCTCTCTCTCTCTCTCTCTCTCTCTCTCTCTCTCTCTCTCCCTCTCTCCCTCCCTCCCTCTCCTTCCCTCCCTACCTCCCTTTCTCTTTTTCTCTCCCTTTCTCTCTCTCTTTCTCTCTCTCTCTCTTCCCTCTCTCCCCGCCCTTCCTCTCTCCTTCTCCTAGGCAGAAGAAAGAGCAAAAGAGAGACCACTTTTCCTATTTCTACATGAAGGTCCCAAACAGCCAAAGAGACAGGAGTGATACTGATAGATAGATGCCGATAGTGTACCAGATCAATCGCTTCGACTAACAATAATAAATACAGCTTAAAAGTAATTGTTTCACATTTTATTAGCTATGCTCTCATCTCAGAGGAATTAGAAGACCTGCCAGGATTGAGATCATCCTTATGATTGAAATCTTTAGGGACTCGAATAAAATCAAATAACAGTAGTTTATTTTAATGTTTTGTAAATGCTTTTAAAAAATACCTGTGCTTTAGAGAATATGTAAAGGTTACTGTTTTCAGATTTTAGATATTAATGATTGAATATATATGTATGTCTGAGTAAAATATGGATTCCTGTATGTATATCAAAACAATCTAGTATATGCATTATTATTACACAAGTCAAATATTTGGCTGAACACATTCGTGGTGTTTCATAACCCGAAAGGCAGTATGTAGGAATTTCCCCATTTCCTTTGTTCTTTGATCCCTCCCTGTAGTGACAAGAGTAAAACTGCCCACCTTTCCCTTCTACATGAGCAGTATTTCTTAATTATTTGCCAGACAGACCTGACCATCGGTGACTTCAGCCCACAAGAAATACATACAAAGGGAAGAAAAGTACGCCATCCACAAGCCAACTCTAATGCTGTCTCCTGCTGTAGACTTTTCAATTTATTCTCCCAGACAGATCCCAGCATGCAGTGCAGCACTGCAGGACCAACTAAGGTAGCAATTTGGCAACAGATCTGTGGCAACAAACGTGGAGAACAACCATTTGCAGAGGTTCCAAAGAAAACATCACACAAACCCATAAAGAGAGGGAAGCATCTGTACTTAGAATATGTACTTCTAAAATCAGCTCCTACTGGGTCCTGGTTTGAAAGAAAGAGGAAAAGGAAATGGGAGGGGGGCTGGGAACCTAAAACACAAAAACAAAAATAGAAGAAAGAAATGGGCACCAGAAAGAATGGAATTTAGTACATTCTCTCACGCAGGAAGGAAAAGAACAGGAAAGAGAGAGAGAGAAGAAGAAAGGGAACCAGAAACATAAAAAAAAAGAAGGAAGAGAGGAAAAAAGGGAACACAGGTAAAAAAAGAATTACTTTGTATTGAATCAACAAATGAAATACAAAGTTTGAATTCAGAGACTAAGGCTTTAGGAAGTGTCCATGCATAGACTAATAAAAAATTAAAACAAATATCGATATGCACAGGAGAGCTTACAATACTTGTCCATAACAGCATGATGCCTGTTGAATTCTTCTGTGGGCTATATGTGTTAAATTCATCATCTCTCAATCTCTCTTTTTTACATTGTTTACTTGATTTTTATTTTTGAACCCCTCTGAATCTCTATCCTCTTGCTATTTTTAACCCTAGACAGTTGCCCACAATACTCTGAATAACTTCATGTCACGACCTCTTTATCGAACATATGCTTACAGGACTTTCTGTTGAAATCCCAGCTCCATGGATTGTCTCCATTCCTAGATCTGTGAATCCCAAGCAACAGTTGCAAAGGCAACTTTGTTCCCTTGATTTCTGCCCTTTCTTTAAATTACATCTAGAGACAGACAACCAGAGATGACTGAGCTTTACAAAAAGCATAAAAATATTAACTGACTGGGGAAAATCAAAAGCAACTAGAGTTTGAGGAAAAGCAATATTAGTAGTAGTAATAATAATAGCAACTGCATGGCCACACATTTAAAAAATTATATCCAAACTTAGTTTAGCTAGTTCCAAGTGGCCAGGCTTCTGTCCTAATCTGTTTGGGCCAACTTTAAAAAAAGCAGGTTTAATTAAGGCAATTCTTGAAAGGAGTTGTTGTAACCAATCAATTTAGTTACCAGTGTCACAGATATAATCATTAACATGAAAAGCTTCCCTAAGTCAGAGTTTATATTTCATGGAAAAAGACAAAAGATTGACTATTAATTAAGAGACAATACATGTTAATTCAACCAGTTTTATATGTTATTGGCGATTTCTATTGTTAACATACAAAGTTAGCCAAGATAGATCTGAATAGAGAGCCAATGATATATTAAGTTTAACGAAAGCAATAACTATTCTAAAATCTACCTTGCCTCCTTCTACTTTCTAAGTCAGGAATATTTTCTCTTATAAAGGCCATTTTAAATCAGTGTGATGTAAGTATCATTTAATTTAATAAGTAGGGCTGAGAATAAGGAGAGTGGAGGACAGAAAATTATCTGAAGCTGTACCTTTGACTCAAAATTTAAGGAATTGCAGAAAATACTGTTTTTCAATTGTGTAAATTTTTGTTGCTTAACCTACATTCTCCACCTACGTGTTGCTACAACCAGCTACATGCAGCTATTTAAATAAAAAAAATTAAAAATAAATAAGTTTTTTTCTGTTTCCCTAGCATTATTTCAAAGGCATAACAGTACATATAGCTGGCAACCATTATTTTGGACAAATTGGATCAAAAACATTTCCAACCTTGAAGAAAGTTTTATAGGACAATGTTGACTTAACCTGTCCTTGTGAAAAGTTTTATAGTATAGTAGATCATTGGAACCCAATATTTTCTTTCTACACCGTATTGAGAGAATGATACACAAGTCAATTGATTATCCAAAGATGTAAAAGAAAATTTCTGCTGACTGAAGAGCATCTAGTTCTTTTGTTTACTAATACCTTTGAAACATGCAAGATTACCCGAAGGGAAAGTTTATACAGAAACCAGCAGGCATATAGTTGATTTGGGGGAAAAATAGCAGATACAAAAACACTATCCAAGACTTAAAAGTCTCCAAGTACAACTGAGATGATGATTTGTTTAACTTTTCCAAAAATGAGGGTCTTCTTAGTGCCACATAACACATAGCACATATTCCTGTTTCCTTTCATAAAGAAGGGATATATTCGTGTGAGCATCAAAAATTTAAATAAAACTATTCTTTTCAAATTTCTATGCATATAAGAAAAGAATACCAGGTAGAAACCAAAATAACCATTTTTTTAGAAAAATTAAGAGAAAATGAAAAAAATGAGAGTAGAATGCATAAGAATCAGATGCCAATAAGCTGATAGTGATCTGGCTGGAATTTTTTTTGCAAACTATAATACTGAAAGGAGTGAAAATTCAGAAAGATGAGATCGGGAATGTGGCTTATTGGTAGAGTGTTTGCCTAGCATGCATGAAGCCCTGGGTTTGATTCCTCAGTACCACACAAACACTAAAAACTGGAAGTGGCACTGCGGCTCAAGTGGTAGGGTGTTCTCCTTGAGCAAAAACATAAACTAATGCTGGTTTTTAAAGAAGGGCTATAAGTAGAAAAATGATATCAAATAGCATTACAATGATTATTTTATTTAGAATTGGTATGTTATGGCAGAAGATTAATTACAATTCATATTTTAACTAGAGTGACTAGAAAAATGCTAACATTTGTATTTTAATATACATAAATACCTTGAAATAAAGTAAACAAGAGAGCAGGACACAGACCTAAGAGAAAGAAAAAAACTGGTTTTATAAATAACAGTGCCCTGGCCCTGAGTTCAAGCCCCAGGACTGGCAAAGAAATTCAGAAAGAGTATATGTATATGTATTTTGTAAGATTTTTTTGAATCATAAAACAGATTGGAGACTAATATTTAATTAAAGTTAAAGCAAAATATAAACATATGTTAGTTATTACTTTCAAAATCTTCTAGTGAAGGAGAAAGCTGGTTTTAACCAAGAAAAGAAATCTATTCTAGATAGAATTGTATATTATTGTTTAGACTACAGTGTTTCACTCAGGCAGATTATTACAAATCATGGGCAGCAATCTCTTTTTCCCTCAGCCCTTCAATCCTTTCTTCTTTCCCTCCTCTTTGTTGAAAAGGTGCAACCAACTTTCAGGTCCAGTCTACCATGAACATCCACCAGGGGATCTCATTCAAAGTCACAACACAGACACTAGCTTGTACAGAGCGTGCTTCAGACAGGGGGAATCAGGACAAGAACAGGAACTTGAAAAGATAGTGACACAAGTTTTTTTTTCTTGATTGCTATTGTTTCTAATGTATTTATAAGGTACAATTTGATTTTTTTTTGTTGCTTTGTATGTTTCTCTCCCACGGTATAACCCATTTTCACTGTATTTGATGTCAGTATAATTTGGGGAGGGGAAGGGAAAAAAACAAAATGTTTAAATAGGGATACAGGTTGACCCATTGTAACAATGAGATGTACAAGACACTATGTTGAACTTTACAATTTAGGTGGAGGGAGGTGGGAAGTGTAGTTGTGGAGGTGGGAGAAAAACAAAGGAGGAGGCAACAATGCTTGATAAGAAATGTACTCATTACCTTGTTCATGTAACTGTAACCCCTCTGTACAGTATTTTCACAATAAAAAAACATTAAAAAAAGAAAACAGTGATTTGCACCTTGTAGTGCAGCTCCTCCACACATTTGGCTCTCAGGTAGGATGGAAAAGTTTCTTTTTCATGCATATGCAGGGTATGATAAGGAGGGGGAAATTTAAAGACCACAAAGATTATCCAATTATACCCAAGTATGGAAGAGCTGTTTTCAGTACCTGGCAGGAGTATACATATTAAAAATAAGTGAATGTGATTGAAGTATTGTTATCCTACCTAAAACAAAAACAATTTAATCCTGGCTTTTAAAGAAGGGCTATAAGTAGAAAAAATTATATCAAATAGCATTACAATGATTATTTTATTTAGAATTGGTATGTTATGGCAGAAGATTAATTGCAATTCATGTTTTAACTAGACTAACTAGAAAATGCTAATTTTTGTATTTTAATATACATCAATACCTTGAAATGAAGTAAACAAGAGAGCAGGATACGGATCTAAGAGAAAGAAAAAACTGATTTTATAACTGACAGTACAATTAATAAAACTTAGTATGTTAGATAAGTCATTTAACTTTTAGAATTTTAGTTTCTCCTGTCTTTAAGCTTAGGTTATCACTAGGCATAAAATTGTTGTAAATTATGAAAGGGGAGTGAATTGTAACATGTGTTGTGATCACTATTAGTTAAGCATGTGTTTACATAATTATCTCATTTAATTTTCACAATAGGTTTCTAGTAGCATTTATTTTCAGAATGACTGGCAGATTCTCTTCTTCTTTCTCTATGATGGCTGAATAAAATCTCAAAGATACAAGCATTCATATATTAACTGCAGAACATGGCAAAATCAAAGTGCTGTAGATCTCTTGTGTGCATTAAATTAATATATTTAAAGTTTGGTTTATTTGAATAAATTCATAAAGTATTTTTATTTTGGATCTACAGAGGATAATAATTTTCTTCAATTTAAAGAACAATGTATATAGACTGCTAATGTAAGTGTACTAACACTATTTCCTTGGATAACTTAAAATACACACAGGATTCATTGGGAGAATAAACATACTTTATCTCTAATAATTTCCTTTTAAAGTCTCCTTGAGTGCATTATTGATATTTTTGAATGTAAAAGAAATCAAAATCAAGTGACTCATTGGTTAAAATATCTGTCACAGTAAGCCTTATAAAACTTTGTTCTTCAGGGTTTTTTTTTTTGAAATCCTGCTTAAGTAGATTATAATAAAGTTACTAGTGGATGGGCATTATCCTACTTGTGCATAATTAGTTTTTCTAGAGTTTTTAAGTTTTCTTTAATATAAAAAATAAGTTAATTTAGTGGGGATTATTTTATCATAAGGAAAAGTGTTTTATCTACTGATTGTGTCATATTGGAGTAAACCTTGAAAGACAAAAGAAATTATTTTAAATTAAAAAAGTGGGGCTGGGATGTAGCTCAGTGGCAAAGCGCTTGCCTAGCAAAGGCAATGTCCTGGGTTCAATCCCCAGTACCAAAAAAGAAAAGACAAAAAAAATTAGTTAAAAAAGTGTTCTCTCTTTATAAATGCATCTATTTGCTTTCCTGAGCGTTTGTTATTAAAGCAATTCATACATGTTCATTTTAAAACTGAATTTCATTTTGCTTTCTCTATGCTCAGTGATAGAAATTATTTCCTTACTAATATACCTTGTGAAGCATAAATACTATGAAGTAAATTCAACCATATGTTCAAACTCAAGTATTCAAACTCCCTGGCAGGATCTTCCATTTCTTGAGATTAGTGAGAAATGCTTTTAAGCACTGTGCACATCATTTAAATATTTCTGAGCAGTAAAGGTTCAAGTGTGTCCTACATTCCCATGAGGTGTTCTCATCATTTCCAATCTCTTATATTGATTTTGTTAAGGCTGTACTTCCATTGATCAAGGAAATAACCTGACACAGCATAACTGCCAATTGTAGCCAGATCAATCCTATGCTCATCTCTTTCTGTATACATAATGGATATTCAGAATTACTAAACTCCATTTTCCTGCATGTTATGATACAACCCTAGGTATTCCTTATACTGAGGTGCTTACTTCAGGTGGACATTGTGACACCTGCTCAAATTGTGACGCCTCATTTTCAACTGGATTGAAGTGTCTGGTCCCTATTCAGGATTGTAGAAAGCAGCTGCACAAAGAAAACACTTTTAAAGTGTTGGGCTGATTTGGAAAGTCTATTTGAGAAGATAATAGTAAAAAGATCATTGCAGCCACCTTTTCCACAGCCATATTTCATTTCTGAATGAGTTAAGGGAACTGGTTGACCTACAACCAACCCATTGATTCTGACAGCTTTCTCACTTATACTGAATGATTCAACTTAAGAAACCTTAGGAAAAAAATGAAAAAAAAAAGCCTTTCACATAATAGTGTATTAGTACAGGAAGCTTCTTGGAAGTGCTATTGATATTAGTCTCCTTAAGGATGAAACTATATATGAAAAGTACAAGAGACAGCATTTTGACTTTTGCTAATTTGAGAATTGACATGCTTTCCCAAAGACTTTAAAGTGCTATCGATAAAGCTGACTTATAGAGCAAAGAAATCCTCACAAATTCAAACCTCTCTTACTCTAAGTGGCCAAAAGCATGTTAATATTTCATAGTAATGCTTGATTGCATTTCTTTATTTAGCAATTTAATTAATTTGTATTCTTCCATGTGCCACAATTCACTAAAAAAAAGTGTTAAATTAGAACTTGTGTTTGGATACTATGACATCATAGGGAAATAACAGTGAAATTCAAGAGAAAATATTTTTCACCTCTACCCTTTGGCAGACGTATTTAAGGTGCACGTTGAACAAAAGAAAACTAGTTTTCAATTGCTAAATGCAGTGCTAAGTAGGACATAAACCATACTGCTTCTCTTAAAGGCTAGATCTTTAAAACATTTTCTGGATGACAGCTTCATAAAAAAATACAGTTTCTTCAGTACAGAATTAAAGCTGACTATGCAACATTTCTTAGGAGTGTTGAATAAGTCTATTTGTCCAGCTTACTTTGCAAAGACTGCGTAGAAAACAGCACCATAAACAGTTTCAGTCCCCACACAAGGGCTAAACAAAGAGTCCTCTTTCTAGCCATCTAATCGGGTAATTTATTTTTTCAACCATCACATAAATCGAAACACAGCTGTAACCAATGACTTGCAGATCCAGTTCCCAGCCAGCTGGAACCAGTTCTGCTGAAACAGCAAGATTTTTACATTGTTCACTTCTGTACATCTGGAGAAATCATCGAGGTTCAAAGGTGACCAAAAAAGCTCTTTAAATAAATTCAACCGACAGTGAAAATTTGCCTAAGGATCTACATTCACTTCTACAAAACGTTCCTGTCATGAAATTAATGCTTAGAGGAGCCATTTCCATCCCCATCAATATAGACCTTATGAGATGCTAATTGAATTAAGCACTTAAATGCCCATTTCTTTCAAACAACTTACTTGCTTAGACTTCTCCAAAACTTTTCCCCCCCCACTTTGGAATTGTTACTGTTTAAGGACTGTTACAGTAAAGTACTCCATTATACCACTAAGAACCTGTAGCAAAAGCAAATATAGTAGCAGGAATGCTCCTTTTCATATCTCAAGTTTAATCCTGTTCAGCTAAAGGTAATTCTTTGTTTAGATAAAATGAATGAAAAAATAGTCTCCAAAAGAAACTAAGACTGGAAGACCTTCACTGAAATAGGCAGGCACACCCCTCTGGGAGCCAGAATCCTGAAGAAATAGATTCTGGTTGGGAGTGTTCCCACAGTGTTTGAGAAGGGACAAGTCCGGCCCAACAAGGAGAGAAATTCAAAGGTAGCATCTATTTAGATCCTACCTTAGAGACATATACTTTCAAGGAACATAAAGGCCAAGACTCCTTAAAACAAAAACTAGGGCTGGGAAGGTGGCTCAGTGGTAGAGTGCTTGCCTTGCATGCATGAGGCCCTGGGTTCGATTCCCCAGCACCACATAAACAGAAAAAGCCGTAAGTAGTGCTGTGGCTCAAGAGGTAGAGCACTAGCCTTGAGCTGAAGAGCTCAGGGGCAGTGCCCAGGTCCAGAGTTCAAGCCTCATGACCGACCAAAAAAATGCCCCCAAAACACAAAAAACTAAGCAGTCAAGAGCCTGCCATAAAAGTTGTAGCTGACTTCCAGAACTAATGTATTCATAATAATATAATTGTTCACAATCTCTCAGTTCAAACAAATCATTCCACCTTGAGGGATTCTGTTTGAAACAACAAAAAAAGATACTCATCTGGAGAAAATGAAATTATCTTTCTGACTATCATATAGATAGAAATATATCAGAGACCTCTCAAGACAGCTCTTACAGGCTCATGCCTGTAATCCTAAGTACTCAGGAGGCTGAGACCTGAGGATCACAGTTCTAAGCCAGCCCAGGCAAGAAAGTCCAATTAAGCACTAAAAAAAAAAAAAAAAAAAAAAAGCCAGAAATGAAGCTGAGGCTCAAATGATAGAGTGCTAGCTTTGAGCAAATAAAAGCTCAGGGACAGCACCCAGTCTCTGAATTCAAGCCCCTGGACTGGACCACACACACACATAAAAATACATCTACAAATTACAAATACATTGTTTTTCAGTTAAATCAATATGTCACACAGCAAATTATGTTCATTAACTCTCAAAAGTGTGCCCATTTCAACTGCACTAATGAGCAATTACTAATGTCTTTACATCTACATGAAAGAGTGAAGTGATAAACAGTCACCAAGTTCAGGGTGGCAAAAGGCAGTAAGCACCCATTCCTCATTAGATAGTAAAGTCACATAAAGGCTTTACAGAACACTTGTTCTATATGTGTTTGAGCCTATGTGTCAATCACTATACGCTCTATAGTAGCATGGTCTGGAGCAATTTGAAATGTTATTTAACAAATAATGAAGTTCTCCATGCAGTGGAAAGATGTACCTAACTAGAAGTCAGACACTCTGCATTCTTATCCACCACTGCTGCGGAGTCCATGTGGAATCTAGATAAAGCACTGAACTTCACTGGAATAAAGAGCATCTTTAGAATAACGATTCTTTTTTAAAATAGTTAAAAAAAATTTGTGAATGGACAGTTTAATTTCATAATACATTATTTAAATAAATCAACCAGTTAAATGTATCCATTTTAAAAATTGACAGACAATTCCCATAGTCCATAGTCTACTGCAATATTAAAGAGCTTTTTTACAAGTAAATTCTCATGACTGAATTTTGTGCTATTTATGACCATCACAATTATATTAATTCAAAGATATCTGAGAGCCTGTGGTGGTCAAATTTGTATTATTGATAAAACTTTTGTAATGTGATGTGATTATATATATATACTTATATAAATACAGCTTTAAGAAAAATGCTGAAGACATTTTATGTGCTGTGATAGAACATCAGTCACAATCATAAACTTGCCCACCAATATTTGCTCAGATAAAAATCAAACAAGCATGAAACAACTTTCCATGACAACTTCAGACAAAGGAAAATTAGGGAACAATATGGATTTTAATCAGAAAATAGTATTTTAGATATTTTCCCAACTAATGTTGTCTTAAATATTTCCAGTTGACAACTTCACAAACTAGCTCTTTATTTAAGTTGGGTAATATCGTTTGTTTCAATTTAATGTTTTTACTAAGTTTATTTCTCCATCATCTGTCTGGACTTTAAGTTATAAAATATGTATCTAATATGTCATCTATGATTATGGGTTGTCAATATGATAGAAAACTGCTATATTGGTGTCATGCAGAGTTGGCCAAATGTTAAAAATGTAAGTCTGCCTTTATCATTCTGTAAGAGCCGTAAGTAGTTTGGGATAGATGGTTCAATATAGGCAAACATTCCACATCTATTTGTGAATATATTTTCCTCTTATTATCTAGTTGATCAATATTAGCTTGACTAAGTGCTAGAAAAAATATGGCATTTCATTAATATTTATAAGTCCTTAATGTATACAAACTTTTGTGCTAAGTTTTAATTATTTAGAGGTAGGTGTCAGATGATAAAATAAATTTGTGAGTGACTAAGTATACTTACTATTAAGCTAGCCAAAAGAATTATATTTGATTGTTACTCAGAAAAGACTTCTTAATCCTAACAACTTTTAATCCTGGTAATTTATTTGCAATCACTTCATTTAGGAAATCTGAAGATGCTTGTTTTCATAGAATGGAACTTGACTTTGCACCCTTTTCTGAGTGTATGTTTTACTATTTTACCTTGTCAAATTCCAAACCTGCTTATTTAAAAAAAAATTTTTTTTTTAGCCAAGACTGGAGTTTGAACTCAAGGCCTCACAGATGTTAAGCAGTTACTTGGCTATGATGCACCCATTTCTGCACTAAGTTGTTTTGAGATAGGGTCGCACTTGGTGTGCAGGCCATGACACTGTGGTTTCATCCTGTTTTAAGTTGCATTGAGATAGAATCTTGTGTATGTTTTTGCCCATGCTGCTCTATAACCATGATTTCCTGATCTCAGCCTTCCACATAGCTATGATAACAGTTAAGTGCCACTGTACCCAGGTATGAGTTGAGAATGGGTCTTGCAAACTTTTCTGTCTGGCCTGGAACTGCACTCGTCCTGGTCTCAGACTTCCGTGAAGCAGGAATGGCAGGCACATGTAACCAAACCCTGTTATTGGCTGAGAAGGTGTGGTGAACTTTTTTCTGCCCTGGCTTCAAACCAGGATCCTCTCCATCTCAGTCCCCCAAGTAGCGAAGAGTGTGAGCTACCAAGTTTTGCTCCAAATCTTTTTTTTTCTTTTGTTGGTTGTGGGGCCTGAACTCGGGGCCTGGGCGCTGCCCCTTAGCTCTTCAGCTCAAAGCTAGTGCTCTACCACTTGAGCCACAGCACCACTTCTGGCCTTTTCTGCTTATGTGGTGTTGAGGAACCCAGGGCCTCATGCATGCGAGGCAAGCACTCTACCACTGAGCTAACTTCCCAGCCCCCAAATCATTCTTAAATATATACAATTTACCATTACTCATGGAGGCTTGTATACTGTTTCAGGAAATATATGCTTATGAACAAATAACTCATATAAATAAATGCCAGAGAGTGTTGATCTCTTTCCTGAATTCTCATAATGCTTTGTTTTTCATGGGAGGTTTCATTACATTCTCTCTGTTCCCACAATATTATGCAAGGAATGCACTAGAAAACGTGACCACATAGATTGTTGGAGCTTGGGGGTGGAGAATGTTTAATGTGTGACTTGAAATGAACAATTTAGGCAAAAATAGCAATGGAAATGCCTTTGAGTAGCGGTTTGGTTTTAGGTAAGTATTATGATTCACAGCGGTGACAACAGTGACCATTTTTTAAATACCTAATCTCTACCTAGCTACATATCAGTAGATGCAGTGTCACTTTGTCAACACAATGACCCCTCTAGGTAAGTGCTGTAATTATTTGCAGGTTTTTGCCAAGAAATTTGAGCCTCAAAGAAGTTGGATAATGTACCCAATGTGATACAGCTGACAGCTGATTGTGGCCTATCTGATTCCAAAGTCCCCCTCTCCCCCTCTCTCTCCCTTTTTCTTTCTTCCTTCCCCTTCCTCCTCCCTCTCTCTTTCCTCTCTCCCTCTCTTCTCCCCCCCTCCCCCATCATTCTTTCTTTCTTTTTTGTAAGCTGGCTCTGGGGCTTGAACTCAGGAACTGGGCAATGTCCCTAAGCTTTTGTGCTCAGGGCTAGCACAGTACTTAACTGAAGCTAAGAGCCTCATGGACTTTCCTGCCTGGGCTGTCTTCCAACCGTGACCCTCAGATCTCAGATTTCTGAGTAGCTAGAATTACTGGTGGCTGGTGGTGAGAGCCAACAGTGCTCAGCCATCTTTCTTTTTGTGTGTGTGTGTGAAAATACTGTACAGAGTGGTTACAGTTACATGAGCAAGGTAATGAGTACATTTCTTATCAAGCATTGTTGCCTCCTCAGACATCTTTCTTGAGTGCTTGTCACCTACCTCTCAAAATCCAGTCAGTCTCTGAGAGGATAATGCTGAATGTTACTCATTCTACTAAACAGCCTACACAATGTAGATCATATAATGGAGGAAGCTACAAGATTTGAAGAAGAGGGTTTCCAGACCTGTTTTGTATTTGGAATATTTTGGTAATGTTTTACTGCAAGTGTGTCTGATCTCAGCACTCATGTTCTTTACCTTAGCCCTTAGCTTGTTATTGTTGTCAAATTAATAATTGAAGTAGGTGTACAAAATTTCATCTTGTGAAGGTGTCATAATTTACTAAACTGTTTTCTAAATGTTGAGATTCTCTAAAAGTTCTCAATTATGGCTGTTACCTGTTCAGTTGAATACCTGTTTTTAGGCCTCTTATTACTCCATTCAAATTTTGTCCTTTGCGTGACATTGCAGAAGAGGGAAGATTATAATATTTAAAAATACTTAAATACCCTTGGATTCTCTCTATAACTGATGGTCTATAGACAGTATCTCTCTTAATTTTAATTTTGCAATACATTACACATAGCTCATGACCTCGTTAGAGCCTGTGCTTGTAAGTTTCACTCATTCATTCCTTCACTTCCCATTGATATTTTATTACCCATCTAATCCTAGTCTGACTACACCTGATAATACTGAAAGTCAGCAAAAGACAAAGCTTTCCTTAATTGGATAGCCCTGTGAGAGCAGCCACTACACACTTTAATGTTTATTCATATTCTACACAGAATATCAACAAAATATTTTATTCTCCTTGAGGTAGTCAGTAGTTACATGATGCAGTGGAACACTTGGCAGAATACCACTATGTGTATTTAAGAGAATGGAGGTACCAAAGTCTGTACAACAGAAGGCCAGTGGCGATGAAATCACATCTCTCAGCCTGGAAGCATCTACTAACATTTCTATTTCATTTGTATTTCTAGCATTTGGGGGTGGGGGGGGGAGAGCACTGCAATTACATAAGAAGAAATAGAAGTGTATCATGGGACAAGTATTTCTCAAATGTCTACATTAGATTTAAAAATATATAGCACTTCAAACTTGAGACTTTAATATAGAAAAGAGAAGCAGATGTAAACAAACACTGAAATTCTAATTTTGTCTCAACCATGCTCATTGTATAAGTACTGAAAAGATACTTAAGAATTGAAAGTTTTAGATTCCTCATGTCTACATGTTGAGATACCACACTGGAATATAATGTCAAGAGTGAAACTTTAAGCCCAATAGAGACAAAGAGTGCTGTACTATTTATTGTACAATAACATTGTGAGACTGGTTTGGAATTGTTTTACCTACTATTACAGGGCACTGCTATCTTTAGTTGAAGAATAGTAAGATAAACAGAATTTCTAAACTGGAACACCATCATTAAGGTACATATCCCTCCTCACAAAGTTTTAGATCTAAAAAGCCAAACAAAAATATGAAAAACATTTTAAAACCCTCAAGAAAAGTATTTTAAAATAACTATTCACAGGGACACTGGTGGCTCATAGTTATAATCCTAATTACTCAGGAGGTTAAGATCTGAGGACTGAGGTTTGAAATTAGCCTGGGCAGACAAATCCAAGGGACTCTTATCTCTAATTAGCCAGCAAAAAGTCAGAACTAGAGGCATGACTCAAGTGTGTAGAGCACTACTATGAGTGTAAAAGCTGAGGAAGAGCATGAAGCCCAGAGTTCAAGACCCATTACTGGCAGCACACACACACACACACACACACACACACACACACACACACACACACACACACACACACACACACACACACACACACACACACACACACACACACACCACCCTCTCTCTCCCTCTTCCAAATCTTTGCACGAAGACATTAAAATATTTATGGGAAGGAGGAGGCAGTATGTCAACAGAAAAACGAGATACTTACAGCTCCTTTTCCTGTTCTTCTATGCATCAAGTTCTTTCTGTTCTGAGTAGTGGCAATGAGGACTTCTTCAAGTGAGAAGAGGATCCTTCAGGTATGTTCTCAAATAATCCAGACAATTCTTGAAATTGTGGCTTTCAGTATTTAATCCATATCTTACAAATCAGCTTTTACAAATGCAAAGTCAGAGTGCATGCCCATATATCATGAGCAATTAAAAAAATTTTATTTCCTCTTCTAGTTAGTACTTATCTAATGACTAGCATGAAGAAATAGAAGGCATCTTTCTATTTCCAGCTACTCCTATCTCTATGTGCAGTCAGCAGGGAGGGTATTTTGAGTAATCATTACCATATTCTAGACAATACTCCTACATACAAGTCCTCTAAATAAAAGAAAATTTTAAATAGCTTTATCATATTGTTTAGAAATGAACATATTTTACTGAGCTTATTTATTATGGAGAAGAAAAACATGCTGTGTAATGCATAAATTAGAAGCATATATTACACAACAAAAAGCAGCAGCAACAGAACAGCATTGGGCTTGCTGAGTAAATCATGTTTACCCATTCACTCCTTCTGGTCAAAAACCCTTTCTACAAAAGCATTAACTTGCACAATTCTTAGAAGTAGTATTTGATGTCCCTTGTTTTTAGGACAGCTACCGGAACTGTGTCCACAATTCTTTGCCAGGAAGGTATTCTAGAGTGTTTTTATACTTCAATCACGTTCGCAAGTTTGTGTTTCTTTATTTGAAATATTTTGCCTGGACAAACACTGACATTTTGAATTTAAAGAAATATTATAACTTTTTTTAGGGTTAGTATTTTTAAAACTACTCAGATGAGGAAAGAAAGTTACTGAATTGCCTGTTCTTAAAGTGAAACAATAGAGCATAATTATGAAAGAAAAATTGGATAATAGGAATCTTATTACACTTGACCCATCTACCTTGATTTCACCCACATTCAGGATGCTTTTATCTGGCGTTCTCAACATTCGTAATGGTAGTTTTGGTTTGTTTTTTGCTTTGTTTTGTTTTTGGGACAGAGCCTTGCTATATAGTCTGAGCTAATCTAACCAAGCCTTCTGATCATTCTGCATCCAGGCTTAGTTGTGTCGATCATAAGTGTCATTTTGTGACTGCCTCTTTTTTCCTTTGAGACATTTTTAGTGCTCATTTCAGAGAACACCTTAATTTTACTCTATTGTTTTCAGTTGAAGTGCAGATGGAAGTAGTTTGTCTGGTGTGTTTCAGTACAGGCTGGACCTAGTTATAATAGTAACTTTTAATAATAAGTTAGACTTTGTTTTGAAGCAGTCATATACTTATCTATCTACTTCATTTTCTTTCCTATAATAGTCCTTAGTTAAGATCTAGTCAAATTAAAGCCAAAAATCCTTTACAAGAGGAACAATAAGAGAGACATAAGGAAAAATAGCTTAAATAGGTAGAAATAGTCAGATAATTGAAGCTCACTGCATAGTAATAATTTGGGGTATAGGTCATATTAACCATATTTCTTACATGAAAGAAAGTTCAGAGACTTTCAGAGAAAATAGATTACTTCTAGGTTGGGTATAGAACAAGAAGGTTTCTATTAGCCTCATCTGAAATTAGCAATTATTTTTTTAAAAATATTATTATTTGCTTTAGAACTTTTATTGGGGCATGGAGCTAACTCAAGGATAGATGGTGTAATATGTGCATCTTTACAAACAAAAATATATCAAGGTGAACATTGAAAGCCTGTCTCTTCCATGGTGAAAATAGTAAAATGGCAAAGAAAATGACAGCTATGATGAAAAAGGTAAAATATTCATCAAGAGTGAAGGTAAGTGCCTATAGTTTACAATGTATCTCCCTAGTTCTGTTGGTGCCACATGCAGACTCAAGAAAGATGTGGGAGTCCGGATTTGGTGTACCTGAACAAATACTGGATTCTGCTACTACCATCTAATCAGCAATTGATAGAGGGTAGAATAATGTTGAAATATGTGAAAATATATAGTACTGGTAAATGTAAGGACAGCTTAAAAATCTGAGCTTCAAAAAACTATTATAAAAAATAAAACTATTATATATATATGAGCAACATCAGTCTAAATAGTCCTTTGTAACTGAACCTAACATGAGCAAAGAATAGAAAACTCAAGTTAGAAACATTATATTAAATATATTAATAAAATGTGAGGGCATAGTTTCTTCTACAAGATCATAATAACTTGGTATCTTGTCTCTGCATACTGATGATATGATATGGATTTTGGCTGCTGTAATAATATGAATATTTCTGAGCATAAGGCAACCAAACAATTAAAGCCATTCCCATATGACATTTAATCTTCTGAGTTTGTATAAAACCATAATATAGACTAGAATTTGTATATTAATATTTTGGAGGGATTACATATTTTTGTCATTGGAATATAATCTTTCGTAGCTTTATAAAAAGTGTTATGTTTTACTTGAAAAGGTAGGCCTAATATCTATTAATATCTAATATCTATTATCTCAGAAAAGGTACAAATTATACAAACAAAACAATTAAACAAAAAGGACAGAACAGATAACACAATCTAGTTCATTTGGAAACATCACTATTTCCCTGAAACTAGATAATGCATATCAAAATGCCTATTCAAAATCTCAGCATAAAATGTCAATGGAACCCAGAGAAAAGAAATAAAAATAGGATCTGGGCACCAATGCCCATGCTTATAATCCAAGCTACTCAGGAGGCTGAGATTTGAGGATTGTAGTTTGAAGCCAACTGGGACAGGAAAGTCTTTGAGACTCTCTTCTCCTTCTCCTTCCCCCCTCTCCTCCAAAGAAAGAAAACCAGAGGTGGAGTTGTTGCTGAACTGGTAGAGTGCTAGCCTTCAGCAAAAGAAGCTCAAGAACAGTATCCAGACCCTGAGTTGAAGCTCAGGATCAGCACAAAGAAGAAAAAAGAAATAAAGAATAAATAAGAATAAAAATTTCCCCCAAATCTATGCTTAAAAAGGTAGAAAACTTTGCATGTATGGTTATAATAATTACAAAATTCAATGTAAGTATTACTTACACAAAGAATCTACTATACCAGCATATTCTTACAATCCTCAGTAGATCTTATGTTTATGTAAGGACAACTTTTTATCATCTTACTGCCTTATTTCTTTTCTTTTTTTTTTTTTTGGGTCCGGTTGTGGGGCCTGAACTCTGGGCCTGGGCGCTGTCCCTCAGCTCTTCAGCTCAAGGCTAGCGCTCTACCACTTGAGCCACAGCACCACTTCCGGCTTTTTTCTTTTTGCTTATATGGTGCTGAGGAATCGAACCCAGGGCCTCAGGCTTGCAAGGCAAGCGCTCTACCACTGAGCCACCTTCCCAGCCCCTTCTTTTCTTTTTTTGAATTCAGATAGTTGCAGGTTTTTTTAAAGCTCATTAGGCAGGTTTAGGGGGGAAATATTCCTGTGAACTGATCTTTACCCTAAGATTCAGCAGAAGGAAAGTATATACAAGCAACAGTTTTTGAGGCATTGAAAGTAGCAGCCTCAGGATGGATAAACACAGACTAGGGAAGTTCACACTACATATTGTGAAGCGCTAATTGAAGAATGTTTATTTGGCACAAGACACACCCCTTTTGTGCATTCCAGAAGATGGCAGTGTCATGTTTGCATGCTATGCCACCTTGCAGCAATGCATTCTTCACAACAATTTCTAAATACTTTCCATTACTTTTCTTCCCACGTTGCCTGGGAATTCTCTCTAAATTCTACCCAATTCTCTCTAAGATTTGGAAACTGGGTGCCAACAGGATATTATCAAATAAATATGACTCTTTCTTACCTTTTGCTTATGAGATCTGGAAAGCAGACCTCAAAAGTAAACTAGAGGTGGGGAGGGAAGGGATAGTGGGATAGTCGGAGAACAATAAAAGAGGGGGTAACAATGCTCCACAAGAAATGTACTCATTACCTTACTCACGTAACTGTAACCCCTCTGCACAGCATTTTTACAGTAAAATAATTCTTTCAATATCTGGACTTTATCAGCCTTGCCGTACATGTCTATCTATGTTCAACCACCTACAGGAAAGATCTATGGCAAAATTTAAAATTTTCTTATGTGTTATACAAATCCTGGAGTCTTTGATTTATATAACTGAACAAGAAAATTAGAGGAATTCATATAAATGTGAACATACATACATCTATAAGGAGAAACTCTCCTCTACAGAGAAACTTTAATGTGCAATGCTGAAGACATTAATTTAAGGAAAAACTTTTTTATGATTTTTTTTTATTGTGAACATACTGTACAGAGAGGTTACAATTACATGGGCAAGGTAATGAGTACATTTCTTATCAAGCATTGTAGCCTCCTCCTTTGTTTCCCCTTCCCATCCCATCCTCCCACTCCCCCACCCAACCCTCCTCCCCCCTCCCTACCAAAGTTGAAGAACTTTTTATACAAATAAATTATTTTAAGGAACAGCTTCTGGTATTGATGATGTTAGTGATGAAAATGAGAAGAATAAATCTGATAGTGCTGGATTATGTGATCTCTGTGTAAATCCCTCAAGCCCTAAGGGTTACAAACTGATCACAAGTAAGATTATCTAGTAAATTTCTGGAGGTTTTCGAAATGGTTACCATAATATCTACTTCTAGTGCCCTTCTTGCCATCTCTATCAGAACCTGGGGAACATAACTTTCCTCCTGACAATGGAGGTGTGACTTTTTTCGTAATTCATGACAAAGGGATAAGAGGATGGATAACTGGCACAAATCCAGAAAAGCATCTCTATTTGGTTTGGATACTAACTTATTGATAGAATTTGCTTCTGGGTGGATAGCCACTGGGCGGAGCCATCATCAGAAAACCAGTGGAAGAAGTGTTCCTGGAATGTGCACAGCTTAGATGCTTGCAAGGGGTGACTGCCTTCTTACTGGCTTTTGAATGTTTTCATTGGTATGTTCTCTGCATTATAGCTTCTGAAATTGTTTAGTAAGTTTAAGACACTTTGTTCGTTAATCCTCCCTGACAATGCTCCAGTAGGAAACAAACCCTATTTTAAACGGTGATTTTGAGAACTATTAACTACTTTCTACTGGCTTCTCTTTGATATTTGAAATTAGGCTCTTCAAATGAGCTTAATTATATCTACATTGATTTATGTCTTTTCCATGTCTGTTGGATTTACTCTACTTTTAATCTAAAGACTGAGGCATCAGATAAGAGTCTCTCCACGTAGATGCCTTTCAACTATGAACAATCTATCAGTGAGCACTGGAAATACACTGATTAATTAGGTAAGGTCCCATTAAAAAAGCATGAAATTAAGTCATTTTGCCACCATGATTGAATGTGGGATGAATTATGTTAGATGAAATTAATCAGGCAAAGAAAGACAAACATTATATAATCTCAAACATGGGGAATTTGAGGAAATTGAACTCACTGAAGAGAATATAGCAAGTGGTTCCCTGAGGCTGTTCAGGAAGAAGCAGAAATTGGGAGATGTCCTGCTTCTGGAAAGAATCAATTCTGATGTTTTATGACAATAGAGTGAATATAGTTAATAGTAATGTAAATGTATATATGATTTATGGAAGCAAATATATTTTATATATTGATCAAAAATAAAGTGTAAAAAAATTTAAAAAGAATATTAAAAAGTCAATATCTCTTCTTTCAAAAGCTAGATAGTTTCCTAGTATGTTCATGGATTGTTCTTTAGAAATTTGTCATTTGAAACACTTGGTGATTATTGAGAAATGCAAATAGACTTATGTTGTTTCTTAATAGTTATTCATCATTATGCAATAAAATATTTTTAATTGCCTTTATTAAATTCCACATTTTCCATGGTTATTTCCTTTTGTCTGAAGAATAATTAATAAAAACTATGACAAATGAAATAAATCTATTCATATAGCTAATTCATTTTGAAAAAGATATTTTTAAAATAGCATATGAGCTTTTACTTAAAACTTGGGCCTTCAGTTGCTTTCTTCATTTTTGCAAGTTCCTGACTCATCTTTAACGAACTTCAAACCATATTGAACTTCAATTCCAGTTCTTTTACTCATCTACTTTTGTAATACATAATGATAATTCTCTTTGATAATTCTTTATAGATTCCAAAGTTACATAAATGGTAATAATCATGAAGTTTTCTAAGCAAGAAATTTAAAACTATCCTCAGTTATGCTTTACATAGACTTTTGTTTTATATTCAAATTAGCATATAATAAGAACAATAAAGAACACTAATCAGTTTAGAAATAGTATTACAATATTTAAACTTTCATTAATTTGCATAGGCCTTTGCCTACATTTTTATGAATTAAGGTGGTTATATACTAAACAATCAGCTATAAAAGGGTATTAAAATAAAATGGAACAATTTACTACGTAGTCATTTATTTCTTCCTTAAAAATCCCATAGCTCAGAGTACATTATTCTGTCAAAGCCCGTATCCCATTGTATTATAATTACTGTTTATAGTCTATCTCTCTGACAAGGCAGAGAGCTTCAAGAGATCTTAACCTATTTATCTTTGGATCTTCAGCTCTGACATAATGTCTGACAGAAAATGTTCAGCATAAATTTGCTGAATGCAAGAATAAGTGAAGAAAGGAAATGGACTTAATATCCTCCAGTCTGTCTAGGGGTATGGCCTCTTAGCCTGGCCTGACTTTCCACCCTTAACTGTCATGTGAGTGAAATTAAATGTTGCAAGAACCCTGGAAGAGCTAGGAAGGATTTACACAAAGCCTCATTAACTTCAGTATCTCAGTCAGAGTTGATTACTTAGTATGAGTGAAGCACAGAGCTAGACAATTGGACACTAGTTCCTGTCCTCATGAAGTTGAATGCCAGGTAAATAAGTCTGCTAATCATATTATGACAGCTGTTGGGCAAAGAACAGATGTTAAGGAGTATATTGGAGTTTCCTTACCACAGACATCAGGGGTCTGGAGAGATTTGTTGAAAAAGCTGATAGTTAAGAACTGATGCACATCAGGTAAATATTTCAGATAATAGAAAAAGAATGATGTACTATGAAGAAAGGAAGCATAGGGCCTTACATTCTAGTCTTATCCAAAGATGATATAATGGCCTTACTTCTACCATTTTCTAGAGTTCACCTGTCTCCAGACTGACAGATAAAAGTTCCAAATGGATTCAGTCCTTTATTTCTTCATTTAGGAAGTTTTCTATTTGCATCTCCATTTCTAAACATCAGCTAACATCAATCACCTAATTTTTTTTCTTTTTTCTTTTTGCTTATGTAATGCTGAGGAATTGAATCCAGGGCCTCATACATGCAAGGCAAGCACTCTCCCACTGAGCCACTTCCCAGCCCCAATTCATGATTTTCTACATGTTCTATTTAAATAAATAGCACAATGCCATGGTGGTAATGAGGAAAAAGAAATCCTAATGACACACCTGATTTTATATTAGTAAATTAGTTTTAAAAATTGGAAAATAATCCATCTCTTGTTAATTGCATTAATTGCTATTATGTGACTTCCTGAAGGTAAAAAGAATACTTTCACTGGGAATATTTATATTGACAAGATTAGCAGTTTGGTGAATGTTAGTCACATTACATTTCTATTTATGGTTAATCCTCACATATTGAACATCATCGTAGTGTTTATCTTTTTGGAAGTTTTAAGTACCATAGTGGCTTGGAGTGTACTTTATATTGATAAGTAGATATATAGAACAGGTCCTTACATCAGTTGGTATGAAATACTGAGTTCTTTATAATGGTGAAAACAGTGTGGGCAAACCAGGAAATCCAGATCTGATTCTTGGTACAGTCTTGAACTAGCTCTGAGTCTTCAGGTGGAACATTTAACCGCTATTATATTTAATAACCATTTTCTTTAGACTATCATTTTCACTTTAAACAACATGGGAATTCTGTTGGAAGAGATTTCAGCAAGGATTAGCTATGAAATGAATACTTAAAGTTCAGTTGTATATAAGAGATCAATTTTTTCTTTTTCTTTTTCTTTTTTGCCAGCCTGAACTCTGAGCCCGGATGCTATCCCTTCAGCTCTTCAACTCAAGGCCAGCGCTCTACCGCTTGAGCCACAGCACCACTTCTGGCTTTTTTCTGCTTATGTGGTGCTGAGGAATTGAACTCAGGGCCTCATGCATGCAAGGCAAGCACTCTACCACTGACTGAACCACCTCCTCAGCTCTGAGAGATCAATTAACTTCTTATCACCTTGCTTTTAAGGGCATGAATATATGACTAAGAAATACATGTCTTTGAGCAATATTTTCTTCTTGTTTTTTAATATATATTTTTATTGTAAGGATACTGTACAGAGGGGTTACAGTTACATGAATAGGGTAATGAGTACATTTCCTATCGAGCATCGTTACCCTCTCCTTTGTTTTTCCCCTACTATCCCTTCCCTCATTACCTCCCCAACTCCTCCCAAAGTTGTAAAGTTCATTTACAACATAGTGTCTTGTATGTCTCATAGTTACAATGGGTCAACCTATATCCTTGTTTCAGCATTTTGTTATATCCCTTCCCCTCCCCAAATTAGAAAAATGTATATACAAGATGCAGGGTACAAGAATGAAATACAATGACCACAGGAGTTCTACCATGGGGGAAGAACATGAAAAAGAAACAAAAAAATCACACAGTACATTATAAGTACATTAAAAAACAACAGCAACAAAGATAAAACCTCTTGTGTTCCTATCCTGGGGTTCATTTTGCTTAGCATCATCTTATATGCTCATAAGTACATAGCTTTTGACCTCTTCTGCTTGTCTGGAAGGATTATACTAGACATATATTAGTTATTGCAAATAGGGGAAACCATGGGACCTGTGTTTCTTTGGGCCTGGTTTACTTCACTTAATATAATTTTTCCAAGTATTTCCACTTTGGAAAGCAGTATGGACGTTCCTCAAAAGACTACACATATAGCTCCCCTGTGACCCAGCAATCCCACTTTTGGGCACTTACCCAAACGATCACAAACAAGGCCATACTAAAGCTACCAGCACAACTATGTTTATCACAGCATTATTCACCATAGCTAAGATATGGAACCAACCCAGATGCCTCCCAGTAGATGAATGGATCAAGAAAATGTGACACACATACACACACACACACACACACACATATATGTACAATGCCTCCATTAGAAAGAATGGCGTTGCCCCATATGTTAGGAAATGGAATATTTACTTCTGAACTATCCCTAGAGATCCATGTTTGAAATAGACTACAGAAAGAAATTAATAGATCTAGATATCTCACATGCCTGATTTAAATGTGATACTAAGAATGATGATGAAAATATAAGATCCTTAGCCCTTTTTCTAGAAATTCAGTTTTCAAAATATTTCTGAAAGAACAGTTTCACGGATTAAGGGGATAAGATAAATTGTGGAATGACTTCTATTATGTTTATAACATACATCAAGGAGTTCCTTTGCTCAGTTTGGCCATCAAGTATTGTAACAATTGTTCTGTGGAAATATTTTCTATTAGAAAAAAAAATCTGTTGCTTTCCTGTTTCCTGAAAAAACAGAATTACTAATTATACTGAAGAATGAATATGGCTTCAGCTCATACATTTATTACATAAACTATTATTATTTTTTCCATTTCTGAGCTTCCTAATGATAAGAAATAACCTATTTCCATCAAATTGGTTTTCTTTCTGAAACATAGGGCAAGAGACAAACCATCTGGGCCTGGAGATAATGGTGCCATGAAATGGAAATCTAACTTTTAGGCCACAGTCTAGGCAGACTGTCTAAAAACAAGTGGCCATTAAAATGCTTCCATTTCTAGTTTTGCGAATCTGTCCTCATGTAACAAATAATCATTTTTTGTGCAAAAGTTAGTCATAAAATTCTCCATTAGTGGTTAGTAATGGACCATAACATTACATGTTTTTAGAAACTGCACTTAGAAAGTGGAGTGTTGGAAATGATGGCCACATAAGGAATATTAATGTTCATATAACATAAATTTGTGATGACAGATTTTCTTTTTTTATTGGTAAATGCTGGCACATAATATATTCTACCTTTTTGAGAAGGTCCTTTGAAACCACATCAGAGGGCTGTGTTAGTTTTTTAAAAAGTTTATCACTTGTACAACTGTATTAATTTTCTGCCCTGACTGTTTTAACAGAAAAAATATGAATAATTGTTAGTTTTAGAATAGATATGATAAAAAACAGAAAGCTGTCTTGTAATGTTAAGTATATTGTAGGCAAACAATATTAACCTGTGTTTAAGTCAAATTTATATGGTTACAAGAAATTTACTTCCTTTATTATTAACACACCACTCAACAGGGATGAAATTCAAATAAGTGTGAAGGCAGAATTAAACACTTGAAATTTCACTTTCAACATAAACTTTTATATGTCCCCAAATGGGTGTTAAGGATGGTCGGCAGAGATGTGTTCCTTTTTCAACATGGCCAAACTGACAATAGTGAAAAAGTGTAAGAAACTAAAATAACCTACTTCTTAAATTTTTATTTTATTATAAAGATGCTGTACAGAGGAGTTACAGTTACATGAGTAAGGCAATGAGTATATTTCTTTTAAATAGAGAAGTTGTCAGTGTAATAAATTAAAACAATCCACTTTTATCTAAAGAAACTAATTTTATCTCTCTTATTTCCTATTTTAAAGGGAATTTGTCTTTTCTTACATAATGAAATATATCTTCATGATGAACTCAAATTGTATGAAGCTCCGTTTAATTTTCACAAAATACTCAGTAATAATAAGGATTGGTATTTAGCATTTTATTGAGCACTCCTAGGAGTCAGGTACTGTTCTATTAGATTTATTAGTTTATCTAATCTTTTCAAGAACCTATGTGGCTCATGCTACTGAAAAATGAAGCATAAAGAAGTTACACAAGTCTTCTGAAATACGTATGAGATTCAAACTCCCACTATCTGACATTGGAGCATGGTCAATCTATGTTTGGTGATCTCATCTGAGCAGAGAAATCAAAAATTCATTATAGGTTACCTCCCAGTTGAAGTGCTAATTAGTAAAGGCAAACTATCCCTAGGCCACAATTTGAGTTGTTAGATGGCGAACACCTGTGGGCTCTAGCAGAAGGACTCAATGGTCCTCTGGCTCACAGGTGTTCTAGAAACTTTGTTTGAACTTACATAGAAAATACGATGTGTGTCTCTCACAGATGTAGAATCGCTCAGGCAAAGGTCTGAAGCATCCTCCTAGAATGTCAGGAGGAATATTTGTGCCCAAGGTAAGAATGCTGAGATATAAGAGAGAAAATCTGAATTTGAACAAAGACTTAATTTCTTTATCTGTAATATGGACTCTAGTGGATACTGGTGCTCACACCTATAATGCTAGCTACTCAGGAGGCTGAGTTTTGAGGCGTGAGTTTCGAAGCTAGACTTGATAAGAAAGTTCATGAGACTCTTATCTCCAATTAACCACTGGGAGAACAAAAGTGGAGCTGTGGCTCAAAGTGGGAGAGCCCTGGCCTAGAGCAAAAAAAAGCTCACGGACAGTGCCCAGGACCACCACCAAACAAACAAACAAACAAAAGCTGTGCGCAGTGGCTCGAGCCTGTAATCCTAGCTACTCAGGAGGCTGAGATCTGAGGATCCTGTTTCAAAGCCAGCCCCAGAAGTTAAGGCCTTGTGATTCTTATTCTTTATCTCCAATAAACCACTCAAGAAATGGGAAGTGGCACTGTGGCTCAAGCGATAGAGCGCTCGCTTTGAGCTGAAGAGCACAGGCACAGCGCCCAAGCCCAGAGTTCAAGCCCAAGGACTGACCAAACAAAAACAAAACAACAACAAAAAACAAACAAACAGGTTCTATACTTTTCTTCATCTCTCTGGGTTATCATGCAGGGAAAATAAGGTGGCTATCTTTAGTCTGTTTTCCCACAGCCAAGATCAGCAGGAACTGAAACAACCAATTCTTTGCAAAAGAAGAAAACATAGACCCTAAAGAAATACAGTTTGAATTTCATTTTTTCCTTGGGCTATCACTAAGAATATGTGTCAGTAGAACCCCAAAGATAAGCCAGTGCATTATGGAATCAAAAGAATTCTTACATCTTATAATGACTAATTGTATGTGGACCACCCCTGGATGGCCAAAGGATTTCAATGAAGATCTCTGTAAGTGAATCTACAAAAAAATAAAATAAAGTGTGATGGTGGATACAATGGACACACATATAATCCCGGCCTTTGGAAGGCTGAGGCAAGAGGATTTTTAGTTTGATGGATGAAGTATATAGCATGCAAATACTGCCTAGTTTTCAGAAGTTTGGCTGGAAGTAGTTCCAAGTCATTCCTTTATTACAGAAATAACAGTTTCTGTGCTTCTATTCTGTGTCATCCATTGTGCATACTACAACAGTCAGACAGTTTATGTGTGTGTGTGGCTATGTGTGTGTATGTATATATATATATGTATATATGGAATTCAGAGATTACTAATTAGGCACACAATGTCCAAATAATCTCATAAGAATGATATTATCTGTGACTTTGAACTTCAGTTCAAAGACACTCAGTTACATTGTTGTTAAATGAGGATTTTAGTGTAAATGATTGTCAAAGTCCTCTTCACTGTTATTACCTATGACTGTTCTTTTGAAAGTTGATAATCTAGTGAGCAAGATGGAAAGAAAAGGATAAAATGTCACTGAATAAATAGAACCGGAATGACAGACCATGTGTCTTGAACAGTATTGATTACATCTTAACATGAATAGAGGAGATAAGCAAAATTTAAAGAATAAATGAATTTTGGCCAAAAACGAAATAACTGAAAAAACATTTTTGATAGAAGACAAAGTAGCAACAAAAAGTATTCATGTTCTTCATCTTATCACAATAGCTTGCACATTTTTGTCCTTTCTGCACTAAGCAACTTGTAACCTACTTTGAATGCTTTTATCTCATTTAGTTCTACAAGTGCCCTATACTATCTTAATTATGCTGGTTACAAATAAAAAATTGAAGTTCAGACAAGACCTCAGCAGCTATAAAATGACATAGTCACATCTGTATGCTAGTTGTCTCAAACCAAAGCTGAGCCATGCACATTAGTGACTATTCTTTATACCATATATATATATATATATATATATATATATATATATATACACACACACACACACACACACACACACACACACACACACACACACACACACTTTGGGCATAGATCCTCAGTGTCAGTAAAATATAGGTGATGCAAGTGTATGGGCTGAAGAAATAAGGGGCCTGGTGATGGTAGGACAGCCTGATATACACAAGTTTATGCTGGTCCACTAGAAGATGATTGCAAAGTCCTTACAGAAGACAGTGATCTTTCTTCCTTCTATAGGACATCAGTAAGGAAGCAACATTATATAACATTTATCCATAGTTATTCCTAAAACAGCTATTCTTTGAGTAAGAGAGAGAAGGAAAGGAGAGGAGCTTAATAAGTTTAAAGAAAGCACGAGTTTCACAGGACAGTCAACGTGAAATAGTATACGACTAAGAAGAAATCTAACACATCTATAGCATAAAAAATTAGAATCCAATTACTTTAGAACTGCCTATGATTTATTTTAATGTATCCATGGAAAGCATGTACTGCCTATATATCTCTCTCAAAGATGTCACTAAACAGCCAGGTTATCGTAACAACATTGGATGCTATTTACTCTTGCATTTATTAACTTGAAAATACTAAGTTACAGCTACTTACCAATTAATGAGTCAAACCCTAACCTTAAGATGAGAGAATCATGAAGTCACAGAATATTATCTAAACCATATTACCTAGGTGTTATTCACACAATATAAGTGCTAAAACAAATTTGTCACCACATACCCTAGTTCGTAAGTGACATAAAATGTGTACTCTGGAATAGGAGAGTTATGCTTCTTAGTGTTGGAGAGATTACCAATCTTAGTCCCAGTAAAAATAATGATGGGAAGAAACAACAAATATATTCTGAATGGCATTTCAGCTTGGAACTTTTAACTTCTCATTAAATTCTTAGCAACTCCCTGATCATAATCATCCTGTATCATTTCTGAAGAAAGCCTAACTGATTTTTGTGACAGTGTCTGTGGCCCAACCTTGACCTGTACCTTTGTGGCTGAAAACAAATCTCTCCATCATTATGTGTTTATATTCTTCTATTTAAATAAGGTGAATGGGACCTTGTTTATGGAATGCATTTGCTCAATGAAATCAAAGGATACACTGTGTGAACATGCAGATGAGCATATGGCTGGGGTGGCTTGATGGGTGACACTGAAAGCTTCCAAGTTCACCTCAACTTACACTGTCAAGAACAGGAGGGAACTGGGGCCGGGGATAATAAAGAAACAACCAAGCTGGGGAGCTCAGCCTTGGAAGTACAGTGGAGAAAGATGGGGGTCACTTGACTGGCAATAGTTGTCATGGCCAGAAAGAATCAAGCTGGGTAAAAGGATACATGGGACATGAACTGTGAGTTATGTGTTACATGAACACGGTGGGCCTTGCATAGTTCACAGTCCCATGTGAAAATAATTCCTTCCATCTAGGACAAGCAGACTTCGTGTAACTTACATTAAAAGTATTTGCCTTCTTATGCTTATAAATGCTCAAAAAAACAATGATTTGAGACTAGCTGACAGCAACAGATCACATGAAAAAGAAGTGGAGCTATCTATTAACTGAGAAGTGAAATGGCTTTCATCTCCTAGAAAATGTTTCTTTGTAATGCATTTAAAAGACTGTGGGAGTTATTGCAAAGACAATTTAGCATATCATGGAACCCACTAGATAATGTGACTTTTCTACTAATAATTTTTTGATCCCATAAGATTTATGTTGCTGTTATTAGATGTAATTTGTTTATTTATTTAGATGCATTTTATTATTTATTAGATGTAATTTGCTAACTACTCTGTTTATTATATGAAGTAATAGAGTCCAATATTAGTTTCATATAATACTAACATTTGGGGAGATTTTTCTTCTATTCAATTTTCTAGACACTTAATGTAAGTTATTACTTTTTGCAAATTTCCATCTATTTCATAAATTTTAGTTTATTTCTAAACCAGCTTCTAAACTCTTATTTAAGAAGGGGGCATAAATGAAAACACATTATTCTCTCTCTCTCTCTTTCTCTCTCTCACTTTCTCTCTCTCTCTACACACACACACACACACACACACACACACACACACACACACATTTTTACATATGCTTTCTTTTCTTTTAAATTGAGCTGCCAAACCAACATTTAAATACAGTCAAATTTGAAATTAAAATAAAGAAGAAAAACACAAGGCATTTTAGACATATTAATATTTTAAAAATTATCTAAAATTCAATTTTACTAGTGTTCCTTATTTTTAGTCACTAAATTTAATAGCTCTATATCTAAAGTTCATGCATTGCAATGTAACAATCTAAGGGGAAAAATTTGTCTGTCTGCTCCTGATTATCTAGCAAGAATCAGTTTGGTTGAAATTTCCCATTTCCCCAAATCTTGTCTGACAACACTAACAGGGAATTAGAAGAAGGACAAAAGTAAGTAAAGATGGGGCTGGGAAGGTGGCTCAGTGGTAGAGTGCTTGCCTTGCATGCATGAGGCCCTGGGTTCGATTCCTCAGCACCACATAAGCAAAAAAGAAAAAAGCCGGAAGTGGCCCTGTGGCTCAAGTGGTAGAGCGCTAGCCTTGAGCTGAAGAGCTGAGGGACAGCGCCCAGGCCCAGAGTTCAGGCCCCATGACCGGACCAAAAAAAAAAAAAAAAAGTAAGTAAAGATGCTATTTACTGTCCTAGGGAGGTGATATTTGTGGGCCTGGATCCTAGAAGAGATGTAAGTGCATTCTATCAAACTTTAAGTGTCTATGTTGCATCCCTATTGAAATCTGTTCTACTTTTGTCAACTATCCAATATTCAACCTGAAGAAAAGAGAGTAAAAAAAATCATGTTTAAAAACCTCACAAACTTTTGAATCTAGTTCAGAAACCCCTAGTTTATTACTTGAAATAAAAATAGTTACAATATAATTACTGAGTATATTTTAACTAGACTAGCATGGAAAATTAATTAATTTAATCTGAGAAGTATTAAGATGTAACATAGAGACACCCATTTTTCTGTGAGAAAGTTTAATGTAGTTAATCTTACTAAAAAGGCTTGGCATGCATAGCTCATATGGAAACAATTGACTTTACAAAGAAAAAAAACCCAAGTGGGGAAGAAACCTATAAGAGAAATCTAGCTTTCTCTGAGATGACTCAACCAAGATGATGAACATCTCCAAAAACTATTGTATGTTAATGACAATATAGCCATTTCCCTTTCATTTCCATAGAAATAAAATTTACTTTTCTGTAGTTTCTTATTAAGTGCCTTAATTAATTCAGCAGTTTGTTAATTTGCCCATTAATTAAACGCCATAAAATCTTACATTTACACTCGCTAGATCTGATAAAAAATGACATGCAGACATGGAACATGCAGGTAACAGAGTTAAGGAAGAGAAATATAAGCAAGATCTAGAAACAAAACACAAAGCAGGAGACAAAGGCAAATGTAAAGCAGAGTATTTGGATAGGACAGGAGAGAGGAGGGAGGGAAAAGCAGAAGGAAGGAGAGAGGGCCAGAAGGGAGGGCAGAATGAGAGGGAGGAGGAGATGGAAGGGGAGAGAGGAAGATTGAAAGAGAGAAGAGTGGAGGAAAGAGTAAAGGAGGAGAGGGGAATAGAAGGAAAGGGAGAGGAGAGGGGAGTTGAAGGGAGGGAAAGGGAAAAGGTTGAAGAATGGAGAGAAGAGTGGAGAGAAGGGGAAGGGAAGGAGGATGGAAGAATGGAGGAGAGTGGACAGAAGGACAGGCAAGAGAAGAGGGAAATGAGGTAGGGAGAAGGGAAGAGCAGAGTGGAGGAGAGAAGAGAGTGGAGGAGAAGAGAATAGAAAGGAGGGGAAAAGAGAGGAGAGGGGAGGGGGCAAGAAGGAAGAAGAGGGAAGGGGAGGTGGGGAAAGGAGCAAAGTCCCTTTCTCTGGTGATGGAGCAGTTTATATCACTTCTTCCTTCAGTGCCTATTTATAAAAACATCTGAGTCTAAATATCTTTATTTTCTGTTTATAAGATTGCTGATGCTCTTTTTTTCTCAATTGCATAATTTTATTCTCTTAGCAGCCTGCAGTTAACTAATGAGAAAAGACTATTGTTTTTATTTTAGAGTCAGGAAAATGGAGACACCTCAGCAAGTTATTATTTGACCATTTACCATATATCACGTGGCATGATTGTATGTTCCTCAGAACTATGATCAAAAAGGGAAAAAAATAAGTTTGGACACACAAAGAGAAAGTGTCCTTGCAGAAGGGAAAGGTGTGAGACTTACTGAATCTACCATGACTTGACAATGAAAGGAATGTCTGAAATGTGATCTATTTAAAACAATAAGACCAGGCATTAATACTGGGATGTTTATTTTTTTTTCAAGGAAAGTCTCAAAAATGCAACCACCTCCCTAAATTTCCTATGGCCTCCTCTGTCTACATATCTTCTGTAACCATGAACATATGGGATCTTTAAAAAAAAACCCACTTCACTCTATATTGTGTGTCATGATAATAATAATTATTCCACTATTATTACTTATGAGGGCCCATGCTTGCCAAATGCCAAATACACATAATCTTTTAATCCTTTCAAAAATCTTGTCATATTGGCATTATGCTTTCCACTTCACAGATGAAGATCACAAAGCACTGATAAAAAGTCAGATTTTCTAGCCCTGGATGATTCAGATTTGTTCTAAATCCAGAGGTGTTTGACTCCCAGGCTGGGATTAAGTCCCCGTATTAGTGCATATTACTGGGAAGAATTGCACACTTAATGTGCAATGAAATCCAAGCTATTTTGGAGGATAGCTGATCTTTGTAAGGCCTCTGAAGTTAGATCAAAAGATGAAAGTCTATCAAAATGGGTGCATTTCTTAATGAGGACTTTTGTAAACTATATTCATCCCATTCCCACTTACATTTTCCTCCTGCTTTATGGTCTCAGAAACGAAATTGAAAATAACTCTTCTGAAGAAGAGAATCATATACAAAGGCTTACCTGAACATGATTAGAAAATCAGAGAAGTGAGTTTTCCTATCTCTGAATCCTGGATTATGTGAAGGCCAACATTAGATACTTCCCAAATATAAACATGATAATCTTAAATATTCTGTAAGCCAATGCTTACTGTCTCAATCTGTTTTCAAATACTTAGGGCTAAAGGGAAATAGTCATAATATGAAAAAAGGTGAGATATTGACAATAGTTTTCTTTATCCTTTGAAAAATTTTTGCCACACTGAACTAGTAAATTCCCAGATAGATGCAACTGCTTGTAGATAGGTTACATCATTTTGTATTTCTAATTATTTAGACACAGGATTTTATTATATGAGTCTCTAAACTTAAATAGACACTAGGAAAAGTCTTTAGAAATGTGGGCAGGGTTGACCAGTTGGAACAATGATGCTTCTCTCTCCTTCCAAACAAAGTAGAATGGTTTGTGCTTTCCAACTTCAGCTGTACATGCCTAATTCTTTCAAATTGCCAAGCTTGTGTTAGCAGAGGACAAGTAGTTGAAATCAAAAGCTTTGATTTAAGACACCTCTGCCTCAGTCCTAGTAGTTTCCATTTAAGAAGCTATAAGGATTTCTTTTTTTGTTGGGGGAGGGGAGGTCAGGGCCTTTAGCTCTTTTACTCCAGGCTAGCACTCTACCAGTTTGAGCCACAGTGCCACTTCCAGTTTTCTGGTGGTTAACTGGAGATAAGAGTCTCATGGATTTTTTTTCCTGCCCAGGATGGCTTTGAACTACCATCCTGAGAACTCAGCTTCCTGAGTAGCTAGGATTACAGGCTTAAGCCACCAGTGCCTGGCCTAGGGAATATTTTATCTATACTTTCTGAACTCAGTTTTCTTACTTGGAAAACACATCTAATACACTTACACTACAAGTCACTGTATCTGATGTGTTTGAGCTATAATTTTTTTAAAGAAAGAATACATAAGGGCACAAATACATTATCTTTTCAACATAAAAATAAGATTTCTATAATTTTTCTGGTACCTTCATATGCGATATAGCCTATTATAGAGAGTAAGACTGGTGACAGCTTTGGGAAATTCATACATACAGTAATAATGTACAGTAACATGACAGTGATTTTCACTCTCTAATTTTATTGAATCCTACCAAAGAATAATTCTATTTTTTTTTCTTTTCAACATTATTCCATAAAATGGGCATTGGTGGCTCATACCTGTAAATCCCAGCTACTCAGGAGTCTGAGATCTGAGGATCATGGTTCAAAGCCAGCCCGGGTAGGAAAGTCCATGAGACTCTTACCTCCAATTGACAACCAGAAAACTGAAAGTGGTGTAGTGGCTCAAGTAGTAGAGCTCTCAACTTGAGCTGACAAGCTCAGGGACAGTGCCCAGGACGAGAGTTCAAGTCCCAGGCCCGACAAAAAAAATGTTCCATAGGTGTAGCTGATTAAATATACATCTATTATTAACAAAATTCAATTTTTTGTTTTGTGTAATATTTTAATTTTTATAATTTATTTTTTCTAATTACATAGAAATTATTTAATTTGAAATATGTGTGGCTGAAGAGGTACATGACCAGTCTATACTATTTGTAAGATTTTGTTTCAATTCTATCAGAATTGGCTACTACATTAAATTAGCAAACCTTAAAATTATTAAACAGTAATCTAACACATTTGTTTTTAACTGTTTCAGATTTTCTTATGAAAATCTAACAAGATTTGTGACTTTTTCCTACAAAAAAGATAACGTATTTAAACTAATTCAGTGTCTTACAAGGTCAAGAAATGTATTTAATAGTTTGTGTGGATCTATGATTCAAAATTAAGAATGTATGGATCTATGATTCAAAATTAAGAATAAGATCATGATTTTCTAATTACGTTTCTGTTGAATTAACTGCTACAAAAACATTTCATATCTCTGTATTCTGGTGCTTTACTATTAGACCTCAATAAATTTTTAAAATTCCAAACAGAAGATATATGGACAAAAAAGAAATAGTGCATTTCTAATCAATCTGAGTTTCCCATCCAATTTTTTATCCAAAACTTAGTTTTACAGGAAGGACCCATTTGCCACTTTTGCAGATATTGGGTTTTGCTGAATAGATACTCTAGCTTGTGAAATGCAAGGAAACTTAGGGTTCTAAGTCTAACATGTAAGCTACTAGTCACAGGTAGTAATTTAATTTTTAGTTTTGATATTTTGCCAGTCCTACAGTTTGAATTCAGGGCCTTTGCCTTGTCTCTCTGCTTTTGTACTCAATGCTAGCACTATACTACTTGTACCACATTTCCACTTCTTTTTTTTTTTTTTTTTTCTGTAGCCTATTATAGATAAGACTCTCACAGCCCTGGCTGGCTTCTAACCATCATCCTCAGATCTTAGGCTCCTGAGTAGTTAGTATTGCAGGTATGAGCCACTGATGCCCAGCTAACTTAAATTTTTTATTCCCTAAAATTCAAAACTAGTTACTCTAGACATGTAGAGAGCTGCGAGAGGCCGCACCTGGAAGATGGCGCCGGCTTCTGCCCTCTGCCTTCCCGATGGCGAGTGCTCTCTGTGGTAAACAACTCCTTATATGGCTAAGGCAAAGAATCTGGCTTGCTTTCGCGCACCTGAACCTATTGGTGGTTCCCACGTGGCGTATCAGGGTTGGCTACCCAGCGGGTACTTAAGGCTGTGGGGAATTCTTCCCGGGGTTGGGGTCAGAAGATTACTCAAAGGTCCTCAATAAACTGCAGAGAGAAGAGTTCGGTGTTGCATCTTCCTTGCTGGTCGAGGCGGTAGCGACACTCAGTTACTCAAAACCCAACAGGTAGCTAATTTTGTATAAGATATTATGGGAAAAACTCAAGAAATTACAAGGAACTTCAAGCCATTGTTTTTCATTTTTGTTCCTGTCAGGGATGATGATGGTGATGATGATAATGATGATGACAATAGTAATAATAATAATTATTATTATTTTTATTATTATTATTAGTAGTAGTAGTAGTAGGTATTTTGGAGTGCTGAAGATTGAACCCAGACTCTTAAACCTACTAGGTAAATTCACTATTTCAACCCTCCTAACACTTTACCAAATAGTTAATGTACTTGTTTGAAATCAGTTATGTCTTTATCAAACCAGTTAGGGTTATATGCCACTACATAATTTAACTATTACATAAACTAATTGAAGTGTAGGTGTAAAAAGGACTGATAGACATTGTCCTAAATACTAAAGAATTGGATTCAGATAAGGCTATTTTAAAAGATGAGAAATCGGCTGGGATCCTGTGGCTCAGGCTACTCAGGACGTTGAGATCTGAGGATCGCAGTTCCAACTTAGCCCAAGCAGGAAAATCCATGAGACTCTTATCGTCAATTAAACTTTATAAGTGAAGCTGTAGATCAAGTGTGAGCCTTGAGCACAGAAGCTCAGGCACCACATCTAGACCTTGAGTTTAAGCCCCAACACAAGCACACATACACAAAAAAGAAAAGATGAGAAAAAAATCAGACAAAATAGATTTGTTTTGCACTGAATTTCTACTTAAAGACATCATTAAGCAACCAGAAAATAGAAATCATAGATGATGTTTCATAGGATTTACAGACAGAAAGAAGATTAAGATCTATAATCTATAGATGAAGATTATTTTTAGAACTAGATAATCTTAGATATAGATATAGAATAATCTTCATCTATAGATTAAGATCTATAACCCAAACACACAAAAATTGTTCTTAGCTTACAGAAAATCAATGGCAAACAAATATATAATTAAGCACTCATGGTTTTTTAAAAAATGTACTCTGCATGAATGTGTGTTAATTTTTTTTAAATTTATTTCTTTATAAATCTCTATGGATGAAATGATCAGATATATTAAAGAGGAAAGCCTCTACTACACAGCTAAATTGCAAACACATGCATATGTTTTATTATTAGAAACATAGTATTTTCATAAATTGTCTTGTTGTCTGTTTTACAAATATAAATTCATTGAATTAAATTATGTTGAAAACTTATGAACAGGAACTTGATTTAATTTCACAATAATACAGAACTGGCCTCTTATAATGTAATAAAATATAATTAACAACAATATCAGTGCTACTTTTCTCTTGAATTCTACTCAGTAGCTAGACTTTAAAACTATATGGAGATGAGTGTACTTAAATAATAACCAGGTTCACTCTAATCTTTCAATATTTTTACTTGAAAATGTTATATTTCCATTGACTTATAGCATCAATTGCCTTAAAAATAAGAACCTTCAAATATTTTACTTTTCCACACTGAGGTTTAGAAAAAAATGTAAAACCGAAATTCATACTACAACTGAAACTATTACAATGAATATTATTACATTTATTTTATTAACATAACATCAAAATAATACTGTAATTATGATTATCACTTTATCAGTTTTGTTGGTCATGAATAGCTACTGAAAAATAACAGCCTAAGGTTGAACACATCAAGAAGAAATTTTGTCCTTGGGAATGTCTGACCTGGTCTGGTTTGTGCTACTGCAGAGGACTTTAAAATGAGGATCTGATGCTAGACATTGGTAACTTGAACCTGTAATCCTAACTACTCAGAAGGCTGAGATTTGATGGTTGTGGTTGGAAGACAACCCTAAGCAGAAAAGTCCATGAGATTCTGTCTTCTCTCCACTATGTTATCAAATAGCTGGAAGTGCAATTGTGGCTCAAGTGGTAGAGTGCTAGCCTTGAGCAAAAGAAGCTCAGGGACAGTCCCCAGGCTCCAAGTTCAAAGCCTAGAACTAGCATACACACACACACACACACACACACACACACACACACACACACACACACACCACACAGAGAGATACAAATCATGGTATTAATATAATATTATGTAAAAAATTATCATTGTTATGCATCATAGAATTACTTCAAATGTTGTAGATACTCAAATTATGTATAAGAATAGATATATTGTTAGGTTCATCAAAAGAACAGAGTAATTATTTTACTATGTGATGCACTCATATCTCAAATGGAAAACTGGTTGCCTTTGGATGTTGAATTCACAATGACTGAGAACGTCATTTTGGAATACTTCAAAAATAAGTACACTCTTTGAAGTACTATAGTTCCCATTACTTTCCCTTTTCTTAAATTCTGCTTCATTAAAGACTCCAGGATCCTATGGTTAATAAACTACATACTCTCTTGTTAAGTCATCTTACACCCATGTCTTGAAGACCTTGTTGGTGACATGAGCAAGTGAATTCTAAATTTGAACTTATTAATGGCTATCATCTTATATTAGTTTTTCTTCTCTTAAGGAAAATAGTGCTTGTAACCACCTACTAGTTTTCTTCTTTTTTCTTAAGTTAGCCATAGTACTAGACCATATTTTCTTCCCCTAGATGAGGTTTCTGGAAGAAGGGGAAATATTAGAAGGGGAAATATTAGGCTGGAATTGGGGAAGGTGACTTCCTCTTTATAACTAGAAGAGTAAGACTGCACACAAAATTGCTAAGAAATAGCTGAGAGGATAATCTAAATTATATATATATATATATATATATATATATTATACATAATGTACTTGATGCTGAAGATAAATTACTGTGTAATGTTTCAAAAGTAAAGCCAATATTATAAATTCAACTTATTAAAGTATTTTATCCACATATTAAAGTTGATACCTACCTAGAATCTTCCTGACAGAAATTGTAAAATATTTCTCCTTTGATACATCATTGACCTAGATAGAAATCTAGATTGTATCCACTATTACAAATGGATATTGGAAAAAATAATTAAATAATATGAACTGCAGTTTGCTTGTCTAAAAAATAGACAAACCTCTGAGTTTCTTGTCTTTAATCAATCCTACTTTATTCTTAATTTAGATCAAACACGTATTAAGTGACTAGGAGTAAAGATAAATAGGACTTCTACAGCTCACAATCTAACTTTACCATATATTTTATATGTTTATGTAAATTACTGGCCTCTATAAATTAACTTGAAAGAGACTCCATATGGCAAATAAATGTTCTAAGTTCAGACAGAAGAGAAAGGTCATTGGGATTTAAGAGTTGTGCAATGTAAATTGTTGTAAAAATGTTTACATTTAACTCACACTTTCCACACCAAAAGAGTAGTAAAGTGTACAAGAAGGACCATGCAGATGATGCCAACTAGCCAAGACTATGAACAAACATCAAACAGAATTCCCAAGTGAAAAAGGCTCTTCCTAAATTTTCTTAAATGCTAATCTTCTTTGAAGTCTATTCCAATATAGAATTTTTCTGTTATATCACTAAGTGTACATATTGCATTGAAAAATGTTCTCCAGAGGTCTTAACTCCGTACCATAAGCTGAACAATGTGGTAGGAAAAGTAAGATTAAAAGATCCATTGTTCTGTATACAAGGGTTGAGATTTATTATAAATGATGGTGTTGGCGTGTTTCATAAATCACCTTCAAGCAGTACACATTGCACGCTTAATCAAGACTGGCCTGTAGACCTTTCAGAAGCCATTAGAATACTCCTAACACCACAATAATGGATTCCAGAGGTCTAGAAATGCCTCATATTACACAGGACTTTGCTGTGAAATACAGGTTATTATTAAAGTTGTATGGGATGTATGGGGTTTTCACTGTTGCCCATATATAACCTAAAGTTCAACTCAATATACTAGATGTTAATTCTATTTTAGTCAATAAAATATGCATTCTAAAAAGTACAAACTGAAGTCACCGTCCCTTTGCTCATTTGTAAGTATTACTAATGGAAGCCAGAGAGAACACTGTGCAAACAGAAGTTGTGGGGATTTTGAAAAATCTCTCTTCAGGAATCAGTAGGGGCTTTTTGAGTGTGGTATCACCTTTTTTTTTTCTTTTTTAAACTCTTTTCTGAAGAGGTAGCAGTTTTTCTTGAGAATGGGGGAGGGTAGGAAAGTAAAAAGAAAAAAAAGTGAAAAATACAATAATCTACTGTGTCAAAAGTCTTCACCTAGCCATCTTTCACAGTGATTCCCAAGAGTCAAAGGGTCAAACTGAAGTATAGTCAAGGTAGTTACACCTAGTTACAAATCTTTTGTGCCATGAAGGTAATCTGGGCATGAGTGTGAAATAATAGTCAGGGATAGGATTGGATCCCCTATCATATCATCTGGGGAGCCACCTATGACCATTAGTCATCCTTTGATAATAGAGAGTAAGAGGAACCAAATGATTATTTACACAAAATGACTCATTTATTCTAACACAGTTCATGTACTGCTGGATTGTTTTCAAGAAGACTCATGCCAATTGCCAAGTCATTCATCTGAGTCCCTCATAGTTATTCTGGCCAATTTAATTCATCATATGGTGAACTAATATTATGAACTAAAATGGTCTTTTCTCAAGAGTCACAATCTATTAATTTGCGCTTGGTTTTACTTTGCTTTCTTCCCTCCTTCCTTTCCACTCTAACTTCTCCCTCATCTCATAAAGAATTTAAAATGAATAAGACCCTGTGAACATAAAAGGTATGTCTAATTAAGATGCCCAAATTACATGCTAGTAAAGTATGATTCATTGATAATTTAATACTTATTTGAATTTCCACATTTCCTCTGATACAACATGTGCAAACCTGAGCTTACAGTAAAATTCTACCACTGAAAATTTCTAAGAAAATTATTCAGTCTGAATAGTTAATGCCTTTATAACTGAATGTCAGCCCCCTAAATAAATCAGGCTTTCCTCTGTTTCTTAGATATTAATTGTATTTTCCTGCAGTACTAGGGATTGAACCCAGGGCTTTTGTACTAGTTAAGTAGGCACTCTTCCACTTGAGCCAGCTCCCAGTTGTTTCTGCTTGAGTTTGATTTTCAGATAAGCCATCCCAGTTTCTGCTCAAGATTTCTATTGTCCTACTTTGCCTTCCTAACAGCTGCAACTCTAGGCATTCTCTACCCAGATCTTCATTATTTCTAATTAGTATCAGCATTGGTCAGATGTATTGGTTTGTTTTTATTAAAAATCCTATCTGAATGAGTATTTATCATTTTTCACTTACTCAAAAACTGTAAGAATTTAAAAAGCCCCCTACGCTTATTCAGGAAATTTATTATGAATCAAAGGCAAAAGTATAATTTTTCCATGGAATGTTGTCATTCTATAGAGTCATTTAAAAATGTACCTTCACTAATGCTGTTGCTTGTCTTTCAGAATTCTTCTCACAATTTCTGTATGAGTAGCATCACGTCTCAGAGCTACATGTTTATGACTCTTCAACTGCTCTTCTGTCTAGTTTGCTTTAGAAAGCATATGAAAGAGACTGTAGTTCTATGATTTTGTGGTGGCATTTTACAATATTACTCTTAAGCTGCACTTTATAGCTGACCTTTGCAATACCCTTAACTCTACTTCATGGAGAGGAATTTACAAACATACATGTACACACGTAAAGAAATGAACTATACAACTTGGGGGAGGGGGAGGAGAATCGGAGGGGAAAAACTAGGAGAGAACTAGGAGTAGGTAACACTGTTCAATAGGAAATGCACTCATTTACCTGACTTACAATTACCTGTAATGCCTTTGTACCTCATCTTTACAATAAAATTTGTAAAAAAAAAAAAAAAAAAAAAAGAGAGAGAGAGAGAGAGAGAGAGAGACTAAAGATCCCAGAGGAATAAAACAAGAAAATGGTCTTAGGTTAGCATGAGCTAAACTATTCTAATATAGTTGTTGGCGTGTCTGCTTTTCCCACTTTGGGATTGAACGGACACCACGAAACAGTCCATATCTCTTGGCCTGACACACTTTTCCTTTCCTTCTTTTTTCCATACTTTTTCTGGGTAGATGCTTCTTGAGCAGTCCGTGCAAAACATTTTTCTTTCATAGGTATTCATAGTATACCTCGTATATATGAGTCAAATAGTTTTTCTTGAGATAATTAGTATTAGCTGATGTGTCATCACATATTAGAAGTTCCTTGCTTATTACTTTGATTAGCAAGTTTAGATAATGAGATATTTTATATGTCTGAATATTCCAGAAAGCTCACTAACATATAGCTACTGTCTTAACATCTCTAATATTAATTTCACATATGTATATATGACATATATAGTTTGTTTATAAAATTTCTGCCATGTACATTATGACTCACAGCATATAGAGAAGTTTTAATGTCAGCAGCTAAATTAGTTCCATAGCTCAAAGATGACATATGTAAGATAATATTTCCCACACAAGTTATATCACTAAATGATGTGCAAATTGACAGAAAACTAATGGATTCTAAAAAGACCTATTTGTAACATAACGGGAACAATATAGACTGTTTGTCCTTTAAACAAAACTGTGTCCACATTTTCAAATTATATTTTGTGAACTTATTTATTATTAATTTCTTTTTTTTAATGTGTGTGCCAGTCCTGGGTGGGGCTTGTACTCGGGGCCTGGGTACTATCTCTGTGTTTTGTTGATGTTGCTATTATCACTCAAGCTCTATTACTTGAGTCATGTGTCTACTTTTGTTTCTTTTGGTAGTTTATTAGAGATAAGAGTCTCATAGACTTTCTTGCCCAGGCTGGCTTTGAACAGCAATACTCAGATCTCAGCCTCTTGAGTAGCTAGAATTACAGGCGTGAGCCACTGGTGCGTGGCTATAATTAAGTTCTTGACATGTATCTGGTTTAGTTGTTTGTAGTTTTTTTTTTTTAAGATTTGTACAAAAAACTAAAGAAGATAAGTGCAACACACAAAATACAGAAATATTATTTTAAAATACATTAAGTGAAACTTAAAATCTTTAGTTAAAATTGATGTCAAAAATTCATCTGGAAATAAAGATACTTAAAAGGTATCATCTCCATTTAAGATTATAATCTAATCAAGTAATCAGTAAGACTGAATTTTTTCCATGTTTTTTACTGAGTTCTCCCAACCAAGTTTTAATTTGTATGTCTACAATGAGTTAATACACTCAAAACAGTAAAATATCAAGTCAAATACACTACTGACTAGAACCACTTTTAGAATTCAAGTTTTGCAATTTTAGGATCAATAAACAAGACTCAAATTTTAATCACTATTGCAATCATGTATTCAATAGAAACTCATATAACATTTTGAGAGCTTATATTCCATTAATTCATCCCATAAACATTTACTATTTATTATGTGTAAGACCTTTCAGGTAATACAATGAAGACCAAAGCATGTGCTTTGCCCTCAAGGGGCTTACAGTCTAGTATGGAAAAAATAAACAAATGCACAAATAGCTAAAACATAAGATAGAAAGTGATGTGTCATAAGAAAAACTACGGTGATGTACATTTGAATGTATTAACTTCAGCCTAGATAGCTAGTTAAAACAGGCCAAAGGTAGTTTGAAAACTAAATGCTCAATTTAAAAAAATCTATAGATTGTTTTTTAAATCCAGTTTAAGCCATCACCCACCATTTGTTAGAAGTGCTCAACACAGAGTAACAACCCGCTAGCAACACTATGTTACCACTGCTTGTAAGTAGATATAAATGGAATAATATAATCATTTAACTGTAATCAAGGTTAAAATAAATTGCCTAAAATGCTTATGACACATTCCTTTCTGGCACAGAAATTAGCTCAGACATATTAAAATGATGAAGAATTCCTCCTCGATGGCTCAAGTGTGCTCCAAGGAAAGCTAGAAGGTTGTACAGTTAACTCCCAGGGTGTAACTCTAAACCATACAACCTACTACCTCAACCTGGATGCACACAGCTCCCAGAGTTGCTTCAAACTCCTTATCAATCTTCAGTCAGCTCTTCCAATATGGCAGCCAGTCACCCAAGGGCTTGGCTATGTTGTAGATATAATGTTCTACCATTTTACCCATACATTTTCAATGTGTCCCTTAGGATTATTCTAACATCTTGGATTTCTAGTATAGGTAACATAAAATTTCTTCTGAGGTTTCTCTTTCCATAGTTCTACTAGTAATCAATCATGTTAAAAGTCAACAGGATCCCACCTTGTTTTTGAGGGTAAACATCCTCAATAGTAATATTCAAATGTAGTTATAGTCTCTAATTTTCTTGTTGAAGTTGATAAGGTACACTAACTGGTATGCACTGACATTTCTTGAACAGGGTTTATTCATGTCTCAGGACAAGCCCTGCTCTAAAATATTCATGTGCATAAAGTACCTCACTGCACTTGGAATCAAGCTTGAATGACAGTGCTATAAATGTTTCCAAGTGGTCAACAATCAAGGCTTGCCTTGAAAGACAGAGGAGAAGGATTCATAAATACATGAAAAATAAAGGGAAATATAAATACTTCAAGTATGGAATAAGCTAGAATCTCACAGGGATCTACTGAAATATGGAACAGCATTGTGTACATGTTTAGTCAGACCACCACACTGACACAGACCCATAGAAGCGAGCTTGTGAGGTTCACCTCACCACAAGATCGGATCTACGGGTTTATGCCAACGGGCACCATCTCACAGGGGCTTCTTATGAGTGCTTTAAGACATGTGCTGTAAATGTCTACTGCAATCCAGAATTAAAAATAATATTGGTACTATTTTAGTATAAGTATTTTCAATGTTAAACTATAAGGATATATATATATATATATATATATATATATATATATATATATATCCCCAGTTGAGGATCTTGAGACATATATATGTATATATATATATGTGTGTATATATATATATATATATATATATATACATATATATATGTTAAATACAGGTTTAGGTACATGAGGATTGAAAATTAGTTTTCAACAGATTGCTTCTGTTTTGAACAACGAGTTTTAAAAGAAAAACTCCATACATGCATGCATGCATGCATGCATGCATGCATGAACCATGTGTTTGAGAGGCATGAGTCTATCATTATGTACAATTATGAGTCTATCATTAAAAAGGCTAAATTAACTATTGTTAATTTTATATTAGTTGAATTGTTTAAGCTTTTAAACATTTTAGTTACTGACTCTAATTGGTGACATTGCTAGTTTCTCACAAAACAAATAAAATCTTGTTGACTAGGCGGGGCACACAGAAAGTTACACATCCTAAATATATACATGTCAGCAGTTGGAATGAAAGTAAATGTTGCAATGTTGGAATTAGGACCAGAAAACTAAAAACAATGACACATTAACATTGTCATTATTGCTATTCTGCCCTAATATTAATATTGGGGCATATTATATATCAAAGAGGGTATCTTGTCTCTTAACATCAAATATATTAAATTCCTTTTTTTTTTAAAAAAAAAAGAAGCTATATTCCAAACAAAATAAATGTCTACATACAACTGTCATCTGGTCAACAGGTTGGGCAAAAGTAAACTGGTCTTAGTTTTGTAAAAAGCACCAGACAATAAGCAAAAGCACGAATTAGTAACACAAGGCCAGTCATGTATACTCTTTTAAGATTCTAAAAGCAACTGCAACAAAATTATTAGTTGTATAATCATTAATCCTTTCATTCACAATATTTTAGTTTTTTATAATGATATCATCATTGTGAAAAACACTAAATAGTAATTACTTCATGATTTTGTGTGTTTTGAAATAAATAAAATAAAATGCATTTCATAGATATTATACAGATGGTTTGGTATAAATTTTCATTATTATTTATAATTTTCCCATACTTGTTAAAAACTATACTAAGCTACTAATAATGTGATTATAGTAAAATATTTCAACATATATTTAGATATTTAGATGTGAACTAAAGGGAAACATTGATTTAAGGTTTTATCCCTGGAAGAATGTAAGTTTGGGTTTTGTAATCTTATGAAATGGTGGAAAAAAATAGAATTTAAGGGGCACAATTACATACTTTTTTCTAGGTTTCAAATCCTTTATATGATAGAACAAATGAAAAATGTAATTTTTCTTTCATTAAATAGCTTTCTAGTCAACCATTATTGCATCTGTTATATGAATGGACAGATACAGATACATATTCAAAGTGATACAAATTGAACATTGATCACAAAATCAGGCCATAAACATGCACAAAGCCAGATAAGATTATAAATTCTCAATTCAAAACCATCATTGAAAAATCCCAATGCCACATTTATAAGGAATATGAAAAGACTTCTTATAAATCAACACAGTACCACGAATTTGGATCTTTTTTTTAAAGCATATATTACTGGCTCTTTTGTTTTTTATTTTTACCTGAGATGATTTTCTGCTAAGATCACTTTTCTTCACTTCTCACATCCACGTTAGGAGTTTCCCCTAAAACAATCACAAAAGAAGAAATATCAGAGCACTGCTGTCTAGAAAGAGCATCTGAGTGGATGAATGGTGGAAATGAAGGTAGACAATTGAGAAGAAAACACAATTATCAAAAGTATTTTTTAAAAAGGCTTCGAAGACTCATAAGGCCCCACCCCAGCCTACTCATATGACATGTAATATGGTTTCATAGTTTGCATTTATGGGCTCATTTTGGTTGGTGTTGTTTTTCACAGTAACAGTTTTGAAAGTGAAAGGAGATGGCTGTTAAAAGAAGCGACTAGGATTTTCACAATGAAGTAGTGAGTGCTGAAAAGGAGCTTTGGATTTGGCATGGAGCTTAATAAGATAATTAAGAGTGTAGAGATTAATGGCTCCTAAAAATAACATTTAAAATAAATGTTTTTTTAACTAAAGGATCTTGAAACATGAAAACAGGTTTATCAATATTAATTAAGCCTTTGAAAGTTGGCTTTCCATTAGCTGAGGCAGAATGGAAGAACAAGAGCAATTTCGTAAATAATTAGTGAACAGTAACCAACAAACCTGATAAAAAAAATTTATTTAAATGTTGTCAGTATATAAGTTTTTGTAATTTCCCATACTTCTTTGTAGAGTAACAAAGAAGAAACAGAATTACTGAGTTCCATAATATGTCTTTGTTTTCCTTTCATAGTTTTAGTACAACATATACAATTTTAAAAATGTAAGTTTGTTTAAGATTTATTTTTCTATTGGAAAAATATTTGAACATCAGTTTCTCATATGAAAATTTTACATTTCATTGATGTGTACTTCAAAAGCGCTTTCTTTTTAAAAATGATTTTCACACATTTTTAGAAACATGTTTTATTATAATTAAAAGAAGTGTGATGCATTTGCTAATCCTTTCACGTGGAACCAAGCAAAAATATGTTTTGTTCTAAAATGCTTAAATTGCTTAACAATTTGCTTCAACCAACAGGCAAAATAATTAGACTGCACTTAGTTTATCTGCTGAGCCAATACATTGCTTTGAACTTAAAACTAGTCTGTATGTACTTTTTCCACTAAAATACTTAATAGAATTTTCCAGCCCTCTTTGCAACTGCTGGAGGACAAATACTTCTTTTAAAATGTACTTAGCAACTGAGAAGATGATTTTTTCATTCCTGTTTCTATACTATGGAAATCTTTGTAAATAATTTAAATATAACTTCTCCAAACTATTTTTATTTATCATTACTTGAATATGTAGTCCTTCAGAAGTCCAAAAAAGTTCCTTGTTTCCCATTTTAAACTATAAGTCACATGAAAGACTTTTACTTTCATTACCAATAAGGATAAAATTCTCACTTCTATAACAAAAAGTAATATTGGACACAAAAATAACCACAGATAACACATATTAATGTCTAAAATGCTACTGGACAGGAAAAGTAAAGGTACATTTCTATAGAGATTTTCCTGCTTCTATTTTACTTTCTATTCGACTCAGGAGGAAAGCAAGAAAGCAAAAAGGAAAAAGTTTGAAGGGGATGAGGAGTTAAGCAAGAGTAAATTGAAAGGACTTAGTTTTATCTAACAGTAGGCTTTAAGAAAAACCAAAACCATAACAACAACAACAAAAAGTTATACCTGGTCTGAAAGGTGCGATTTCACCAAGTGCAATGTTTTGCTAATAATGCCATTTGCTTTTGAAATCATAAAAATATAGAAGGCTCATTTGGTTATGCTGCCTTCAAAAAGCTGCTTTACAAAGCCCGAAGTCTCTGGAGTTAAGACAAGCCAATGTTAGCTTTTTTGTTTTGTTTTGTTTTGTTTGTTTGTTTTGGATTTTTGTTTCTTTTTATATTTGTTTTTGAGCAGGAGCCCTCTCACTCTGTTTCTCTCTCTTGTTCTTGCCCTCTCTCAAAACTCTTGCATGGAGTAAGGCAAATTCAGGTATTATTATTTTTGTCTTCTTCAAGGCTGCTGCTATTTCTGAGAAGAGAAGGACCAGAGTGCTTGTCGGCATCTTCGTCCTTCATGGTATTCCAGGCACACAGCCCTGCGCAGAAGCTCACCAATCCTTGCCGTCCCTGGCAGAGAGAGGTAGAAGGTGCGAGAGACCAGGAATCCTTCCGGGCTGTGCTCTGCACACGTTTGTCTCCTGAACCAAAGGGGTGAAAAGGCAGGAGACCAGTTTGCTACACGGCTGCAATGATCTTCTACTCACTGCTGCTGTCGTCCTTTTTTTTTTTTTCCCAGTTCAAATGCCTGCTCACTATCATCCAAAATAAATAAATAAATACAGAATAGCCAACTACTTGCCTTCTCCAAGCAGGCAGAAAGAGTACGAACATTAAAAAAAATCAGTCAGAAAAAGCAGAACCAAAACCAAAGGACAGCAAAAAGAAAACCAATCAAACCCAAGTGGGGAAAAGCCCAGAGCACATCCAATTTTAGGATTCACTAGTTGCCTTATTACTATTATTATTAATATTATTTTCCTTTTCCTCCTCCCTTTCCTCCCTCCCTCTCCTCTCCTCTCCTCTCTCTTCCTCTCTTTCTCTTTCTCTCTCTCCTCTCTCTCTTTCTCTCTCTGTCTGTCTGTCTCTCTCTTTCTCTCTCTCTCCCTCTCAGAGATAAGCAGCAAAATTTATCAGGCGTGAAAGGGACAGCCTCCTGGTGGCCTGCCAAAAACCCAGAATAAAGGCGAAGTTGTGCTTCAAAGCTCAGTTGCTTGCTGAGTCTGGCTAAAGTCAAGTATTAAGATCCACCATTTTCAGAGCCATGCTAGCAAAAGAAGAAACAAGACAGGACCGTTTGCTGCTTTCCAAGTCTCCGTTGGCACCATCACAAAATCTCAGTCGTAAGGTCACATGATTCTCTGCCAAATGTAGAGTGCATTCCCATCAACCATTCTGCTGATACTGCGAAGGCAGCTATTGTCTCGTTTAGACCCAAAGTTCAGCCCACTCTTCATTGAATTAGCTGGAGAAAAAAAAAAGCATCACCTTTGGGGGCTGGGAGTCATGGAAACGTCTACCTGGCAAGCTGCCCACTTTTTCTGCCCATCAACCAGAGATGGAATTGTGCTGCCTAACGCAATGATGACTTGGAATGTTAAGAGTCGTCCAAAGTGAATCTGATTCTTGCAACGCCTGTTTCATTTGCACAGAAAACTCTGGCTTCTTGTAGTTAAAAGGGGAGGGGGGGAAGGATAAAAATCTTTCAAACTAAAAGTAGCAAATCAAGGTCTGAACATGCCTGTTCTGCAACTTTATTTCTCAACACACCCAAACGGTTCTCAAATGAAAAGGCTGAATTCAGCCCTGCAACTTTCCTCCTTCCTCTGTCTCCTTTTCCTTACAAGTGAATGTAACAAGCCAAGGACATTTGTTTTAATCTCTCACTTTAAGATTACATATATTATATATAATATATGTATATTCATATATATGTGAGTTTTTTCCCTTGCTTCTGGCACCGATTTTGCCACAATATCCACTAGCAAGAGTTAGGATGCATTATTCCTGCAATCGCCAACAAAGTGGTCCCCTGAGAGAAATTTTATTCTTCCACCCTGCAACCCTGCAACTGGGTCCTGTGGTAATCCGCATAGGCACCTAGCACAGCTGCTGTGCAAGTTTGCTGAGATTGACACATGTGAGCAGTGTTCTTTCTGTCCCTTCCCTGTCTACAGTCTGCCTGTGTGGCATGAAAGATGGCTCTGAAAGATGCAGGGAGTATACCAACAGTTCTGAGGCAAGCAAATAAAATAGTTGCCCCTCCCCAGTGAGTTTCCATTCCAGCATGCCATGAGAAGTTCCCATGTGCAAACATTTCCGTACTTCTAACAAAAGTGGAGTGAATTAAATCTTTCACAATTTCCTTGAGCAGAATCTAATGCCAAGTAGCAAAGCAAGCGTTGTTAGTATTTAAGGCAAGCATACTGAGTAGTGCTAAAAAGAAGCATGTTTTCATACTTAATTTTTTTAAAAAAAGCCTTTTGTTTTAGTGATTGGATATTCTCTATTTAAAGTACAACTGTGTTTGGGAGAAAAGAATCTAAACTTATGTCTAGTGTTGCTTTACAATGATGGATTAATGTCACTGTCGCCAGTGACTTGCCCAATAAAACTATCAAAAATTTCAGATATCGAGGAAACAACACCCAATATGGTTTGTGGTCTTTTCAGCGGCATCGCCATCAGACCTAGAGTGGCAGGAGTGGGTGTGTATGTGCCTACACATGTACGGGAACGTTTATGATATTCTCCCCCTTTGCATTTTAAAATAGACACAATTGTACATCATAAAACCTAGCCTTACATCTGTGCTGAAATTTAAAATGGCTTTCTTTCTGGATCGAAAAATCCTAGGCAAAATTTTTGCTGGTGTCCCAACCATGTGAATAAGGCATGGCGATGAATTAAGCATGACAGATACAAATGCCCTGTACTTCAGCACAGCACAAAAGAAAGTAAGTAACCCACTCATAAAAAGAGAAATTTAAATTTCCAGTATCTATTCACTTATTCAACAGATATTAAGGGCCATTATGTGGTGAGTCTTGTGATAGGCACAGGGGAATAGCAATGAACCAAATGGATAAGACTCCCATGGGGAAGTCATTCAGTAACTACTTTTAAGTGAGAAAAGCTCACTGCTAAACTGAAGCCTTGCAGGCCCTAAAAGAATATTTATTGAAGAGAAAGTCATCATGAACCAAAGTAGGAGAAACTACAAACATGGAAATGAAATGGATGTTAAAGTATAAATTATAGATGGAGATGCTTTCTCTAAATTTTCCCTTAGAAATATAAAAAAATCACCAATTCATTTTTAATGATCCTGATTAATTTCTTTCAAGAGACTAATATGAAAATTATGTGTTGTCCTTTTAATGTAAAAATTAACTGAAAAAAGAGAGAAATAAACAGGAAACTTGCTTTCAAGGGGATTGAATAGACACACTTTTCTTAATGCTCTTGCTAGATTCTAATATCTCTGGATATGTTATTTAAAACACATGTACGGAAAAAGAATGACAAACAAATTAGGGACTATAGGACCTAAGAAATGGCAAGTTGGTGAAATTCTTCATTTTCCTTTTGCCACATATATTTAATAACCTGAGCTAACAACACTATAACCCAGAAATGCCAATAGGTACAGAAGAAAACAATCACAGCTTACCACAAAAGCTTGTTCTCTTTAGCCAAGGAACCAAGAAAGTGGCTTTCCAGATGGAAAGCATTGGGACAATATCATATTTCTCTATCAAAATCCAGAGAATACATTACAATCCCATCCAACCCAAAGCTGAAAATGTCAAATGGGGAGCCTAGGTACTGTCTCTTGTCAAGCTAAAGCAGTGTCCAATTCTGCCCCACCTTCCATTCCCAAGAATGGTAGCGATAAGTACAAGTAGGTTAGCAGGAGGTCATTTCTGATATCCAGTGAAGTAAGTTAACAAGTTCTCTCTCTTCCTATGCAATGTCAACAAAGTCTACACAGACAGCTTGCTTTTCACTATTCAATCCAATAATGATGATGCAACCTAGAAAATAGCAGAGATTTTCATTTGCTGTGTACCTGATCTCAATTCATGGATAGCAAAATATACAGGTTTAAAGCACAAGAAGGAAGTCTATATCTATATCTATATCATCCAAATATTAATCAAAAGAAATAAGAATAGCATTATTATAATGTAAAATGGAATGTTGGGATTAAGAGATATCATATCAAGATTAAAGAATCCAGTAACAACACCAAAAGCAGCAATTGTGTATGTATATGCAATAAACAAAGACCTGAAAAATAGTAGAGTAAAAGCTAATATAACAGAGAAGGATAAAGGATTAGTTCACAATTATAGCTGTTTTCCCAACAAACCTTTGTTAATAATAGATTTAAAAAAAAAATTAGTAAGGATATCAAGCTCTGCAAATAATCAACCAGCAAGATCTTAGTGACTGTTTTAAAATACTCTACCAAAAGGCACCAGAAAAATAAGTCCGATTATCCTACTACACATAATTAGAAACATTTTTGTGGGCTGGGAAGGTGGCTCAGTGGTAGAGTGCTTGCCTTGCATGCATGAGGCCCTGGGTTCGATTTCTCAGCACCACAAAAGCAGGAAAAAAAAGCCAGAAGTGGTGCTGTGGCTCAAGGGGTAGAGCGCTAGCCTTGAGCTGAAGAGCTGAGGGACAGCGCCCAGGCCCAGAGTTCAGGTCTCACAACCGGCAAAAAAAAAGAGAAAGAAACATTCTTAATTGAAAATGAACTTATTAAAATGTATATCTTCAAAGATGTGAATTGGTTGATTTAGTCTATTTACTTGTTTGCTTGTGTTGAGATGGGGTCCTCTGTCACTTGAATGCTGGAGTATCATGGCCATCTCATGCAAGGGTATTTTTCATAACTCCATAGTCAAAGTAGAATTAATGATCAGAAAGATACTTTAAACAAATCAATACATTTCAACAAAAGAAATCATGGATTTGATAGAAAAATCTCCAGTAAAAAATATTTAACATATTGGGATGAATCAAAAAGAGGTTACAGGTATGGCTGTGTTCAGAGGGAAATTAATAGCATGCAAGCCAGATATTTAAAAAGAGAAATCTCAAACATATAACCAAAGTGCTAGCCTCAAAAATCAAAAGTAGTAAGAGTAAAAATAAAACTAATGGTGAAGAAGAAGAAGGAGGAGGAGGTGCAGAAGCAGGAGAAGGAGGAGGAGGGAGAGGAGGAGGAGGAGGAGGAGGAGGAGGGGGAGGAGGAGGAGGAGGGGGAGGAGGGGGGGAGGAGGAGGAGGAGGAGGAGGAGGAGGAGGAGGAGGAGGAGAGGCAGCGGCGGAGGCAGCAGCAGAGGAGGAGGAGAAAAGAGCCCAAACAAATAAAATGTAAAAATAGAGAAAAATAAAAAAACTAGAGAAAATCAATGATTCACTGGTTTGGTTATTCGATAATATTAACAAAATTAAATCCTGCAAGACTGGCAATATAAAACACACAATCAACATTATGAATATGATAATTAAAACATGGCATCATTACAGACACTGCAGATATGAGAAGATATAAAATCACAGTCAACATAAATTAGACATCTTTGTTAAAATGGATTAACACTTCAAAACATAGCCTACTGTAATTCACCCAAAATGAAATGTTTATTAAAATAGCCCTATCATATTGAGGAAATTAAATGTATAATTTAATAATTCCCTTCAAAAGAAGGCTTGGACATAGTTTCATTGGAAAATTCTAGCATACATTTAACACTAATTCAATCTAATCTTTTTGAAAATTAGAAAACAATGTCAATTGACACAGAAAATAGTCTGGTAAAATTCAGCATCTATTCATGATTTTAAAACACTCAGACAACTAAGGAGAGAGGAGACCCTTTTCAACTTCTTATAGCAACCCCTTCTGCAAAAAATAAGACAGCAACTCCAAATAAACATTGTAGTTAATATTATCCCTATACTCTCTTCCTCAAGATCAAAAAGATCAAGACAAGATACAAAAGACAAGATAGCCCACTCTGAGTCACCCTTATTCAGTAGAGTGCTAAGAGTCCCAGACATAGAAAGGAACACGGAAAGTGTGAAAGGGAGGGAAGGGGGAGAGGGAGAGAAGGAAAGAAGGAGCATGAGAGAAAGTAAGAGAACACGGTTTAACATCAGTCAAAAAATGGATGTAAATATAGACCTTAAAAAGAAGCATGAAGAAGCCTTGTATGTTGAAAAGTGCGAAATAATGTGGAGAACTCTAATGATCTGCAAGTCTCAACATATTCAGGAATTTCAAGTCTTAGCATGTTAAACATGTCATTTCTCCCAAGCTGATACACAAGTTTCATGCCATTCCTACCAAAAACTCAGTAAGATTTTTTTTTAATTTTAAAATGTAGTACTTTATATGAAATCGCATAGAAACTAGAATGTCTAAAGCAATTTAGAGGGGGGAAAATATATCATAGGAAGAATTAGTCTATCTGATTTCAGTACTGATTATATTGCTATCATACAGTTTCTGGGTATACTACATAATGCAAAAGTAATAATAAATGTAATAATCAGATATCTTTTGACACTAGTGAAGACTGTAGATGAATAGATATATCAATGAATGGAATAGAACAAGGGGTCTAGGAATAAACTCACACATACATAATTGCCCAACTGATTTTTGATCAAGTTCAAGCCTATTCAGCAAATAAGAATAGTTCCATTAATGTATTCATTACCTTACTGATGTAACTGTAACCTCTCTACAGCATCTTTACAAGAAAATAATATTTTAAAAAATTAAAAAAGAATAGTAACAGACATCCACAGGCAAAAGAAAAAAAGAAAAGAGACAAAGCAGAGAAAGAGAAATTTTTGACCCATTTCTTACCCCTATATTTAATTCAAAGTGAATCAAAGATTTAAATTTAAGACATGAGACTATAAAAATTTTAGAAAATGACATACGACAAAGTCTAACATTTTTGGTCCCTAAAAAGTCCACTAAGTGATTAAGAATATAAGCAATAGATTGGGAGAAAATATTTCAACCCCCCTATTACACTGGCTAGTATCCAGAAAATATAAAGGTATCTCATAACTCGATTTAAAAAAATCAAATATACTAGTTATTGCAAATAAGGGAAACCATGGGACCTAAGTTTCTTTGGGCCTGGCTTACTTCACTTAATATAATTTTTTCCAAATCTTTCCATTTCCTAACAAATGGGGCAATGTCATTCTTTCTGATGGAGGCATAGAATTCCATTGTGTATATATACCACATTTTCTTGATCCATTCAGCTACTGAGGGACATCTGGGTTGGTTCCATAACTTAGCTATGGTAAGTAATGATGCAATAAACATAGGTGTGCTGGTATCTTTAGTATGGTCTTGTTTGTGATCATTTGGGTAAATGCCCAAAAGTGGGATTGCTGGGTCATAGGGGAGCTCTATGTGGAGTCTTTTGAGGAACCTCCATATTGCTTTCCAGAATGGTTGAACAAATTTACACTCCCACCAACAATGCAATAAGGTTCCCTTCTGTCCACATCCCCTCCAGCAGCTGTTGTTATTAGAGTTCTTGATTATAGCCATTCTAACTGGGGTGAAGCGGTATCTCAATGTTGTTTTGATTTGCATTTCTTTTATGGCTAGGGAGGTTGAGCATTTCTTCATGTGTCTATTGTCCATCCTTCTTTCCTCTTCGAAAATGAACCCCAAGATAAGGACTCAAATGGTTTTTCTTTCTTGCTATTGTTTCTAACATATTTATAATATAATTTCTTTGTTGCTTTGTATGTCCCTCCCCCACGGTATATCCCCTGTTTTCACTGTATTTGATGTTGGTATAAAGTGGGGAGGGGAAGGGAAAAAACAAATTGTTTAAATAGGGATACAGGTGGACCCATTGCAACAATGAGATGTACAAGATGTTATGTCGAAAAACGAACTTCACAACTTTGGCGCGGGACGGGGGCGGTTGGAGGGGAGGGGGAGATGGGAAGGGATGGGAAGGGGCAACAAAAGAGGAAGCAACAATGCTTGATCAGAAATGTACTCATTACCTTGCTCATGTAATTGTAACCCCTCTATACAGTATTTTCACAATACAAAAGTGTAAAAAAATTAAATAATCCAAAAGGACAGTGAGAAAAAGAAACGAGGAGACATTACATCCTAAAGGATAAACAGATATCAAATAAATACATTGAAGAATTTTCAACATCATTAAGCATTAGGGAAAAGGAAAATTAAAACCACAATTCAATTGTATTACATCATTATTATACAGCTCAAAAATTAAACAAAACACACAGCAACAATTCTAAATGTCATTCTGGAAATGATGTTTAATAATTTTTATTATAGCACTGGGGACTTTACTTCTGCCCTACACTTGCTAACTGGCACTCTATCACTGCAACGACACTCCAGCACTGTTTGTCTTGGTTTTTTTCTAAGTAGAGTCTCATTTTGTGCAATCTTCCTACTTGTGCTTTTCCATATTACTAGGGAGGACAGGCACCCGCCACTTAGCCCAGCCACTGATTGATAAAATGTCTTGAAAACTTGTCATGCCTCATTTTGGGCAAGCCTCAACCTACAATCCCTAAATCCAAAGTAGCTAAGATTATAAACTCAATTCTTCTAAAGGCCTCTCATTATTTGCCATGTGATTTACCCATATGACTCCTTGGAATTTATTACAAAGTAGTGAAAATTTATGTGCATACCAAATCTGAATGCTTATAAAGCTTTAATCACAATAGTAAAAAAGAAAAAAAAAAACCCTGGGAAGAACACAGTTGTCCTTCAACTGGAGAAAGGTTAAATAAACTGTAGTATATCCACATAGTGGAATACTGTTCATCAATAATGAGAAAGAATCCACTGAAATATTCAACACTCTGGAGGATTTTTTTATCAGAAATATTTTTTTAAGCCACAGAAGTAGAAAGCACAAACTTTTTAAAATTGTAAAGGCAGGGACAGGAGTGGGGGGAAAGTTTGTGTGATTATAAAATGGCGTCATTAAGGACTAGTAGCATGCTTAAATGGCAAAGGATGAGAAAGCTCAGAGCCCTGAGTTCAAACTCCAGTATTGCCAAAAAATAAAAATAAAGAAAAAAAACCAAAAAGAGCAAACGTGAGGAATACTTATGGTGCTGGATTTTTTTTAGTTGCTTGTTCTTTTCTTTTCATTTTATTGTCAAGGTAATGTACAGATGGGGTTATAGTTCCATACATAGGTTAGTGAGTACATTTGTTGTCAAACTTGTTACTCCCTTCCTCATTTTTCTCCCACTTTCCTTCTCCCCCAATATGTTGACCATATCTTGATTGTAATGTTTTAACCAAGGTTCTAGTTATTAACATTGGGGATAGTTGGATAAATTAGAACATATGGTACTACTCTTTTTTCATTGCTTACAACTGTACATCTAATTTTTTACATACAGATAACTGCTTTTTGTCATTATTTCGTCTGCTTATATTATTATGAAGAAAAAGGAAAACTGAAAGGCCTGAGATGCCCACTGGCTCACTTAAATTTAAGTTACAGAGTAGTTTTAAGGAAGCATTAGGAATTTTCAAAATCAGAAACCAGAAAACTTATTTAAGGAGCTGGATAGGGAATGTCTCTCATGTTACATGGTATCTGTCTCCACTGCTCAACTCTGGTGTTGAAACTTAAATCTCATTAGCAATATACAACTGAAAGAGTGTGACAAGGTTCTTATAGACATTTACTTACGGACAACAAATTGTAACTTCATCAGTTTCCACTTATGTGAAATCATCATTATTTTTCAAGAATATTTTTAATGAATAGACTATACAAACCCAAGACCCTGAATATGTCTTCTGGGATGTAGTTTGCTGATTCCTGAGTAACACTAAAATTGGGTGAAATTATGTCTCCAAAGACTACCTTTAGTTTTAAATTTAATTTTAAATTGAGAAATAATGCTGCATTTGAAAGGGTCTCTCTGAAGCATGTCTTGGTAATAATTAAAAGAAGAAATTAAAGGAAACAAAGTGGTTAAAAATACATCCTTATTTGGACCAGAAGCTTTAAACATACAACCACATAAACACACACACAAACATACACATACACATCCCTCCCTCCACAGAAGATGGTGGACATCTGAGTAATGATGGCTAGAACAACACAGATAACATGGAAATCAGGGAAATATAGCTGGTTACAATAATACAGAGCATGAAGTTAAACCACTTGCCATGTGCAAACTAAAACCATGTTAATCCTCAAGTGAAATTCACAAGCAGAATGTAGCTGAGTCAAGTAAAGGTTAGTAACTCATATTTTTGAAGTCATAGCTCTCAATGTTTTCATAAACATAGTACAGTTGGCTTGTAAAGGATTTATATGTTTCCAAAAAATACATTTTTTCCGGAAGTTATGATTCAAGACATATATAAAAGAACTTTTTAAATTTAATTTTATTGTAACCATAATATACAGAGGGGTTACACTTACATATGTAAGGTAATGAGTGTATTTCTTGTCCAGCATTGTTATCTCCTTTCCCATTTTCCTCTCATTTTCCCTCTCCCCTCCACTCCCTTCCCCAAGTTGTAAAGTTCATTTCCAACATAGTGTCTTGTGAGTATCACCCTTTGATCTTTGTCTCACTATTTTTTGTTGCCTTTCCCTTCCCTAATTCAGATAAACACAGGGTACCAAAATTAAAGAAACAAAACAGTGATAAGGGGATAAACCAAAGGAAAAAGCAATTACTTCACACAGTATATTAAAAACAACAACAACAAAGAAACTCTCTTGTTTCCTTATCTTGGAAATCATTTCGATTAGCATCATTTTAAATGGTCATATACATAAACTATTGAAGTACTGTGATCCACTGCTAAGACTATCCTGGACATACACTAATTATTACAAATAAGGGAAACCATGGAGCCTATGTTTCTTGGGGGCTGGCTTACTTCACTTAATGACTTTTTCCAAGTCTTTCCATTTCCTTACATATGGGATGATGTCATTCTTTCTGATGGAAGCATCCTATCAATGAACATTCTACAGTCTTCCGGAAATTGTATCTTTGGATTTCTTTAGAAAGTTAGAATGACTAGACACATACTTTTTCCCCCAATTAACTGACTTCAAATAATGTAGGAAATTAAATTGCTCATTATTTTCTCTTTTATCAGCAATTAAAATCCAAGACTCATTAAGAAATCATGACTATCATTTTTCCAAAGGAAAAGATCTGATGAAAGACTTTAATTGAATGCCAACTCTTTTACCAAAGTAAAATGAGGTTTTGTTACTACTAACACAAGTTCATATGTTCACTTAAAATGTCATCCTCAACTTTTTTCAGTAGACATGAGATAACATCAAGACTTGTATGCACAGTGCTGAGCAATTTATATGTATGGATTCAATAAATGAATATAAAATTATCCTAATCCTATCTATATGAGCTTAAATAACTTCATATATGTACAGATATCTTTGCTAATGTAGCCAAATTCATTGGGAAACAAGGTGTTAACTTATCTGCGTAGTAATACTGATGTTCTAAATGGCTTGGGGTTCTAATCATTACTATGGAGTCATAAATTAAAATGTCAATGTTTTTGTTTTTCCAAAAGGGGGAAGCAATACATGATTCTTAATATAAGTGTTTCATTCAATAACTTTCAAGTAGTGCCTCTAGAGATTTAGGATTTAAACAATTAAATGTTTAAATTATATATTAAAATCAATTTGAATAATTAGCTGATTCCTTTAGGATTTGGATGGCTTAAGAATTTGGGTTATGAAGGTTACCCCTGTGAGACAAAGGAGGATTGCAATGGTGTGAAATAAATTGAATAGTTATTTTTGTATATGTTTTTATTGTAAAAATGCTGTACAGAGGAGTTACAGTTATATGAATAAGGTAATGAGTACATTTCCTATTGAGCATGGTTACCTCCTCCTTTGTTTTTCCCCTACCATCCCTTCCCTCCCCACTTCCCCAACTCCTCCTCAATCAGTTATTTATAAAACATCAAACTAATACATTCAAAGTATATATTTTATTTTTTCTATGAGTATTTATAGGTTTTACTACTATATCACATTAAAAGAGATAAATCATGTCAAATTTAAAGTTAATAAAATTAGGTACAGATGTTATAGACTAATAAAACTGTCTTCAGTTTTATTAATTTGACTTTGTTTAAGAAGAACACTATGTTAACTATGCATGGTGTTTTATTTCCTTGTTCCCATCCTTAAATGAGACTTACACATTAAGCATGACAGTCTTAGAAACCTGGCATCTTTCTTTATTATACGAAATTATGTCCTTTGTCTTAAGTGATTTCAGGTTCCATAAGGAATGGAGGGTTATAAAAATCTCCAATTACTAAAATGGAAGATTTTTATTACTAGTTAAGTATCAAAGTCATAAATATATAAGATGTTCTCTTCTCTTAACAGCTTCAGCAGTATTCCTTGACTTGATATCTAAATGTACATATAATCACAACTTCACCATCTGAAATTAGTTCTGTCTTTGGAAAGAAATAGCCAGTGGGCCAAGCCAAACATCAATACCAAATCTAAGACAATAATTTAGAAGAAAGTCATTTCTTACTATCCATTGAGGATCAATTCTAAGACCGCCTTGAAAATCTACAAATGTTTTGTGTCTTAAGAAAAATAGTGTAGAAAGCTGAGTGTGGTTATATATGACTGTAGATCTAGTACTTAGGGAACTGAGGCTGGAGAACTGTATGTGTTTAAAGCCAGTCTTGGGCTACATAGTGAAATCCTATGCTAAGGAAAACTGAATGAAAAAGAGAAGTGTGTGATTTACTTATAACACACACATTTCGTGTTATACTTTAGATCATCTCTAATGCCTAATGCAATGTAAATGTTATAAGACAGGTGTTCTACTGAATTGCCTAGAGAATAATGGGGAAAATGGCAGCATGTGTGCAGTCAAATATAATTTTTCTTAACAAATGTTCACAGTTAAAAGTTTGTTTGAATGGTATATGTAGAATTTATGGGTTCAGAGTGTTGAATATATTTCTGAGATGTGCATGAGTCTTAGAATGGAGAACACCTGCTAATTATTCCTTCTTAGTGACTGGATTATTTCATAGGAGTGTATCTCACCAATCAAATGAGTATCCTTAAAAAGAGTCTAAGTATAATGCAGGATGCTATAAAGAATCAACAAAGCAAGAATGGTTGATTAATGACATCCAAAAAGATAGAGGGAGTCACTTTAGAATCTTCTAAAGTGTTGGAAAGCTCAACTAAAGGACTGCTCACATTTGCTTCCATCTCCCCAGACTTTCTACCTCTGTTCTCAAAAGGATACAGCTAATGATATTTTTGAGAAGACATATGTGTGTGTGTGTGTGTGTGTGTGTGTGTGTGTGTGGTGTTGGTCCAGGGGCTTGAACTCAGGGCTTGGACACTATCCCTAAGCTTTTTCACTCAAGGCTCTACTCCTTGAGCCACACCACCACTTCAGAATTTTTGGTGGCAAATTGGAGATAAAAGTCTCCCAGACTTTCCTGCTTGGGCTGGTTTGAACTATGATGCTCAATTCTCACTTTCATAAATAGCAAGGATTACAGGCATGACTTACCAGAGTCAAGCCAAAGACACTTATTTTAGATGAGTGACAAAGCATACACAACATTCCCATGAATTTGTAGCTATGCTAGTGTCATCTGTCCACCACGTTTGTACTTCTCACAAGCATGGTTGAAATGAAAAGAGGAAGAGTTAACAAAGCACACAGATTATTCACATATTGCCTTCTATAGTCAATTGTTTTATGTTTATTCTGGGTCCTCAATGAGATTTCTGGAGATTATCATGATATTGGTGTCCACAACTCTGACTATACCAAATCATCTCTGCCATATCTTTAAAGTAGCCAACTGAACATCTGTTTAGATTATGTCTGTTTCATGGGGTACAGAAGGAGTTTAATATCTATATTTTCATTCACATTTCTCTTAATCATGATAATAATATGGATGACAACCTTAAATTTTATCAAATTTTATTTCATGTGTAATGCAATCATTTTTCTATCAATTTGTTTAAGGAGGCATTTGTTTACTAAAACATCATATATCAAGGGAAGGGGTGACATAGATCAAGAAGCATTGTACTCATAACCTTTTAGAGAATTATAACTTCTTTTTACAACTACTTAATTTTTTAAAGCCTTAGGAGGAGCTTGTGGCTCAATTGGTAGAGCCCAGTCTCATTTGAGAAAGCTGAGCAGAAGCACTTACATAACCTGAGTTCAAGCCCCAGTACCAGAAAAAAAAATCATACATATAACTAAGAAAGTAGACTGGAAGCATTTTGTACTTGATTGAATTCATTTCCAGCACTTCTCTCTTCTTTGTCCTTCAATAGTTCAGCTAAAAAATATATTACAGGTGTACATCTCATATGCATTATCAATAAAGAATTAAATATGCCACAAATTTTGGATTTTGATATCCTACAAACTATACCTCTAAAGGATTTTATTCTGTGGCAAAAACATTTTAATAAAATATAGATATTTAGAGAACATTATAAAAGAGAGGGAAAGTGGGAGAAAAATGAGGGAAGGGGTAACAAGTTTGAAAAGATGTATTTATTACCTCACTTAGATAACTGTAACCCCTTTGTACATCATCTTCACAATAAAAAGAAAGCATTTCTACTAAAATAAAGAAAATGTTATCATTTTAGATAGAATTTAGATATAATTAGATTAGATTTTAGATATTAGATATAATTAGATTTTTAGATCAAATTTTCTAGATAGAATTAGTTTTCTAGAGTCTGCTATTGAAGCAAGATTTTTTTCTTTATGAATTTTTTAGAGGTCTTGCCCTTGGCGGCAGGTCTGCTTCCACTTGGCATGTCTCTGCCACATAGCATTATTATGAGTTTTGGTTTGAATTCTTAAGGATGCTTTTCTATAACCTATACAGGACTCTAGACATTCACATGCCAACAATCAGAGTAAAGAAGGACTCCCTTATGATATAGGAAAAAGGAATCCAAAGGTGTAATACCTGTGGATATTTAAAATATTATTTGTCAAAACAAATTCCAGGAATTGAAAGCACTGGTTTTGGTAGTGGTGGCAGTGGTGGTAGTATTTGCTTCTGATTCAGGGGTTGTTTTTCTTTTTGGAAGTGCAAAGGGGGAATGCAGAAAGGAAGAGTGAACAAATGCAATTGTGCTATTCAGCAATTCAGGAAATTGAACTATGTAACTTTTGAGCAGGGTCAGAAGGGGGAAACTGGGAGAAAGCAAAAGAAGGGGTGGAATTTTCCAAAAAAGAAATGTATTCAGTATCTGATTTACAAAATGGTAAGCCCTCTGTATACCACCTTAATAATAACAACAAATTTGTATTTTTAAAAATACCTGCATAGCTAAGATTACAGGAGTGAGCCACTGGCGCCTGGCTTTACTTTTAGTTATTTTTAAAACGTCAGAACTATATACTCCTTTGAAAATATTTTTTCACAAGAAGCTATCTAGCAAAATTCCCCAACAGCACTTGCTATAAAGGTCAATGATGCTACCATTATTGTCTGCTTACATGATGCTGTATTTCACATCTATATGTCAGTGAATAATTAAAAGTTAAGCAAGGTAAATATTCCTTTTCTCTCCTATAACTCAATAAACTAAAGGTCAGTGTAATTAAAATGTTTACAATAATTCTTAATATTAGCCCAAGAACTCAAGGAGCCAAGCCACTTGATTCACATCCAAGAACTAGTTCTATTTTTTTTTTTAACGTAAATCTTTGTAGGCGCCAGTGGCTCATGCCTGTAATCCTTGCTACTCAGGAAGCTGAGACCTGGAGGGATCATGGTTTGAAGCCAACTGGAGAATAAGTCTGTAAAACTCCTCCAATTAACCATTAAATATTTTGGTATATTATTCTGGTATAGAATAGTATTCAAATGGCAGTAGGCCAGCCAAGAGCAAGGAAGCCAAATGAGAGTGTAGGATCTTCACTTCAAACCTAATTATTGACCCTCCCCCACAAATACAATAAAAATAAAAATTAATAAATAAAAGTAACTTAGCTTATTGCTAATGAGAGAGGGAGGCATAAAATACAACATTATTTTTCCTGAATAATTGTAATGAACACTTAGTTTAGAATATTAGATTTTTGGGAAGTAGAGAATAAAATCTAATGAAAAGCAAAACTAAGTAGTTTTCAGTTTAATGAAATGTTGGTTATTTGTATTATTTACTTTATGCAGAGTACAGGAAGAATGTATAGAGTTCTTTGTCTTTTTAATGATGTTTGGGAAATCATTGAGCTTTTAATCAAGGTAATAAACACAGACCAAAACATGCTATTTGTGATCATTTTTATTAACAAAAGCCTCATTATAAAAAGGGGGTTAATATATATTTACTGATAAAAATTTGAACATTCATAATTAAATTTTATTCCTTTCAAATATAGTTGAATACATTTTGTCAAAACTTCTCTAAATCAAATTGAATTTGTAAAACTCAACTTCCCAGGATGGGGGGCCTTTCTAATTTTAGCTATGTGAAAGTTGGAGGTCATGATTGGAGTTCTAGGACAGGACAGGCAAAAAAGGAATCTGAGAGACTCCATCTCAATCACTGACAGGGTTTGGGGGTGTAGCCTGATAGTCCCAGTGACATGGGCCTTGGGAAGCCTATAGGAGTATATAAGCCCACACCAACTCTGTGGCAATACAGATAGAAAATAACCAGTATGAAAGGGAGTAGGAGGACCACAGCACCTGCCATGCAAGATGAGGACCTGAGTACAATCCCAAGGAGAAAGAAAAGAAACGGAAAGAAGGGAAGGTAGGAGAGAAGAGGGGGAGGAAGGTGTGTTTGATGGAATTCAAGATTCATATAAAGATGAAGAGGGGAGAGGGAAAAGGAGGGAGGAGGGGAAGAAAAAGGGGAGGGGAAGGAAGTTAACTTTGGAACAAAATACAATGGAAGGGAAAGAGGGAAGGAGGAAAGAAGGGAAGGAAGAGAGGAAGGAAGAAAAAAAGAAGGAAGGAAGGAAAGAAGGAAGGAAGGAAGGAAGGACAGGAAAGGGAAATAAGGAAAAAGATGAAGGAGAGACAGAAGAAGGAAGAAAGAGAAAGAAAGGAGGATATGGGAAGAGAAGGGAAAGGAAATGAGGAAAGAGATTAAGAAAGAAAGGAGGAAAAGACAAACAGGGAAGAGAGAAGGAAAGAAAGAAGGGAAGGAAGGAGGGAGGGAAGGAAGGAAAGAGAGAGAAAGAAAGAAAGAAAGAAAGAAAGAAAGAAAGAAAGAAAGAAAGAGAAAGAAAGAAAGAAAGAAAGAAAGAAAGAAAGAAAGAAAGAAAGAAAGAAAGAAAGAAAGACAAACAAAGGGACTGTATGAATGAATGAATGAAGGCTACGTGAATTTTGATATCTACCAACCTTGGATTTCATCAATCTCCTATTATCTGTCCAGTTAAAGAAATTGATATAAATATTTAAGTTTAAGGAGCAACTATACAGGAACTTAAATGGTTAAAAGATTTTGTGTAAACTACAATCAACATGTAATATTATTAAGAACTTTCACATAAAAAAGCCTACTTCTACTTAAGTAAAATCTTATTTATTAAAAACATGCAGTGTTGTATGATATTTCATTTTTGAAGAAGTTTAATCTTTAGTGTAACATCTTTTAAACCAAATTAGAAATCTGGAAAAGCTAAAAGAAAGCATACAATTATCCTATAAGACCACACTGACATTTACTTAAATAGTAATTATAACTTAGTCTTTTGATGGAAAATTGTGACTCTGGGGTAATTATCCGAGTTTTTTCTTCCCTAGGGGAATAAAATATTCTTTCTTCTAATCTATATTAATTCAAGATGAGTGAAAACATATGGAGTCTAGATAAAATGTGTTTGCACTTGGTGGATGTCATGAAACCTCATAGTTAGATAAGATGCCACTTTATGCCTTATGACAAGCCTGGGCATTTTAGAGTCCAAATCATGAAATTAATGTAATTAATTTAGATTGTTTTAATGACTGAGAAGCCAATTATATTCAGACAGACACTGAAGGGGAATTAAATAATATAAATGACAAAGATGAATTGATTATAGAAATCTTGAGATACGGAAGTGTATAAAAGATTAAAAAAAATCATTCCAAGAATAAGCAGAACAACAATGCTCAATAGGAAATGTACTCATTACCTTACTCATGTAACTGTAACTCCATTGTATAGTATCTTTACAATAAAAATATATATTAAAAAAGAATAAACAGAACAGAAATATTTAATGGCTTGATTTCATATGGAGAGAATTATCCAGATCTTCAAATATATTTACAGGCTCTGTAGTGATTAAATCCTTTGCTTGAAAAAATAATAAATGAATGTGTTTTACCACCTTCTTCAATTCACTGAGTTAGGAAACTTTGATGTATCCGAGTTTTTTTTATTTCAACGTGGAGAGATATTTACTCAAGATATTTCAGAAGTAGAGGAATTATCTCCTCCCATTAGAAAGTTAATTCATCTAGGACAGGAATCTATGTTTCTCTCTGTTTAAGTCAAAATCTCACTGCTGAGAACCTTGTTGAACTATGGCTTTAAAGAAGACTTCCAAAATTGATTTACCAAAAATCAGTTTCTGGTGATTACCCATCAAATCATGAGAAATGCTGAGATAAAGCCAAACATTAAGGAGCTAAATACCTAAAGATAATTGTTACATAGCGCTTAAAAGATGCACAGAACTTGTTTTTCTTTTTTGAAACAGGGTAGGTCAGTATGTCACCTATTTACGTAATATTGTTGAGTTTATCATGAGTAAGCTATATAATTAACTATTTCTGCTAAATATTTAATTTTAACATGGCTTGTCACCATGAGGTATAGATGTCTGTTAGCAAAACAGAATTATGATGGCGATCTTTATTATCAGGGTGTGGAAGACATAGAGTGCAGAAAGAAATTTGGGAGAGTCTGAGGAAAGATCGCTGTATCACAGAATTGTATTGATTCTCAATAAACTTACTACCATGTGCATGATTAACTTAAGCTTCTACAACTTTTTTTTCCTACCTTTTGTCTTATACTAGCCAGTTATTTAATTTTTTAAAGTGATACTAAGACATAGCTTAGTGAAAAAGCACATGCCTTTCACGCACAATGCCTTGGGATCTGATCTACAGCACCAAAATATTAATGAATTGATTAATTTTAAAAATTGTAAGTGAAGCAGGAGTGGCAGGTATCCTTTTTTATATTTTGATTTTTAATATATTTTTCATTTTAAATTTTAAGATTTTTTTATATATTCTGGATATAAAGTTTACACCTGATACATGATTTACAACATATTTTTCAATGTCACAGACTGACTTCTTGTATTGACTATGTCCTTTGATGTAAAACAAAAAGTTATTGTTTCTTATAGTCTCCAGTTCTTCATATTTCATTGTGTTTCTTATAGTTTCAGTACAGAAATTTTGGCCAAGTCCAATGTAGCAAACATTTTCTTTTGTTTTTGTTTTTGTTGCTGTTATTGTTTCCTTTTATTCTAAATCCAAGACTGGGACTCAAACACAGTACCTGCAGATTAAGACCTAAATAAAATACCTAAAGTTTGAAACCCTAAGAAAACAAAATGGGTTGGATTTATGGCTCAGCTGGTAGAGGGCAGGTATCCTTTTTTTAAAAAATTCCAGGAGCCTAATCTGACTGATATGTTTGTAAAAAAAAAAAAAAAAAGTCCATGCATGGATAAACTCTTTTTGTTCTTAGAGAACAGAAAGATTCTTTCTATAGGAAGTATCATGGCGCAGTAAAATCCAGCCATTGAAGAGCCTCATGCTTTCCCAGTTTGAATGGATAGGTAAATTTCTCTCATTTTTAAGTTGAGTGTTATGGACCATTTATCTGTGGGTCTAAGCTACATCTTCCAAGCTGTTTTGCAAACTCCCTCAGTAATTCTTAGTATGGCATATTCTTCAATATGTCATGTGCGGCCACAGAAGGTCTCCTGTGTGTCCTCTTGTATAGAAGTAATGTGTCTCTTCATACAGGACCATCACTAACTGCATCCAAACATATAATTAGTACAGAATCAAAATTATACTAATTAGTCCTTCCTTTTCATATCCCTCCCCTCATCCATGTATAGACATATGTCAAATGTGCTGTGGCATTTATAAGCTTTCCTGTGGATGTCTATTAGTAAATGGTTGTAGTAACGATATATTTACAATCAATTCCCTTTTTCATTGTTTCTCCTGTTTATGAAACAATTACTAAAATCATCCTACAGATCTTCACATTTCATTCAAAGCTGAATTAGAATACAAAAATTCTAATTTTCAAAATTTAAGTAGAGTTCTCATTTGGTATTTATTGGCACTTATGGGAAAAATCATTTACATAAGCAATTTTCAGGTAAACATTACATTCATATTCAGGGCAAGAGTTTTATGCCTCTGATTTAAACTACACCAATTCATATAAAATGAACATAGTTGGAATTTTAAAAACTTAATCTCAAGGCTTCATCTAAAATAGCAAGCTCATTTATGGTTTTGCTTTTAGTATGGTGTAATCTACTGTAGTCCATCATTTGTCTTTGCATTTTGATCTAGTAGTTGAAATACGCTTAATGTTTTCTTCCCAATAGTTTTCAATTTCTGAAGAATTCAGGAAAAAAAAAACTATTAAAATACTTAAGTGCTGTTGTGCCCTTTATGGACCATTTGTTATCTTTAGTGTTTGTATGAGACTGTATAACCAGAATCCACTTTTTTCTTAATGGATTCGTGTGTGTGTGTGTGTGTGTGTGTGTGTGTGTGTGTGTGTGCTTACCAGTATAAGCTCTGGAACTCAGACCTGGGTGCTATGGATTTGTGTGTGTGTGTGTGTGTGTGTGTGTGTGTGTGTGTGTGTGTGTGTGTGTGTGTGTGTGTGTGTGTGTGTATGTGTGTGTGTGTGTGTGTGTGTGTGTGTGTGTGTGTGTGTGTGTGCTTACCAGTATAAGCTCTGGAACTCAGACCTGGGTGCTATCCCTTAGCTTTTTTGCTGAAAGATAGAGTGCTACCACTTAAGCTACAATTCCACTTCTGGCTTTTTTGATGGTTAATTGGAGGTTAAGTGGAGGTAAAGTCTCACAGACTTCATGCCCAGGTTGGCTTCAAACTGTGGTCCTTTGATCTCAGCCATCTGAGTAGCTAGAATATAGCTGTGAGCCTAGCTGGAGGATTCACCTTAAAGTCCTCAACTGAGCTGTTTACAACTTTCTGTCCTCATTAGGAACAAAGAAGTCTCAATTTTTTTCTTCAGCTAAGGCAATCCCCAGAATGATGATTCTGTTTAAGTTATCAGTATATCTACAAGAAAAGCATGAAAATTAGCCCAAAGAACTAAACTCTCTTTACACTTGAAGTCTATTCCTTTCAGGTTTTGTTAGGTATTCTAAAATCAAAGATGATTAGACTACTTGTCAGGATCATACGATTTTTCTTTAGGCAAGTTCAACTTAGAAAGTGAAGTTTTACTTTTCCTCTTTTGAAAATGAAAGTGTTACATTGCCCTGAGCAAATTCCTAGAGATTTTCAAATGTAGGTCCCCAGTGTCTTTCTAAAGTAGAAGCTGTAACCACAGGTTTAAAGAGCCTGTTGTTTCATTAAATAAAACAATTTACTATTTTGCATATATCTCTGGAATTTTTCCTTGATTTATAACATATTGATAATTTAAGAAAAGCAACATAGCCCATAAATATCTATTATGTAAACAGCATTATTTTCAAAAAGCTCTAAATGGCTAAAATATACAAATAGACACCCAGAGATTTGGTATACAGATATTTAAATATCCAAAGGGAAAAATATGTAACATTCAGTTTCTTCTGGGTTGGTTATTTGGATTACTTGTTAATGTATATATCTGAGGTAATCAGATGTTACAGGACAATTAGAATGAAATTAGATATTAATGATATAATTTATGTGATATTGACCTTTGAGAGCTATTTTATATTGATTTCTTCAGTCAAAGTACTTAGTAAAAGCAATATATACAATAAAAAGATTGTACAGTGGTTACAGATCTTTGACTAACCCAATTATAAAGCAACATTGGAAATATTAAAGCAGAATATTGTTTTCCCTCTATGTTCAAACTGGGCCTCATACTTTTAACAAACATGAATGAAATTTACTTTATTTAAAAAGGTTTGTACTGTTGAATTAAATAACAGGCAGACTATATGACCTCTAAAAGTCATGAATGACCTCTAACTGGTTCACCTAGTTTGAGATAAAACTTTAGAAACAGAAAATGGACAGTTTTATGGGTTTTTTTTTTTCCTGTACCAGTACTAGTCTTGAACTCAAGGCCTGGTGCTGTCTCTTAGCGTTTTTGTTCAAGGCTAGCTCTCTCCCCCTTGAGCACCTGGACTTTTGGCTTTTGGATGGTTAATTGGAGGTAAGAGTTCACAGATGTTCCTGGCTGGACTGTCTTTTTACCTTGATCCCCAGACCTCAACCACCTGAGTAATTTAGGATTACAGGCATAAACCACTGGTGTCCAGCAGAAAATGCTCTTTTACAATTGAATAAATTAATTTTGTACCTAATGAACCTTATATAGATAGTAAATTTGTTATTTGTTTAATTTGGAATTTGTGTTCCAAAATGTACCAATTAGGAAATAAATCTTTTTTATTGTTTTATTGTAATTGTGATATATAAAGGAGTTACAGTTATACACGTCAGGTAATGAGTAGATTCCTTTTTGAACAGTATTACATCTTCCTTGGCTTTCTTTCTGTTTTCTCTCCTGTTCCTACCCACAAGTTGCATAGTTTATTTTCAACTTAGTGTCTAGTGAGTATTTGTTCACCTTTTGTCCCACCATTTCTATGTCCCCTTACCCTCCTTCAAACAGATAAACTTACATATAAGGCACAAGGCACAGACAACAAAAACAGTGACAAAGAAGAATACAAAAACAAAAATTAAAAAAGGCAAAAAACTCTTGTTTCTCTTTCGTGGAGTTCATTTCAACAAAAGTCATTTTATATAATCATATGCTCATAGTCATTACACTTTTGTGATCATCTCTTAAGAATATTCTCACTGTGGTCTTACTGTCTAGAGGATATATCATTTATAATGTTCAAGTGTATTTTCTTTGGTCTTTTACCATCCAGTGTGTTTACTTGTAGATTTATAAGTACATTCTAGGTACCACAAATGAGGGACGCATGCAAACTCTGTTTTTTTGGGTCTAGCTTACTTTGCTTAATATGATTGTTTTCCAAGTCTTTCCATTTCCTTACAAATGAGCAATATCATTCTTTTTGATGGAAGCATAGAATTCCATTTCGTAGGTAAACCACATTTTTCTCAAGCCATTTGTCTATTGAGGGGCATATCTTGGTTATGGTAAACAATGCTGCAGTGAACATGGTTGTACTGGTAGATTTACTATGGCTTGCCATAGTAAATATACCACAGTATATTGGATAAATGCCCACGAGTGGAATTGCTGGGTCACAGTGAAGCTCCATGTTTAGTCTTTTGCGGAACCTCAATACTGTTCTCCAGAGTGCTTGAACAAGTTTACAACCCCACCCATAGTGTAGTAGCATTCCCTTTTGGCCAAACTCCTTGCCTCCATCCGTTATTGTTAGTTTTCTTGATAATGACCACAATACTTCCCCAAACTATTCACAAACTCAATGCAATAGTCATCAAAATCCCAACAATATTCGTCAATGATATAGAGAATGCAATCCAAAAATTCATATAGAATAACACAAGACTCCAAATAATAAAAACAATCCCTAGAAGGAAAAACAGTGTAGGAAGAATATCAATACCAAACGTCAAATTCTATGACAAAACCATAAAAACACCTTAGTACTAGCAATAAGAATAGGCCTGAGGATCAATGGAACAGAATAGAAGAAATCCTTTGGACTTTTGCCAACTTTCTGGACGACAGCTAACCTTCCCTCCTATACATGATAAGTTGGTGCAGTTGCTTAATAGGTAGCATTAATAATATTGTTGGAAAATAAGTGCCCTTTAGGTACTAGCTATATTTTGTTTGATATATACACAGGTTTCAGTTCCAGAGCATGAAATGTGCTACTCAACCTTAGCAGCAATCTCAAAAGTGAAATATTGTTTATGACTGAGAAGGAATGAGAACATGTGACTGTTTCAGCAGATTCTACTACCACTAAGAAAACAATTCTAAGTCCAAGCTCTTAGTGAATTCCTAATATAATATATTGCTATCATTATATTGGCAGAACATTCTCGATTTATAATAGTACCTTTAACTGGGAGGTAAGGAATACATTAGTGGTGACATTTTTTTTTGGGGGGGGGGGTGGTCTGGTCATGGCCCTGAACTCTGGGCCTGGGCACTGTTCCTCAGCTCTTCAGCTCAAGGTGAGTGCTCTACCACTTGAGACACAACGCCACTTCCGGCTTTTTTTCTTTTTGCTTATGTGGTGTTGAGGAATCGAACTCAGGGCCTCAGGCATGCAAGGTAAGCGCTCTACCACTGAGCCACCTTCCCAGCCCCTTAGTGGTGACATTTTGCTCACAGAACTAAACCAACAATTGTGGTGCTACTTATAAGATTAAAACACAAATACTGAGTGTTACTGTAAATTGAATGTACCAGGTATCCTCTTCTCTTATTCCTTTCCAATTCTACCTCAAGCAAAAAAATGCTTATCGCTCACTCCATACATATATTACTGGAAATGTTTTCTATAGTCAGTCTTTCCTGATTTCAGGCTGCCTCCAGACTTTCTTCACACTCTCCAACAGTCACTAATTTAAAGTGCTGCTTTTCTGGTATTATACCTCTGCCTTGTTTTCTTTTTTCTTTACGCCTGTCTTGGGGCTTGAACTCAGGCCTGGGCATTGTTCCTTAGCATTTTCTTGGTCAAGGTTAGTGCTGGGGCTCCAGCTTCATTTTCCTTTTTTTTTGGTGGTTAAAGATAAGAATCTTATGAGCTTTTCTTGCCCCAGCTAGTTTCAACCCATGTTAGTCACATCTCAGTCTCCTGACAAGCTAGAATTACAGACATGAGACATAGGTGCCCAGCTACAACTCTGCTTTAAAAAATCAATTTTGGATCCCTCTGGAGTGAGACCACACCAAACCTAAAATTTTCTATCTAGATGTCAAAGACATACAGGAATGCTTTTCACTCAATGTCATGTAAATCTTTTTACTAGCACTCATCAAAGAATATTTCTGAATTAAAATGCCTTCCAAGTCTCTCATTAATGGGTATACCCACTGGAAATTAATTAATTAATTCAATTCACAATGACCTCCACCTTTCACCTTGTTTCACTAAGAAAGTTCTATATAGTCCTTAACATTATAGTTTCAGTACTTGTTGAGCCACTTGTTCATTATTGCCACCAGCTTAAGACTTCTATCCTTGTTCCCTCCCTTCCTACTTCCTTAACGACTTCCTGGTTAATAGCTTTGTATTATTCAAGATTCTTGGGTGTGTTTTAGAGATATTCGTATAATTATATCAAATACTTGAGGAGAAATGCGACATTAATTACTTCAGTACCTTTTACTATGACAAAAGAATCCTAAAATACAGCAGCACAAAAAAATTATTGATCAATTGCAGTGCATTTCCATCAGCAATAAAATGTTAGAATATTATATTTCCACAGTTCTGAAAATGAAAATGCATTTTCTCCTTGATTTTCCAGCAATAAAGATGGTTTTTCAAAATTCAAAAATAAAATATGGTTTTGCCTTGAAAGCTACTATTTGTGACATGGTTCAGTTGAAAGTAAAACTCTTGAATTTCTATATAAATATGTAGTTCACTCTTCCAGAACCATGAGAGTCCATGTAAATAGCTTGATTTCTGTGAGCCTTGAAGAGTTCACCTACCCCTTACCTAAAAATGTAGAAAGTAAGCTCTCTATACCACGTTCCATTTAAAATGTTTGACATTTTATTTAAAATATGCATAACTTCTATTAATACTACAAAGAAATTTAGCAACAAATGTGTTTTTAACAATTCTTCATTAAAATGTTACTTTTAGATTATTGAGGACATTTTATTTTGTTCCTAATTTCTTTTCATTCTCTTCAACTAAATAAACTAGCAGCTAAAGTTTTTCAAGCTCCATGATCAGTAACTATGTCACACACCTCAGGGATGATCAATTCTTATTAAACTGAACTCATGAGTGTTGTGTAGACTTAAATGTTAACATTTTCACTGCTTTGTATAATATTCAATATATTAAATTGCCTGTCAATTTCTTTGAATGCCATTTAAGTTCTAGGAAAGAGATACAACCATAATTCTTGTATAATTTTTATAAATGTTTGAAGAAATGACATGCTAACATCAAAAGTTACAGCATTTCCATGTTTAAGTACTTAAAAGAATAGGACTCAATGGTAAATTATCCTATCAAAAATCAACACTGGTCCAATAGAAGTTCTTCTAGGTATAGTTTTCAACTTTTCTAGACCTCATTATTTCCTTGTGTCCAAACAGCTCTGCCCTGTAATGTCTACCTATTTGAATACCTTGACGTTTGTATATTTTTTGAAGAGCGAGGTGTAATGAATATAGACATTAATATGGTGAACATTGATCATGTTGCAATAATTTTTAATAATAATGATGCTATGTTTATATCTTACCATATATTCAGATGGCTAATATTCTAGAAAGAAATCCAGAGTTACAAATTATTTGAACCACAAAAAAGTGGAGGCTGGGGAATATGAGAGATCATATGAAATGAAATGGAAAGATTAAAGTCATAGACACTCTAGAGTTACTAGTAGAATGTGTTTTCATTGTGTCTGCACACAATATAAGTGTGCAAATTAAGAGGACATCTGTGAAAGCTAATTTTTTTTTTTTGGTCCGGTCGTGGGGCCTGAACTCTGGGCCTGGGCGCTGTCCCTCAGCTCTTCAGCTCAAGGCTAGCGCTCTACCACTTGAGCCACAGCGCCACTTCCGGCTTTTTTCTTTTTGCTTATGTGGTGCTGAGGAATCAAACCCAGGGCCTCAGGCATGCAAGGCAAGCGCTCTACCACTGAGCCACCTTCCCAGCCCTGAAATCTAATTTTTAATGTGTTCATTTTAGCGTTGGAAGAAATCTCATATTTTTCTCAGTTCAAAACTATCTAATGCATTTTCAATGACAAAAGGGCTATATTCTAGATCTTCATCCAATACAAAGTTTCTATTTTTGTTATATGCTACTTTACTGCATAGGAGAAGCTCAGAGCATAGAAGTAGTTCAACAACATTCCCATAATCTAAAGTATGTCTTCCTTCTATTTCTTCAAGTTATTCTAGGTATTAAATTAAGATTTCTATTTTTCTTGCTCTCAATTTTCTTACTTAAATATTATTTTATGGTAACAGGAGATACTATATGTGTTTCTATTTCACTTTCCATGAGGAAAAGCTCAACAATTAATGATGCCAGTCTCATCATCTCCTTTCTTAATCTATGTTCAGCTTGGAAGCTTTTTAATGAAAGTCCAAGTTCAATAATATGAGGGCATCCATTTCCTTGGAATTGACTACACCTAAATAATTTCTTTAATAAACTAAGTGCACTGGTGCCTGAACCTCAAGTCATTGACTTAGTATAATGACGTCTGTTATTTTTTTCCTCTTAGCAATATTGTACATAATTATATTCATGAATTCCATTTTGTGACTTCTATCTTCTACTATCCTCACGGAAGGAATAGCAGTGTTTAGTTTTGTCTTATGAATTTAGTTCCCATTTCCAAGTATCAACGTAGGAACAATGGCAGCCTTCACATAATAGATGCTGTCCTTTAGAGTGAATAAGTGCTGGTCTCCTTGCTTCAGGATCTGCATGAATCTCTAGCTCTTGTGGGAAAATTTTTATTTTATTTTTTCTAGCTAATTGGCATCAACTGTCCTTCCACAAGAAAGACATTTCTTGTTGATTGAACCACATATGCTTGATTCCAAAAATAGAGTGCCAACAAAATAAGAAATTAAAATACTTTTGGAAGATTAGGTTTTGGCTATAGAATATGGAAAAAAAAACACCAAAAGGCCTTGAGATAAAGTATATTGTGTGGTCTCAACTAGTGTGGTTTGGTGTCAACAAAGCCAGATGGGCTATTTTTTTGTACTTAGGTCCCCAGATATTTCTGTGTTCCATGACTTGAGAGAGAGTATATTTTCTGTACAGTATCTCCCTTCTTTTCATTTCCTTTGGTTTTATTTGTTTCCTTTTTTCATCTCTTTCTTTCTCTGTGCCTGTCTCTTTTCTGCCTCCCTCTGTGAGTGTGTATCTCTTTCTCTCTCTTTAGAGGCTACTGGGATCTGAAACCAAGGCTTCATGCTTGCTAGGCATGTGCTCTACATCTTGAGTCATACCACCACTGGTCTTTTTGTTCTGTTGTTCTGTTGTATTTTTGAGATTAATTCTCAGTTTTTTCTGGGTTGGGTTAGCCTATACCACAATTCCTTACTTATGGTTTCCTCTATAGCTTAGATGTCTGCACATAACATCATTTTGTTGGTTAAGATGGGATCTCAAAATTTTTGACTGGCTGACCTCAAATCATCTTTCTGATCTTAGCCTCCCAATTATCTGGGATTATAAATGAGAGGGAATGGTACCTGGTTAATATTTCTTTTCTTGAGTAAGCAAAAATAATTCACAGTGGCATGAGATAAAGTTCTATAAACACATAATTTAAAAATGGAAACTTTCACTTCTCTAAGAAATAAATGTTCTAATAGTATCCTTAATGGCGAGGATACAAATAACAGCACAAGTTGGTACTGAGAATTACAGGAGATGGAATTTATGTGTTGAGAACATTGACCTAAATTTCAGCTACTCTAGTTTCATAAGTTATGCACAAAGTGGAAGTTGAAGAAGGCACTACCTTTACTTTACCTTCACTTTTATCTGCTTATTTCAAGCAGGTAAAGTAAATTTTAGAGAGGACATCTAAACATTGGACTCAACTATGAAGATATAGGAAAGGATGTAGGAAAAAATCAGAGAGAAAAAGAAACTTCATAGGAACAAAAGAAAATTAATAGGGAATGAGATCAAAGAAAATAATAGACGCAGGAGAAAGGTTGATGAAAAGGAAAAATGCTGGCAGGAAGGAAACCAAACTCTTATAACACACAGCACTTAGATTTGGCAAACTTTGTTTAGTTTCAAATGGGAGTTACCCTGCAAAACTGAGGTTTGAACTGTTGAAAAGCCATCCAAGAGGGATTAGAATTTAATTTCAGACCTAGCTTTCCCTTATTGTCTAGCTTGGAGGTTTTCTCTCTTTATTTCTATTTTTTTTTTTTAAAAGAGACTTTGATCTTTCGCCTTAATGAGTCTGCTCAATATGTAAGGAATCAAAATCGTGAGGGCTAATGCTTGTATTTTGTCAAACCAAGTATTAAACATTGTACAATTTGTGTGGCCTGAAGACTATTGGAATTGAACCTATTGTGAATGATATGTTTGAAAAGAGCAAATAAAATGACTAACAGGAAGCCAAAGTCATAACTGTGGATAAAGACACTGTATTTTTTGATGAATTAATCTGAATAATACAAAAAAATCCATCAGTTCCCTGCAATAGGAAGTTAATCAGTAATTGCCTTTGAATAATAAAGCATGGGGTCTGAGATTCAAATGTAATATTTTACAGACTAAGTGCTACTAAACCAGTAACTTAATTGTCTTTTAGCTACCGATCAATAACTACTCTGAAAGTTCTAAATATCTAGGCAAGAGGGACAGAAATCTGCTTCAGAGTTACATAAAAGAGAAGTGTGAAAACAATGTAAAATCACCTAATTATTTTCCTATGTAAACACATTTTACAATTTACTCCTTCATTTTTTTTTTATTTTACAACGGAATGATACAGTATTTTGATTACTAGGAATAAACAGTCTGCTAAGATATAAATACAAATTCAAATGTAACATAACTATAAATGTATATATAAATATATCCAAATGAGATAGATGGAATTAACACATGGAAAAATATATCCTTGGTTTATTTTCTAGTTTTGAAGTTACAGCTTTTATACATAGCAAGAAAACTGATTGTCAAAGCAATTGGTCTATCCATTAATTATTTACATACAAATTTAGTGCATATTTTGATTATTATGTTTCTAGTTTTGTTTTTGGGAACAAACATTTGAATGCCTGTATTCTTAGAATGCTACAAACATAAATAGAATTTATTATTCTATTTGGTGATAGGCAGTGTGCATAATTTTAATTCAATTTATATATGTATATGCTTATATAGAACATAACTGATTTAGTTAAATTTGAGTTCATTCAGAAACTTATTTACATATCTGTATGCCATTTTTAAAGACTCAAATCAAAATTTTAGAAATATTTATTAAAAGTTCTGATATGCAGAGCTGAATTATTTTTAGATTTAAGGAGTCATAATTTATGACATGGTATTTGGACACTTTCAGAAGTCTTTTGAAATGTCAGAGTCAGGGACTTTCCAAGTACAAATGATCATCTAAAACAGGAAAATGGAAACTAGTGAGAATTAGAAATTTCACATGGACAGCCCAGATATGTACCAAATATATCTTTCAATTGGTAGAAATTGGAAAGATAAAAAAAGAAATTGGAAAGAAAATAGTTGTAAGTAGAAGGGAATGAAAATACACCGATCTGAAACACTTGTAATTGTGTAATTAAGAATTTAACATTTCAGTGAGAAGAAAGATTAGGGCCATAAAGGTTCTGGTGATTGAGACATCTGACATTTCTTTAGTGGCTGGCTACATCAAGATTATTTGTATTCTTTGTATAATGTAGTCAGGTGCATGCTAGAGGGTAGCCTGTGTTAATAATGTGATAGAAGGAGTGAGTAGAATGACCAGAGACAAGAAAACTATGGCCAAATGGGATCAAACATTCAAAACCTTGTTTACTCACTTGTGTAATGAAATAAATCTAGCTCAAAATAGAAAAAAATTATTTTATGCATATCAAATTAGCAGACATAAAACACTAAAACATTTTTCAATATCAACAAAAGACAAGCAATTTTGGAAGTCTCACAAATTTCTTATAGAAATATACGATTTTTCTTACTGCCATTTATTGTTGACTGAGACTATGACTCATGTCTGTCATTTTAGCAAGTAGGAATTTGGAGATTGGGAAAATTGTGGTTTGAGGCTAGCCTAAGCAAATAATTAGCAAGACCCTGTCTCAAACAATGAAAATAAAACATCCAGGAGTATGCTTACTTGCCTATCACCCCAACTATGGAAAAAATAAATAGAAGGATTTCATTGTAGGCCATTCCAGACATAATTGTGGAACTATTCAAAAAGAAAAAAAAAAGTTTATACTCCTGGTTCAAATAATATCCCTACCTACCAAGCACAAGACCCTGAATTTACTTATAAAAAAAAGTGCTCTAAAAATTTCATCTACATGCCAAATAGAAAAAAATTTCTATTTTCAACTTAAAATATCCAAAGCATTTACATTCTAATGTATGCTTGTTACCAAAAAAAAAAAAAAACTTATTTTTTTTACTTACGTAATTCTAAGCTGTTACAAGATATTTGTAATTAAATTTAAGAGCATTGAATTAATTTTGGATACTACATTAAAGACATGGGCTATAAAAGAGAATACATACCTTTTTTGCTAAATGTAAATTCAACCAATATTAAAATTAGAAATCACATTCTTAAAGTAAATATTTCTTTAAGAAGCTCATTAAAGCCAGTATGTAATTTCTTTTTACTCCCATGTATCATTAATTCATTGGTATACTTCTTAATGTTTTAGAATCAGAAGATTTGGGGGTAAAATGGGCCAGGGAAAATGTCACACACTTTGAGAGGCTTATTCTCAAGTGAGTTGAGTACTTTAGAATTACAAGCAAACAAAAGTCTGATAGGATAGTTGGGAAGATATCAGATGAAAACACAAATCTGGTCCATGTATGCTATTTTATATTTGTTCATTAATCATTTGCAGTCATTAAAACTTAGTTCAGAGTTGGTAACATTACATCAAAATCTCCTGGTAATCAGAGGCATGCCTACCCTCCACCTTCCAAAAATACTAAATCATTATTGCTTAAATGTGTTTTCCTTCCCATCCTGACTACTAAGACATTTTCAATTGTTTCTGTGCTTACAGGTGAACAAAAAGGAGTGGATATTTTTGGGTCAAATTATAAAGAATATTTTAAAAGTAAGATGTGAAGAAATATAACAAAAATGGACTGCTTTGTCGTTTATTTGGAAAAGATTTTTAACAGATCTCAACCTCTTGTCTTCCAAAATACAATTCAATCATTTCTATTAAAGACAGCATCTTGCTTTAATATTCAATATATCGAGATTATAAGATGTTCATATCAGTCTTTTTTTATTTGAAAATACTGTACAGAGGGGTTACAATTACGTGGGCAAGATAATGAGTACATTTCTTATCAAGCATTGTAGCCTCCTCCTTTGTTTCCCCTTCCCATCCCTTCCCATCCTCCCCTGCCCCCCAACTCAATCCTCCCCTCCACTCCCCCCTTCCCCCGCACCAAAGTTGTAAAATTCATTTTTCCACATAATAACTTGTACATCTCATTGTTGCAATAGGTCCACCTGTATCCCTATTTAAACGATTTGTTTTTCCCCTTCCCCTCCACAAATTATACCGACATCAAATACAGTGAAAGCAGGGATTATACTGTGGGGGAGGGACATACAAAGCAACAAAGAAACAATCTTATAAATGCGTTAGAAACAATCGCATTAAAGAAAAAAAAACATCTGAATACATATCTTAGGGTTCATTTCCCTACATATCAGTCTTACATTTACAATTTTGTGTAATTTACTGGGTTACTCCATTTATGAGCTCTGTTTACTCTGTCCCTTAAATATACTACTGGATTATTTTGCTTCTATCAATGAATTAACTTTATATTTTTTGTAGCAGTTCCATCATAGTCTCTATTTCAACTCTTTTTTGGGGGTCCGGTCGTGGGGCCTGAACTCTGGGCCTGGGCGCTGTCCCTCAGCTCTTCAGCTCAAGGTTAGCACTCTACCACTTGAGCCACAACACCACTTCCGGCTTTTTCCTTTTTGCTTATGTGGTGCTGAGTAATCAAACCCAGGACCTCAGGCATGCAAGGCAAGCACTCTACCACCGAGCCACCTTCCCGGCCCCTCTATTTCCACTCTTAAATGTCTATTGCATAGTGTACATGCATAGCTACCTAAGTGTCCCACAGATATAGTGCGACATGTTCTTAATTGAACTCACAGTCTTTTTCCAAAATCTGTTTTTCTTGTCAGTTATTGGCATTTGCATCTACTCAGCTTTTTTTTTTTTTTTTGCAAAGTTTTAGGAGTTATTCAAGACTTCTAGCTTTGACTATTTTCCCAAACACATACTGTGAAGTCCTATCAATTTTACATCTATAATTCATCTTCTGCTTGAGATTTTTCTTGGATCAGTCTTGTCTTCCTTTACCTGTTTGATTGACCAATTTACATAACGTTCATAGTTGGGAAAACTTTAAAATGAAAAAACAGATGTAAAACAAATCTGGTCCATGTATGCTAATTTTTATATTTGTTCATTAGTCATTTGCTGTCATTAAAACTTAGTTCACAGTTGTAATATTACATCAAAATCTCCTGATAATCGAAGGCATGCCTACTTATACAGCCTCCCATGTGTACTCTCTACTTCCAAGAATACTAAATCTGTATTGCTTAAATGTGTTTTCCTTCCCATCATGACTTTAACAGTGATTTGAATTACCCTATCTATTTAACAGTTATGGTGCCTAACTCTTGAAATCTCCTTCCACACCTCTCCTACTCTGGAAGCTATACTTGAAAATTAGATCATGCTCTTACATATGCCTATATACCTTTTAAGACATAATTCAATGTAACTATTCTCCAAAGCCTAGCATAGTACCTAATATCTAATATTATGTAATATAAAATCAGTGTTCATTGATTAAGTCCAGAAAGGAATAAACACATTAACAGATTTTTAAAAAATGTAATGGGCAGCAATTTACATTCTTAATGAATCTGAGCTATTAAATGAATGACTTTTAAAATGTCTATATATATCTATATATTTCTATATCAAATTCTATGCATTTTAAAAGTTTAAGTTTTAAAGTGAAACTGACTACCAAGAGTTGACATCTACTTTCAGTGTTACAGAACAAAGAAATGGCATCACATAAATTTTATCTACCCCTCTCACAAAAGATGATCCAACAAGATTATTTGAAATAATCATAATATATTCATGGACTGCCTTACCATTCTAGATTTACCACTAATTAAGGTGAAGAAAGTGAGTAAGTAAACCATATGAATGGGGCATTAAAGATAAGCTATAGCTGTGCTGTCAGGCTCTCTATCCATTTGAAATCCTTAGTACTGGAGGTGATAGAAAAACTGAGCTTGAGTGTCAGGAAGAGAAAGATTAAATAAGTCTTCTCATGGACTTTAAGCCAGTTCAAGTTTCACTGTAGATACTTCACAGCACTGACTCATGGAGAGTTTAAGAATATTTGGTCTCGTGAATGTTGGGCTGGGAAGGTGGCTCAGTGGTAGAGTGCTTGCCTTGCATGCATGAGGCCCTGGGTTTGATTCCTCAGCACCATATAAGGTGTGGCTCAAGTGGTAGAGTGCAAACCTTGAGCTGAGGAGCTGAGGGACAGCGCCCAGGCCCAGAGTTCAGACCCCACGACCAGACCAAAAAAAAAAAAAAAAAAAGGAGAAAAAAAAAAAGAATATTTGGTCTTGTGAATGTCTTAAATCCAGAGATTCACCACACTCATTACTGATAAGATTGAGATACTGGTTTTTGTTATAAAAAGGGATTAGGAGATAAGCGACCATGGTATCAGGGCAGTACATTGGTTAAATGTCTTCTATTGGCTCAGCAGATTGATTTCTACATAAAGAAAAGCTATTCAAAGTTCTATAAATCTCAAAGCATACTGCATTTTTTAAAATAATGGAACCACCAACAAAGGAAAAGTCATTTTCCTTTCTAATAATAGTAGAATGTGAGGCAAAACAGAAGACAAAGACAATTATAAGGGTAAATCAGGAACAAAAGTTGTTTTAACCTCAATAATTCAGGTAATTGAAACCAAAAGAGGTTCGGGCATGTAACAGGCATGGTTTTCCTACTATATATGATGTTCCTGCAAGTCTGGAACTAGTTTTAAGCTACAGCATTCTTCTCTGCGGTACATTTTGAAATATGAAATGAATTACTGGCGTTTCAAATGATATATTCAAACAATAAATTAATGTGACAGTAATATGCCAATGAGAAAATAAATATCTTACAGGACTGTGCACATAGCATTGGCACATAGAACTCTTGCTATATGTGCATAGAAAAATATACACATACAAATAGACAATGATCAACATGATAACATTCTACAAAGCTGAGAGCATATAAAGATCACCTGTTATCAAAAAGCCATGGCCATTCATTACACAGTCATACAATGCTTCATCACTACTAAATCTGTAGACTAGAATTATGATAACAGCAACAAAGTGGTGCTGCAGCTCTAGTGGTAGAGCATGAACTTGAGCAAAAATAGTGTCCAGGCCTGAATTCAAACTCCAGGACAGACATAAAGTAAACAGCAAGAAAAAAAATAAAGGATTTTGCCAACTGGACTGCATCTGAGGCAGAGGTGGCTTCTGCAAGAGCTGCCTCTAGTCTTCTTGCCCATTAGAGATCTGAAGCCCAGTCCTCTGTCACTCAAGCAAATTAGCAAACAGCAGGTGTTTTCTCTATATGGACTTCAAGAAGTCACTTTGCAGCACTTTCTTTATTTTAAATTTGATTCTCATTTCAGTTCAATGACTACACAAAAATGATGTTATTAGGTGGGCTTTATAAATAAGGAATAGAACACTGTAGAGGCATGATAATTTTCTGGCCCCAACTCTCCTGAACAGTGAGGAAAATATTGTCTACAAACACACAGCAAGCCTAAGAAGTCATCAACCACTGTATAAATAAATGTAGCCAGCCTTTGAAATTTTGTAAAATTACTGACTCCTTGAGCCCTGTTAATAATTATGGATTTAAAAAAATTGTGGTTTCTGTCATGTATCACTGAACTGCATCACTCTGCTCCTCTAGGCATGAAGTAGTCTGTTTTGAATTAGAAAAGAGGTGCTAGAATGTGGGAGTGGGGGTTGACCTACATCTGAACAATTTGCATATGATTCACCACAATTAAACAATTTGGTTTGAAATAGCTACAATTAAGTTATTACAGGAGAACTATTTACTAGACTAGAAACTCTAAATTTATCTTCACATCCGCCCTTACCAAGAATAGGGCCACGTTTTTCTGCTCTTTTAAGTAAAGCAAATATTAAAATAAATCCCTCCAAGTGAACGTTTATATTGCTAAATTATTGACAGCTGATTATACATATAGTTATTTGCATTACTTCCTTTAAAATTTTTGACTTAGAATAGCAAGAAAAATAGACAAGACACAGAATCTAAGAACATATAATATACATTGAAGTATGTATACATTAAGTTGCTTTCCTGATATATGCAAATTTCATAAGTATGTCAAGCTCCACAAAATTATGGAAGGTAGTAAGTATAATAGTATGGAAGAAAAATTGAAACTGACAGTTCAACACCATGTGTTGGATGATTTCAAGGTAAGCACCAAGTAGAGATAATACACACTTCATTTACACAGGATAACCAATACCACTTCTATTTGTATCATTTAAGGCAATAAATTTAACACATATTATAATAAAACATATTTCATGTTCCTACCTTTACTGGTGAATAAAATGTTCTGTGGGAATCTTTAAAGCCTTCCTGCAAAATCAAATAGAAAATAAATGACATAGAGAATAATGGAAGGTCAGGATTACATTAACATCATAGTCAACACTGAGTGTTAGTGGCCTATTTGTTGGATACCACACTCAGAGGCCAGATATCTTGTGTTCCCTCTTCACACATACATGAGCATGCCAGTACTCATGGTGATAAAGGGCACATAGCAGTGGAATAAAATCATTCTATATGGATTAGGCATTTTTACACTGTATAGAGAATGAATGTAGTCATTAAGACTCTTTCTTGATCACAATTATTACCTAATTTATTCATTGTACTTCTAACTTTTGGTAAAGGTGCAAAGGCAAAAGGAAAATTACACCATTTTATGAAATGAAGCAAAGCAACAATGAAAAAAAAACAAAATTAAAAATACTGAATCCTGATATGGTAGTATCTTTTTATATACTAAGATTATAATTAACTCTGTAGATATGAACAACTTTAGCCCAGAGTCCCCCATGTCCTGTATCTTTAGGGTTTCAGAGAGATATCATCTGCCACAAGAAAGTGTTATCAGGAAGTGTTTGCACCCTTCATTAAGGTAGACTTAGACTTAGAACTAGCAGGTAATTTTAAAAATTAACTGATCCAACTGCCTCACTATATAGATAAGCAAAGCAATGTGGCTTAGCTAGTTTTTGCAAGAACTCAGGGTAGAACTTTGGTGGGAGGGAGGAGGGGGTAGAAGGACGGGGGGGGGAGGATGGGAAGGGGAAACAAAGGAGGAGGCTACAATGCTTGATAAGAAATGTACTCATTATCTTGCCCATGTAATTGTAACCCCTCTGTACAGTATTTTCACAATAAAAAACGATTCTTTTTTTTTCCAAGCCCTGCTTTATTTTTATCTCCAAGCTTCATTCTACAGTACTGAGTTACTGAATTCATTGCACCTTCCAAAACTGAAAAGTAGGGGGTGGAGTCCTGTGGTCTGTTTTTGATAATTACAACCCTTTCCCTGAACTTTATATTCCTGCTTGAATATGAGTCATCAAGATTTATTGCATCTACCTTCTTACATAAAAACTCCTAGCCTGTGTGAAGAGAAATACCAAAGAGTCCCATGATAGGATTCTAGATATTGAAAAAAAGCAAGGGGAAAATAAAAGAAATCAAAAAGCAAATGTGCTACAAGGATGGAAAAACTAGTCAACAACACAACCATGATTTAAAGAAACCACCCATTAGATCTTCACATGAAATCTGCTTTCTGTGCAGACTTTCAGACTTTACACAAAGAAAAGCTATCATTTGCTCTTTTAATCTATGCTACCCATTGTAAATTCTAATGTGTATTATTACAGATATGAATATTTAAGTCCTTCTTTTGCTTCATGGATAGTTTTCATACATAGGAAGGTAGAGATACACATGCATATATATGTATATAGGAAAATATATTCTTTCATATATTAAATATACATATGTACTCAAGTATATATACATATACTTGAGTATTTATATTATATATACATGAATATTGAGTATTTATATATAAATACATCGGTTATAATAGAAGATATTGGATAAAAAAGTGTGAGTCTTAAAAACTTAAGAGTAAGAGCTGTATGTAGCTAGAGGAATTCCTAGCTATAAGAATATAAAACATTTTTCAATCATAAGATATATTTGTTAGATTTTATAAATTCAAATTTTTACTTCTTAAACTATTAAGAAGTAATGCAAATTTTGCATATCAATATTAAAGCAACTGAAACATATATAAGAGAAATAACATCAGAATTATCTACAAAGAAATATAATTGCCCCAAATCAGCAATAAAGTATAAAGTATTCTACATTTTTCTATAAGACATATGTTATAGCTCTTTTTACAGACACACAAATTTATACACATACATATAAACTAATGAGATGAATACAAGTTTGTTTTAGTTAAACACAAAAATATCTACTCTTAATTCATTATATATTTTATGTTGGGAAATAACTTTAAAGGGAGATTTTTGATATTTTGACTATCTCAAAAATGATGATTATGGAAATATATACATTCGTAAATGTCAAAGTAACACATATGTTGCAGATGACTACCAACTTAAGGAAAATTTACCATATTGTGAAAGCATAACATTTGCAAAGAATTGGTGAAGAGTAAAGAAGTCAGTTGTAATATTGAATATAAATTAATTAGAAACCATTTTCTCATTGACTACAATCCTCTTCTACTAAAGTATTTATCAAGACAATACACAATACAAAAATAAAATCCATTTTAGAAAAATGCAAACGATGGAATTGGTAACATTGATCAATAAGCATTGTACTTTTAAAATACAACTACTTAAAGATAAGAAAAAAGAAAAATGAAACTTGGAGAAAATTTTAAATACTATACAAATGAAAGTTGAAGTACATCCATTAAAATAAAAGGACACACAAATGTGTATTCTTTTTTTAAATCATATGATTTTTAATTTTTAAAAATCTTATTGTAAAGGTGATATATAGAGGGGTTACAGTTATGTAAGGTAATGAGCACAGTTTTTGTTGAAAATTATTATCCCCTGCCTCATTTTTCTCCCACTATCCCTCCCCCTCCCCACATTGTAGTTGATTTCCAACATAGTCTTGTGAGTACCACTGTTTCATTGGTTTACCCTTTGTCCTTTGTCTCACTATTTTGTTATTCTCCTTCCCTTCCCTACACTTCACCTTCACCAAATCAGATAACCCAATAGGGAACAATTGGGGCTAAACCAAAGGGGGGCAGGGAATGAAAGAAAAATAAAAATAACTTCATATATATTTATATGAATTTATACTTATATTTTTAAAAAAAACAGAAAAAAACAAAAACAAAAACCCTCTTATTTCCATATCTTGGAGTTCATTTTGATTAGCATCATTTCATATATTACATAGCTACTAGCTATTGTGATCTTCTGCTAGGACTATCCTAGACAAATACTAATTATTACAAAGAGGGAAACCATGGAGTCTATGTTTCTTTGGGTCTGGCTTACTTCACTTAATATGGCTTTTTTATGTTTTCCATTTTCTTATGAATTCTAAAGAGAGTAAGTTGCTCATAGAGCTCGTAAAACAGATCTTATCATTTCTTCTACAAGTACATAGAAGCAAACAATATTGATTTATCTGAAACAAAATAGCACTCTCTTAATTATGAAAATATAAAAAATTATGCTTAATATACTGATTAAAATCAAATCTAACAGATATTAACTGCATATAACAGCTTAATTCAGAACCTTTGTTAAACTAGATAAGAAATGTATTTAATAAGGTACATAATGAATTAAGGTATAGGTTTAAGTGTTTTGAGTAAACTATGATTTTATTATCATAGAATTTTTTTAATGTTTCTGCAAGGCCTTTTTGTATCATTTAGAAATAAAAATTACGGAGACCCTCCTACTTTTTAAAGTTTTGAGACATATACTTTCCATGCCTTCTTTTTTTGTACATTTTTTATTGTAAAAATGCTGTACAGAGGGGTTACAGTTACATGAGCAAGGTAATGAGTACATTTCGTATTGAGCATTGTTGCCTCCTCCTTTGTTTTCCCCCTACCATCCCTTTCCTCCCACCTCCACAACTACATCCCCACCCTCAACATCCTACTGAGTTTGTAAAGTTCCTTTTCAACATAGTGTTTTGTTACAAAGGCTCAACCTGTATCCTTATTTAAGCATTTCATTTTTTCCCTTTTCATCCCCAAATTAGAGAAGTGGATATATAAGATTCAGGGTACTGACATCAAACGCAGTGAAAACATGAGTTATACGATGGGGGAGGAACATACAAAGAAACAAAAAAATCACATGGTACATTATAAATACGTTAGAAATAATAGCAAGAAAGAAAAAAGATATTTGTGTCAATATCTTAGGGTTCATTTCACTTAACATCATCTTATATGGTCATATGTACATAGCTTTTGGCCTTTTCTGCTTGTCCTACACATGTACTAGTTATTGCAAATAAGGAAAACCACAGGACCTCTGTTTCTTTGGGCATAGCTTAAGATGCCCCTCAGCAGATGAATGGATCAAGAAAATGTAATATATATATATATGTATATATATATATATATACATATATATATATAGTGGAATTCTATGCCTCCATCCTTTCTTTTGAGTTCAAATTAAGTAATATCAAAATAGTATAGTTTTTACTTCAAAAGACATATTTTTCTATTTAATCCACACAAACCAATAAATGTAAGCCTAAAATGTATAGCTCATTGTAAAAGTGCTACTTTTCCAAATTAACAAAGGACAATTATGTATAAGAAATGAATAAATATGTATTTAAATACTAATCTTTCCTATGCATCTTTCCTATGCCTTTTATTCCCTTATACAATCTGAATTAGGAAAAGCTAATTCTATAGTTTAGATCTAAGTCGACTATGGTTAAAGTTATTGTTAGTCTCTATACTCAATGTTTACTTTATCAGGAAGTTGTGATTTAAGTCACAGAATCCACTTTGTTCTCACCAAAAGCCTACATTTTTATAACCTTACTGAATAACTACCTTCATTTCATAACTAATAATCATGATATGCAGCTTCCTTGCATGGAAATGGCATGGCATGGGAATAGAATGTTTCCAGTAGTCACTTAATATCCAAGAATTTTTTTTAAGTGTTTTCCTACAGAGTTTCTAGTAATGAGAGTGACGAGACAGATTCTCTGCCAAAAGACCTGCTGAACATGGTCTCAACTGATCGTTTCCCAAGCAATAGTTAGAACTAGAATAATTCATGAAATGTTATTAAGTGACTTGTAGAGGCCCAACGAAGGCCTTTTCAGCTGATCTGGGAAACTGGACAAATTTTTACCATGTCTATATCTCCCTGAACTGGCCAATGATGGGTGTAAATTTGAACTTTCATGAATGATGGTCACCTAATTATGAGTGTCAAACCTTTTACCTGGCTCAGAATCCATCAACATGTTCCAATGGCTCTAACAATAAAGACAGAATTTCTAAAGAGTGCCTACAAAGACCTATTGAGTCAACGCCTACATACTTGTCCAGGCTCATCTCCTATAACCGGACAATGCTAAATTGCATTTATATATGACCTGGAAATACCAAGTCTTCTCCCAGATCTGCAAATGTATGCTTTATAACATTATTTTTAAACACTTCAGAATTCACTAGTATAGAAGTAAAAGTCACAAACCAAATTTTAAGTACCAACCTATATTTGAAAAGTATTTTGAGCAGAACCCTGGTAGCTAATGCCTTCTAATCCTAGAGACTCAACATTTGAGTAAGATTTTCCCTGACAGGGAAAATCTGTGAGACTCACATCTCTCCTAAACCACCCAAAATCTGGAAGTGGAGCTGGAGCTCAAGTGGTAGAATGCTAGCCTTGTTTAAACAACAACAACAACAAACAAACAAAAAATAACTCAAAGACAGCACTCAAGCTGTGAGTTCAAGCCCCAGAACTGGTATGAGAAAAACAAAACAAAATCTTTCCAACTGGTTATGTATGATTGCTTCAATTACATTATCCTCTTCTCTAATTTACAAAAATGAAATAAAAAGCTCATATTCGACCAATCTCTTAATCTAAAATTGCATCATCAATAATATCTCAATATTCTTGGTCTGCTTTCTTATCATCCATAGCAGGCATTACTATATAACATGTCATATATTTATTTGTTCGTTAAAATGTTTATTAATTGCCAAGCTTTCCAGAATGAACACTGCATAACAAGTAATTGTTGCAGGTGAAGTTTCAATCTAACACATTCCATTTCTTCTCTACCCAGACCTTCAGCAGTCTGAAGGTTTCATCATATATGATATCAATATGTACTTTTCACCTTGCCTAAGAATATGTGTATCTATAACAGATACACCCTGTGTCTCCTTCCCCTCTCTCTTCTCCAAACTTCACCTGAAATGTTCCTTTCTCATACAAGCCCTTTCCCACCGTTCATTTACTATGTATCAGCCCTTTTTGGATATCTTGATCATGTCCATTTTACTTTAGTTCCTATTCATAATGATGAATCTACTTCTCTCTGCTACAATCAAAAACAAAACAAAACACCAAGAATGTCAAGTCCCTAACACTCAGAAATGCTTGCCATGACTTAATATATATGCTCCCCCATTCCTTTCTTTTTTTTTTAAGAACTAGCCTCATTTGCATCTCCCTTTGGGTTGATTTTATTTGTATCTCTCTTCCAGGGCCAACACAATTGTACCAACACCCAATATATGGGGAATTGGAACGTGGCTCTGGCAGAGCTTCACCCCCAATCAACCATCAGGTGCACCTGAGCGACTACATTGCACAGAAGACAGGGTGTTCAAGCACAAGCTATGGTGCTGCCAAAGTGGATGCTCATCTCTGGCAAAACTCGACCATTCTTTGGTATGTGAGGTCATTTTAAGCACCTCCCAAAAGCCACAGACCTAAATTCCTGAAATCACTGCTAAAACAGGAGCTTTGGAAGATTCATACTCTCTTTTAGGGGCTAAGAATTGATAGATGAATTGAAAAGATATGGTACACAATATTCAATTAGGCAGATCAATTTCTGCCAGTCTGTGGAGAAAGATGAAGCAATGCTCCATTTGAGAGAGGAGAGAATACCAAAAGTTTACTCTGATGGCAACCATCTGAGCATTTCAACAGCAAGGACAAAGCCAAGCCAGGGATTTGGGAACCAGTTGCCTGGAGGATTCAAAGTTGTCCCTGAAGTCATCAATGAAAGATGGAGCACCACACATTATCTGCTGTGAAAATAGCCCTAGTTGATAAATAGATCCATAAATGTACATATTTAGGAGTGTCATATTTAGGAACATATAAAAGTACAAACAATGTGATATATAGAACATACATTCTGATATACAACTCAAGATTAAATGTGTATAAAATGAGTTAATTCTGTGTTTAATGATCGTGTTTGGTGTATGATGTGCACCAAGGAGACACTAGTGGATGCACTGATTTCCCCTAAAATCTGTTCTAGAATATAGGAAATGGTTCTACCTGTATTTTTAGGTATAGTGATAAAGCCCAAGAATCAGTTAAGTCTTTGACCAAGTTTTCCTTATCCATTTTATTTTGAGTACAATTGGTTTACCCGGAATATGTAAGACAAAAATATTATTTCTACTTGCCACTAGGTTATTTTCATACCAAAATTCTTTATTATACTTCTAGAGAATCTATTATTCATTACATATTATTTCATATTTTAACAAGCAAACTTATTTAAGATATTTCATCTGTAGAAGTTATAGTCAAACACCAAAATTTTTTTTTTGCTAGTCATTGATGCCTCACTGAATCAGGTAGAAATATTTCAGATGGTTCAATTTGCCTTTTAAAAAACTAAACAAATTTCTTCTCTGTATGTGGTTTTCAATATTTTTAAAATTAATTAGCTCATCTTATAGAGTACTTGATTATATTTTAGTTACTGTGTAAGTTATCCCTAAATTGCAAAGTATAATGAAATTATTTCAAGGTGCTTGTCTGTTAATGAGTTAGACAAAAAATTAGAAAATGGTATCTGAATACAAATATAATATTAATAAGAGTAGTGCTATACCTTGATGGGAATACAATCAACTTACTATATGAGTTAAAGCCATCATCTTTGACTGGAATCAGGGAGAAGATAACAATCAGACTGATTTCATAAACATGGGTGAGAATTAATTGGAATTAAAATAAGAATTGGCAAGAACGCTGCCATGTGAAGAGAAAACTCAAACAAAGGGAACAGTGTAAGAAAAAGACATAGAGGAAAAAAATCCCATTGGAGGTTTCCATAGGCTATGGAGGCAGGGAGGAGCTAGACATGAAAAGAGACCTGGCAAAGTCCAGATCACAGATGGTGCTTCATTGTGCTTCATAAGGTCTTTATCTTATTATGGCAAGTGGATTTCTTTTATTTGGTAAATCTTATATAATATGACTCTGTAGCTTAGATTCTGAGGGATTTTTTTAGAATTAAAAAAAACAAAGGACTTCATAAAATATTTTAGTTGATTACCAGTATTTATAGGTGCAAAAATGGATGAATTGATTCTGGTTATGCATGACTGGTTGCTTCTAGTGTTGGTATAGGACTATGTGAAGAGTTTTCTAGAATGTAGCTTACTTAGGGAAGACTTGGAATGGAGAAAAGAAATAGGAGGACTTTACAGCATTTTAGATGGGAAAAGATGCCAGCCATAACCAAGTCAGTGTGAATACCTAGGGAGGAGGAGTTTCAAGAAATATTTAGAAGGGCTTATGGGAAAGAGCCCATGATGAGGATGCTGCTGCTGCTGCTGCTGCTGCTGCTGCTGCTGCTGCTGCTGCTGCTGATGATGATGATGATGATTGACATACAGAGTCACGGATTAACACCCAAATTTCAGCATTAGATTTTGTTTTGTTCTGATGCTACCATAAAAGCAACAACAAACAAGAAAACAATGCTCAGACAGAAAGTATGTCACCACCATCCTGGTGTACTTTCCCTAAATTTCATCTTCTGCATTTCCTTTACTATTTCTGAAGTTCCAGATTTTCTAATTAAATCAAATCTAATAAGGTGACAGAGCCAAACTAAATCAAACAAATTACAGATTTTAAAAGCTGGAGGTAAACTAGTTGAAGTTAGTTACAAATAGTCCCTCCCCCACGGTATAACCCCTGCTTTCACTGTATTTGATGTTGGTATAATTTGTGGAGGGGAAGGGAAAAAACAAATCATTTAAATAGGGATACAGGTGCACCCACTGCAACAATGAGATGTACAAGTCGTTATGTTGAAAATGAACTTTACAACTTTGGTGGGGGGGAGAGGGGAGGAGGACTGGTGGGGGAGTTATGGAAAGGGATGGAAGGAAAAACAAAGGAGGAGACTACAATGCTTGATAAGAAATGTACTCATTATCTTGCCCATGTAATTGTAACCCCTCTGTACAGTATATTCACAATAAAAAATGTAATTGTATGCCTTGTACCAAATTATATACTAGTACAATTTCAAATAAAAGAGGGGCTAGCACATGAATTGACTTATGTAAAATGGTCAAAATACATAAATGGTCTATTAATCATGCCTTTAGCCATATTATTCCTTTTTAAAATAATGGGATGAACCTTGAGATGGGCAGAATACTTAGTAACATCTTCTTCCATTCTCCTTAGAATTTCTGCTCATACTTTTTCCAAGGAATGCCTTCCAAATGTGACAGGTTATTCTACACCCATAGAAAAAGCCATTTGCAAAATGTGTGTGTGTGTGTGTGTGTGTGTGTGTGTGTGTGTGTGTGTGCAAGTAGCATATACACACATAACTACTGGGACATACCTTCCTTTGTGATTAAGGTAAACTGCATATCTAGTGATTACAGATGAGACAAAATAATTATAATTTATACATTTGAGAGACACAAAGGTAACCTTCTAATATTTTTGTGTCTTGCTAATCCATACATTTTAAAAGCCATGCTAGTCATTATTTCTATGAGGTTGCATCCACATACTGCTTAATCTCTGTCCCAGAGGTGAAGGCCAATGGGATAGGTTTATAGGCGAAATGACAGTGAGAACATGTAGCAGGAGGAGGCTGAGCACATTACTGGGGAAAACAATGTTCCACTTTTGGCTTGAAGGTAAACACCAGAAATAGAAGGTTATGCAGCTTTTTAAATATAGTTATCCTATTTCTGCTCCGGCACCAAACCCACAAATATCCCCTGAAGAACTGCTGTTCTAAGGAATCCAGTCCCTTCCAGAATCATCTGTTTTATATACAGATTTGTATAAGGCACTGACTGGCTCTCTCTTGGTGCTCTTGGTCTAGGTTACAATTTTGAGAACTTGGAAAAGAGAAATCAGAGAAGGATAAAATAAAAGGGCTGGGAATTGTAGCTTTGTTTGATGGAAAGAAAAGCTTAGCTATACTTATATATGAATAATGTGACCTCCAATGAGAATTAAATAAAAACTAACTATGAAATTTCAGAAGAAAAAACTAGGTTTTCAGATAAAATGACTGAGAAGCACAGGTAGATTTTAGGTCTTCAGAATGTCAGGCTCACTGGTTTCTTCACAGGGACTCTCCTCTTGTTCACTCAGATTCCAGGCTCACTATACTTGCAGCTACTTAGTAGAACTTGCTTCATTAAGACTAGGCCTTAGAATAGGTAATGGCTTTGAACCAATCATGGCTCAACCCATTCCTTCTCTTCTTACAAATTAATTATCTCCTAGGCAGACAGTCCATTTCTAGGTATTAAAGAGAGGCACTGTTACTATTGTCAGGCTATATTCTGTAAGTAGTGGCAGTATTTTTACAGTGTTTCAGGATGTCTTAAATGTGACATTCTTGGTATTTGGGCCTAGATATTTTTGTTTTTCTTCTTTTTTTTTCTTCCTTCTCCTTTCTCTTGGTTAGTGCTGGGGCTAAAAACAAGTCACACACATTAGGAAAGTGTTCAATTGCCGAGCATCCCCCGCCCCCAAGCCCCCTATATAAAATGTTTTCTATATTTATCATGTCTACATTGCTTATTCTAGAATGTTGAGCAGCAGCCCTGGCCTTTGCACATTAGATGCAAATAGCACTCCCGGAGTTATAGAAATTCCTCATGGTCTCCCCATTGTCCACTGTCCTCTAGAGTGGGAAGAAGCAAACATTACCCTTGGTGCTGAGATATTGGGTTGAATTATAAATGTAACTTAAAATTTTGTATCTATTTTAGTGTTGGTTAATATTGTCTTCTCCTACAACATAACTATTCCCATATTTTCCAATACATATTTTCCACTCTTATAGTATGTTCAGCTTCTAAGACAATAATCGCTATATACAGCCAGCATTTAAGTAAATTCCTACTCAGTGATTTAAAAAAGTCCAATGACAAACAATTTCTCTTAAGTCAGCGTCTGATGTTTTAACTCTAGCATAATTTTATTTGTCTCTCAGCAAACTTATTATAATATGTTATAATTGCCCACTTTTTATCTGTCTCATCTCTCATCACCATAATGAATATTTTTTGAGGGCAGAGGAGGTGTCATTTCCTACCCCAGCATCTAGCAGATAAATATCTAATGAGAGGGATGGATGAACTGCAACTCTACAATTACTAAGCATTCAACATCCAATGCTCTTTTGCTAGTTCGTTTGGGTGGTTCCCATTTCACCTTCACTTGAAACTTGGAAGGAAATAATATAGCCTTTATTTCTATAGAGCAGGAGCCTGAAATGCAGAAGTTAAGTAACTCATGGTCTAGACACAGCATGGATCAGTCAGAATATTGACTTTTCATGTCAGATTCTGTTACTCAAACCATCACTCTGACTATCTGTTTAAGTAGAAATTATATGTAGTTTGCCATGAGAACCAGAAAGTGGGAAATTAAGAAATGACAAAAAAGGGCACTATTGAACTCATTTTCAAATGAAAGTACCAAGTTACAACCAGATGCAAGTAGCCTACCAAGAAACAAAACAGATCACACTCCATTACCTAACTTTTGGAGATGGCCTAATTCCCATCTGAAGCCTGAGCTTTTGTTGCACAGACACCGGCACTGGAATGCCAATTTGATCAAAATTATTTTTCAAACAAACATACAATTTTAAGCAAATATTCATGCCTTATAGGACTTCACCATGCAATTTTTAAAACTGCGTTTTACCTTAAAGATTTAATCATTAATCATGACATAATCATGATTTAAGAAATCGCATGATTTAGAATCTAGTGTTTGGGCTGGGAAGGTGGCTTAGTGGTAAACTGCTTCCCTCACATGCATGAAGCCCTGGATTCAATTCCTCAATATCACATAAACAGAAAAGGCTAGAAGTGGCACTATGACTCAAGTGGTAGAATGCTAGCCTTGAGCAACAGAAACTAAGGGACAGTGCCCAGGCCCTGAGTTCAAGCCCCAGAACTGGCTAAGATTAAAAAAAAAAACAACTAGTGTTCAAAAAGTCACTAAATATTCACAAATATACACATTATATTTTGATCATTGATTTATGCGGTGTTTTCACTCTATCTCACCCTCAGTTAAAGTAAGGATTATTTTTAAGGTTATTTTTTAATTTTCCTTCTTCCCTTATCCTCCAGCCAGAATATTAGAAAAGATGCTCCCATAGTTAACTAATGTGTTTGTTATAACTAGTATCTAGGAACAAAGATTGAATCCTTCTTAATTTCTCAGCTCAAGATTTCTTTATCAAATGAATCTTATTATACCTAAGAAAAATGGAAGACTTAAAAACTATTGGATTTACATTTTACCCAAGTTAGTTTTTAAATTTTTCTACTATATTAATTATTCCTTTTTCTTTATACAATATAGAACATTTGCTCTTAATCTTAATATGGTATGAATTTAAGATTTTTATTTCATAAAAGCTAATAACCAAATAAAAGCAACTTAAAGCTTGTACCAGAATTGTCTTTATAAAGCTGTATACTTTTAATGAGATCATATCATGTATCTTCTGGAGAAATACTGTTTTTCTGTTATATCAAAAATAAATTATTGTAAGCTATTTTGCTCTAGTTCTGTCTTGATCAAGTCATCATATGTTCAGATTTCCTTTTTTCTTTTTCTCTTTTTAAAATTTTATTTCAGATTTCTTCATTTATGTTCAATGGTTGGAATAGTGGTTTGCAACTTAACATCTGTTCTGAATACACCAAATGTAAAACATCCATTATCTTGAGATCATCCTCCTTTTATTTTTATTTTTATTTTTTTGGGTCTGGTTGTGGAGCCTGAACTCTGGGCCTGGGCGCTATCCCTCAGCTCTTCAGCTCAAGGCTAGCGCTCTACCACTTGAGCCACAGCGCCACTTCTGGCTTTTTTCTTATGTGGTGCTGAGGAATCAAACCCAGGGCCTCAGGCATGCAAAGCAAGCGCTCTACCACTGAGCCAACTTCCCAGCCCCGTCTTCCTCCTTTTAGAAGCTGGTGCAGGTACCACTAGTTAACAAAGACCTTGTAATGTAAATTACTGGTTGGTGACCCATCAAGACTTCTATACTTTATCACTTATTCAGCATTTGGATATGTAAGATATTAAATTGGCTAACCTTTCAAAGATTTAATCATATATCTCAACATAAAATGTGAGTCATTGAGGTTAGAAACCTTCTTATAACATCCTTTCATCTTAGCAAAGCTCAATACTAATGAACAGTTAGTGCTCAGTAAATATTTGTTTAAAAGATTAACTAAGTTGACCATGAACTGATTTGAACAAAATAAGCTTAAACGATTCCCACTATCTCAATCATAATAAGCTCAGAATTAATGTGATTAAAGCCTAATAAATTACAAATAGATTAGGATCCAAATTCAGAGTTTAGTTCAAAATAAATTAAGATCCAAATCCACTTTTGTCATAGCTTTATAGTTTCGGACACGAGAGAAGAATGTAAGATGGAAAATGAAGTCTGGAATGCTCACGACATCCAGTTTCCCTGCAACAACAATGGCAGGATGAAATTCCGTCCTGGGCAATTCTATTCAAGGAAGAGGTCCTAGCTCCAATCTCTTCAACAGCTTTTGCAAAAATGATGGGAAAAATTTGATATTTTCTTCTGACCCTAAAGTCAAACAAAATACTTCTATTTTTGTTCCTTTTGTTGTTATTTGTTTGTTTGGGAAGACAAATCTGAGGGGCAAATGTGTGACTAGACAACAAGAAGTTTGAAGTCAGGAAAAGAAAAAGTATTACTGTGTTACTCCTCGATGTTCTCATGTTTCCCAAGCTTGTCCACACACACACACACACACACACACACACACACACACACACACACACACACACACACACACACACAATATTTCAGAAATATTTGAGATATTTCTGTTTCACACTATTTGCAATTTGTATAGGCATACATTCGGCGTTGAATACTCTCTTGCACTGTAGTCTAGAAAAACAGAACATTTATGAATCTATGAAAATATATGAACTTATGAGTCTATGGATCTACTCAAACACTGTGAATACATCAAGAATGGCATTTTATTGGTATATGAGTATATAACATTTCAATCTCTCTCTTCTCCAATGGCTGAAATACAGAAACAGTTAACATGACAGCACAATTCCTAATCTTTGTATTTCTCCATGCTTAATATATACTTTCTCATTAGGTCTTGAGTAAATTGTTAGAAGAACAAGTTTGTTTTCATATATTAATAGGAAAGAGACTGGTGAAAAATGGTAGAAACAAGCTTTCTCTAAGTTTAGAAGTTAAAACTAGCCAGTAAAATGTAAGTATATAGATGTATAAATATCCAGATATGCTTGATGTTCTCAGAATAACTGCTTTTCCACAGGCTATATACCTAAGAACATTAATAGTGTGAATCAGCCACTACTAACACTTTTCATATTCTGGAAAAGTTGAACATGAACGACTGTGAAATGGATCTTCCTGGAGGAGCTTTCTGCAGTTATTTAGTTCAAGCCACTTAGAAAAGAAGAAACTGAGGTCCAGACAGCTTCATTGACTCAATTGAAACTGCAATGCAAATGGGTCTGTGGATTCCATTTCTAATAAGTGAGGAATCTTGTTGGCAAGTCTTTAAATAGTGGTGTTATTTACAGCATCCATTTCACTGAAAGTGATGTCCGTCATCTGCCTGGAAACTTGTTTTCCAGAGTCATAGAATTTCTCTAATGCTAACCCCTGTCTGCAGTTTTTGCTTTGTTCCTGTGCCCATTCTTCAAAGGTTTGCTCAAAAGCTACTCCTTTTTAATGATGTCTTCTTTGGTCATCCCAGCTGGAAACAATCTTTATCTCCTCTGATCCACTGGGGCAATTATCACATTCTGCCTTGTAATTCAATGTAGCTTAGTTGGAGTGAAAGGCTCTGGAGTTAAGCAGAGAGGTGTTCAAATTTTGGTTTTGCCTCTCAGGGGGAAAACAACACATTGGCTATCCCAATCAGCTTTGCAAAGCCATCATTTAGGACAATTCTAATAAGCTTTACTGTATTACTTTTAGCCTTCCAGCAACAGGATAGCTGGATATACCAACTGGATAGATGGGTTTTAAATAAATATGTCATATAGTTACCAAATATTTATTGCGTCTTGAAATTGGAAAGTTAAAATTGTCCTTTGTATTTCTCTGCACATAGTATTCATATGTCAAAAGTAAGAAAAGAGGTATCATGACATAATATTTTATAGCATATGATGTTACTGTAGGTATTTGGCAGATATTTAAAACATTGATTGAATGAAGAAACACGAAAACTGAAACTGGTTATTATTCCTATTGGAAGCTTTATAGGTAATTTGATAGAAACAGTGTTGTAAATGGGTTAATAGCTAAGCAATCATTCTATACAAAAATAAGCTATATTTATTACTAGTATTAATCCATCTAAAAATGAAAAATGAGCTTGCCTACTAGATACCATACATTTATATATTTTCATCAAAAATATACATTTGATTCATTATTTTGTGCTTGAAATAGTATTAAATAAGATCGTGCTTTTATTAAAAATTGTACAAGGATTGAAGAGCTTTAATATAAATATATCTGCATTCTTTCAAAAGTGCTCAATCAGTGGGAGAGAAAATGTGATTTCTACTACGAAATGCATTTACGATTTTCACTTCTCGTTTCAGCAATCATAACCCCTTCAATGTCTAAAGCCAACTAGTAACTATGGATGAATTACAAATGTCTGCCACAGTATGGCACCATGCTTTGCATACTTAAAGGCTTCAACACTCAAACCCTACAGCTCTAAAGCGGTACAGTCAACATAAGCGGATTCATTCATCTTTATGATCGGTTTTATTCTCTAAAAGGGTTAATGCTCAAAGAATCCTTTGTTTTGTGACAAGTGTAATGTGGGGATCCTCACAACCCTGATTTATCATTGCTCCTTTCTCTCTCTGTGTCTCTTTCTCTGTCTCTCTCTTCCCCCTCCCCTCTCTTGCTTTCCTGGACTTATTTTTTTAAGTGCTTGCAATCCACATTGGATAATAAAAAGACATTTGAGGTTGAGAGCTATGGAGTTTCAGGGTGGGAGGGAGAAGGCTATTTTGAATCTTGTGACAGTGAGGTTTCCTTCACTAAGGAGCTCTCTGTGGGTTTCTGGCATTGTAAGTGTTTTGTCTGCTTGCAAGGGAGCAGCTGATGGATGGGGAAAATGTTCATTGATTTGTAGTGCCTGCACTGCAGCCAACCAGCACTAGGATGAGGAGGCACCATCATGAATCTCTCAACTATGCATATTTATATGCAGCTGCTGTACTTCTAAACCCCTAGTGAATATAAAGTACTTGTGTGGCCACCAGTTCACACAATGCCGTCCTGCCTCACGCTCTGATTTAACTACTGTATGGAAGAATAGACTAAGGCGGGGGGGGGGGGGGGGGTGCGCTCGGTGGGATGTAGAAAAGGAGAGGTAAGCATGGAGGGAGAAAAGAACCTCGTACAATTCCTTTTTCTTAAATAGTCCAGGGAATGAAATGAATGTGGGAACAAGTAAGGAACGTTCTAATAAATGCTCTCTGGGCTTGTAACTCAAATTCCACAAAATTGATTAATGGAAATTAAATCCTTTTTAAAGATTTCGTGTGTGAGAGAGAGAGAGAGAGAGAGTGAGAGAGAGCGAGAGACAGAGACAGAGACAGAGACAGAGACAAAGAGAGAGATAGAGACAGAGAGACAGAGAGACAGAGACAGAGAGAGACGGAGAGACAGAGACAGAGAGACAGAGACAGAGAGGGAGAGAGGGAGAGAGGGAGAGAGAGACACAGGGAGAGAGGAAGAGAGAGAGCACGCACAAAGCTTCAGGACTATAGAATAATGATGTGGTTAAAATATGCTGGCTGGTGAAATCATCATAGTTCAGTGAGCTGTATGTAGGAGAAAGACCCTCCCCTGGATAAATCATAACTTCAATACAGAGAAATAGATGAGCTATCATACTTGTAAGTGAGTTGGAAGTGGGGGCAGAGAAAAATAAAGAATCTTTAATAGTACTGGAAAGAAAAAAATTAATGTGCAAACATATGAAGTTTGCTAAAAAAGAAAGTATAAGAGCAGTCACTAGAATGGAAGTGGACTTAGAAGTGAAGTTTGGAAACACAAAAGCTTTGGGGTGGGAAGGGGAGATTGATAGCTCAGAGCTCAGAAGAAATAAAGAAGTCCTGGGAGCAGAAAAACAAAGTTAAGGGAATACAAGAAATAAAAAATGACTTGTCAGTGGGGGAATCTTGTCTTTCAGAAACTATAAGCTTGACTTGAGAAATACAGGTATAGATTATAGGGTAGAGTCATAGACTCTAAAGAAGTTTTATTAAAATGACTCAAAAATTATCCCATTATAACATTTAGCAATAGAGTGTATCTGTACAGTTGGTAGTTCTGCATTAGATCAATAGAGTGTATATTGAAAAATAGAAATTTTTAAAAAGAGAACAATTGGAGACAGTATTTAGGAAGTTGAAAATTACACAGAACTAACATCTACTGTGAAGTTATCTTCATTCAGAAAGTTCTAAAGTCCAAAATCAGGTAAATGTTATCAACAACAAGAGTTCCACAGAGAGATGTCTTTTATTATAAGATTATAAGATTACGACCCAAGTCTAACCTAAGCTGTGTCAAAGAAAAATATCAAATGAAAAGTCAAATTTAATATCTGAGTACAGTTTGATTTCAGCATTAAAAATAAGGTTTCTATTTTTCCATGTAGAGTTAGAGCACTAATTCAGACCAAATTGCAGCTGCTCTTTTGACCAGAATTTTTAAAAGGACAAATAATTCTCAGTGAGATTTCTAGGCAGGGTGTCAAATCTTGTCTCTCAAGGGCTTAGGGAAATGGATGGAGTCTTGAAAGTTAAAACACCAGACCATATTTAATACTGGCACTATATACTAGTCATTTGTCCTTATTAAACATATGCAGATTTTTAAAACAATACACAAAACCACAAAACTGATTAGGATTTTTCTCTTCTGGCACAAAAAAATATCACCCTACAGTTGAGTAATATTAGATGCTGGGCTAGCAGTGTACTCCACCCAGTGGTATGTCAGTGGTATGCCTAATATGGGCTAAGTCTAACTAATTTCCTTCTATTTTCAGCCCCCAAGTTGCAAAATGGTATAGAAATACATGAAATATAACATGAACTTTACTCTTTATAAAGACAAATTAAGAAAGGTATGTGTTCTTTTTTAAAAGCATGTTTTCCATTTTAAATTAAAATAATTACTATATCAAGTCTCATATGAGGATTAAACAAACAGCAATTTTTTTATACATGTCCCTGAAATTAAGATCAGAACATCATTAAAGAATAAATGTATGTATTTTGACTACAAATGGGTGATAAATGCCATTTGCATAATACTTTTGATTTATTTCCATAAACAAACCAAACCTGAGTTTAAAATAAAAATTTTAAAAAGAGCCAAACCACAAGAGACCAGAATGTATGAGGGAAAATACGGTCCTCAGATTTATTATAATGTCGGGTTCATAGTCCTAACCAGAACATCTTTCCACAACTCTGCTGAAATTTATAAAATTCTGCTCATTCCCTTGCCCTAGATGGCAGAGAATAGAGGAAGCACAAAGGGACTTTTCTTTTATGAGTTATCATTATTATGATCAATGATAATGGAGACATCAAAGATAGTGTGACTTAGATAAACAATGTTCTGAGATCAGATTTCCTCTGGGAAACTACACTTGAAAATTCCAGTTGTTATCTGCTTCTTGTAAAAACTGAGCTAATTTTATTAAAAACTAAATTATTGTTTAGATATCTAATGCTGGGTTGAAATTTTCCTTGCATGACCAAAGGTAATATTCATATTTAGCTTAACTAAAGAGATAGCCATTCTTCGAAGTAGCTATGAAATATGGAGAGTTTAATTTTGGATAAGAAGCCTATTTTTGAGATTGGTTCTTCAAATAAAAATTACAAGATAATAGTGGTCACAATAGTTGTTAAATGCCCTCATTTTCCAGACTGAAATATGGAGTACCCATTCTTGTTATTAAGCAAATATTGAGTACATAGTAACTGCTGTTTCTGTTCTTAGAATTGTGATTACTACCACACCACTAATTAAGCACTTACCAAAAATTACTTTTATTTCTACTGGGACATCAAATTATCTCCAGTAGATATCATTTATCATAAATCCATAATATGTGTCAACTAAACTAATGCTTCAAAAATAATTATATGTGGGCAAATTTAGTTCCAAAGGGGCTAACAACTGCATCTAGTATCTTTAATATGTAGAATGTCTATTTGTTTTACATGGTAATTTAATTGATTATGTAGTATATGTAGTACAGAATGTTATTCCTAAGAGAAATTACTGGATTCTAAGTATAGTATCTGCTTTCTTTAAATCAGGACCTGCTATCCCTCATAGGACTCTGCTTCAGATCAATAGTTGAGTGAACTCTTGCTTATTACAATGCCTGAGCAAAGTCTCAAGGCATTCTGACATATTCAAAAGTTGGAAATGAATGCAAATGTGTTGTATATGCCAGGATATGGCATGTGTTGAATAGCAAAGCATCGTTAATTAAAATTAAATATTTATGTAAATGAAGAATATTCTTGATACTTTTTAGTCTTATTTATAATAAAGAATGATAATAACATAGTAGTCAGACATTCTGTATTATTTTCAAATATAGAATTTGTAACTTTCCCTTTGTTTAATATCAATATACACTATACTATTTATTACTTTCATGATCTGAATCATAGTAGAAACTGGCATTTGCCTAACTTTCAATGAATTAGGATACTTGTATTGCATAAAAACAACTACAGGATTACTTTAGAAGATGTGAGAATATTAGCAGAGGTTCAGAAGGTAGAAACATTACTAGAAGATATAAAATAACTTGCTGATAGACTCCAACTGTGCCCTGCTGTGGGGCAATAATAATTTGGTCATTTTTCAAATTAGCCTAATTCTCTGGACTTCTGTTTTACCCTTGATAGAGCGTGAGGTGAGTAATCCTAAAATAAGAGAAAAAGGTTTGTGTGCAGGTATATGCACTATAAAAGGAAATCAAGGGTTATATTTTTAATCTAAATTGAAAATTCATTTTGAACAGATATCTTGGTTTGTGAAATTAAAATAAATTTGATGAGAAGAAGAGGGAGAGAATACAGACAACCATCTAATGTGTATCTTATAAAATTAAGAATTCCGGAAGGGATAAGTAGGGAAGGAATGGGTGAGAATATTGAAAGGGTTACACTCATCTAGATATACTGCATTCATTAACTGCTTGTTAAGGGACAACTCTTTTGTACAACTTCTTTTTTTGGGGGGGGGCGTTTCCGGTCGTGGGGCCTGAACTCTGAGCCTGGGCGCTGTCCCTCAGCTCTTCAGCTCAAGGCTAGCGCTCTACCACTTGAGCCGTAGCACCACTTCCGGCTTTTTTCTTTTTGCTTATGTGGTGCTGAGGAATCGAACCCAGGGCCTCATGCATGCAAGGCAAGTGCTCTACCACTAAGCCACTTTCCAAGCCCTTGTACAACTTCTTAAAGAATTAAAAAATAAAAAAAGATATGAAATAGATTTCAACTCCATTCCTAGCCTCCTGTTATTTCATCTCAGAGATAAACCACTGTTGGTCCAAAGCTAAGAATTTCCCAACACTATGTCTCTTTTTCCCACTAAAAATAACTAATTAACTAATAATAATAGTAATAACACTGTTAGGCTTCTATCACAGCTATACTAGAATAATTTTGTTGAAAACACATTATCTATCTTAAAAGGATATATGAATAACCTCCAAATTATTTCACTGCATCTATTTTGCAATTAAAGGGAATGATAAATAATTCACTTACTAGTTTCATAGCAAAACTACCAGCCATATGCAGCACAGGCCATAAAATTACCTTTCCTTTTCCTTTGTATTTTGTGCAGAATTTGAGCATGGGATATTTTCATTTGTCCAGCTTACATATGTTGTAACCTAGACTCAGCTGGAACTGAGCAAGAGACTGTAGCAAAACAACTAAAACAACATTATGTCTCTTCTCACTACCAGAGAATTGAATAGTAATAATAGCACCATCTGACATAAGGAAGTAACATTAGTACTTTTTAAATAACCTTTTATTTATTTTTGATATTTTTATTGTTATTATAAAGGTGATGTACAGAGGGGTTACAGTTACTCTTCGTTGCTTGAATGAGTTTAGTGATTACAGTTCTGTTTTATAGTTTTCAAATAATCTTTTTTGATGGTATTTTCCTCATCACTCCTGTTTCCAGATATTTTTGCCTATTATTTTAAAAATACTGTGATGACACTTGGTAAATAATCAACACCTCTTCATATTTATTGTAGCACCATTCATCACAGCCCAGATGCTCCTCAAGAGATGAATGGATCAAGAAAATGTGGTATATATACACTATGGAGTTTTATTCATCCATTAGAAAAAAATGATACTGTACTATTTGTAAAGAAATGGAAAGACCTGGAAAAATATTGTGTTAAATGAAATAAGCCAGTCTCAGAGAGACAAAGGATGCATGTTTTCCCTTATAGGTGGAAGTTTAGCTCATAAACACATCAAAGTAAATACATTAAGTGGTATGAAAGTTATTACAAGTGTATTAACTGAAGCACTGTACAGTCCAAGGAGATCGCAATGTATTTCCTTAGAAAGCCAAAATCAAAGTTCAGCAAAATAAAACACCAAGAAGCAGTGTTTTATTGTAAAGAGATGGGATAGGATCAAGGGGAAAGGAGTAGATGAACGTTAAGGTGAAGAGGAAGAGATCGTAGTCAAGGATCTAACGTATATCCTATAAAACTAAGAAGAATTAGAGAGGGAAGGGGTGTTGTAAGGAGTGACATGGATCAAGATATATTGTATTCATAAATTGCTTTGTTAAAAGGCAACTCTTTTGTACAACTACTTCAAGGTAATAATAAAGGTAAAATTTTAGTTACCATATATTAAAAAAGAATATATTTGGATTAAACTTTCTTGATGTTTAGAATTTCAAAGGGTTACTTCATATGTTAGTATGATCTTCTTGTGATAATAAGAAATATTCATAAATCACTTACAAATGTAAGGAAGATGACTGATGTTATTGTCACTTATTGGACACCAATTTTTAAATGGTTAGACTATGTGTTATGATCATCAAATCAAACAATCAAGGGTGAAAAAGAGGGTACTTACAGTAAAATAGCAAAATATGCTTGAATGGGTGTCAATGCAAAATGATTGAGTGAAAAACTAAAAAAAATGTGAAACATGTTTTGGCTGTAGTAAGATTTGAAGGCAAGGGCCTTGCATGTATTAGGCTGGCAATTACAGCTGAACTCATATCTCTATCCCTGCTTTTGTTGGTTAATTGGAGATGGAAACTAGGAAACTTTTCTGCCATACTGGCCTCAAACTAGTATTCTACAGATCTCAGCCTCTCAAGTAGCTAAGATTACAGGTATGTACAACAGGCTCTGAGCTGTTTAACTTTTTTTTCATAAACACAAAAATTTACTAAGAAAGAAATAAACAAGGTAAACCATGTGTGATTGCTACAAAAAATACCAAGGGAAACAAAGAACTTAATGAAAATTACAAAACATTAGTGAAAGGAACTAAAAGGCATACAAAAAATGGAAAGAACCCTCATGTTTATGGTCCAGAAAAAATAAATTGTAAGAATGCTTATATCACTTGAAGTGATCTACAGAGTCAATGCAATTCCCATAAAAATACTAATAGAATTCTACATAGATATGGGAAACACAAACTATTCTACTATTCACATGGAAACACAGATTTAATTTTCAAAATAATGTTGAGCTAAAAAGACAAAACTGAAGATGTCATATACTTGATCTCAAAGTATACCACAAAGAGTTCATTGAGATAGCATGTTGCTGGCATCCAAATCCACTTCAAGAAAACGGGGACAGAATACGGGCACTAAAGTAAATCCACCTGCTTAACAATTAATTCTTATCAAAGGCATCTAAAATATATTGAACAAGGAATTGGTGGCTCAAAATTATACCCCTAGCTACCCTGGAGGCTGAGACTTGGAGTACTGAAGTTTAGAGTCAGTCTGAACAGAAACTCTGGCAGATGCTACCTCCGATTAACTGGTAAGTATGCAAGCCTGGAGACATGACTCAAGAGACTGAGAAGGAAAGCCAAGCAAGAGTGTGAGACCCTGAGTTCAAGCTTGAGTTCTAAGGTAAAACACAACCTAACAAAACAGAAAAAAAGCACAGTGAAGTAAAAACAACCTGTTCAATAAACAATGATAACAAAACTGGATATTTATACACGGAAAAAGGAAATTTGACTCCTATTCCTTACTATTTGAAAAAATCAGCTCAAAACTGGCCAAAACACTAATGTAAAATTGGAAACTATGAGACTACCACAAGATAACATAAAGCAAATGTTTCAACACATTGGGATAGGCAACGTTTTTTCATAGATAATAATAGATAAATAGGACCATATCAAAGTAAGAAGCTTCTTCATGTTGAAGAAAACAGTCATCACATTTAAGACACAACCTTCAGAATGGGAGAAAATATCTACAAAGTATTCATCTGCCAAGAAATTAATATTCAGGCTATAATAGAAATTGTAATACCTTAAGAGAAAAATAGTAAGCTAAATAAAATGGACAAGGGCTGGAAAGGTGGTTCAGTGGTAGAGTGCCTGTCTCACATGCATGAGGCCCTGGGTTCCATTCCTTAGCACCACATAAACAGAAAAAGCCGGAAGTGGTGATGTGGCTCAAGTGGCAGAGTGTTAGCCTTGGGCTGAAGAGCTCAAGGACAGTGCCCAGGCCAGGGCCAGAGGTCAGGCTCCACGACCAACAAAAATAAACAAATAAATAAATAAAATAAAATGGACAAATAATCTAAATAGACATTTCTTAAAAGAATAAATGTAGTTGCTAATACACAAACTAAAAATTGCTTGCCATATACCAGTGTCTCATGTCTATAATCCTAGCTATTCAGGAGGCTAAGATCTGAGGATTGTGGTTTGAAGCACGCAGGGCAGGAAAGTTCATGAGATTCTTGTCTCCAATAAACTAATTAGAAAAAAGGCAGAAGTGGTCCTGTGGTTCAAGTGGTAGAATGCTAGCCTTGAGCCAAACAAACTCAAGGATAGTGTCCAGGTCCAGAGTTCAAGCTTCAATATCACTAGCCCCTTGGGAAATACAAATAAAAAATTACAGTGAAAAGTCATGGTCAGAATGGCTACTATTAAAAAGAAAAAAATAACATGCTGGGGAATGTCATGCACTGCTGATGGGAAAGTAAATTAATATAGTATTATAGAGAAAAGTTTGGTGATTCCTCAACTCAAAACAGAACTGATCCAGCTGCGTAGCAAAATAAAGACCTAAGGAAGACAACCAACTACCAATATCACTTATAAATTTTAATTAAAAATTACTAAATATATTCCTAGCAGACCTAATCCCAAACATATTAAGAATATATGACCAAAGAGAATATTTTAGGAATGTATGACACTTCAATATTAGGAAATCTGTCATAACATTACTAATTTAAGGAGAAGATAATCATATTTGCCTCTACAGATGCAGAAAAAACTTAAACATCCATTCATAAATTTTTCTAAAAGGAGACAAGAAAACACAAAACAAGAACTATGAGACCATTAGAACTAGGTATATAATAGGAAGCTTATTATTAAAGTATTTAGGCAGTTGTATAGGTATAGGCATTTAATCCCAGTATTAGGGAAGCTGAGGTCAGGATCAGGATGAGTTTGGGGCCAGTCTAGTATACATAGCAGAATACTGTTTTAAAAAGACAAATCGAACTAAAACAACAAAATAACTTTATAGCACTGACACATAAAGGGACACTCCAGTCCAGAAAAAAATTGCTCCCGAAGTCTAGAAGTAATCTCTATATGTATTGAAATTTGGGGTTTGGAAATAACTCATCATAGAACACAGAATACTCATAGCCCATGCAACTTATCCCTTGTACCACAAAAAGGAGGAAGAAAGGAAGGGAGTAAGGTAAGGAGGGAAAGTAGAGTAGAAGAAAGAGGGACAAAGAAGGAAGAAAGGAAAGAAGGAAGGAAGGAAGGAAGGAAGGAAGGAAGGAAGGGAGGAAGGAAGGTAGGAAGGGAGGGAGGGAGGGAGATGGTATGTACTAATGGTGGGATATCTTTAGAGTAAATACCAATTATTTAATAAATGATAAACAACTATAGAAAATTGTTCTGTGTCATTTGTTATTAAAAGTTGTATTGTTCAAGAAAACTAAAGCAAAATTTTGGAATAATTCTTTATTGTCTTAATTTCTATTGATATGCTATTCAGAATCCTCTGTATATTTTATTTAAGTTATCCAAATAAATATTTTCCAAATACATGTTGTTCTATTCCTACATTTGGTGATTTTTCCTTTGCTATTTATTTTCAATGAAACCACAGTTCAATATTTAAAAAAAAGTACAAGCAAACCCACCAAATACTACATATGTATCAAGAATTGTTTCTTAACCTAACATAGCCCAAAATTCTCATTCTTGCTTTTAATGTCTTTTAATTTTGTTCTTTAAACTTTCTTGTATACAAAAAAGATACATCTATATACAAGACTCTAGATGGACAGAAATAAGAAATAAGTTTACCTTGGAGATGAGTGTGAGAAAAACACAACCAAAAAAAGTTTATAGAGCATAGTATATTCTAAAATTGCTTCTCCCTATAAAGATCCTGTGTCACTTGAGCTGGTTTTTAGTTTACAGACATAGGGAAGTTGAAGAAGATTCTTTGTGTCATTAATCAAACTAAATATAAAATATTGTCAGAGCTCTTTCACCAGGAAAGCTTCCTGGCTGGGACAAAGGCTAGACTGTGCTTGCCAAACACTGATTCTTCCTCAGTAAGTATTTTTTTTATCATTAATTTGCTCACTGTTTATAATAATACTAAACCAATTTTTAAAAGAAAGTCTCTAGTTTCTTATGTGAAACTATCAGCAACAAACCAATGTAATCACTAAACTATTAAATACTAACTTCATCTCAAGATTCAAAAATCTAATTAAAAGAAAATACTTTCTTGAGTATGTATAAAGCTATGATGACTTATTTAAAAATGGATAATCAAAAAAGTTCCTCATTCTAATAGAAGACTTTGGACAACATATAAATAAATAGTAGTAAAACTATCACTTGGATACAAACTTCAAAAATTCCTATTTTTTTTATGAAGGTGATGCTTTACCAAAGATAAAATTGGTCATGCCATTAAAATAAATACTTAGTTTTAGGTCTAAAACATTGCTTTACAATCAAACAATTGGTATATATTCTTAAAAATACCATGCATATGACATCATGTTTTTCAGGCATTGGATATCAATGGACCATATCATGTACAAGGTAAAAGCATTATTTCTACTATGATCTAGAAGTCTGCAATCATTTCAGAATTCTCATTGCATTTGTTTTCTTTGGTTAAATCAATATTGATTTCAGATTATCATTTTCCCCTACTAATAGCATAGATAAACTACACAGCATTTTAATGTGATAGTCCTAGGTGGAAAGACAATAAGAAAACTCAGATAGTGACTTGCATTGGTGTTTAATACTGTGAGCTTTATTTTTTGTCTATTCAACCAATATAATAATTTCAAATACATATAATTTCAAAATTCTTACCTTACAGTAATAAATTTTCAAGTTTCTATTTTATTCTATCTCTATTATAGTTCTACTTTTGAACTTTCTATTATTAGAATAGTTAAAACTCTTTGTTTTCACTGGTTTCCCTATGTAATTTGCTAAAATAAATTTAAATCAAGTTCAACTTACCTATAAAAATGACTTTAAATTCATTATTCTTGATGTTATTGGCATAGAGCTTAGATAACACAAATCTTTGTTGCTATTAGTTATTGAAACAAGATAAATTTTAGCTACTGCAATTATGACATTTTTTCTTACTTTTAGTTCAACTATTAAACATAAAATCAAAACTACAACATAGACTGTTATGGTAACAATAAAGAATTCGTTTCTTTTAGTTTCCTGTATTTAAGAATATTTTTCTAGGGGCTGGGAAGGTGGCTCAGTGGTAGAGCGCTTGCCTTGCATGCCTGAGGCCCTGGGTTCGATTCCTCAGTACCACATAAGCAAAAAGAAAAAAGCGGGAAGTGGCACTTTGGTTCAAGTGGTAGAGTGCTACCCTTGAGCTGAAGAGCTGAGGGACAGTGCCCAGGCCCAGAGTTCAGGCCCCACGACCAGACCCCCCCCCCAAAAAAAAAGAATATTTTTCTAAATTTACAGACTTTTACTCTGAATTGTATTTCTGAAAATTTTTTTTAATTTTTATTTATTTTTTATTGTGAAAATACTGTACAGAGGGGTTACAATTACATGGGCAAGATAATGAGTACATTTCTTATCAAGCATTGTAGCCTCCTCCTTTGTTTCCCCTTCCCATCCCTTCCCATCCTCTCCCCGCCCCTCCACTCAACCCTCCCCCCCATCAAAGTAAATTTTAAAATATGTTTTTAGTGTGCAGAAACTTTTTAGTTTGATGTTATCTTATTTATCAATTTATCAATTCTTTGAATTGTTATGCTTCTTGATCTTTACTCAGAAAGTTTCCACCTGTGCCCAGGAGCCCTAATTTTCCTCTGTTCTTTCCTGTAATAGTTTCATGGTTGCAGGTCTTACATTCAAGTCTTTAATCAATTTTGAGTTGATGCTGGTGGAAAGTGATATAGAAGGACTTAGTGTCAGTTTCAGTTTTCTGCATGTGGACTTTCAGTTTTGTCAGCACCATTTGTGGACGATATTGTCTTTCTAACAGACTATGTTTTTGGCTCCCTTATAAAATATTAAATGGCTGTAGACCCATGGGTTTGTTTCTGGGTCTTCTAAAAGGCAGCCTATGAAATGGGCAATTTTTGCCAGCTACACATGAGACAATGGTCTAATATCCAAAAATTACAGAGAATTTAAAAAAATCAAACTCTCAGAAAAACACAACCCAATTTAAAAAAATGGGCTAATGAGCTAAAGAAAGTTGTCTTAAAAGAAAAAGTAAAAGTGGCCAATAGACAAAGAAATGTCCAACATCTCTGGCCATAAAGGAAATGCAAATCAAAACAACATTGAAATTCACCTCATCCCAGGCAGAATGACCATTATCAAGAAGAAAAACAATAACAGATGCTGGCAAGGATGTGACCAAAAGAGAACCCTAAAACACTGTTGGTGGGAATGTAAACCTGTTCAAACATTCTGCAAAGTAGTATGGAGGTTCCTCAAAAACTACCTTATGATCCAGCAATTCCACTTCTTGGAATTTATCCAGAAGATTACAAACCAGGATTTAGTATAACAACAGTATACTACAGTGCTATTGACTATAACTAAGGTATGGAATCAGCCTAGGTGCCCCTCAGTGGATAAATGGATTAAGAAAATTAGGTATAAATACACAATGGAATTTTATTCAGCCATTAGGAAGGATGATATTGTACTATGTGTGAAGAATTGGAAAGTCTTGGGAAAAAATTGGTAAGTGAAGTAAGTCAGGCCCAGAAAGACAAAGGATCCATGTTTTCCCTCATGTGTTGAAGACACACTTAGCTCACTTCTAAGTAAATATGATGGGTATTATGGAAGTGCATACAAATATATAAGCTGTAAATACAGTAGATTCAAGGGAGATCTCAAATATTGTAATTCCTTAGAAAGCCAAAATCAAAGTTTAGCAAAATAAAATGTCAGGAAGCTAGTATTGAAAGAAGTGAGGTTGAGGTCAAAGAAAAAGAGGTAAATGAATAAAGAATGTAAAAATGCAGTCAGGAGTCCAATGTATATCCTATAAAATTAAGACTGAGAGAAGGTATGAGTAAGGACCAGATGGGTGAGAATGTTGAAAGGAGTGATATTGATCAAGATATATTGCATCACAGGCAGAAAATTGAAGCTAGATTTTTATATATCTTCCTGTACCATCTTCCAAATGGATCAAACACTTCAATGTAAGGCAAGACATCCTAAAATTATTGGAGGTAGGTATGGGGAAACAGTAGGTCTCCTAAGCATGGGTTTCAACTTCTTAAGATCTAGAATCACAGCAAATCAAAGAAAAACTAGATAAATGGAATTGCATCAAACTGAAGAGTGTTTGCATGGCAAAGGACATACCTAGCAAGCTAAATACAAAGTCCACAGAATAGGAGAAGATCTTTACCCAGCTATACATTAGACAAGGGCCTCATATTTAAAATATACTTAGAGCTCAAAAATTAACCCCCCCCTAAAAAAACAAATACTCAAAGAAACAATGACTCAATTAATAAATGGACTAAAGACTTACAGAGAGACTTCTCAGAAGAAGTAAGAATGGCCAATACACACAGGAAGAGATGTTCAACATTTCTGGCTAAAAGACATACAAATCAAGACAGCATTGAGATTCTACCTCAACCCAGTTAGAATGGACATTATCAAGATAACTAACAATAACAGATTCTGGCAGGGATGTGGCCCAAAGGGAATGCTACAACACCGTTGGTGGGTATGTAAACTTATTCAACCACTCTTGAAAGTGGTATGGAGGTTCCTCAAAAGACTAAACATAGAGCTTTCCTGGGCATTTATCCAAATGACCACAAACCAGGCCACACTAAAGCCACCAGCACAACCATGCTCATTGCAGCATGCACACCATAGCTTTGTAATCAACCCAGATGCCCCTTGGAGGAATGGAGCAAGAAAATGTAGTATTTACACACTATGGAATTCTATGCTTCCATTATTAAGAATAACATTGCTTCCTTCATAAGGAAATAGAAAGACTTGGGAAAAATTATATTAAGTAAGCCAGACTCTCATTTATAATTAGAATGTGCATATAAATCTGCAAGTAAACACATGGATAGTAAAAGGCAAATAAGTTCACTTGGACATGATAAATTAAAGAACACTCTAAACATTCACATAGTGAGACAAAAGAAAGACATTCTTGAGAGAGGATCACAGGGGATCAATATTTATGTGCATATGAAATAATGCTTATAGAAATGAACTCCATGCCAGGTGCTGGTGGCTCATGCCTGTAAATCTGCTATTCAGGAGGCTGAGATATAAGGCAGGAAAGTTTGTGAAACTCATCTCCAATAAACCACCAGAAAACCAGAAGTGGCACTGTGGCACAAATGGTAGAGCACTAGCCTTGGGCTGAAGAGCTGAAGGACGGTGCCCAGGCCAAGAGTTCAAGCCCCACGACTGACAAAAGAAAAAAAAAAGAAAAAGAAATGAACTCCAAGAGATGGAAACAAGAGTTTTTGGGGGGTTCTTTTTAATTGTACCATTTACTTCTTTTTTGTTTGTATGTTTTCTTTTGTTGCTATTTTTAATTTCTGTACCCTTTGGTCTTGTATGTAAGTTTTTTCTGATTTGTGGAGGGAAAGCGTAAGCACTGAAATGGTGAACTAATTCATAAGAGATACTCACTAGACACTATGTTGGAAATGAACCATATAGCATGGCAAAGGGGCAGAAAGGGGAGAAAAGAGGGGTAGGTTGACACTGTTCACAAAAAAATGGACTTGTTACCCAACTTATGTAACTGTAACCCCTCTGTACATCACCTTTACTATTTTTTAATGAAAATGACAGAAAAACATATTTTACTATGTATTATGTACTGCTTTTTAAAATGAAAACTCCTTTATACAATTGCTGAAACATAACAGAAGAAGAAGAAGAAGGAGGAGGAGGAGGAGGAGGAGGAGGAGGAGGAGGAGGAGGAGGAGGAGGAGGAGGAGGAGAAGAAGAAGAAGAAGAAAAAGAAGAAGAAGAAGAAGAAGAAGAAGAAGAAGAAGAAGAAGAAGAAGAAGAAGAAGAAGAAGAAGAAGAAGAAGAAGAAGAAGAACAACAACAACAACAACAACAACAACAACAACAACAACAACAACAACTATGTTTTGGAGTATATGGCCACGACAGACCAATACTTGGCTTATACATAGAGCTTTTCTTGGAGATCCAACAGTATCAGTACAGTTAGAACCATTTGGAGTGGTTATGTTTTAAAGGTTGGCGTTGAGGAAAGTTCAGCTTATCCAGTAGGCCTGTTTAAAATACTACATTCTAGGTAATATATTTTCTCTTTCATTTAGACTGCCATCATTTTTCTCTCTCATCTAGGTTCTTTCCCATTTCCTCCTAGATCTTTCAGAATCCTTTTGCAAATTCCCTACTGAGCCTTACATAGGTTCCCCTGTATTATAATTTACAAATCACTAAGCAACACTAAGTAATGTGTGTTTATAGCAAATTCCTCCACCATCAGTTTAGTATTGCCAGTACATACTGTTCAATACATAAATTTGAAGGGTGCCATGCCATCAAAGAAATCACAGCTACTTGCCTATCAGCTCCTTTTCTGATTTCTGTTTAATTCCATCTTTATCTCTTTTTATTTCATCTTCCTTGTGAACTCAAAAGAACCTGACTTTTTGTGGAGTCTTTTGAGGAACCTCCATACTGGGTTCCAAAGTGGTTGAACAAGTTTACACTCCCACCAACAATGCAGTAAGGTTCCCTTCTGTCCACATCCCCTCCAGCATCTGTTGTTATTAGAGTTCTTGATTACAGTCATTCTAACTGAGGTGAGGTGTTTCGATTTGCATTTCTTTTATGGCTACGGAGGCTGAGCATTTCTTCATGTGTCTATTGGCCATCCTTCTTTCCTCTTCAGAGAAGTTTCTCTTTAAGTCTTTAGCCCACTTATTTATTGGGCAGTTGTTTCTTTGAAGATTTCTTGTTGGGGGATTTAATTTTTTGAGTTCCAAGTATATTTAAGACTCCACATAGAGCTCCCCTATGACCCAGAAATCCCACTTTTGGGCATTTACCCAAATGATCACAAACAAGGCCACAATAATGCTACCAGCACGACTATGTTTATTGCATCCTTATTTACCATAGCTAAGATATGGAACCAACCCAGATGCATAGAAATATGAAGGTTATGTGTACTCAATTAGGAAATCAAGTCAGAATCTGTTAGGTATCCTATAAAAATGGATATATTTTACTTAAAAAAAATTGAGTCCAGTAAAATTTTAAATCACATATACTTAAAGGGAAAAGAAAGTCTGATTCATTCATATTCTTAACTAGCAACTAAAATTTATTTAAAATTTAAGCAGTTTTTCTAGTAGAACTGATTTAAAAATATTTTTTGATTCTTTACATTTTATTTATGGTAAATTCAAGAATATCTCTGAAAAAGATCCCAGAAGTTAGATTACAAAAATCAAGCCTGAAAGGACTTTTATTCTCATGGCACCTTGTTGATCAGCCAGAGCTATGAACCCTGAACTAAGACAAGGTGACAATAAAGCAGAATAGAAAAGGAAATCAACACGGAACTAAAAAAATGGCAAAGCCTCCCATGCTCCTGGATTGGAATGATTAACATCGTGAAAATGGCAATACTTCCCAAGGCTATCTACAAATTCAATGCAATACCTATCAAAATTCCACCCTCATTCTTCAAGGAAATAGAAGAGGCAATCCAAAAATTCATATGGAACAATAAAAGACCCCGAATAGCAAAAACGCTCCTCAACGGAAAGAACACTGCTGGAGGAATATCAATACCAAATTTCAAACTCTACTATAAAGCCATAGTAATCAAAACAGCTTGGTATTGGCATAAGAACAGACCTCAGGACCAATGGAATAGAATTGAAAACCCAGAAATGAACCTACAGACCTATAGCCATCTAATCTTCTATAAGGGAGCTAAAACAATAGAATGGAAGAAAGACAGCCTCTTCAGTAAATGGTGCTGGCAAAATTGGTTAACTACATGTAGAAAACTAAAGCTAGATCCTTATATATCACCCTGCACCAGAATCAACTCCAAATGGATCAAAGACCTTGAACTCAAAGCAGACACTCTGAAAACATTGCAGGATGGAATAGGAGAAACCCTAGGTCTCCTTGGATCAGGCCGAAATTTTTTGAATAGAGACCCGGAAACACAACAAATCAAAGAAAGGTTGGACAAATGGGATTGCATAAAGTTGCAGAGCTTCTGCAGAGCAAATGACATAGCTGGCAAGATCAATAGAAAGCCCAAGGATTGGTAGAAGATCTTTACTAGCCATACAATGGACAAGGGTCTCATATCTAAAATATACTTGGAACTCAAAAAATTAAACCCCCCAACAACAAATCCTCAAAGAAACAACTGCCCAATAAATAAGTGGGCTAAAGACTTAAAGAAAAACTTCTCTGAAGAAGAAAGAAGGATGGCCAATAGACACATGAAGAAATGTTCAACATCCCTAGCCATAAAAGAAATGCAAATCAAAACAACATTGAGATATCACCTCACCCCAGTTAGAACGGCAAAAATCAAGAACTCTAACAACAACAGATGCTGGAGGGGATGTGGACAGAAAGGAACCTTACTTCATTGTTGGTGGGAATGTAAACTTGTTCAACCACTTTGGAAAGCAGTATGGAGGTTCCTCAAAAGACTTCACATAGATCTCCCCTATGACCCAGCAATCCCACTTTTGGGCATTTACCCAAATGTTTACAAACAAGACCACACTAAAGCTACCAGTACAACAATGTTTATTGCAGCATTATTTACCATAGCTAAGATATGGAACCAACCCAGATGTCCCTCAGCAGATGAATGGATCAAGAAAATGTGGTATATATACACAATGGAATTCTATGCCTCCATCAGAAAGAATGACATTGCCCCATTTGTTAGGAAATGGAAAAACTTGGAAAAAATTATATTAAGTGAAGTAAGCCAGGCCCAAAGAAACATAGGTCCCATGGTTTCCCTTATTTGCAATATCTAGTATATGTATGAGTCAAGCGGAAAAGCTCAGATAATGTGAGATCCGGAAAATGAACCCTTAGAAATGTATTTTAATGTTTTTTTCTTTCATGCATGTGTTTCTAAAGCATTTATAAGATTATCTCTTTGTTGCTTTGTATGTCCCTCCCCCACAGTATAACCCCTGCTTTCACTATATTTGATGTCAGTATAACTTGTGAAGAAGATGGGGAAAAACCAGTTGTTTAAGGATACAGGTGGACCTGTTGCAACAATGAGAAGTACAAGTTGTCATGTCCAAAACGAGCTTTACAACGTCGGGGGGGGGGGGAAGGAGAAGGATTGGGATTCGGGGGAGGGGGGAGGGTGGGAAGGGATGTGAAGGGTAAACCAAAGGAGGAGGGTGCAATGCTTGGTAAGAAATGTACGCATTATCCTGCCCATGTAATTGTAACCCCTCTGTACAGTATGTTCACAAATAAAATAAAATAAAATTAAAAAAAAGCAGAATAGAACTGTTCTTTTCAATAAGAGTGAAGGAAAATCTTCAATTCCATGAACTTTTAGAAAAGTATGATATGGCATATAGCAGGGATTGTAGTAAGGCTCTGAAATCCTCCCAAATTTTTGTTCCAGGAAATACTTTGCAGTGTGGAGAAGGTGGAACCAAATAATTTAAGAAAATACTAATCAAGCCAAGACTCCAGAATATAACATATTCTTAACGTTCTTATAAGAAATGCAGAACAAATTCTGATTGGCTAGATGGGGTGAATACTGCAAAAGAACTGATGTGGAATCTTATAAGACAGGTAATGATGATAGCCAAGTACATATTGATGAGTGTTTTCCATATGTAACACACTGTCACAACATTGTGTGTGTGTGTGTGTGTGTGTGTGTGTGTGTGTGTGTGTGTGTGTGTATGTGTGTGTAGTACTGGCAACTGAATTCAGAGCCACCAATTTGCTAGGAGAGTACTCTGCCACTTTGGTCATCTTCTCTTTTAATTTTTGTTTTAAATTTATCAGATAGAGTTTCAAACTTTAGCTTGGGCTGGAATAAAATCATGATCTTTTTCCCTTCACAGTATCTGGAATGTACTACAATGACTAAAAATTGTTGAACAGTATCATCCTGCTTAATCCTTATCTGAAGTTTATGATACTGTCACACATTCTTTTGAAATCTGCAGTTCTGAACCCAAATTACCTTGAAAATTAGAAGTCTTTTCAAGTTGGTGGTCAATTAATTTTTAAATAAAACATTTATCAACCTGCTTTAATGTATATATCACAGCAGGCATATTAATGTCTTGTGTTGCAGGTTGCCACCGCAGACTCAGAGGTTGTTACATAACATGTGGCATCATTGCTTTAATACTTTTCTAAAATTCCATGATGCTGCACCTGCACCCCAAGAAATCTGCCATGAGACACAAACAAACAACTTTACCAAACTCTCACAGTTAATAAGATTTGGAAGTAGAATTCTAATAAGTGAGAGGAAAAAAAAGGTAAATAAAGTTTTTGTAGTAGAGAGAGTGTGAACACATAAAAATCGATATGGTGTGTAGAGGACAGTCAGTGGTTTTCTGTATCTCTAACCACAGAAATAACCATAGGACAAATGGATGCCAAGCAGATGAGCTAAAATCAGGCTCTGAAGTACTTTATTTTTTATTTCTTTATTTTTTACGGATACATAATATTTTAAATTATAATTTAATGATTTATTATATGATTAAAATTCTAATCAGATAAATGAGTTTAAAAGTTTTTATGATTTGAACATAATTTATTCAAAGCATGTGCATGAAATTAATAATCTTTAAAATGATCATATTTGGGGAAATTTTTAATTTTTATATGATTAATAGAATTAGATGATTGAGTTGTCAAAGGAATTCTGTTACTGGAAGAAAAAGCATTTAATGTGGAGATGTCATTATTTGAATTACTCCTTAACATCCAATAATGTTTTATGATCACTTGTTTTTTTGCTTGTGGGGCTTGAATTCTGGGTATGGGTGCTGTTCCTGAGCTCTTCAGCTCATGGCTAGTGCTCTACCACTTGAGCCACAGTACCACTTCCAGTTTTCTGGTGGTTCACTGGAGATAAGAGTTTCACAGACTTTCCTGCTAAGGCTGGCTTTGAACCGTGATCCTCAGATCTCAGCCTCCTGAGTAGCTAGTATTACATGCGTGAGCCACCAGTGTGGAGCACTTTCATTGTACATGTAGGACATGGTTATTAAGACAACTTGGTCATGAAATCTTTTGGAAAAAGGAGAGAAGTGGTCTTAATTTTGGAAAGAAATCTCAGAGAAAAGAGAAAGACTGACTGCAGAACATCCCTGAAAGCAAACAACAACAACATAAACCTTGAAAATCAGTTGTGAAATGACTGCAATATGCTAGCCACATATTTAGATAAGGCATTTAAGGTGAAAAGCAAAATGGAAGCCTATCTGGGAAATGACCTGAGGCGTGTCTGAATAGATCTTGTATTTCCTGATGAGTAATAGTTACAGAGTTGCTATGAGAACAGAGCTAAAAGTGGGATTGTTTTAAAACTACATTAAATGGACTGGTGTTCTTAAGAACTGGTAAATTGATACAAGGATATTTTTGCTTAATTTTTTAAAATATATCAGAAGTACCTTTCTTCTGTGCCAGGCTTCTGCTTCATACTTGTCTAACTACAGTCAAGAATTGTGTACGCATGCCCTCTCATTTCTGAAACCTGGTTACATTAACCTAATCTGCTTTCCACCATTGCTCTGCAGAGCTTCTTCTTCTTCTTCTTCTTTTTTTAATTTATTCTCCTTCCAGTATTTGGGCTTGAACTTAGGACCTAGCACTGTCCCTTAACTTTTTTGCCCAAAGCTAGTGTTCTACCATGGGAGCCACAACTCCACTTCTTTTGATTTTTAGTTCTTTTCTTCCAATCATTTTTTAAAGTTTACATACTTTTTAGACTTTGAAAGCAATAGAAAAAAATACACAAGGCTTTTTTGTGAAAACTTGATAAGCTAAATATATTTATATTTGAAGTAAATACAAGGCAAAAACAATCTCAGATTGGAAATGTATCCACAAATTAGATCATCAGAGGTCAGATTTTGTGTTTCCCACTACTTTCATTTGAAAGAGGCCTGTCCTGTTTACAAAACAAATATATTGGTTTTACTATTATAAAGATATAAGATAAAAAACAATAGGATTCCCCACATTAGCAGCCCTCTTCTGATTTAAACGTAGAACATGAAAATAGAGTTTTTGAGGCTGAACACCGGTGATTCACACTTGTAGTCCTAGCTACTCAGGAAGCTAAGATCTGAGAATCACTGTTTGAAACCAGAACAAGCAGGAAAGTCTGTGAGACTCTCATTACCCAAAAAGTCAGAAGGGGAGCCATGACTCAAGTATAAAGTGTGACCCTTGAGCAAAAAGCTATGGGACAGTGCCTGGGTCTTAAGTTCAAGTTCCAGAACTGGCACATAAACACATACACACACACACACACACACACACACACACACACACACACACACACACACACACACACACACACACACACACACACACACACACACACACACACAAGATATTTTAAAACAGGATTACACACATACACACACACACAGGATATTTTAAAGCAGGATTAGCTAAACTGTCACTATCATATCAAGGAATACTTGATTTATTGACATTGGAACTTTATTTCATGTCTAGATAGTTGAGATAGACTGAAGGGTTGTTACAATTGTAAATATTCAGATCGATGCCTAAAAAATAAACTATGCACTAATTTATTTTCCAAACTTTAAAAATAATGCAAGGGCTGATACTAGGCTTCCATTCCTAAGTTTATCAAGTGATAGGATTGTCATGGGAAGGAGGAAAATTAATTGCAAACATCATCCAGTCTTTTGATATAAAACAAAACAACTAGTTACTCTTGGAAAGAAAACCACGAGGGGAAGGGAAAAAACAAATTGTTTAAATAGGGATACCAGTGGACCCATTGCAACAATGAGATGTACACAACATTATTTCGTGGCGGGGTGGTAGGGGGGAGGAGTAGGCTACAATGCTTGATAAGAAATGTACTCATTACCTTGCTCATGTAATTGTAACCCCTCTGCATGGTATTTTCACAATAAAAAATTAATTAAAAAAAGAAAACCACGAGAATGAGAAGATTGATTTTAGACAGAAATGGAGGTTTAAGAATGTATATTTCATCTTCTCCCAACTGGAAAGCTGAGAATATAGGAAGCTTGGATTTTAAATTAATTGCTTTCTCTTATGTGAACTTGTACTGTGCAAACTGAAGTGGATTCTTTGAAGTTTTGCCCTCATTTAATTAAGGAACTTAGAGTTCCTTGACGAAATATTTCAAAAGAAAAATCAAAATGGGAGATAAAACTGGTGACCACCCCAGTTAATGCAGATTTTTGTAAATGAAGCATCACTTTTCAATATTCTTAGAAACTTATTACTCTGTGTTCAACTCCAGGAGTAAAAGCAATATAGGATTCTCCAGTGCTTCTTCCAATAACATTAAACTAAAAGAGGTTAAATGTGCCTCCTTTCTCATTCCACTCATATTCACTCCCACACTGTTTAGGTTGACACATCTTAATTGGAAGACACCACATTGCTTTATGTTTATTTAACAAACAGTATTAAGTCTTGTTATTGTTAGCAATTTACACATAAGAAATGATAGTAAAGGAAGTGATTAATAAACCCTGAGAACTAGTCTCTGGCAAAGATGGGATTTGAACCTGGGTAATCAGGCTCTTGAGTTTATTATTAACAAGGCTCTACTGGAACTCAGTGTATTTTCTAAGAGGCAGTAGTAGTTGCTGCTGTTATTTTTTAAAGCTTTCTTCCTGTTAAAAATCATTAGCTCCCAAAGTTTATTTCTTTCTCTTTGCAGAGGGGTGGGGGTGAGGGAAAATGTGGAAACATGTCACGAGATTAAATGAAATAAGTCACTCGTACACTTAGCTTCTTCCATGACTTTAAATGTATAGTTCTTGGTAGTTAAACTAATTTTGATTAAATATTCTTGTTAGTCAGGTACACAAAAGTCTCTAGTGCTAAGTCGTCCCACAGAAAGACAAATAAAACATCTATGGTTATTAGAATCATTGTAGCAAAGGATAAAACTAGAGGATTCAGTCATTATATCCAATGGGAAAATACTTTCCCATTTTATTGTACTTTACTACACTAACTAAAACTTGCCTCAACCTAAATACTATATCAGTTCATCATGACAGATAACTCCATATGTACCTTTGGTAGACATAAACATCTCTCAATGATGATGCAAAAATATATATTGTATTTAATATATTGTATTTTTCTGCATAAATGGCAGAATAAGAATTTTCACTTTTGTGAAGTTATGATTTATATATACTATTCCCCAAAATACTTAAACACATCCATATAAAATTATCTTCTGAAAAAGCATAACAGCATATCACAAATACAATTAAAAAGAGGTTAAATATGTTTTATACCTTTTTTATACCTTGCTGTTTAAACTTCATTATAAAGTAAACAGTTATATCCTTCCTGACAGCCTTTATAATTTCCTAAGTTAAGTCCTCAATGATTTCAAGTCACTTGCATAGAATGATCCTCAGAAATTGTCATTTTTGATGAGTATAAAGGAAGACTCAGTGTCATTTCTCTGTTCTAACTAGATGTTATGTTTTGTGCAAAATAATGGAATAAAAAATGGTAACAATTCAGAGGCAGTTTTAAGGAACTTTTTGTCTTAAGGGAAAGGAACCATGTTGAGAAAAAAGACCCATTTAGAGATACAATTATTCATTTAGTAAAATTATTAATGTAATCGTAATCATTTTTCTTTGAACATGTATTTGTGGAACATCTATCATATCATGTCCTGTTTTACAATTAAAATAGAATTTCAGATGCATTGTCAGGGTAGGCTTCAGGCAGAATATTAGAGAATGGGTGTGCTGCCTCAGTTACCTCTTCTAGTTGGCACATGTGGTAATTAAAGTGTGTTTCTCATTAGAAGTTGTTCCAAAAAATTGTTTTGTTATTTCTTTCTTTTAAGTAAAGCAAAAAATCTGTTCACTTGGTTAACTTATTTCTGCCTATTTTCTTTTCTTTTTTGGTTCATTTCTATTTAATATTCCTCACCAACTTAGAATTTTTATCGGTTCAGTAATACTCTTCCCTATGTGGTTTAAAGGGAAACAGAAATGTGTATTCACTACATGAAGCACAACTGAAAGCTCACTAATGGTTCTGTTTGATTTTAGTTAATTTACTTTGATTTTAGTTTAATTTAAATTATCCTAGGAGGTACACAAATTACTATGATATATCGCTATTATAGGACTTTTCATCTTTCCTTTTCCTCATTTCCCTAGTAGTTATTTCACTCCCATATTAAATATAAAAGGGTAATTCTGAAATATTTTCTTTTAAGTTAGTTTAGTAGTAATACAATAAAGTAAGTCATGACAGATGAGATCAATAAATATTAGCTCATTTTTTACATTATTATTCAGTGCAATCCAACTTAACTATCTATCAGAATGATGGAATATTATTTTGTACCAGTGGAATATTAGAACCTACATGGACTGATAGTTTTATAGTACAGGAGAACAGTATTTCACATATGGCAATTTTCTTAGTATAGTTTGAGAATTTATTGTATTTATATTGTTCAGAAATGCCATTTGGCTTTCTATAAACTAGACTTTCTTACAAAAGATATAAAATACTAACAAAGGAGGAGGCAACAATGCTTGATAAGAAATGCACTCATTACATTGCCCATGTAATTGTAACCCCTCTCTACAGTATTTTCACAATAAAAAAGATATAAAATACCAGATACATACCAGATTTATTTCTTCCCTTTAGAGAAAATTTACTATTGAATTATATTTGTTATATAGAATTAGTTATATTAATATGATTATAACAAGACAGCTGTAAGCTCTATGCATTTATAACATGATATACGTGATTCAACATTTTGTGCTTTATCTCTACATAATTAGATTTAAAAGCATATTTTATTTTGTTTATTTATATAGATAAATATGAATTTATTTTGTATTACCAAAAAAAGTAGAGAATATTACCATCTATTGATAAATTACTTCTTGATTCTGATCAAAAAAATGAAAAAATACTGTTTTCAATGTGGTATTTACACACAATTCTATTTTCCATCAGAAAGAATGACATCGCCTCATTCATAAGGAAAAGTAAGGAGCTGGGAAAAAATCATATTAAGTGAAGTAAGCCAGACACAAAGAAACATAGGCTCCATGGTATCCCTCATTTTTAATATTTAGTATATGTTTAGGACAGTCTGAACAGAGGATCACAATAGCTCAATAGCTATGTACATATGGTCATATAAAATGATGCTAATCAAAGTAAACTCTAAGATATGGAAAAAAGAGGTCTTTTTTGTTGTTGACCCTGTTGTCATCAATGTACTGCATCAAATTATTTCTTTCTACTTTATTTTTTTCCTTTTTTTCACTTTAGTTTAACACCCATAGTCACTGTTTTTGATCCTGGTCCCCTGAGCCTTGTATGCACATTTATCTGATTTGGGGAAGGGAAGGGCAGTTACCAAAATGGTGAAACAAGGACAAAGGATGACCCAATGCAACAGTGATACTCACAAGACACTATGTTGGAAGTGAACTTTTCAACTTTGTGGGGGAAGAGTGGGAGAAAAACAAAAAAGTGAGTAACAAGGTTCAACAAGAAATTTCTTTACTCATGTTACTGTAGCCCCTCTGTACAACACCTTTACAACAAAATAAAATATAATTTAAAAATATTGTTTTCAAAACATAAACAGTATTTCCCCAAACTTATTTAAAACAATACCAAATATTTATTGTTTTCCATTCCCCCAAATAGTTTTATATTTACCAAAATAATCAAAGATTTAGGCTGGTATAAACACAAATTCCCAGTCATAAGATAATTAGTAGGAATTAAATTCAGCTGGATAAATATTTATATAATGTTATTTATACTTGTATCTCTGCAACAGTGCTAGTTTTGTAAATTATACCTATTTCTTCATGACCATGGTTCCTTATTATAGCAGTTATATTAAATCAAACATATAATTAAAGTGAAATAGCCATAGGGACTCATAACTATTGCGATATCTTCAAACTAAAATTGCTTAAGTATTACACCAAGAAAAATAGATGTGTCAACTAAGGAATTTTAAAAAGTTTCTGGCAAAAAGGTCATTTCTTTTATTATCAGAAAGTGGATTTGAATATGACAGATTTAAACAAAGAAACTAACAGGAAGCACTTAAAAAATATCCTTAAGTCAGGCGCTGGTGGCTCATGCCTGTAATGCTAGCTACTCAGGAGACCAAGATCTGAGGATGCCTGTTCAAAGCCAGCCCAGGCAGGAAAGTCTGTGAGACTCTTATCTCCTATTAACCACCAGAAAACCGGAAGTGGCACTATGACTCAAGTGGTAGAGTGTTTACCTTGAGCTGAAGAGCTCAGGGGCAGCACTCAGGCCCAGAGTTCAAGCCCCATGACTGACAAAAGAAAACAACAAGTGATATTTCCTTAAGTAATCCTTGAGTGGTTTTCTTTCTGATCCCCTACCTCTTTCTGCTGAACCCAATGCAAATAAACAGTTTCTTTCAAAAACAAAAACAGAACAAACACCAGCTTCTTCCTCTTTTGCTTTTCTAAGATCCAAGCTGTGAACCTGATCTTTTTACACAGGGAGATCAAACTAACTTCAACCTGAACATGTTCACAGGTAAGTGAAAACCCACTCATGCAACACGACAACCAGGCTAGAGGACAGTGCTTTGGAGTCACCTTCAGTTGTACCAAACCAAAGATGGATAGCACAGGATTCCTACAAACTAGTATCTTTTTAATGCCCTCATTAGTTGACTTATTCATAAGCCTTCGGACACTTCACATTTATCTTAAGAGCTAAGACAAAAATTGCATTGAAATAAAGGTTTTTTTCAACATTTATTAGTAATGTTTCTGTTTTCTTCATAGAAAACATGATTTGAACATTATATTAAAATGATAAATTTGCACCTAAATTGAACACAAGAGCACCAATTGAGGAACCATACAAAACAGCATAGAAAATAGAAAAGTCCCTCTAACCATAGCCTCATTATGTTTTGATCATATTATTTGATCATATGAAATTTTGAGATTAAATATATGAAGCATTCCAGATTATGTCATGTTAATGATAAGCTGTAATGACAAGCTCATTTGGCTTTATATCAGAAACTTTTAAGAATCTAGAAGTTTATAAAATATAAGAAGTTGATTAAGCTTATAAGTAGACTTCACCAATCGATAATTATAAGTTATTCATGGGTAATAAATTAGAAAAGTTATATAGAGTCCTGCCTTTGACCTAGCAATCCCATTTCTGGGCATTTACCCAAATGACCACAAACAAGGCCACACTAAAGCTACTAGCACAACTATGTTTATTGCAGCATTAGTCACCATAGCTAAGATAAGGAACCAACCCAGATGCCCCTCATTAGATGAATGGATCAAGAAAATGCGATATATATATGCAATATATATGAAGATAATATATATATATATGTATATATATGAATTGCATGCTTCCATCAGAAAGACTGACACCACCACATTTGAAAGGAAATGAAGGACTTGGAAAAAAATCATATTAAGTAAAGTAATCCAGACTCAAAGAAACATAGGTTCCATGGTTTCCCTTATTGTAATAATCGTTATATATCTAGGATAAACTTAGCAGATGAGCAGAATAGCTCAATAGCTATAGATAAGGTGATGCTAAGTGAAATTAACTCCAAGACATGGACACAAGAGGTTTTTCTTTGTTGTTGTTCTCAATGTACTATGTGAATTTCTTTTTTCTTTTGTGTGTTTTTTTTCCCCTTTGGCTTATCCCCTGTTGCCACTATATTGGATTTTGGTATCCTGGTATTGTATATATGTTTATCTGAATTAGGGAAGGGAAGGGCAACAAGAAAATGGTGAGACAAAGGACAAAGGGGAAACCTATGCAACAGCATTACTCACAAGACAATATGTTGGAAATGATCTGTACAACTTGGGGTGGGGACTGCATGGAGAGGGAAAGAGGGAGAAAAATGAGGGAGGGGGTAATTAGTTAGACAAAAAAATGTAACAACTCTGACTTATGTAACTGTAACTCCTTTGTACGTCACCTTGACAATAAAATTTAAAAAAACCAACAAAAAACAAAAATCACAAAACATGAAAAAAAGTTTAAATATTTCAGTAATATTTATTCTTTATCTTCTTATAACAACACATTAATAACCCAGAAATACTGAGTTTTTCTTTGTCTTTCAATTATTCATGCATTTCTGTTATCACAGGACCAGATAAAGCAAATTTTATAGTCCTTTAGTTAAAACAATCATATTTTCAATCAAGATGACATTTCTATGCAAAATCTACATTTTTAAGGTTTTATAAAATGATAATAAGAGGCAATCTTAGAGCATGTTCATCTAGTAGAATGAACAAATTGTCTCATATTTGCAAAAATGTAATACTATCAAGCACAAGAACAAAGAACAAACTAGCAATAAATGCAACATGGGAAAACAACTGAGACAAAAATATTCATAACACAAACCACTCAAAAACAAATACCTAATGTGTGATTTTTTAAATTTTGGTACATTTTTTATTTTAAAAATACTGTACAGAGGGGTTACAGTTTCATGAGCAAGGTAATGAGTACATTTCCTATGGAGCATTGTTGCCTCCTCCTTTGTTTTTCCCCTACCATCCCTTCCTTCCCACCCCCACAACTACTACTGTGTGAAGTCATTTAGATGAAATAAAAAAATTGATAAAACTATATACAATGTAGGTGTCAAGCGGGCCTGAGAAAGTCCTCAGAGGTTTTAGAAAACTTTATCTTCTGACGTTAAAGTGATTACATGTATGAATACCTATGGTTTAATAATATACGTATAGTGTAAAACATTGACCTGGTACATTCTTAAGAGTCACATCTGTTAAATAAAAGCATTTAAAAATTGTTTTCAATCTTTGATGGAATTTTAAAGAAACTATAATTCACAGGCAAATTTATTTTTGATTACATGTATACATTTATACATATGGTCCATATGCACGATTTAAGCTAAATATCCCTTCTGTTATGCTACTACACTGCTTTTTATAAAAGGAGAAAACCAGAATGCTTTCTAACTCTATGTAAGTGACTTCAAAGCTTAAATACACCTATACAGGAAGGAACATACAACTAGAAGGAAAGGGGAGTTGTGAGCATACACTAGTATTATTACCATGAAACCAAAAGCCATATTTGTTGTCCAACATTTTCTTCTGCACAAAAATAAGAGAGTTAGAGAGATGGCATTGAATAATCAGAGCTCTATGATTAATGAGTCAAACCTATGAATGCTAGGAAAGTGATTTTAGCCAAATTACCCAATGTTCATTAAGCTCTTTTGATATATAATAGCAAGCTTTTCAAGAAACAATTCTTAAACAATCAACTTTATGAAATTCATTGGACACCCACCTCTCATTTATATTTTAGACTAAAAGCAGAGACTAGAAATCTAGTTCATAAAACAGTTTCCAACCAGTGATCTCTAATAGAGTTCAAGTTTTGTTTTCTATAAGCATGAGGACATGGGCAAATTTTGAATTTTAAAGTAAACAGACACCACAGCCCAGTGGGAAAAGTTGAGTGATTCTGAAAGGATTCTGAGAATTTGATTCTGTGAGATTCCATATTACAATATTAAACACGGTGCTGGTGGTGGACACAGTGAATGCCTAGGGTGAAAACTTCACAGAACGCTCCAACTCTTGCACTTTTCTCAATTAAAGTAATGTACATGTTGACAAAACAAATTACTGTAATTTCCTGAATAAGAGATGTTTTCACCCATTATGCTGTTCCACAGCTCTTATTATTTGAAATCACTGATGTGCAAAAGGACCTCACATTCAGAATGAACTCCTTGTCCATAGATATTATCATGTTATTTTTCTGGAGAAAACATCCCTGTGACCAGAATTGTTTGTTGGTCACTGGCTGTTGATTAACTTAGAACGAAACAAAATGTGCTTCAGGAAACCTTCTGTATAAATGACGTATATCTCCCACTGTTCTCCATCTCTGGCAGATTTCAGCATCTTTCTTTAGTTTTTCAATGATTGCAGAGAGAGACAGAGACAGAGACAGAGAGACAGAGGACAGAGACAGAGAGAGAGCATGCACAAAGGAGAAAACATAAACATCATATGATGCATTAAATGTTCCTTCATTAGCTTCCAAGTCCAAGATTATAAATGTGTAGCTCAGGAGAGAACATCACGAGCTAAAATCAATAGCAACACAAGTTCAAACCCTGACATTAACATTGACTAGCACTGGAACTCAGGGAAAATTAATTAAGCATTCCAAGCTTGCCATCTGGACACTGAGATATTGTAATTATCCATACCTTTCATGGTTATTTAGAGGATGAAGTGAGATGAGACATATGAAGCACCTTTCAGAGAACCTGGCCAAGTGCATCAACGAATGACCATGGGTAATACCTTCAAGATGGGAGTCAATAACTTGAAAGAGTGCTATAGACAGTGCAGATAAAAGATTCTGTCATCATACTGATAACCAAGATCGAGTTTTCTACTTACTTCCAAGGTCAAATTTTTGAAATTCTTTCAGTAATTCTCTTAGAAAAACAAATTACTGTTGAAATACTAATGGATTGATTATGATAAATCTCTAAGCTTACAGAGATTTTAATTCTTTAATTCTCTGGTGCAACACAAGCTCACTGCCAGTCTCTACTCTCCATTTTCCTTCTTCTTTTCACCATCAACATGCATTTCCACTGAGTTGTAGATAAACATGACTATTATTAGCTCTAAAGGGAAATCTATTTCAAGCCCAATGATACTTGGCCAGGAGTAACTTATTGAGTTGGACATGTTCGAGGTTCCAAGTAAAACTGGTGGATTAATAAAATTCCAGAATTTCGGATTCACAGTTACTATGATTTGTGTAAGTGTTTTCAAAAGGTCCGAGTGTTTGAGGCTTGATGAGGGAGGGGTACAATTGGGAGGTAATAGAACCTTCAGGATGAAGGGACTTAGTAAATGGTCCTTACATTATTAGGAATAAACTCTTGAAGAGATTATATATTCCAGTCTCTTCCTCTCTACTTTTCTTTGCTTTCTGGCCATGAGCTGAACAACTCTGCTCCAGGAGATGCAAAGCAAAAAGGGACCTTCCAAAACCACAAGCCCCCAACAAATCTTTTCTCTTCATAATTTAAATACTTCAGCTTAATTACCTTAATTACACTACAATGACAAAAAGCTAACACAATGGTCACTGCTGATGATCAGATCTGAAAAAATAGTTTAACAGACTTCCATGTTTTTAGCAATTTACTTGTATCTTATTCTTGATAGTTTCTTTAACATTAGATAAAGGAAAAAACAGATATTTTCTTCTACACACATGTGCACACACACTATTTTCCAATCATGTACATACATATACACACTATTTCTCAGCTACACCTAAGCAAGTAATTTTGCATGCTGTTGGGGAAGATGAAATGGCATGAAGAAATTAAATTAATGTAGACATAGAATGATCAAGTTCTTAGAACCTCATCAGTTTGGGTCAGTTGTAATTTTCAATATTTTAATGATCCTGCTGCCACAAAAATGGAACTTATTTTATTACTCAGGTGTATTAAATCCCTTCACCTACTAAATCTAGTAATGATGAATCCTACCCCCTTTAAAAACCATTCAAATATAGTGAATTTTAAAACCATTATATTTTAGCTCATTTAGCTCATTTCTGGTTTAGAGAAAAACAGCTGTGTAGTTGAACACCTGGAAATCACTTTTAATCACATTTTTCTCAAGTGAGAAACGAGAGATCTACTTGCAGTTCAATATGTATTTCTAAACCACACAAGTGCCAGTAAACACATCTGTCTTAAATATAATTTTATTGTATGGTACATAATCGCATCTCACTATAAATCCAGACTTTTTTGTGATTTAGCTATTATGAATTTTATCTTAAGTAGGTTTTTAAAAAGGAGAATATTAATTGAAAGATATTTGATTATTCTTACTTATCTAAGAGTAAGTAAATAAATAACTGGGTACTGGTGGCTCAAGTCTATCTTGCTAGCTATTCAGAAGGCTGAAATCTGAGAATCAAAGTGTGAAGCAAGTTTAGGCAAAAACTTTGTGAGACTCCTCAATTAACCAGCAAACAGCTTGAAGTAGAGGTATGGCTCAAGATGTAGAACACCAGCTTTGAACAAAAAAGCTAAGGGAAGGTACCCTGGCCTTGACTTCAAGGCCCAGCTCTGGCATACAAAAAAGTTGAGAACAAAATTCATAGGTAGACATAGCTAATTGTGAATGTAGCAAAAACTACTATATTCATATTTAATTATTTAGGTATAGGAAATTAAGAGCAAATAGAAGGTTGCCTAATTGTTCACCTTTTATTTAAGATCTATTCATACAGTAACTGTTGGACTTAAAGTTCCTTGAACTACTGATTGCTGTCATCTAATAACAAACGCAGTATTACAATTAAACTATTTGGCACAAAAATACGTTAATAGAAAGAACATCATCAGTCTACAAATACTCTAGCCAGTAGATGTTCATCTACCAAACTGACAAATCATTCTGTTTCTATATCATCAGTGATTGATCTCTGGGTAACTGAAGATATTTTCGAAATAGTAAAATCACACAGTAGTAATTTTCTATGCATCAACCTTTTTGAATGTCAATCTGTCTAAACATATCTAAGATTGAGTTTTTTTAAAACTCTAGAGGATATTAATGACTGGACCCAAGAACAGAAAAGAAAGACCATGTGACCAGGTGACAATACCTCAGAACATCAAGCAGCAATGCACACGTAACATTCAAGAACTATTGTACTTATAAGACTCATACTTAGACCTCTATGTTCAGGATAATTTAATTGAAAAACTTGAATGGTTTTATGGCTGTTGATAAAGCCTAGTTGAGGAGCACTTGTATAGCATGCACGGGGCTCTAGATCCAGTCCTCAGCAATACACATAAATATATTTTTCAAAAAGAATATGTGGGAGACAAGTAGAATTAGAATAAAGCCCAATCCTACCAGTTAAATTTCAGAATAACTACTTCTATCATTTAAAAATATTTTGACGTACTATGTGTATGAATATATACTATTTTTAAAAGAAAGAACCACAGTTTTGTAGCTCACATTAAAAGAGGCCTGGTCTAAAATTTCAATCAGCATGACTTTTAGCAAACTGCCTAGTTTAGGGTAAAATGAAAAATTAATGATCTTTACAAAGGCTCAGCTAGTTTCATCATTATATTGATTTGTCCAACTAAATGAACTGACATTCCTATGATTTTGTAAATACCACAATACCCCATTCTGCCAAGATAACTGGATTCCAGACTCTCCAGTAAATGTCAATAGGTAGGCTCTGCTATCACTTGTCCTTCTCTGTAGAGACCTAGGATATGAAGCAGAATCTGGGACAAATGAGGGGAATAACTTTGAAGGCATAAAGTACCACAGAGCCTAGACTGGCCCAAGAATTTCTCAGTAGTTTACAGTGTTATGTAAGTGAAGGCCTATCAGAGGTCACTGTACATAGTTCCAGTTTGTTTATGTATGCACAGAAGGTTGTCATTAGTTTCTATGAAATTATACCATCCCATAAATCCTAACCTTATTTTCTATTTTAATTTTTAAGCCAAAGTCCACAGAAAGTCTGTATACTCCTCACATCTATGTAAATATTCAAATACGACAATAGTTCCTTGTGGAGATGGGAGGGAAGGGATGGTAGGGGAAAAACAAAGAAGGAGACAATGATGCTTGATGAGAAATGTACTCATTACCTTGCTCATGTAACTGTAACCCTTCTTCTGTACAGTATTTTCACAATAAAAAACTTATATAAAAAACAAACTACCAAAAAGTGAAGTAAAACAGGAAAGAAAACTTTTCAGAAACTTTATTATTATTATTATTATTATTATTATTATTATTATTATTATTATTATTTGTTTTTATTGTGAGAATACCATACAGAGGAGTTACAATTACATGGGTAATATAACGAGTACATTTCTTATCAAGCATTGTTGCCTCCTTGTTGTTTCCCTTTCCCATCCCTTCCCATACTCCTCCCCTCCTCCCACCTGATCCTCTCCCCACCCCCCACCAAAGTTGTTAAGTTCGTGTTTCGACATAACAAGTTGTACATCGCATTGTTTCAATGGGTCCACCTGTATCCCTAGTTAAATGATTTGTTTTTTTCCCTTCCCCTCCACAAATTATACCAACATCAAATACAGTGAAAATATGGGCTATACTGTGGGGGAGGGACATACAAAGCAACATAGAAATCACCTTATAAATATGATAGAAACAATTACATGAAAGGAAAAAAAACTAAAAAAAAGCATTTGAATACTTATCTTGGGGTTCATTCCTCTAACATCAACTTATCTGACCTTTTCTGCTTGACTCACACATATACTAGTTATTGCAAATAAGGGAAACCATGGGACCTATGTTTCTTTAGGCCTGGCTTCAGAAACGTTTTTATCAAACATCCCTCACAGATACTGACCATTTGTTTGGTGAGATAAATGGAAGGCCAGGCCAGAGTGTTTGTTTCCCTCTAGTTTGAAAGAGAAATAGTATGTAAAATTCCAGTAATAGCAAGTGGAGACAACAATAAATTTATCATGCATTCACACTTAGCAAAGGATGGCACTTCAGACAATCTATGAATTAGTAAATTTTAAAACCAATAATAATTAGATATTTATAATCACCCCACTAATACATAAATGACCACTAATTTATGCTGGATAATTCTGTACTTTAAATGATCCCAGCTATATTATTTGATGTGATTTTTACACTGATTTGTATTAACTCCCAATAAGAATATATTAAAATATAGATAATCAATTTTTATTTGGGATAAGAATAAACTAAGAGCTAGCCCCCAGACTTTCCAATTTAATCCTTACAGTGTGGATATCTCAGTATGCATGCAGATGCACGGATTGACAAACACACTTGAATATATGCAAGAAAAAAAATTTTTTTTTTTTAGGAAAAGATGGCCCATTTAAAAGAAAACCCTTTACTGGTTTATTCATCTTGACTTTCAAAGAACACACAGCTGGCCAAAAATCATAAGCCATATTACCTATAAAATGAACTTTGCCATTGAAAAATAAGATGTAAAAACTAATAGCTATTTTAATAGAACTTCAAAATTAAACCAACTTTCAACAAGGACAAATCACTCCTTTTATCTAAAAAAGACTTAAAATTAGAAAGCGTTATTTTTGATCAGAGCCTAACTTTTAAAAATAATGCAGTTAATCCAAGGCTATATATTGGCTCCTTGGAAATACGATAATGTTCATTTAATAAAAGAATCAAATGTTAGAGTTAATTTTATGAAAAAAGTCTGACACTTTCAATACAAATTATAACCAAGTTTTTAATGTTTCAAGATTCACTATATTAAAGAACTGACAACAGATGACTACTAATGGTTTACATGAAATGTATTATATAGTTTCTCCAAACCAACACTCCATGTCTTCACTGTGCAAGAATGGAAGCCAGCTAGGGCCATACACATGCTAGGCAAGTGCTCTACCACTGAGTTATATCCCCAGCGCCACATGATTTCTTTATCTACTTTCATTACTGTGAATCCAAGATCATCTCCCATACACTAATCTATACTAATGTCAATGAAGTTGTGTCAGAATTCAGTAATGATGTCCAATCTACTGTAGCAGTTCACTTATCTCAATGCTGGAATGTGGAGCATTTAGACCAAAGCACTTCATTGAAATGATGAAATGATCACTTAAAATGCCATATTGTAAACAATTCTCACCCAATTGAAAACTGTAGACAAAATATTGTAGTGTTCTAGCTTGCTTTTTAGTACAGAATAAAAGTTGGTACTTGATTATTTAGTGCCACTTCTAATGAGGGGAAAGTATTTTATGAGCCTATTGTATAACTAAAACAAAAATTTTAAAACTCCTATAAGTGCCCCTAGTTTAAATTTATAAGTACAAGTGAATTTCACTTTTTCTAAAGAGTGAAGTATCCATGATTTAAAATAAGTTGACATGACTAATATAATAATGAGTGAGATGTTATTCAAATGACTCTTTACAAATAGAATAAATTCAATATAGAAGTATTTTTCTCTTAAATGTATTTATAAATGTTGTTTTTTCAAAATGTTAATTTAACGAAAGAAAATATTATCCATGAGACATATTTGTGTCTCAAGGAAAATTAGCTAATGATTCTGCCAAACAGCCTAAATTATAGAAATAATTAATGATAACCCTCTGCCATAGCAAATGAAAGTACATTTCCTCACCACTTTAGTGCTCACTCATCAATACTTCAACTCAAAAATATTTGTTAGGAATCATGTACACAATTTTCTTCTGAACTCATAAATATATCATGTATATAACTCAATACCTATCATGTAATCTAAAAGTTTTATATCGCATGGTATTTATCATCATGGCCTCTAACTAAAACAACAAAACAAACAGTAATAAAAAATTACCTACAATTTTTTGAAACATTTCTCATTTGAACATTTGAGACTTTAGAAAAACATTCTCCCAATTTCAAACTAATTGATTCACATAATTTAAAGTGGTATGAGAGGGAGATTTAAAAGGAAACTAGAATTCAAAAATAATACTTTCAGTAAAATTCATGCTGAGCAAGACAAATTTATTTTTCCTGTACTTGCTTGATGATAATAAATGTAAAAATGTACCATTTTTATTCAAATTTTGAAATATCCACCTATATTAATGTCTTATTTATTAAATAGCAAAGATTACATTCATAGGAATTTAACTGTGATGTCCCACACAAACAGAACTTATCCAGGTCAATTTCTAGATAATATAGTAGATAATAATAGAATCATGTATAACTTAAATTTATTATTGACTAAAATATTAATATTGACTAATATGAACATTTCAAGCACTTCATGACACAATTCAACTATGAGCAGTATGCACAGTGCCATAATTCAAGTCAATGCAATACAAAGACATATCATATATGTAAATGAAACAACTACATAAATTGAGCATAAGAGAATCCTGATACACTTTCTCATTCTTAAAGTTAATTTAAACTTTTTCTGTGGCCCAAATGAGCAACATTATATGCTATGTAAAGAGAAGGCAGAGATATGTATCTACATATTAAGATAGCTCTAGATGAGGTTTCTTTTAAAGGATAATATATTCGTTTCTCATTAATATTTTAGAGTGAAATATCACTATCTTAAGGCAAATTATGAAGTTGCAACCTAGATTACTCTAGTCTAATTTATAAGACAAAAATCCAAGTTAGGAGAGTGATAATAGAATTTCTTCAAAATAAATACTATCAACTAAAATTCAACTTTTCCACTTTCTATTAATCTATACTGTACTCATCTTTTATGTCTAAGAATGTGACTATATAAAACCTGAGGTTGTAAATATCTACTAAAGTATTGTCTTGCAACTTGAGAATTTTTTCTCTTAAAACATTGGTGTATAAAATTACGTATCAGTTTACTTAAGAAAATTCAGATGCAGATATATCAAAAATCTGCTTCAAAACTAAGGAGTGCGTTTGAGCTTCAGAATTTCTTTCATGAAAGAAATTATTATTTTTGCGAGGCAGAAATTACATACAATTATTTTGTTACTCATCCATGTTAACGTACTTAATGTTTCTATTAAAATGGTGGTTAGAAATAATATCAAGTTAAATCTTTAGTTATTTGCCAAATGGTAATATTTTAAGTCCAAATGCCATTGCCTTCTAATATACACAAAAACTCCATTTAAGAAAATGTTAAGCTTAATTATACGCACAATGAAACTTCCAGAAAACTTCATTACTTACTGTTCACTGAGTATTACTTACAGAGATTAACACTTTTTAGAATTCATCTGTTATTTATCCCGAAGTGTTTAGAAAAATCTTTCACACTGTATACTTCTCAATGAGATGATCGCCCCTCCTCTGGTCTGTTGAGAAAAACCAAACCAAAACAAAACAAAACAAAAAAAACAACGGTAAATCTTCCTTAAGATTGTTCTTGTCCTGTGGTATTTTAGGTGGCAACAAGCCAGGAGTTCATAATGTTTAAAACAACCATGTGAAGAAAAAAAAATATTTAAATCTTGTTTCATATTTACTGTATAAAGTCATTTTGACATGCCTACACAACTGGTTGTGGCAGCTTTCAGACATGAGTTTTAATTTATAAAAAAAAAATCGCTCCAGGTTCTTTAGAGAAAGCCTGCCGCTGGGAAGTTGATTTTGGCCAAGTGCCAAAATCATGTGCACAGGGGGACTTCATTACCGATTCATGGCAGCCTTCAGCACTAACAAAAAAATGTGACCCAACAGGCTCAATCAGCGACTAAAATTAAAAAGTAAGAGACAAAGACGACTTACTTAATATTCCTTCTGAAGCAACATTAAACTTTTTTTTGTAATTAAACTCTTGTTAGTTTAATTCAGGATCTCTCTGTCTGCAAATGATTGTACAATTACTCTTTAAAACTTGTCAGTTTCCCTTCTAAATACTACTTTCTTTCTGTGACAGTTTACAATGGTCTTGATCTATAATAAAACTCTATATTCTTGGGAATTGGTTCAAAAGTAGAAAACAAAATTGGAAAAAATCCAGACTACAGCATTCCTTAAAGATTTAAACAAACAAACAGCAGCAACAACAACAACAACAAAAAAAACTCAACCAAACAATAACCGGGATATTTTAAACTTCTACAGAAGTGAACACGTACCCTATCAACTCACACTGATCGCGATTAGCCAGTCTCCACTGCCCAACTTTTCTCCCCAAGAGTAGATTCGATACACAGCCTTACCTAGATGTCTTCTGGTTTGTTCTGCAGATCAGAAAGTTTCCTGCCTAAGCACAGAGATATTCTTTCACAAACCGTAAAGCCTCTTTTATGATCCCAGCACTGTAACAGCCTGCTTTCTACTCCACGAAGAGAGACCAACGCGTCAGCTCTCAAGATAAAATATATTGCTGGTACACAATTAGTGGAGAGCTTGTCTTCTAGAAAATTTATCTTATAACGAAAGAAGCAACAGCAACAACAAAAAAAGCAGTCCTTTTTTCTCATTTTTTTTCTTTCCTTCTTTCCTTTCTTATTATTATTTATAAATAGAATGAGGGTGCGGTCAGATGTTAGGTTTATGCCTGAGAAAAGAGGCCTTCCACGGCACTAGTACCTACTAAATACTAGCAGAGCAGCCTGGGAAGGCAGCCAATGGAAGACTTTGTTTGACCCAGCTGCCAATCTCCCCTGAAGCCCTGCGCCAGACTAAACACTCACACTATTTTAACTCAAATCAGGCTACAGCAGCTGTTTGCTTTCCGGCTCTGGGCTCCGCATCCACATGGCCTGTGCAGTTCACCCACTAGCAAAGCTGCCTGACTGAAATCTGTTCTGGGGTAGAATTTTTCATTGGAGAAAAAAAAATATTAACCCTATTCCTAATGGTAAATAGGAGCTGCTTGTTGCTCAGCGTTTAAATTTAGTCACTTGAGCTAATTTCATAGTCTTTTAAATGAGTAATATTTTATATGGCATAGGAGATGTACAATTTGAAGCTGAGAGGTCTTCCTACATTTCTTTGCAGTTCTACATAGCCTCTTCTCATGAGTGTAAATACAAACTAAAAAATCCCTAGTGTGTAGCAATAACGAGGCCCAGACAATACATCTCTAAGACTAAAGATGGTGATTATTTGTATTGACTCAAAACCATCCCACCACACCAAGCTGGAAACCTGCCATCATAAAAAAGAAGAAACATCAATCTAGGAGGTATACAGTTCTCTGACTTTGGAAGCAATAATGAAAGCATGGTGTGCATCAAATCACCTGAATTAACCTTCCCTATATTCCCAAGATAACTTACTTATGACCTTTGAATGCCAAAATCACACTCTGAACTATAAAATGTTAAAACATTCCCAGTGAGGAAGAACTATAAGTGTGTGTGTATATGTGATGGTCCACATCTGAATTCCAGCACTATGGAAACTAAAGCAAGAGGATTAAGAGTTCCATCTAAGGCTATAGAAGAAGTTTAAGGACAGTTGCTTGAGCAACAGTAAAACTACCCTCCATCCCAAAAATTAGGTTGGGGGAAAGGAAAGGCAGGGAGAAGGGAAGATGAGAGGGAGGAAGAAGGAAAGAAGGAAGGAGAGAAGAGAAGGGAGGAAGGAGAGAGGGAGGGAAATGAAGGAGGGAGGGAGGGGAAAGAAAGAAAGAGAAAAAGAAAGAAAGAAAAAAGAGACAGACAGAGAGAGAAAGAAAAGAAAGAAAGAAAGAAAGAAAGAAAGAAAGAAAGAAAGAAAGAAAGAAAGAAAGAAAGAAAGAGAGAAAGAAAGAATTGATTTAGAATAAGTACAAGTTAGAAAATCAAATTTCTCTGATTTGACCATCAGAAAACAGAAGACACTGAATGCAAACACTGCATGTGAACAATCCCAACGACTTTCAACATGTAGAGGATCTAAATAGGCTGTGAAAATGTTAATGGTGGGTCTTTTCACTCCTGACCAAATACATGGTCATTGGAAAATGATGCCAGTATCCTTTAATTTGGGAATTATAGTATCTATTGTTTCAGGTATAAGAGTTTACTTTTATAATTATTTATAATTTATAACTAATTATGATCTGTGTATGATGGGCAAGCATGAAATGACTCTTAAGATACTCTAAAAGTTGGACCTTCAAGTCCTCAGAAAATAGTTTTGCATTGTTTCTACTCTTGCCCCGAATGAGATAGGTCTTTTTTTTAAACACAGAAAATAGAGATCTAATTATATAAACTATAATTGTCAAAACCTTATTTTTCCAGATACATAGTTGTAATAATCATGCTAGAAAAGACAGAACTATTCAATTTTTATGTGTTCACATAAACTGAAGGACCCAGCTCACTGGAATTTAATGTCTGTTAATGTTTCATATCAGAGGAATTACTCAGATAAACTTTCTTAATCTGAAATGGACATAGATGTGAATCCAAAAGATTTCCATTATATCTGACTTCATATGTAGCAATGTATAGCTGGATTCTCAAAGTTCTTACAAAATCAGAAAATAATCTCATTTGCACTCTTTCTTCCCATTTAAGAAAATAGTCAACATACTCTCTATATGAACTAACAGTAACCTAATTGCTACAAGTATCTCAAAAGTACCTGCAGAATGACAGCCCCTTTATAAATCCGTAATTATTCCTTCTACACTGCTTCTTTCTCTTGTCAATAAATATCTCAGGCACAAGAGAAGTTAGTTTACATCATGAACATTCTGTGCTGAATGGTACTTTCCCTAAAATTCACATATTGAAGTTCCATTTTTCAGCACATCAGAATGTGACTGTATGTCAAAGTAAGATCTAAATGAAGAGAAAATTAAACCAGCAGTGGTCATAAGGATGGATCCTAAACTAATAAGTGTAGGTAAGACAAGATAACCACATAAGAAAAAATATCATATAAAAATGTAGGAACAAATGGCCATCTGTAATGCTCAGAAGAATCAATCCTGCTATCCTAATCTAGGATTTCAAGTCCCAAGAATTATGACTAAGAAAATTTCTGTAGTAGTTGTCATTTGCAGTCAACCAATATAATGTGCATTTAAAATAAATGACAAATTGTTTTTCCAGTAGAACATGATTCATTTCCTTCCTTCCTTCCTTCCTTCCTTCCTTCCTTCCTTCCTTCCTTCCTTCCTTCCTTCCTTCCTTCCTTCTTTCCTTCCTTCCTTTCCTTCCTTCCTTGTCATTTGTGGGTTTGAATTCAAGGCCCGGGCACTGTCCCTGAACTTTTTTGTTTAAGGCTAGTGCTCTACCACTTTGGGCCACAGTGCCACTTTTGGTTTTCTAGTGATTAATTGGAGATAAGAATCTCATGGACTTTCCTGCCCTGGCTGGCTTGGCAATATGATCCTCAGGTCTCAACCTCCTGAGTAGCTAGGATTACAGTCATAAGCCACTGGTACCTGGCCACAATTCATTTCTATACTCAATATTTTTTTATGCTTCAGTGATATTGCCCAAGAGAATATATAATCTATTGAGAAAATATGTCATTATATTTTCCAGAAATGAGAGAACATTTGTGTTTAAAAGTATAACTCAATGTTTAAAAAAAAGGAAATGGGGCTGGGAATATAGCTCAGTGGTAGAGTGCTTGCCTAGCATTCATGAAACCCTGGTTCGATTCATCAGTACCACATAAACAGAAAAGGCTTGAAGTGGTGTTACAGCTCAAGTGGTAGAGCACTAGCCTTGAGAAAAAGAAGCTCGGGTACAGTGCCCAGGCCCTGAGTTCAACTTTGAGAACTGGCAAAAAATAATTAAATAAAAAAAGAAAAAGAAATGAAATGCCAGTGTTGCTATTGTCCTTTGATGCTTCTTGTTTTCCTATTTGGAATAGTTGTGCTCAACTCATACAGAAAAATCATAAAATAGCATGTTTTCTGTTGATATGTACAGATGTTGAAATTATTGTGAAACTGACCTTTCCTTGAGGGTAGTAAAAAAATGGTAGTGGAGCTTTTGATTTTTTTTTTTTTTTTGGGGTCGGTCATGGGGCTTGAACTCTGGGCCTGAGCGCTGTCCCTCAGCTCTTCAGCTCAAGGCGAGCGCTCTACCACTTTAGCTACAGCGCCACTTCCGGTTTTCTGGTGGTTTATTGGAGATAAGAGTCTCACGGTCTCTCCTGCCCGGGCTGGCTTTGAACCACGATCCTCAGATCTCAGCCTCCTGAGTAGCTAGGATTACAGGCGTGAACCACCAGCGCCCGGCTGGAGCTTTTGACTTTTAAGGACAGTTTTTATGCATGTACACTTTGCAATTGAGATCTTGTACTAGATAAAAACTTTATGTAAAGAGTTGTGACAACCAAATAAAAAGAAGTTGGCTTAATAAGAAGGGGATTCAAAAAACATTGCAAATGGAAAAGACCCTGTAGGTTAAAGAAAGAACTATGAATACCTAAAACTCAAGAGAAAGTTAATAATGAAAGACAATTTAATCAAAGGTAAAAGTCCAAAGATACAAGAATACATATCATTAAGGAAAACTATAGTGAAGGAATTGGCTATTTGTAAAGATTCCAAACAAGGAAGAAAGTTCTAGAAAATGTAGGGGAGTAAGAATATTTTACTGCGTGCAGTGAACAGAATTCCAAGACTGTTCTTAAAGTTCCTAGAACTCATGAAGAGGCTAAATAAAGCCTGTGAATTTGATAAAAGTGATTGCTTTGTTGTAAGAATCCCTGAAATTTCCATATTTATATTTCCGTTTCTATATTAAGAAAATAAAAGATCAATAGCAATTTATTGCACCTTTCCAGACAAGATAAGCAAAAGGTGATTGAAATTTACCACTGATAAAAGCTATTGTCACCCTGAACAGGTGGCTCATGCCTTTAATCCTAGCTCCTCAGGAAGCTAAGATCTGAGGATCATGGTTCACAGCAGTTCAATACCAGGAATGTCTGTGAAACTCTTAACTCCAATTAGCAACCAAAAAGTTGGAAGTAAGCTGGGCACCAGTGGCTTATACCTGTAATCCTAGTTACTCAAGAGGCTGAGATCTGAAGATAGCAATTTGAAGCCAACCCGAGCAAAAAAGTCTCTGTGAGACTTGTATCTACAATTAACCACTCAGTGGCTCAAAATGGTAGAATACTATCCTTGAGCAGAAGAGCTCAGGGTTAGTGCCAAGACCTGAGTTCAAGCCCCACAACCAACAACAACAACAAAAAGTTGAAATAGTGGTATGGCTCAACTGGTAGAGAAAAAAAACTCAAGGACAGCATCCAGGACACACACATCAACCTGACTTTTCAAAAATTCTATTTAATTAATGCTGACCTTCAGTGGGATACTGGACAAAGTGTTGGATAGTATAAAAAACACAGCCTCTGTTTTCATTTTGCTCAAGAACTAGGAAGCAAAAAGAGACCAATTCAAGCAATCCAAAAGAAAATGAGTGCCTTGTGCTCTTTAATTATTTCCCAGTGTTGAAGTCACAATGTCCAGTAGTTATATAAATGTGATAAAATATTAGGACAATGTTGACAGTTACCACACACTCAAAATAGAATAATAAAATATTGTAAAAGACACTATCATTCCACCTCACCCATTGAGAGTGGCTATTATCAAGAAAACTAATAAGAACAGATGCTGGCAAGGATGTGGCCAAAAGGGACTGCTTCTACACAGTTGGAGGGAATGTAAACTTATTCAACCACTCTAGAAAGCAGTATGAAGGTTCCAGAAAAGGCTAAACATAGAGTTTCCCTATGACCCAACAATCTCATTCGTGGGCATTTATCCAAATCACTACAAACAGGGCCACACTGAAGCCATCAGCACAACCATGTTCACTGTAGTAGTGTTTACCATAGCTAAGATATGGAATCAACTCAGATGCCACTCAATGGAGGAATGGGTCAAGAAAATGTGGTATATAAACACAATGGAATTCTATACTTCCATCAAAAGGAATGATATTGCCCCATTTGTAAGGAAAATGATATTGCCCCATTTGTAAGGAAATTGAAAGACTTAGAAAAAATTATATTAAGTGAAGTAAGCCAGGGCCAAAGAAACATAGGTCCCATGGTTTCCCTCATTTGCAATAATTAGAATGTACCTATAAATCTACAAGTAAATCAAATGGATAGTAAAAGAGAAATAATTACATTTGGACATAATTAATTAAACAGCATTCTAAACATTCACAGTGAGAACAGAGGATATTCTTAAGAGAGGATAACAAGGGCTCAATAGCTATATGTTCATATAATCATATAAAATGATGCTTATCAAAATAACTCCAAGAAATGGAAACAAAACTTTTTTATTGTATGGTTTGTAGGTTTTTTTCTTTTTCCTTCAGTTTATTCTATTTTGTCACTGTTTTTGATTTCTGTACCCTTTGTCTTTTATATAAGTTTATCTGATTTGGGGAGAGGAAGGGAAAGCACAGAAATGGTGGGACAAAGAGTGAACCAATTCATCAGTGATACTCACTAGACCCCAGGTTGGAACTATACAACTTGGGAGAGAGGGAGGTAGGGAAGGGAAAAATTGGAAGAAAATGAGGGACACTGTTAAGAAAGAAATGTACTCATTACTTGAATTATGTAACTGTAACCCTTCTGTATATCATCTTTCCAATAAAATTTATGTTCTTAAAAAGATGCTATTGTGAAAAATATCATGTTATTTGTCATGATACAAATGTACAATGTAACTCTCTTGAATTGTCTCAATCTATCATTGTTAAAGTGAAATTATTGTGGTTAACTTATTTCACTTTTTTGGTGTTAAATACTTTATTATTTCCCATGCAAGTAAGGCAAAAATATCAATATCTCATAATTCTACACCTTTTAAAATAGAATTCATGATGCTATCTTTGTGAAAACCTATTTCACTTTCAAGAAGTTATACTAATAGTATTATCATACCTTGGCCATCCTTTTTTAGTGAGAATTCTCCCAAATTATTAAGAGACAATGTTAAGTAAATGGTAAATGCAAGTTAAACATGATCATGAAACAACTGAAGTGATTTTAGGAAACTAAAACATATTTTCCAAAAGGATCATATGGAAAGAATTAAAATAAAATATGAGTCAAAATAGATTTAAAAATATTTTAACCAAGACATATAGAAACTTACATGATCATGGTATATTGAAGTATTATTGGAAAAAAATCATAATGTATTGAAGAAGAGAGTAGATATGTATTCATGTTAATCTATATTGAAGGTGTCAACAGATTTTATGCTCTTAACGTGAGATTTTTTAAACCATTCACTGCTCACTCTTTTTTGTAGATCTATAAATTTTCTTTATAGAAGCAATCCTTAGAAGCAATTTAAATATATTAAATATATTTTTATAGTTTCTAAAGATTTAAGAACATTTTGCATGCATGTAAGAAAAAGTGGGATAGCCATATTTCTGTAATTAAGTTGAGCTCATAACCAATAATTTTCTCACACACACACACACACACACACACACACACACACACACACACACACACACACAAATAACAAGTCTCCAAAGTTTCACAGGTACAAGGAAGAAATCATGTCTATCCTCTACAATCTGTTCCAAGAATAAATCAAAGCAGATGACTCCTAGTTCATTTGTCAAAGCCAGAATTACTTTGATGTCAAAACTCAGGCATAGTAATTCAAAATTTCTTATATTTATATTTGACTCTTTAAGTGGTAGAGAATACCTTTTACTCTTTCAGACATATAGTAAGATGTAACTGTGTAAATCTTCCCACAGAATACAATACTGAAAAATGGAAAGAGAAAATGAATGCTTTCAGAGTGGTCATCCTTCCCAAATCCAATATAAACGTAAGAAAAAGATCACAGAAATTCCAGTAGAGGGATATTTTAAAGAAAACCTGATTATTAAGCCCTAAAAAGGTGTCATTAGAAACAAGGAAAAGCCTAACCAACTCTCACATATAGGAATAAAAATATGACTACTAAAAGGAATGTAGTGAAAAAAATTGGAATATAGAATTTAATGTGTAATCATGTGTGCTAAACAAAACAAGCACACTTAAAGTGTGTGCTCAGGCCTTTTGTTTCTACAACTCCATTTTTCTTTTTTTATCCTTTATATTTTGGTGATAATTGTGTTTGAACTCTTGAGCTCATTTACTAGACAGGTACTCTACCAATTATCGAGTCTTTTTTGCTTTAGTTCTTTTTCAAGTAAGAGATCTCTTTTGCCAATGTTAGCTTAGACAGTAATCCTCCCATTTATACTTCCCATATAGCTTGGATGATATTCATAAATCACAGTATCCTGATAAGGACTTGCTTTTATTCTCAGGCCAGCTTTGAACTGCAATAATCCTCTTGATCTCTGTCCTGAAGTTTCTGGGATTACAGTTGTGAGTCACTACACTCAACTTTGTGTCACCACATTCAGCTCTGCATTTTGATTCTGAGTTAAGTCTCCCTAGCTTTGGCCTCGTCTGACTTCAAATTAACAATCCCTTAACCCCATCTCTTCCTCTGTAATTTGGATTAGAGGTATGTTCTACCATGCCCAGCAATGATTCAGTAATCACAACAACTACATCAATATACTGGGAAACGAGGTTTTGAGTATTTTAGAATTTTATCTTGTAAGATCTTTATAATACATCAATAAATACAAATTCAAATCAAAATTTAAGGTTTATTGAAATGCTTATTAAATAATGATATAAATAAAAAACAATTAGTCAAACACTTCATGAGTACATTATCCAAACATTTTCTTAAGCATAGAAAATCTAAGCAATAATTCCTGAGAAATACATATTAAACTAATACCCCTAGGTTTCCAGAACCTGTTTTCTTTTTCGTTTTCCTCTCAAATAATTCATATTCTTTTCAATTATTTAAATCTAAATGATCCTCAAGCGTGTCTCCTTAAAGTCCTTTTGCTCTTCTTACTTAATTTTCTCTAATCGGAAATCTCACTGACTTCCATATAGGTAGATGACCTCCAAATCTTCAGCACAGATTCCTATTCTACAGATTTCCACCCCTGTTTCTTAAATTCTGTGTCCGCATTAATGAAACCCAAATCAATCTTATGTTCAATTAATCATCAAAAAGCCAGAAGAGATGTAGATCAAGTTGGAGAGTCCAAGCTTTGAGTGAAGAAGCCAGTCTAGAGCCAGAGAAAAAATAACATCTTTTGGGAATTAATGGAACTAATCCAGATAACCCAGATACCCCTCAGTTGATAAACAGATCAAAAAATGTGATATATATATGCATATATATATTCTATGACACTGCCCCAATTGTAAGAAAGTGAAAGACTTGGAAAAATTATCTTAAATGAAGTAAGCCAGAACCAAAGAACCATAGGTCCCATGGTTTCCCTTATTTGCAATAAATAGTACATAACTAGGATAATCTTAACAGATGAGCAGAATAGCTCAATAGCTATGTACATATGACCATAGAAAATGATAAAGACACAGACACGAGTTCTTTTTTCTTTGTTGTCATTATTTTTAATTTACTATGTGATTTCTTATTTCTTTTGTATGTTCTTGCCCCTATGGTATATGGTATTGTGTATATATATATATATATATATATATATATATATATATATACATATATATAGATGTTTATCTGAATATGTTTATCTGAATTAGGGAAGGGAAGAGGAACAACAGAATGGAGAGACAAAGGACAAGGGGGAACCAATCCAACGGTGATATTCACAAGGCAAAATGTTGGAAATAATCTGTATAACTAGGAGAGGACTGTGGGGAGGAAAAGTTGGAGAAAAATCAGGGAAGTAACGGTTAATAAGTTTGACAAGAAATGTACATATTACCTTCCTTACATAACTGTAATCCCTTTGCATGTCACCTTGACAATAAAAAAGTAAAACTAAAAATATAGAAATAAATAAAGCATAACACATCTACTTTTCATTCTTTTCTCTATCCTGTTCTGAGTAGTTAAAAAATCTTCACTGCATTAAACAAAAACATACTTGTACTTGTATTTATTTTGTAAAGATAAATATATCTACATAAACATGTTTGCTTTTCATCTGACTCCTACAGTTATTTTCTCTAAAAATACCCATATATATTGCTATAATTTGACTTACTTTATTATCAAATATATGTCATTGAAAACTTTCCAAATCAGGGCAGTTAGTCCTTCATGCATTTGTAAAATGTGTACTACTATTCCTTAATAAACAATCTCTTTGATAATTTAAACATTCTTTAATACATTGTATTTTTCCAACATAGATTTTCACACATTTCTACACATTCTCTATGTAATGTGGTATTTAAGTTCTTAGTACTGTTCTTTAATTTTCCTAGAAATTCAATCTATTGTTTTATATATGTAATCATGTGAATGTTGTATATTATTTTTCTATTAACTGGCAGGTATACGATACCAAGAACTTGGAAAAGGCATTTTACCCAATTACTTCCCTTACATTTCACATTATGTATTTTGGGGTGTGGGCAAGAAAGTAGATCTGAAACCAAAGAGTTGAATTTATAATACCCTGTAGACCATAGTTAAGTATGTAAAAGTTTAATAAACTTAAATTTCCACTTACTCCAGCCAAAAGTTTATGTTCAAGAAATATTAACCGACTGTCTTAAAAGTAAATTCTAGGCACTGGAATTGGTGGTTAGTCAAAGGGTTCCTCTGAGAATTAAGGAAAAATGAAACTTGCTCTCAGAAAGAGTAGGGTCATCCATACAACAGCAAATATATTTCCATCCCCTTCTTTGTATCCTCCTTGGCACTAAAGAGAGCCCTGTACAGAGAAATTTTACAGCTGTGGAAAAGAGACAAGCATCTGGCTGAGAAATAACACCACAGCTCAGAACAAGTTTTAGCTTTCTGTATTCCAGAACAAGTTTTAGCTTTCTGTATTCATCTTATCAAATTTCAACTGTTTGTTTTCTGGAAAAGTGATTCACTAGAACTGAAAATACATGACAAAAATACTTCTAAGGCCATAGAGAAAGTAAACAAAAAAAAAAAAACTTAAGAAAACTTTTAAGTGGAGAATGCATTCACTGCCAATTGGCGATATGGCTCGGCTAAGAGAAGTTTCTTACTTCACAAACCCCTTTGCTCCCATTTAAAAAAATTGTCCTCTGTACAGTATTCTTACAATACAAATCTTATTTAAAAAAATTGTCCAATTACCTGGCTATATATTTTAATGATTTATTTAAGAGATTAAAGAGATAAAATTAGCTATTAATTGGTATAGACATCAGCTAAGAACCGTTGTTAATAGAGTCCAGTGAAAATAAAATATACACAGAATAAATATTTTCCTAAGGGAGCATGGATGTAGGAAGCAATATCTTAAAATTAGCAAAGATGTAGTTATTATGCAGAAGAAATAATTTCCGGCATTTCTAGCAATGAAAAGGGAAATAACAGAGTAATAACCAGCCTTTCTCTAATTGTGAGCAAACAAATAAAGCAAAAAAAAAAAAACTTGGAGAAAATAGAGATTAAAAACTCATACAATAGAAATTGGTATCCACGGAATATCTTAAAATAATAGATATCATTTGCTATATATTTAGTCATGGAACAACTACATATTCTGAGTTTGAAAAATGATTATAAAACTAACATAAATGAAGTTTTGTTTGTTAATAACAAAAATGACTTCCAAATTTAATTCAAGTTTTATCAAAAGATAAAAAAGATAAATACCCACAACAACTGTTTGAACAGCTTTTTCATTCCTCTGAATAACATTTAGAATTCTTAGAGACACAAGATACAAATTTTACAGTTACCTCTACCTGGAACATTAATAAAAAGAAATATTCTAACCTACAATTCCTTCATAATCTTTATTTTAATCACATCTATTCTACACTTGCAAAACGTCTGTTAGATAAAATTCAAACTGTTTTATCATCAATATCCTTGAAATATTAATACATTCCATTGACTCGAAGCATGGGCCAATGGAGATTATTGATTATCTTATAGAGATTATTGATTGATTATCTTATAAATGGTTTACTCTTAGATCTCAATTTGAGGACTTCTGTTCTAGAAGAAAAGACCTAGATAAATGAAGAGAGGTGTTTGACTGGTTTCTGAAGTTTGTAGAAGAGCAGAATGATGCAGTTGGTGCTTTACAATATTATAAACAAATAGTATTTTCTTGTGTCTATCCTAAGTATAGGATGGGGTGAGATGCTAGTTGAGAGGAGTAAGGAACATTGTGTCTTCATTCATGCATCATATATGACTTTAGATCTCTCTTTTTCTTATTTTCCCTTTGTTTTCTTCACCTCTACTCACCCTTCTTTGGAAGTCTTATAGAAAGTCTTGAGAATAGCTTTAGAAGTCAAAAAAGAAGCAACCATAGGAAGAAAACCATTCCAGACACAAGATTTTTATGTTATGTATGTCACTTGTTTTTGTAAAATGGATTAAATATCATGTAAATATTATCATATTGTTATTTCATGTGTAGGGCCATGGCTCAAATGTGAAAGCACCTGCCTGGAAATATCAGAACCTGAGATCAAAGCTCACTACTTGACCTTCTGAAAAAGCATACTTACTTTGAACTGTTATTTGTATACATACATCAGAATTTGAATAACTAAAAATAGCAGACAAATTTTAAAAGGCAAAAACTTATGGCTTACTAGTTATGTTCTTAATTATTAACTGAAGAAACTCCGTAGTTGTGAGAGCAAATATATATATGTCCTATTTATACAAACCATCTTAAATTTTCGTGAATTAAAATTTAGTCTAAAAATCTCCTGTCATGAGTAATAGCTAAGCATCTTTCACATCAATTTATTAAAATAAAATAAATGAATTCTGATGTAACTGTATTCATATTGCAGATATGTTTAAGTATGCATTTTTTAAATTATAAGACTACCAACTATAATTATACAATGAAATGAGAAATGTGGCCACCCTCACTGTATTGTATATTTCATACTCTAATTTGTTCAAATCTTGACATTAGGAGTTTTCCTCATCTTACAAGTGTCTTTGAAAAGGCATTTCTAGATCACAAAGAAATACGTTTACATGTCTGCATACAAGTACTTCTCCCAAACATTCCTTAGTATTTACTAAGGGATTAAGTTCAGCCAAATATTGGATTGTCTTTCAGAACAGCTGATTTTTTTAATGTAGTTCTCTCAAGGGATCAAATTGTGCATGTTTACCTTATTTATTTTTATTAATGTTTGTTTTATTTACTTACTTTTTGAATTTAATTTTACTGGTAAGTTTGCTTTTATTCATTTTTCCCTGGCTCTAACATCTAGTTCTTGCTACTGTTTTTATTATTGGCACTGTTTTTTAATGCATTTATTTGAGATCTTGAGAGTTCCTAACTAGGTACACCACATAGACACAGCTTTAAGTTTCAGAACTTAAATGTCAGAGCAGGTACTTGTTTGATCGACTGATGGGTAATTAAAGCAACAGACAATCAGAAATAGAAGTGATTGTATTTCTTGCCTCAGCATTCTTGTTGTGACAACTTTACTCAAGTAACTGCTCAATATATTTCTCCAAGTGATTGATTGACAGGGAATGAATGAGTTCATTCCAGTTTCCTCAGCAGATTTCCCAAGTAAGTGAATGAATGAATGTATGGATGGATGAATAAAAGAAATGCCAATAATCTCTATGTGTCAAAGTCATTGTCATCTCAGAGAATAACAGGCTGTTTGTCAGGCTGAGGAAACTAAAGCTGAAATAAAACAATAAAAATGCAAGGATAACTCATCCCTGCTCAGTTTAAAAATAAGTATAGAAATAAGGTATTAAACTATAAGACCATATAGATCACCCAAAAGGTTGAAGTAATCAATACAGGTATGTCTACAACTAAGGTAAAATATGACACCATGAGAATAATTACAAAATGAGAGTACTGTAATTCTTTTGAGTTGAACAGAATATCACAAGATAGAATTGAAAAATATATCTCAATGAAAAGTCAGCTTGTTCAAACACAGAGTGCGGGAAAGAGATAATTCTGATAGAGAATATCATGGGTTAAGCAGGAAAGGGCAAAATGGAACTGGGGATCTTATCATTTGCATATCAATGCTCATCATTAGTAGGCTTAGGTAATTTCAAGTCACAAACACTTGTTAGAATATTTTCAATGAGCAGATCTATAGAATAGTTAATAGAATTGCTCAGTTAACCTCCCCCCTACTACAACTGTACAGTTTTGAGAAACATTACAATTGTAACATTTGAGAAAAGTTGTGGAAAACTATGTGATTTTTTTCTTTGCTATTTTATATATCTTAGTAAATCAGAAATTATTAACAAAAAAACAAACAGGTTTACAAAAAAAAGGTTAAAACTTAACAAAGAAGATAATAAAAGAACAAAATTTGTGCGATTTTAGGGACCAAGTTACTTTCAAAACAAATCTTAAAAATAAATTTAACCAACTAAATCATGTCCAGAACCAAGTGACATTCAGTATACAAAAACTTCCTAGACCATAAAGAAAAAAATGTTTTTATATATAAGTATCCTAGGTATAAATTAGTTTACAAATTGGCTAATTTAGTGATTCACTAATAAACTAATAAGTAAAATTCACTAATAAATTAATAAGTAAAATTCACTAATAAATTAATAAGTAAAATTCACTAATAAACTAATAAATAAAATTCCACAAATTTCTAATCTGATTTTTCATGTTAGTCTCTTAATATAAAACACATTATCAGGACAAGTTTTATGTATTTATTTATACTTTTATTTATGTGCTTCTGGGGTTTGAACTTAAGCGTTATGCTTGCTAATCAAGTATTCTGCTACTTGAGACACATCACAGCCAAGTTATAAAATTTTCTTGACATTTAAATTTCCTTGATAAAAAATACACAGACTCTCATTGTGGAGATGTTAGGATGTTATACATTTTCCCCAAACACTATTTCATAAGTTGTGTAATGAAAAGGAAAACAAAGCTGTATCATGACACAGAGGAAGGAATTTGTACTACTGCTACAGTCAGCATGGAGAACTGAGGAAAAGAAGGTAGACTACAGGTAAGAGTTTGGAGATTAAAGAGACTTAGTCCTTAAAAATTATGTTTTGCAAATAGATACAACCTGTTCCACACTGAAAACCAGGTCTAGTAAATGCTGCTCAAAACACCACTGTTGGGAGGCTTAGTGAATATCAATAGAACCCAAGGCATGAGAAATACATGTTTTATTTGCCATCTCCAAAGTGAAACTAGCAAATTCCTGAGAAACTGGATCTTGATATTGTGCTTTAGGTACACTGCCTTCTATGTAAGCCAATTCATTGACACCTGTCAACACTTAGAAGTTCAGTAAATTACGGGCTGGGAAGGTGGCTCAGTGGTAGAGGACTTGCCTTGCATACCTGAGGCCCTGGGTTTGATTCCTCAGCACCATATAAGCAAAAAGAAAAAAGTTGGAAGTGGCGCTGTGTCTCAGGTGGTAGAGTACTAGCCTTGAGCTGAAGAGCTGAGGGACAGTGCCTAGACCAGAGTTGAGGCCCCACGACCAGATCCAAAAAATAAAAAAATAAAAGAAGTTCAGTAAATTAGGATCCTAATTCAAGCTGTCCACTGAGGTGTTGTTGTTGTTGTTTTTTTTTAAATGGAAAACCTCTTTTCGAATCAGATATACATTTTCTTTTAGAAGCAATTACTATGGCATTTTAGCAACACAAAATGATAGTCCCTGAATAGGATAATTTGTGTGAAGTTAAAATAAAAGTTTTCTCTCATGAAGCAAATTTTGTAAACATTGCACTAAGCAAGATGAACCAGACTTCTTTGCTGTGGGAGTTATCAGAACTTAGAGAACACATGGCATTTAATGGGTACATGACACAAGTGTTCCAGAGAACACTCACTGGAAAATAGTGAATAAAATCAAGCTCAGCTTGGCCTTATTTGGAGCATATCACGCATTCAGCGAAACTGCATAACCACATGTCTATGAAGAAATGAAACATCTCCAAAATAATTCCATTCCTGCATACCTGTCATTGTCATTTTAACTTTTTCAATGAATTGAAAAATGTTCACTCCCTTAGGAAATGAGTCCTCCTTCTAAATTTAGAGATTATTAGGGAAAAAAATCATAAACAGATATTCCTTTTTTTCCTTCTGTTTCTCTGGATAATGAAGCTGTTTTTGTAACCTGAAAATCTCAAATTTTTATCCATCTAATAACATGATCATTTGAGATGACATTACAATGCTGATAATGAAATAACAAGTAGCAATTCAACACAAATATCAGGAAAGAAGCCAATTGTTTAAATGCCAAGAAATTAAGATGTAAAAAAATCAAGCAGTGCTTTGAGCACATTTATATACATCACGGATATTGCTCTGAAGTAGGGATTAGAAACTTCTTTACTTAAAATTGTTAACCAGTTTCCAAGCACACTTGTGTGTGTGTGTGTGTGTGTGTGTGTGTGTGTGTGTGTATGCATTTATATCTCACAGAGAAAAACAACATTCAGGTAAAGAAAGTGGAGATTTTCATGCCAAACCAATTGTGGCTCTGTAGATTGAGAGGTGAAAAGCATGTACATGTTCAGTACTAGGGTCAGGAGAAAAGATGACACTCCAGAAATGTTCCTATGTTGTATCTGATTTCAAAATACCACCTCATAGTCATCAGAGAAGTTCATATTTTGTGATATATCAAGGACCTTGAAATTAAGGCTATTTGTCATATCTACTGTCATATTTCTTAATCAAACATATGTTAACTAAAGGTTTTTGGCAGTTTCATTAAGAAATTTACATAATCATAATTATTTTTGGTTTACAGCCATCATGATTAATAAACAGTGAGATTATACCCTCTTAAGTGAATGATCATAATTGCTAGACATGTGGCAGACACCATACACTCTTCAAAAGAAAGCCTAATATATGTTTTAATAAAACTTTACTTTGGGAGAGTTCCAAATTTAAAAGTTATCCTTTTTCTGAGTTGTGCAATTAAGTCACAATATAATAACAAATCAAAATATTTATTGAATTACTAAAGATACAATGCTCTATTTAGGATGTAAAATGTTTGAAGACTATGAATCTTAAGCAAGTGCTGGATTTGATTGCTAGTGTTCCTAATAAGATTGTCCCTAATATTCAACTCTCTCTGTATTGCAATTACATTATTTTAACTGCACCATTTTTTGGGGGGGGGGTCTGGTCATGGAGCCTGAACTCTGGGCCTGGACACTGTCCCTCAGCTCTTCAGCTCAAGGCTAGCACTCTACCACTTGAGCCATAGTGCCACTTCCGGCTTTTTTTCTTTTTGTTTATGTGGTGCTGAGGAATCGAACCCAGGGCCTCAGGTATGCAAGGCAAGCGCTCTACCACTGAGCCACCTTCCCAGCCCTACTTCACCATTTTTATTCATCTTCATTTCCTACTACACAAGCAAACTTATGGAGAATATTCTTTATCATGGTATTTAGCATTTTCAGTAATGTTTGATAATTAGAAGAACATAATACTTTAAAACTGTAGCTCTCAGATTTATGGATTATATTAGATTGTTGAGATTTTCATGGTAATACTATTTTTTCCATTTATTCATTCATTTATTTTTCCTCATCATTTATTGGGTGCCCACCATTCTTAAGGTCAGTGAGTGACACTTGGGACATGATCGGCATAGTTTAAACATCTGATTACATTAGAATCTTTGATGGTCTTTGTGTGTGTGTGTGTGTGTGTGTGTGTGTGTGTGTGTGTGTGTGCTGGTATGGGGCTTGCATTCAGAGATTCATGCTGTCACTTGACTTCATTCACACTTTCACTTGAGAGCTTGAGATACCCAACCACTTCCAGCATTTTGCTGATTAATTGGAAATACATCATGGATTTGTCTGTCTGGAGTGGTTTTGACCTGAGCTTCAGAGATCTCAGCTGATGGCTAGCTTATTATAATCATGTGCCACCAGCACTTGATATCTGATTTTTTAAGAATAAAAATCCTCACAGGGATGAAATACATGCAATACGATGCATTTTTTTCTAACAAAGACAAGAAATGATTCCCTAAGGCATACTGCATTTTCTTCTAAGACAATATATGAGGTTGAATCTTCAAATAGTGAGAATATATAATTATCTGCAATATTAGCCCCCAACAGCACATATTCGAGGTGGTAGAATCTTGGAAAGGCTGGGCTTTATAGAAAGTCTTTATGTCACTGTGAGGTGTCCTTGAAGAGTATGGGATTTGGGCTCCTTCTCTTTTGCTTCTTAGTCATGAAGTGAACAGATTTTTTTTTCCTGCCGTATTCTCCCCACAGTCATCATCTGGTACCCATACTCAAAGTCTAAATGCCATGAATCTGGCTGATTATGGACTAGATCCCTTGGAGATGTGAGTCAAGGTAAAAGTTTTCTCATTATAAGTTAATTATATTAGATATTTATTACAGGAACATATAACTAGTTTATTCAGATAAATAATTTCTGATCCTCCCATCTAACAACATGAAATGTTTTAAAATCACTTTTGTATTTGGAATTCATTATGCTTAAGACCATTTTCAACATATAAAAGTCAAACAAAATATTAGTATATCTCATAAAGATTTCTAAAAACTGATTAAATAAAATGTGGGAAGAAATGACAGAAATCATTTGAAGAGTACCACTTTCATGAACAGAAAACAGTATATTTTGGAAAAGAAATAGAAAGAGTGATGTTAAGTTTTAGATTATACCAGAAATAAAAATATTTAATATAAATAAATCTATTCTAATTTTAGGTAAAATAATTCAGATAAACTTGTTTGGATATCTCAAGCTTTGTGTTTTTCCCCAATGGAATGAATTCTCTGAAATTGCAATCTGAAATATGTTCCCCCATCGTTGTTTATCTCAGCTGCTTTGTTCCAGTCAACAGAAAAACTATCTCATAAAAGGGAGGAAATAATTTTTTTAAATTTAATTTAATTTTATTTGTGAACATACTGTACAGAGGAGTTACAATTACATGGGCAGGATAATGCGTACATTTCTTACCAAGCATTGCAGCCTCCTCCTTTGTTTACCCTTCACATCCCTTCCCAGCCTCCCCCCTCCCCCCCAATCCCAATCCCAATCCTTCTCCTTCCCCCCCTCCCCCCCCAGCCAGGAGGAAATAATTTAAAAGGCAAATTTTCTACCTCTCTTCTTTTATGATGCAATTGAGAATTTGTTTCTGTCTATCCTTGTTTATTTAAAGTTCTAGTAGCTATGTACTTATACAAAAAGGCTAATTTATTTGACCTTATATTTGTTTTTACTTTATTTAATCACTATTTACCGAATTTCCAATCTATACTTTTTCTTCAAGTTATTTGATAACCACTAAAATAAGGCCTGCTTTCATATAATAAAACACAATATAATATAGTAAATACTCCATTAATATAAATTGGTCTAATAAAATTAGGATTCATATCTTGTGTGATTTTTCAAACACTAAAATTTAAATCTTTAGTGAAATATCCTATTCTAAAATGAATACATTCAGTATAATAAATGATCAATTTTTCTCAAAAGTCACTTTATACACATATACATATATATGTATATATAAATCATCATATAGCATCATTATATATACATATATATGTATACATATATATATGTATTCTTATGTTTCTTAGTAAATCTTGGTTCTTAGCTGATCAGAATCCTAATGGAAGGGTTAGTAAATGTCAGAATGAAATAGGGGCAAAGTAGCTTTAAAATAACATAAGCTAAAATTTTTCAATGAGCTTAAATTAGCAATTCAGAAAATCATAAGTAAATGTATGATGGATTTTTTTCTCCTTAACTAGTTGTTTTCTGTTATTTGTACAAAATAACAGTGACACTGTGCTGGGTGAAGAAAGTTTAGATAGAATAAAAAAATTCCGGTTATAGATGTTGATAGCACCAATGATACTTGTGGAGCGGTGAATTTTGCAAACCGAACATGGTGAATCCTATGTTCACCAGGACCTCCAACTTATGTTTCAACAACAACAACAAAATGCAAATCCTTTGTGGTGTTCCTTAAACAATGTGATCAAAAACAGCTTTTCATAATGATGTCAGGGAAATCAAAGTACATATTCTCAAGACTTTATAAGTGAGTTCATCTTGGAAAGGAACAAAATCCTTGAAAAGAGAAAACATGCAGGGGGAGGGTGAGTTGAGGGGGAGGGAAAATGAGAGGGAAATGAAGGAGGGGGTAGCAATGTTCAACAAGAAATGTACTTATTACCTTATGTATGTAAGTGCCCTCTGTATATCACCTTGATAATACAATAAAATTTGAAAAACTAAAGAAAGAAATATGCAGAACTACTAAAATCTCTGATAATGTTTTGCAAAAATAAATACTTTTTAGATAAACTATCATTCTGTGCTTGTACTGGACAGAAGTCAGGGGAAAAATAATATGAAAGTGATTGCTTAGGACAATGATGTTTCAGAAAATGTTCTGAAATTGGTTACAGTCAGGAGTTGGGAGGCCTGGGTAGAAACAAAGGTTGAGCACTATACCCATTGAGGGAATTTGGTAAACACAGATCCAGTGCTGGATGGACACAGAAAAAGTCTTTTCTGCAGGGGTGAAATAGAAAGATGAAATAGAATTCCAATGGGGGAAGGGGAGGTTTGTCTACAGCACCAGCCTAGGGTGAAAAAGGCAAATGAGAATGTGAGGCACCAAGTTCTAAATGAAGTCTCCCAGTTCTAGAAAAAATAAAACACAAAAAGAAAACAAAACAAAAACACTTAAACCTTCATTCATAGGTTTGGTTCAGTATGTTTGAGAATTTCAGTCACATGTCTGGATCTAATTGTTCATTTAGTCTTTTTCTCAAATCAGAATGTAAGCTTTCTGAATCTTTGGGCAAAATACCTGAATATTCCTCAAATCTAAGTACAGTGCCTATACTATAGTGTTTCCTCAATTTTTTTCTGTACTTTCTTAAGAAATCCTCTACATTTATTCTTCTTCTCCTTTAGAATATTTTAGGAGTTCGTTATTCTCACAGTTTTACAAGTGTCTTAGACTTCATCAGAATTATGTAGAATTAGCACATTTAAGGAGTCTTGACCTCTTTCCAGTCTGGAAGATTCCAGACTAGACTTTGTCATTAATTCCTGGCTCCATTTTATAATTTCCCTATGATTGAGATAAAGATACATGCATATGGAAAGTTATCACATTCTAGCTATTGTTTCTTAGCCATTTAAATTTAGTGTTTATAAATCTGAGTTGATACAAAGTAAATAACACAGTAAATGTAATAGAGCTACTATTAAACATTCAAATCACCATAATGATGTCAAAATAGTGTTACTCTCTTAAAAACAAACAATAACTACAAAAATGACATTGAATTGAGTGGACAGATTATTGTTGTTCTCTAATTGGACTGAATATGGAACTTCCTTCAGGGGAGAAGGTTTTAAGTAACTTGAATTTTTTGTGGGAGGGAGGTGGTGCTTGAATTCGGGGCCTGGGCACAGTGCCTGAGCTCTTCAGCTCAAGGCAAGCACTCTACCACTTGAGCCACAACACCACTTCCGGTTTTCTGGTGGTTAATTGGAGATAAGAGTCTCATGGACTTTACTTCCCCGGGCTGGCTTTGAACCATGATCCCCAGATCTCAACCTCCTGAATAGCTAGGATTACAGACATGAGCCACCAGCGCCCAGCTCTGAACTTGCATTTTTGAATGTATATACTGTGCTTGTGTACAATAATATGTTTATATATATATATATATATGTATTTGTATGTGAGTGGATATATATACATATATAGTATACACATTAATTTCTCTGCATACTCCTATATATAGTATATATGCACCTCACCACACAAGAATATATATTGAAGGACATTAAAATAGGTCGAGAGGGTAAAAATAGAGAAAACAAGGTCAGATGTTAAAAATGTTATTCCAAATGTTTAACAGAATATAGAAGGCTAGAAGCATAGGCAAAGCCTGGTCTAGTGAAGAACTTTTTTTGGTTCTGCTTGACCTATGAATTAGTGATTAAAAGGGGGGCAGGTGGGGAGAGGCTGGGAGCCCCTTATGTTGATGCTGGACTGTTTCCTTCTTCTGGAGACTGGCTTTCTCAGAGGTGGTGTAAGAGGAAACCTACTAAAGAACAGGAATAGAAGTAGTGGAGACCTGCAAACACTGGGAGCCTCAGATGTGGGGCCTGTGGTTAGAGGGCTGGAGTGCCAATCTTCCTCCAAGAAACACCTCAGACAGCACCACCAGTGCAGGCTGTGACAGTGTGTCAGAGCAATTCAAATGGCTGCATCTTGAGGTTTCTCCAATGGGCATTAAATAAAGAGGGAAACCTCTCCTTTGACTGTTTACCAAAGGTTTTGTACTTAAAATATCCAGAATTTCTCATCTTGAAAACTAATGGCCTGGGGCAACCCTATTTAGCAGCACAAATTATACCTAAATGTGGAAAAAGACAGGTGGTCAAAGAAGAAAATTACACTGAAAGACCATCTTCCCTTGACTGACGAAGCCAGCTTATTGAAAGTGAGAGCAAGCTGGTCAGTTATCAGGGAAGGATTGTTTGAGGACAGCAAGAGGACAATGACATTGAAATGCACCTTAGAGCCAAAGATTATGACCTACACTTTGCTCTGCTTTGTGCTATTTTGGATATTTAGTTACTTATATTCCACCTGAATACTTATCATCACATCTATAAGGACTTCATGATTTCATAAACTACTATAATCATGCTGCTTATTAAATTAACTCATAATATAACAAACTCATAAACCACAAATTTCGGTTGAATAGATCTTGTACCTTTTGTGCGGCGGGAGAGCAGATACCAAACAGAACAGAAAAAAAAATCAGTAATTCAAATGTTGGTAGAAAAGAATGCTTTCAAATAATATGATTCCCCAAAAGTTATAATTTTCAATTGTTTTATGCTTAAGGGATTTTGTGCATTTCTCATTGATTAATTTAGTCTTTTGTGTGAGAATTTAAACAAAGCACTAATATAAATGTTACAGACAGGGTGAATTTATGCTAGATATAGCTTATCAGCAAACAAATGGAGATTGTCCTGAAATTCCTTTACACATACTAAATACGTCTCTAAATTTTTGATTGTTTTCAAAGTATTTTTATTTTTTTAAATTTTTTGGTGCTAGTCCTGGGGCTTGAACTCAGGGCCTACGCACTGTTCCTGAATTTATTCTGCTCAGATCTAGTGACACAGCTTGATTTTGGCTTTGTTCTTTTGAAGGTTAGTTGGATATGAGAGTCTCATAGACATTCCTGTTTGGGCTGGCTTCAAATCAAGATCTGCAGATCTCAGCCTCCTGAGTAGCTATGATTATAGGCATGGTGCCACGCTTGTTGTTGAAGATGATACAACTGGAGAAAATTCAAAAGGTCCTATTATGTTTTTGCTTAAATCAAGACCAATAAATTTCAAGCATAAAAATCAAGATGAGTTTTATGTGGCCTTGTATTTTTCCTTACATAAAATGGAAATATGTTCTATTTTGAGTCTTTTATTATTTTATGTTCAATGAATGTTTGAGTAAAATCCTTAAAGTTAAAAAAATAAACATTGATACACAGCTGGGTGGTCCCTAACAACTTCCCATGGCCAATATTATCAAAAGAGCTGTTTATTGTTTTGTATAAAGGGTAAAAGTAATTTACTTGAATTGATGCTAGTATACTTACAACTTCATTATGAATAAGGTACTGATTAGGTATATTAAGAGAAGATATCTAGCATTTGACAAATGTAAATCAATAAGAAAACAAGTTTTAAAAGTTTTGTTATATTTTCTATTTTTTAAAAAAAATCCGTGATAATGGAATAATTAAAAGAATTAAACACAGACTTAGGTTTAAGTGACAAGGAGGTAATTTTAAGTATTTTATTCTCAGAGCATGCATGTAGCAGCAGGTCATAGATATAAAATAATTTTCTGCAATTTCATGGGTGTCACTTCCTCTCTGAAGCTTAATTCATGTACAATGAATTCGATCTGACTGCTTCTAAGAACAATCTTCTAGTTTGTTTTTTTTTTTCATCAGAGAGAGACATACAAATAGCATAGATATTAAATGAGAGTTTGAAGTATAAGAAAGAGTTGGATGATGATGAAAATTCTAATTTTTCTCATGGTTTTGCCATGTTCATCTCTAGTAGTCTACTTCTCATTCAATTGTCCAGTCATTTCTATTCAGCCACCATTACAAGCATAAATCCTTCCTTGAAGCCTTTGTGGTAAGTGGTTTATCTGCTCCCTCACTGTGCTTCGAACCTCTCCCTCCTTCTGATTTCACCTATTCTTTAAATACAGAGACAATTCTTCTTTGCCTAAAGTTTCTCAAGTGCCTATGGCAGTATTCTTCCTATCACCTTTTGATTATTTCCTTGCCTTTGGGATATAACTATATTTCTATGTAATATAATAAATATCTTTATGAAATGGCCCCTGCTTTCCTCTTCATTCTTGAATGTAATTTAATAGATAGTTGATAATAACTTAAAATGTGCTGGGAAGTAGGCCAAAGTAATGAATCAGATGGGCAAAGTCTCTGTCATCATGAAACATGGATTCTAGTGGAAAAGACAGATGCTAAACAAGCAAAGAAATATACGGGGCTGCTCATTCTGACCCAGCAGTTGTTAGCCATTACAGGCAGCAAGAGCTCAGACCATGGGCAGGGCTGAACTTGGCCTCTGCAAAGAGGAATTCTGAGGTGACTTTGGGTAGTGCAGTGGAAAGAAACATAAATGGTTTCAGAGTGAGTGGTAGGGTCAGGGAAAGCAGGGCCTTATTGCTAGATTATAGATTTTTAGATTTTTTTTTAAGTACACTAAGAAGCTGCAGAAAGGTGTTGAGGAGAAAAGATGCATGATCAGGTTTGTATCTGTATCTGTATTTTTCTTGAATTTTTTGAGGCAGGATCTCAATATGCAGTTCAGCCCAGCCTCGAATTTACCATTGCCCTATCTCAGCCTTCCAAATGCAAGGATTACAAGCATGTGCTCCTCTAACATATTTTACCATGACTCAAGTCATTGCTATGTGAAAAATGTGTCTTAGTATTATAAAAATAGAAGGAGGCTATTACATTAATAACTTCATCTTCAGCCACTCTTAAATACCTGTTCTTTTCCCTGGATGAAACTGGCAGAATAGCTTTTCCACTGACTAATTCAGAAGGAGGGGAAGTGGAATTGTATTTCATGGGTCAAGATTGTATTCTGAGAAATGACGCCTTAAAATGTGGTGATCAAAGGAGGAAAATATTCTAAAAATGTTGTGAGATCAGTTCTGTGAAATGCACCCTTCGGTAGTTCCATTCATTCACATACAATATATTGTTTGAAAAGTTGAAACAAACCACAATGTGTTGGCTTATTGGATTATATAGTAGGTGATAATTAACTAAAGCAGAGTAGGAAAAACATTAGCTAAATATATTTCATTAATGATACATTAAACTTCACAACACTCATATATATATTTATATATATACTATATATATAAAATTTCTATTTTTCATTTTACAAGTAGGACAACAATTAATTTTTTTAAAAAACCATTCCTGGTCACTCAGATCAGGCCTGGCAATACAGACTACTCATTTCACTATCAACACTGTAAATGTCCTTTAGAAAATGAAACAAACATTGTCCTTTTTATTGGAAACTATTATCTTACCACTAGGAAGAACATTAAGCAAAATAGCAAATACAGTAAGCACGAAGGTTGAAGGTTTTTGAAGAATCATTTTTTGATGATCCAGAATGTTGATATTCCCTTCATTCATTTCAGTGAGCTAACAACCATAGATGAAGACACAAGAGCAATGCATTTAGACAACTGTTGGAGAAATCACCAAAGAAAGAATGAATAGCATAAAATAGAAGCAAAAACTGAACACACAATGTTCTTAGGAAATGGAAGAATGATCAAATTTGAAGAGAGAGCTGAAGGGTCAGATTCTAAAATTAAAATAAGGAATTAAAACTGGGGAAAATAATGCACATGCAATTCCTCTCATAAAGAGATGATCCAATAATGGGGAAATGAATTAAACTTGAGATAAGTCAGAAAGTTCTAGCAACTAGGATTTCAAGAAAATATGAAGATAAGTAACCAGAAATAAATAGGTAAAAGACAGAAGTTTTTCCCATTATATGAAACATGAAACAATATATAACAAACAATAATATCAATGATTAAAGCTACTGATGTCATTCATTCCTTTCTAAAATAAACTGGAAGATGATCGCAGAGTATATTGCTTTCTAAAACTGGAAGATGACCGCAGAGTATATTGCTTATAATCCTTCCTTAATATCTAATATTTATACTTAATATTTAGTGTTTTCTGAGGTAAATATAGAGCTCACCATCACACATGTTCAGGTATTGGGGTTCTTTTGTTGTTTAGGTTTTTGTGTGTGTGTGTTGGTACTGGGACTTGACCTCAAGGCCTGGGTGCTGTCCCTGAGATTTTGTGCTCAAGCCTAGCACTCTATCACTTGAGCTAAAGCTCCATTTCTGTCGTGTGTGTGTGTGTGTGTTGTATTTAATTGGTAATTGTGTGTGTGTGTGTGTGTGTGTGTGTGTGTGTGTGTGTGTGTGTGTGTGTGTGTGTGTGTGTTGTATTTAATTGGTAATAAGAGGCCCGTGGTTTTTCCTGCTTGGGCTGGAGATCTTCAGATCTCAGCCGCCTGCATAGCTAAAATTACAGGTATGACAACCAGTACCCAGCTTTTGTTGTTGTTTTAAGGCAAGATCTTGCTATAGCACAAGTTGACCTAGAACTCTCTATCTGTCTCAATTTTCCAAGTTACAGGGGTGTACCATGAAGTCTGGCTTCTTACTTTGTTTTGAAATGGTCAAAACATCTTGAAGCATTGCCAAATTAAAAATCAATCTGACTGAGGGGCTGGGAAGGTGGCTCAGTGGTAGAGCGCTTGCCTTGCATGCTTGAGGCCCTGGGTTCGATTCTGCAGCACCACATAAGCAAAAAGAAAAAAGCTAGAAGTGGCGCTGTGGCTCAAGTGGTAGAGCACTAGCCTTGAGCTGAAGAGCTGAGGGACAGTGCCCAGGCCCAGAGTTCAGGCCCCATGACTGGACCCCCGCCCAAAAAAAATCAATCTGATTGAGATCCTTGATAGTTTCAATGAATGCCAAGGCCAAGGCAGATTTTTTTTTTTTGATGGCATTATAGAAGAGATTGTTCTGCTATGAAATCCAACTTGCCAGTTACCTGGGTGTCTGGGTATGTCCCACATGGCCAATACATACAGGCCCTTTAACAAGACATCCATATTTCAAAGCTAACTGTGAGGTTTTGAAAGAATAAACGAGTGTAGAGGTATTTGGAACATAATTTAAAAGAAAGAGAGACTGCCACCAGAACTTCATAGACCACTGTCATCAGTGAGATGCACATTGTTGAATTCTCAGTGCTTACCAGTCTACTGGGGTTTGGGTGTCACACATCATCGTCACGAACAGGTGTTGGCATCACTTGTAACTCATTCATCATTAGGCTGCAGCAGTGTTAACATATGCTACATTAGTGCTAATCGTGTTTGTTGTACAATCAACACTGAAGCTGCCCTTCATGCCAAAGACAGACATGTAAGCTGAGGAAAACAAACCTGGAGCATCACATTATTTACTCATCCTGTTCTTCCTTTATCAGAGCTCAGGCAAATTGACAAATAAATCCCTGCTTCTGAGACCTGTAAATTCTCAAATGCTTCAAATTCAAGATTTCTAGACTGCATAAAAGTTGTAAAGATGTACTTTTCCACGAATTATACTTGATGTGGATTTGTTAATGAACTTCTAGTTAAACTTTTGAATTCTAGTATTGATTTCATGCCTTTGATTTCACTGTAGATCACTTAATCAATGGTATTCTATTTAACAGACTATTTAGAGATTAAGATTTAAGGACAATTAAATTTGAACTATAGATGTCTAATTCGTGCTGTTCAACTGCTGAAGTATAAAACCCAAATAAAATGTTTAATGGGTTGTGCTGGCAAGAAGGATCAAGCAAGTTGAATGCTTTGAAACAAGTTATTTGGAACAAGGAAACCTGTTGGGGACACTATTTGAGGGGGGATTGGAGGAAGAAGTGTGAAAAATGGGAAGAAATAGATTGAATACAATGTAAATAATGAAATTTCCCACCCCCTCCTTTGCATAAGTAATATAAACTAATCAAAAATAAAATGTTTAACAATTTGTGAAAGCAAGGAAGCATATAATCAGGCCTCTAAAGCAACCTCACCAATGTTCATCAACTGACTTAAAGATTCAAATACAATTTCCTTCCTTCATTATAATTCCATTGCACATATAACAGGGAGTATTAATCAATGAGTTCATTCAGGATCTCTAATTTGTAATTTGCACAGCAGCCTTCAGTTCTAAGATTTCCAAAAATGATTAGAGAAAGTTTTTTCATTAAATGTTTACAGTGCTTACAATGGTCTTTTTCATATGCTGACAAGTTTTGCTGAGTAAAATTAAATTGCAATGCAAGCTCATTCAGCACTGAGGACAAAAGAATTGAGGGTGTTTAAACAAGTAATTTTAGCAGTTAGATCATTTGTCTTTGGTGTTGTAAGTTTTGTGTTGTTTTGTGTATGCTTGGGTGTTCCTGTTTTTGCTCATGTTAAATCTAGGACTCTACCTTGTTTTCATTTTGCTTCTTACTGGTGTTTTTCATTGTGTTATATTTTTTCCAAAGAGCTCTCTGGCTTGAATTCCATTTTTGTTTTTGTGGCTTTGGCATTTGATGGTCTCTAATTATAACCAGCTTAGTATCTTGTTACTCTTTTTGCTCTTCCTGCGTATGAGTGTAATTTGTTGTAGAGATAGAAAAATTGTTTATTTGGTGCAACTTTTGTGTCCTTAACTTCCCTTTTTTTCTGTTCAGCTTCATCTAATGAGGTCCGTATTGTATAACCTAATTGTACTAAATTCTTCTTTCTTAAACATAATTATTATTCACTTAATTATTTTTCATTTTTGTTCACTTTGCCTACTGAACTATGACCTTGAAACTCGTGTCAGGATTTTATATATTATTATTTTAATTCTTCCAGCTATTAAATGATTGTAGCATAGTTTTGTCTTATGTAATTCAACCATTTTCATAAAGACCTCATGATGAGGTTGAACTAATAGGTAGCCTCTCTAGCAATAAATAGGCACACAGGCACACACACACACACACACACACACACACACACACCCCACACACATATACATATGCTACTCATAGTGTCTTAAAAGTGACAATTTAAGAATCTGAAATATTCTCTTGCTTTCCAAGGTTATCTCTGTCCATAATCTACTATGTCATGTGATATGCAATGATGTGTTTGTCAGAAATGGACCATATATATGACAGTCATCCATCTGGTGATGTAGTAGCTATCTTCTTTGCATAAGTATTCTCTATGATGTTCACTCAATGAAGAACTTATAGAAGCATGCATTTCTCAGAATGTATCCCTACCATTAAATAACCTATGAGTGTACTTCACCTCAATTATGCCTGAATGTCCTTTACTTTCAGTCCCAGAAACCTGAGTTTTGCTTGATGAGCCTAGGTACTTCAGGAAAGATCACTTACTCTAATATTAATGAAAAGCATGGGATACTGGGAAGTGAACCCTACACATCATATCTCTGCCCCCTGAACAATCCCATGTAAAATTCATTGAGATTTCTGGCACTCAGAAGAGCAACTTACCTATAGAAACAACAGAGTTAGGTTGAATTCAAACACAATGGATGGATAAGCACAGTTTGTTAATAACCTTCTCAAGTATTTAGGTATGAAAAATTCTGGAAAATTGGGTACAAGTAATCAATCACTACATGTATTTTGATCAGTTTTCTATGCACTTTTGTACTTTAGAAACTGTTGACGCAATTCATAATTCCATATAAAATGTTAAAATACCATTGTCATATTTACTCCCTGCAGTATAACAATGCCTACATTAAACCTGAATAATATAGTATCTGGGCTTCATACTGTTTCTGATGACCATGACAGGATAAAAGCTATGTTTAAATTTAATGAAAAAAAAGTTATATCACTATATTGAAGCATTCTATTCCATAGTTCCTTGAATTAAATCAAACCCCTGTCTAACAATCTTAATACAAATCATTACAGGAGAATAATCTGTCCTCTTTATCAGGTACTATATAAACCATAATTAATTGATAAAGGATTATTTTAGCCATAGAGGAGTTTCTTCTGTCAGTTTGATGGTTTGTGGTGGTGTTGGCTGTAGTGATTTTATGCTTTCCCAGACTTGAAACTTGCTCTTTAGCCCAGGCTGGCCTGAAGCTTATGACACTCCTGCCACAACATCACTAGTGCTGGGACTAGAGTGATGCCTCACCACACCCAATCTTCTTCTATTATTTCGAATACTCTTTTCCATCAAAAGACTATGGTATCCCCTGAAAGTATGGAAAAGATAGTTTCTATTCCTACTATTAGTGATAAGTACTCAAGAATTGTTTTTCAGGTGAATGAAGAGAACAAAAGTATGAATCAGATGTTACCATAATAAGCCTTATTGTCATATTCCATGTTTTACTTTTGGATTTGTTGTCATAGTTATATTCTAGCCTCCTCTTCATGAGCCTCCCTTCATATTTCACATGGTCCTATTATCCACAAAGCATAGAAATACAATGGGTTAGAGGAAATCTCTTATATTCATTTGTGCAGTTCAGATTTGTGAGTAGATTCAATACGAGTTAACTGAAATTTTATTCTACAAAATGCTTGGAAGCCTGACAATGCCTTTCATTCTAAAATGTTTGGAATTTCTTCTCTCCCAGGTGCTTTTCTGGAGTCACCGTATTTGCTATCAGGGTAGAGAAAGCTCTGAACAAAGGAAAGTAATCTAACATTTAGGTAGAAAATAATATTTGGCAAAACAGCCAATTAAAAATTTTTAATTCAGGGCTGGGAGGGTGGCTCAGTGGTAGAGTGCTTGCCTTGCATGCATGAGGCCCTGGGTTCCATTCCTCAGCACCACATAAGCAGAAAAAGGCGGAAGTGGCGCTGTGGCTCAAGTGGTAGGTCACTAGCCTTGAGCTGAAGAGCTGAGGGACAGCACCCAGGCCCAGAGTTCAGGCCTCACAACCAAAAAATAATAATAATTCAACAAATTTTCACTGATAATAGTCTATAGAAAATGTATTATAACCACAACTTTTTCTTATTTTTACTATATCTTTCTAGTTTTCTAAACACTTTTTTATTCTTTTGGGGTAGTTTACTTACATGGGTATGTTACATGCAATGCAATAGACACCTTTTTATTTAAAGACTCAAGTTAACAAGAATCACACAAAGAGTTAAAGAAGAAAAACAACAATGATTTAGGGATAGGATTTCAAGGACAATAAGCCTAGGAAAGATTAAACCAAAAAAAAAAAAAAGCACAAGGAAGTGAAAAGTAAACAAATAGCAAACATAGTAGATAAAGTTAATACATGAAAATTGCTTTGGGTATTACTGAATATCTAATGTTTTAGCTGATTCCTTCTTCTCTCCAAAGGTTAAACAATTCTTTTTATCATATAGCTATTTAAATATTAAGTTACAGAAAAAAGAATATGTCTTGTAAATATTTTTTTGTGATTCTGATTTTTTTTGTGTGAAAATACTGTACAGAGGGGTTACAAGTACATGGGCAAGATAGCGAGTACATTTCTTATCACGCATTGTAGCCTCCTCCTTTGTTTCCCCTTCCCATCCCATATTTTTATGTAGACTGTGGTCATGGCAAACTGAAAGCCCTAATAAATAGCTCCAATAAGAGAAATTCTCCTTGTGAATATTCAAAAGCATATGTGTTATTACTAGTTATTTGCCTATTTTCTCATTGACCTTCAGCTGTGGGAAAATACTCACTTGGTGAACATTTTTCTGGTTAATTGTTTTCTCAATAAAATGCAAATATTAAAGCAAATGTCAATAGCCAGAAAACTAATTTGGTTATAGTGGATATTATTTGCCTCAAGAGAATGGTGGTAATAATTTTGAAAAATTCAATACACACAGTAAATATCTATATCTATTTAAAGAGATACATATATATGTATCTATCTATCTATATATAAACATATATATATATATATATATATACATAGAGAGAGAGAGAGAGAGAGAGAGAATGAAAGATATATAATGTAGGTACATGGAAAAACAGATTCCAAGAAAGGAGTAAGAGAGAAAAGGAAAAGAGAGGCAAGGAGGAAATGAATGAATAGAAGGAAGAGTGAAAGAAACCAAAAGCTTTTCAAAGTAGTTTCTGTTAAGTCCAATTTTCTTTTTTTATGTGTAACACATATTTAATACATGCATATATGCTTATATATGTATCTAAGTATATACTTATATGTATTATATGTACATAAAATATATAGACATATTACACATATATAATATATGCATATAAGTACATAGATAATAATACACATTACAGAGCTGTATTCTTTAATCAATGTAATTGTGCATGACTAATAATGGATAAACTTTCCGAGAAATGTCCATTTAGGTGATTTTTACTCTTTTTTTAATTAATTTTTTTATTGTGAACATACTGTACAGAGGGGTTACAATTACATGAGTAAGGTAATGAGTACATTTCTTATCCAGCATTGTTGCCTCCTCCTTTGTTTTTGCCCTACCATCCCTTTCCTCCTGCCTCCTCAGCTACACCCCCCAACCCCCACTCCTGCCTAAATTATAAAGTTCATTTTTTGATATAGCGTCTTGTACATCTTATTGTTGCAATGGGTCAATCTGTATCCCTATTTAAACAGTTTGTTTTATCCCTTCCCGCCACCAAATTATACCAACATCAAATCTGGGTCAAGCAGAAAAGGTCAGATAAACAAAGGAGGAGGCAACAATGCTTGATAAGAAATGTACTCATTACCTTGCTCATGAGATTGTAACACCTCTGCACAGTATTTTCACAATAAAAACGTTAAAAAACAGATGATGTTAAGCGAAATGAACCCCAAGAAAGGGACACAAATGGTTTTTTCTTCCTTGCTATGTTTCTAACGTATTTATAAGGTCCCATGTGATTTTTTTTGTTGCTTTGTATGTCCCTCCCCCACAGTATAACCCCTGTTTTCACTGTATTTGAAGCCCAATTTTCTTATGTGTTTGAAATGCTTGGAAGTCTTTATAAAAGCAAGTTGAAGTGTTTAATATTTTCATCTTCATTTTCTTAAATATTAAATGTCAATGCCTATGGAGATTACATATTATAAGCCAAAGACACCATTTAAGAGAATGATTGAAGATAAAATATTTTTAAAGTTTCAACTTTCACCTACACAATGAGTTCATTTTGCTAAGTACTAATGAAAATACCAAATAAGATAAAAATAATACATTAAATCTCAGAACATCTTATCTAGGAAACATCTCAAAATATTATTTTACTTAATTTTTGTTTGACTCTACCATTTTTACATTTCAAAATGATGTATTGTATAATATAGACTTTCTTATGTCCTTCTGTCTCATTTTAATACCTGATATCTCTGAAACTAAATCTTTTAATTTATTTGATGCCACTGTAAGCTCTTTTCTCAAAGCTTTTGTTTCGATGGGACATGATCACCTATTTGAAATTAATCCCAGGGAAAAATACTGAAAGCAAAAAGAAAGAAAGAAAGAAAGAAAGAAAGGAAGGAAGAAAGAAAGAAAGAAAGAAGGAAAGAAGGAAAGAAAGAAAGAAAGAAAGAAAGAAAGAAAGAAAGAAAGAAAGAAAGAAAGAAAGAAAGAAAGAAAGAAAGAAAGGAGAGCCAAATATAATGTAAGCAGGCCCTCCTGCATTCAATCACCATTAAGTGTTCTGCCAGCTCACTCACAATGTGTATATTCAATTACTATCACGGGACTGTAAATTACGTGACACATTTTGAGTGGTCTAATGTCCACCAGGGAAATGAGAGATGCTGAAATGATTTCCATTTGCTCAGACTTTGAACTCAAACTACCAATGGATATCATTTGACTGAATTCTCTGCTTGGGAAATTTGACGCAGAGATCTAAAATGAAGAATATTATCTCCTACTATACAAGAATTTTTTCATAAAGCTTTTCGGTTTGGGATCTGAGAGTTTCACTGAATAGTTAACACCTTAGTTATGTAGTTAGTGACATTCCAACTCTATGTTTATTTCCATATGAAATTTTCAGAGACTTCTACAGTCTTCTCTCTGAGTAAGGAGTGTATTCAGAGCTTTGGGGAATTGTCATAGGAAGCATTGGAATAGAAGCAGATAAAGAAGCTCCCAGTTAGGCCCAAGGGTTTGCTCATCCCAAATATAATGTAAAAGGCAGCCATCAACTTTGCTGATGAGGCCTTCTGATTTTTCTCTTAGAAGGCTATTAGGACCCAGCTGTTTGATTGCCTTTCCATCCAGAATCCACAGGGAACATTTCTGTAGCTACCACTTGGTACAAAGCACTATTATGCTTCTAAATTTGATAATCTCTAAGTAATGGCTCCAACACCTCTAGAATGTAAAACTTTGAGCTTCATGACTTTTAATTTTACATGTAGGTCCAATGACTGCCTTGAATTAAAAATCCAGAATTTTTGTGCAAGGCATTCCATTTTTTTGTTTTATATACACATTTTTTCTAAAACAAAGTGAAACTCATTATTTCCCAAGATGGTTATAAAAGAACTGAAATGAGGCTGAATTATTATTAAGTTGAACACTATCATTTTATAGCTGAGGACATTTGCAATCTGGAAACAATTTGTTCAGTGTTACGTTATGCTTCAATGTCAGACTTACTCTGATAAATGAATAATTAGTAATTTCTAACTTTTTACATTCTAACCTATCAATTATAAGTTTCAAAACTAATGAAGAAGGCATTGACTCTCACTTCTCTGTAAAAAATGGTATGAAATTATTCCTACTTAAAATCAAAGTGTAGTTGGAATGGCTTTGGATTTCTTTTTCTCAGTTGATTCATTGAAAACAAGTTTCTAAAATAATTGGGATTAATAGCTCATGTAAATTTAATCAGCCCAGATAAGACTTTTATACTTTTGCTGAATGTGCAGAATTGGTTGACTTTACTAATTGAATTTGGAAATAATGAAGATTTATATTTAGCACCATGCATCCCAATCAACTATGATCAATGACAAAACCCTCATTCACCTATACAGAGCACATAAATAAGAAAAGCAGTGCTGCCTACTTTGCACTTCTAAATGGCTAAGGGTAGCTTGCTTTATACACACAGGTCAGAAAGCAGTAGGCTGTGGTAAAACTGTACTGCCACATTGATTTGATCTTCAAATCACATATAAAATAAAAGGGGTATTTATTTTTCTCATATTCTATAACAGCTGGTCCTACATTTTAGCTTATTTTTGAGATGATAATCACCTAACCTCTTTCTGATAAGAACACATTTTTTCCAAATGCAAAATGCTTATTTTAGAAGAGATAGTTTGTAAGTTTTATGGTACATGAAAAATTTCACATATGTAAACATTTACATTTTAGCCTTTACTAGGATTATAACTCTTCATTATATATAGCACACATTTAAACTACTAAAGTACTAAAAATGCTAAAAAGAAATCTTCTCACATAACTTTCCCTATAATAAATATATATCATGAACTCCAGTAATTATTACAGAAAAATATGAATTAAAATGTATAATAATATTCATTATTAAATAACAACCAGCTCATCACATATATATCAAATATTAAGTGAAACTCATTTTATATACTGTATCATATATATGTAATATATGTATGTTACATTTATATATTAAATGGTTTGCATCTGTATTTATATAATCATTCCTGTTACTTAAAGGAATATTTTGGTTGTATTGATCACTTCAGAAATCTTTTAAGACAAAGACTGGATATATCTCACATATCCATAATTTCATTTATAGACTAAAATATCCCATCTGCTTTAAATTTATTTAAAATAGGATTCGATTCTAAGGCTAGCACTCTAATAGATTATTTGAATCTATTTCTTACTTCAGGCAAGTTTTTGACAAGAAAGTATAGTACACTGGTTTATTTAGAACTAGCTGTCCTAATTAATGGTTTTAATTTAACATAACAATCTGAATAGTAAAATGAATTTTTCAAACATGAACGTTCTATAACATGGTAATACAGAAGACTATTCAGTGATCAAATATATTTAGCACTTTGACGTAAAATATACCACAATAACATGCTCTGCAAAATTAAACACTTCATTAAATGACTGAATTCTGGGTGCCTTCCAATGTTCTAATTGGCACTGTTCCTATTTTTTTAATTTATTTCAGCCACCTGACAGTATTTGCCAAAATTCCTAAATTTAAGTATCTAAGACTTAGGCTCAATTTAGATTTGAAGATACTTATTACCACCTTTAGATTTTAGTGCTCAATGAGCATTAATTTCCTAAATTTGTTTTTTTAATAGAAGATGTGCTAACTTATAGTTCTTTCTCAAATCACTGTAAGAAAAAAAATAAGAAAAAGGCTATGTCTTAGATTTTTTTCCAGCTTTTTTAGTAGAAGATAGCAACACTGGTTTTCTCATGGTTGTGGTTGCTCATGCATACAGCTATAAAAAACATAACTTTAAACAAAATACTTATTCTCATCTCTGCCAGAACTGGAGTCTGTGTTTATATTTTCTCAGGTTACAGAAAGGTAGGGAAGTGCTTCCTCGTTAGAAAAAGGAACGAATAATGATCTAAGTATTTCCTACACTTAAGGAAATTGGCATCTTTACATCATCAGGATGTTTTTCCAAGACTTGTTGAGATCCAAATCATACTATGACTTAGTGTCTATTGGATAGAAAATAGACTTTTAACAGACTTCTGATTATGATATCTCAATTGTCCCTCTCATTCACCCAATGACTATCATATTCCTCCACAATCAAAAGGGTATTGTTACCTCAAATGGCTTTCATATAAATACATTCTCTGCATGATCTCAAGACCTAGTACTTCACTTGTTTTTCACAAATGAGTAATATAGCACAGAAAATCTCAACAAGGGTGGGTACTGGTGGTTCATGCCTGTAATCCTAGCTGTTTAAGATGCTGAAAACTGGGCAGGAATGTCTAAAAGACTTTTGTTTCCAATTAACCACCAAAACTTCAGAAGTGGAGCTGTGGTTCAAATAGTAGAGCACTAGCCTTGAACAAAAAATATCAAAGACAGAACACAAACCCTGAGTTCAAGCCCTAGGACTGACCCATATTAAAAAGAAAAATCTCAATATTTTTAAATGGGAGATGCAAGAATCTGGTACCTGGATGTTTTAAATCTAAAGTCCAAAACAGACTAGGGTCAATGTGTTTGCAATTCCATAATAATAAGAATCCAAAAGATTAAAAAAATAGGAGAGTTTTCAAAGATTACAGGAGTTTATTCTCTTCATGCATGCAATTTCTATTGAATGCATATGGAAGGCCATTATGAAAACAGTATATGTATGAATATAACAAAATGCTACTAAACAGTTATTTATTACTTAAGGCCGATGATAGTCACCATGGTCCAAAATTCAATATTTTGGAAACTACCTTTAAAAATCATTGAGAAATCGATGTGAAAAATACTTTAAGGTATTACTGTCTGTAAAACAAGTTCGATTAAGATTTATGTATTTTCAAGCATATCTATCTATCTATCTATCTATCTATCTATCTATCTATCTATCTATATCAGTGTTTAGAGAAAGAGAGAGAAAACTAGCAGTGCAGATCCTCTTAGAAAGTAGAACAAATTAAATGAAGTAGATTTCTTAGATAGAATTTGAAATCAGTTGTAAAAAATTTAGCCAATTATCTGTATATGAATCATACATTCTCCAATCGTGACACTACTACTTCTAATCAATTATGAAAACTATAATCTCTCTTTGAACCAACAAAATACCATTTGACCTTTATAATAACCAATGCCTTCTTTCTGACATAAAAAATATAAATGAATAGAAACTGTAAATATGTCCTATTATTTCTACTAGGGTAGCAGTGAGCCTTCCTGACTAATCATACTGGTGTCTTCCATATACTATTAATCATTTTACTCCTGACACAGTAGTTTTCCTTCTAGATATTATTAATCTATGTTAAAGAAGTAGGAAAATATACTTTCTTTGCATATATTTCTTTGCATACATATCTGTTTATCAAAGTCCTATTTATAATAATGAATGCTAGAAACAGTTAATATTAATAATAACATAAATGCTGATAGACCTGTATATATTCAATAATGTAATTTTAAAATAGTATTGTGGGTAATGCTCAACATATTCATGGGATGAACGTTATTAAAATCAAAAGGATATGTTTTTAAGCCGCCTGGTCTATAAGAAAGAAGGTAAAACTAAGAAAATACCTCGAAAGTGATAGAATGATAAAATCCAAAATCAAGTAAGTAATGGAATTCTTATGTTATGATTTTCTATGCATTTAAATTATTCCAGTAATTATATTTGATTTTACAATACAAATTTTAAACATAGTCAATAAGAGTTCTTCCTGAGATTCCCATATAAACACTCCTGGTGAAATGTAATTCAGTGTAATTTTATGGTAGAAGATAAAAAGGCCAATAAGGTAAAACAGACAGCAGGAAGGAGAAATGGAAGGAGACAGGTAGGAGGGAAAAAGACTGAGTCTGTAGTGCCATTGAATCTGAGACTTTCATGTGAGTTATCATGGCAACATACCCAACTCAGACATCCAATAATTCACCCTTTTATGCTTAAGCTACTGTAAGTTGGACATTTCTCAGTACTAAAGTTGAGAGTTCTTTCCAGTGCAGTGAATAACTGTGGCTTCAAATCTGAAAGCTGAGTTGGTGCTAAGTAACAATAATAACAGAAATTTATATCAAGTGCATCAGAGCACTTTACAGTTGTTAAGTCATTTAATGATCACAACACAATAGAAAACAGTTATTCTTATTTAGCACATGAACAAAACTGGTATCAAAAGCAAAATGTAACTGCACAAGGGCATAGCCAGTAAAAGATGAATTCAAATTTGAACAGAAGCTTTTTGGTTCCTAGGCTGATTTTCAACCTTAACTTTATATAACTTTTTTTTAATGTAAACTGAGTTTTTTTCAGTCTTCTATCAGCTAAGTATTTAATCTATCTATTTTTTTTTTCATTTCTGCAAGAGGGTACTATTTATAATGCAGAGATTGCTGTAGGAATCAAAAGAGATAATGCTCCCAAAAGCATTTTGGAAATTGCATAGCACTAGAGAAATGTCAGTTCATATTACAAAATTATAAACTACATGAAGTATATACTATCTCTGGATCTTGTAATTAAGTTACAACAAAATTTAATCAATATGTTTCAGTCAATAATATCTCAGATATCAGAGGCATTTCATATGTCAAACAGTGGCCTTGAATCTAAATTAAAATAAATAATTCTGGTGAATAAAATAAGTCATTCTTTAATATAATAATGAGGATGATGATTAAGATAAAATAAACTTACATTTCATGTATCAATTTAAATTCTTAGAACTATTTTACATTTCTTGATTATAAAATATTATGATTTAATTACCAACTCAAAATTTAATATTCATAATTATTATTTATAAATATCAATATGTTCTGTAGATCCCAGTGTGATTCAGAGATAAGTACAGGGTTGAAGGAACAATTTTGGCATCAATCACAAGATAAATCATTTACTCTAACTATGTAATGTTTTCTGGAGTCCATGAAAACAGCCTAGTTAGCCTCTTAGAACCAGTCACACTAAAATTATCTACATGCTAGAAACAATCTAGAGAAGAAAGACTAAGATGAAGTCACGTAAATGATAGATGCAAGCAAGAAAGTGTTGGGATGTGCACAAAAAAACAGAACCATTACAATGAATCTATGAAATTAGATTACATGTATATAAAGTATTAATTTACAAGGTGATAAATTTGATTTCTATAGAAGCCCCTAACAATTCTAAAATATTTTCCCTATGGTCAATTCCTTATTGCCAATAATTCCTTTCTATTTTGTAAAAGGCAGAGAGAACATATAATCAGGAGACATAATAACACATACTCAGGAAATATATAATGTTATATAAGATGAGGAAAATTATTATTTTCTTTTTTAGTAGTGTGTTAATGAACCTTGACAGAGAAATTTTTATACTACCTTCAAATTAAACAGAATCAAGCATAGCTTGGGATTTATGTTACCCTTACTTGACGTTTTATATGTTTGCAGTATTATTTATTTTTAAAGCTCATTTATATTCATGGGACTTGGATTGCAATTTAAAATCTGAAGGTTTGATTTCATTAAATATTTCTTTTTGCTTCAATCAAAAAGTCTGTACACACATGAATATTTCAAAACCACCTCCATTTATTTTAAGATTTTCAGCATTGGATTATTAAGTATCATGGCAAGGAAAATGTATAAACAGAGTCTAACATAACAATTAGCCAACAATTTTTTTTGTGTTTTTTTTTTTTTTGTCGGTGGTGGGGCTTGAACTCTGGGCTTGGGGGCAGTCCCCATGCTCTTCGGATCAAGATGAGCGCTCTACCACTTGAGCCAAAGCACCACTTCCAGTTTTCTGGTGGTTAATTGGAGGTTAAGAGTCTCACAGACTACTTTCCTGCCTGGGCTGGTTTTGAACCTCGATCCTCAGATCTCTGCCCCTGAGTAAGTAGGATTACAGGTGTGAATCACCAGCGCCTAGCTTTAGCCAACAAATTCAGTGAACATCTGGACTTCCAAAGGCACCAAGTGATTTTTAGTACTTTCTTTCACTCATGGTACTATGAGTCTCACGTGCTTTGTTTATAGAAAACTATCATGAGAAAATTCACAGCTTCAGTCAGTATTCTCATGGTTCAGTTTTTGGTTTCTTTACCTACTCATTGTGCAGATTCATGGTTAGAATAATGGGGAACTTAAGGCACAGTGAGTGGCCGACTCGATTATAATTTGGGTTAGCATCATTTATAATGGGGCAATTTGCAAGTATTTCTGGAGATATTCACCTCTTTCAAGAGAAATTATCCCCGTTGACTCTCTAGAAACCAAACTTAAGTGATAGGCTATATCTTTACAATATGAGCATTCATACACTAATCTCAGAGTTGAGGCCTAATTAACAATTCTACTTTGACATAAAAGAAGATCCCATTAATGTGATATTACATATATAGTTAGGAGAGAAAATTGAGAGAGAGGATTGCATTTAGCCAAAAAGCTGCACGTAGTGAAGAACATTGTCACTCTGCAAAAACAAACAAAAAACAGCTGACAAAATGGGAAAAGATATTTGTGATAGATACATGTGAATAGGGTCCAATAACTAGAATAGACAAGAAGCTTAGAAAACTAAACTTCAAAATTATGAATTACCTAGTCAATTTAGCAAAGAAGTTAAATACACACTTCTCAGAAGGTGAAATGTTATGGCCTATAACTACATGGCCATGAAAAAAGTACAAATCAAAACAACATTAAGGTTTAATCTCACTCTGTCACCCAGAATCAGCCTGTAAATCTAAATACCTCACTTCAAAACTGGAACTTTACTTCAAATTAAATTTATACTACCAAAATAAGTATGCTTGGTATGTATTAATGTTCACTTAAAAAGCATATAGTTTTGACAGATGGGAGAAAAATTAGTTGACATGAAAAATAATCATGCAACTTAGAAATGAATAATATAATACTAAAGTCCAAATATTAATAGAGAGAAAATATTCTAGATTTTATACCGATTGAAGAGAGAAATAAGCAATTTGATAACATCTCTCAGCAACTCACTTAGTTTTAAGACAGATACATTTCAGCAGTTTTTTCAATTTCCTATTATTCACAAAATGCTTTAATAATAAAAAAAAAACAACTGGAAAAGGTATCCAACAATTTACTTCATAAAGTTAACATAATTTGATTTTACCAATAAAGTTAACACAATTTTATTTTACTAATAAGATTAATAAGAATTGTTCAAAAAATTCAGTCTGATCTCATTTAGGTAAACATAGAAAAAGTGTCATAAATATCAGTAGCCAAAAAATAACAAGATTGGTGTATTATAATAATATTAATATTCATGTGTTAAACTACTTGCCTCAGTTAATCTTAGCTTGTCATTTACAAATTAGAAGATTTCAGAAGTTAGCTTCTATTTTAACAGCACAGTAGAAAGGTAAACATTTATTGATAATAAGCAATTTGTTATACCAGGTGGTGATGGCTCAGTCCTGTAATACTAACTATTCATGAGGCTGAGACCTGATCATCACTGTTCAAAACCAGCCTAGTCAGGAAAGTCTGAAAGATTCATTTCAATTTAACAAGAAAGGAAAGGAAAAGGAAGAGGAAAAGGAAAAAGGAAAGGAAAGGAAAGGAAAGGAAAGGAAAGGAAAGGAAAGGAAAGGAAAGGAAAGGAAAGGAAAGGAAAGGAAAAAGGAAAGGAAAGGAAAAAGGAAAGGAAAGGAAAGGAAAGGAAAGGAAAGGAAAGGAAAGGAAAGGAAAGGAAAGGAAAGGAAAGGAAAGGAAAGGAAAGGAAAGGAAAGGAAAGGAAAGGAAAGGAAAGGAAAGGAAAGGAAAGGAAAGGAAAGGAAAGGAAAGGAAAGGAAAGGAAAGGAAAGGGAAGGGAAGGGAAGGGAAGGGCTAAGAAAAGGAAAGTGAAGGGCTAAAAAAAGGGGAAAAAAGGAAAAGAAAAGAATGGGAAGAAAATGAAGGGAAAAGAAAAGAAAAAAGGCGAAAGTGGAACTGTGGCTCAAGTGATAGAAAGCAAGCCTTGAACAAAATAGCTTAGGAATAGAACCCAGGCCCTGAGTGCAAGCCCCAAGATCAGCCCAGCCAAGAGCTCATACTCATGCGAGTGAGTGTGTGCACGCACACACACACACACACACACACACACACACACTATTACACCAAGGGTTCAATTTCTCAGGGTACTCTTTCCATCCTTTTTCCCTACTCTGTTGTAATCTGTGAATCTTATAGCCATGCAATGTAATATATCATTTCCTTAGTTAATATCTGTCATTTTCAGTTTGAATATAAATTCCAGGAACTAAATTTGGTATATGCATTCTTGTATCTCTAGACTCTACACAGTCTCTCCTCCCAACAGCTGTGACTTCTATTTCTGTTCAATAAGGCAGTACTATTTCAGGTAAGATCTCAGGGTGAGGCCTCTCAGCAAAGTCACCACTATCTTTCTGGGACAAATAAATACATAAATGAAGAATTTAGAAATTATTTAGGTTTCTAAATTGGAAGAGAACAAAAAATAATCTGTGGAATAAACAATGAAAATTGGAGTTTGTCATATTTATTTCTTTCCTCATAACTTATTTTTTTATAAAAATAATTGGAACTAATATATATCTGGGACAAGCAGAAAAGGTCAAAGCTATGTACACATGACCAGATAAGATGATGTTAAGTGAAATGAACCCCAAGATAGGGACACAAGTGTTTTTTTCTTTCTTGGTATTGTTTCTAACATCTTTATAAGGTACCATGTGATTATTTTTTGTTTCCTTGTATGTTCTTCCCCCAAGGTATAACCCCTGTTTTCACTATATTTGATGTCAGTGCCCTGTATCTAGTATATACAGTGCTCTAATTTGGGGAGGGGAAGGGACAAAACAAAATGCTTAAGTAGGGATACAGGTTGACCCATTGTAACAATAAGATGTACAAGACAGTATGTTGAAAACAAACTTTACAATTTTGGCTGGGGGGTTGGGGTGGGGAGGAGTGTAGTTGTGGATGTGAGAGGGAAGGGATGGTAGGGGAAAAACAAAGGAGGCAACAATACTTGATAGGAAATGTACTCATTACCTTGCTCATGTAACTGTAACCCCTCTGTACAGTATTTTTACAATAAAAACATATTAAAATTTTAAAAATACCCCCCAAATTGGTCTGCATGGATTAAATTTACTATAGAAAAACTTTTCTAGTTTTTTTTTTTTATTCTGAAAATACTGTACAGAGGAGTTACAATTACATGGGCAAGATAATGAGTACATTTCTTATCAAGCATTGTAGCCTCCTCCTTTGTTTCCCCTTCCCATCTCTTCCCAGCCTCCCCAACTTTTCTGATTTTTGTCCTTTCATCTCAGGTAGTTTGAGAAGTAACAGAGAATAAATATCAATGTTATTGTTCCTTTATTGTTCCTAAATAAATATTTCAATCTTTAGCAGAAGAGAAAGTCTGCCCTTAGTTCAAAAGTTAACTGGGAAGTCCGTACACTAAGATGGCTCCATGGTTCTGACTTACTGTGTAAGCAAATGGAATTTAAGTCAGTGTGACTGACTATATTTTAAGCCAGCTGTATGTTTAACTAGGGACTTTCCACTGAAATGATCCAGACAAGGTATAGTTCCCTTAATCTACTATATATTTTCTTTGCCTTTCTTCTGAGTTCTCAGGATACAAACCTTTCCCCACACATTGGTGTCATAGTCCTGAGCCACCTGTTCCGAAGCAGCTGCTGAGATAGACTCTTTACATTTCAATGTCCTGTAACTTATCTTCCGGTACCTTTGTACATAATATAAGTTGGAGAACGCATGAAAGGGAGGCTTTTATTTCTTTTCACCTTATTGGATTACAGTATAGTATTGTTTTCAATTCACATACTTTTATTATGGTCATGGGTGAATTAGATGATAGCTAAAATTTGTTGTCCATCTGCATTAAAATTAGCATGTTGCTGCAAGAAAACTATAATTTGAAAGCTGATGGAATTCACTAGGATTCTTTGTTTTATTATAATGGTGATGTACAGAGGGGTTTACAGTTACATAACTAAGGTAATAAGTACATTTCTTTTCAAACCTATTATCCCCTCCCTTATTTTCTCTCCCTTTCCTCCCCTCCAACTCCCGCTCCCTCCTGTAAATTGTAAAGCTCATTTCCAATATAATGTCTAGTGAGTATTGTTGCTGCATCGGTTCACCCTTTGTCCACTAACATTTTGTGACAGTGGTTCTAGCATCTCCTATTGGAGATTTTGAGTAGTTTCACAATGTAGCATTCTTATTTTCTAATTGAGGAAACCCAGGGGTACACAAATTGAATTACAGTAGTGCATTCTTACCAATGGACGATATTGATCAAGCCCTATCAAGCTCAATAGCACATGCTTGAAGCTAAAGATACATATACCTAAAACCTACATATACCGTTCTGATTTCCCCCTTCCTTATTCATTCTGTCAGAGATCTTAAAAGTCTCAAGCATACAATTATTTTTCTTATTAAATGGACAACTTGGACTTAAAGGGAGCATTTTACTATTTCCTTTGGCATATCCTAATGATGAGCTTCACTATTCTTGCTCTTTGGGGTTATTATTTTTAAAAAATAAGTGATTTTTTAAAAGTGAATTAAATAAAATAAGCCCTGTAGTTCTGTGAAACAATACAAGAACTGAGAACTTGGTAACTAATAGGCAGCAGTGTAAACACTTTGGACATTCTAGACAAGGGGGTGATTCATATTTGAGCAGCTGGGATACAGCAAAATTATATGAGATTCCATTACTCTATTCACCATAACTTAAGTTATTTATAAAAGCTCATTGACAAGCCAAACTTGTTCCTCCTTGATACACATCAATACTTATCAAATAGGAAAAAGCATATTTGTCTTATTAAACCTCCAGTTATTATCTGCAGGAGATTTTTTTTACATTTTGAAATAAAATTTAAAACAGCAGTTACAAAGCCCAAATTTGGAATCCCCATTTAAAAGAAAATATTCCCTTAGACATTCTATTTTAGAGACCTAGGTAGACTGAACAGGTTGTAAGTTGGTGATCGTCTCCTGGCTATGACAAAACCCAAAATTGTTTTTGTTTTTAGAAAATTACATTTCATTATTTGAACTTAGAGCAGATGTTTTATCGTTTTCACTGTAAAGAAAAAATTGAAATGGGGGACTGTCATCTGAAGTAGCTTCCTTTGTATGATATTTCTGTATGATATTTCTGTATGATATTTCTTAATGTTTGACTGCTTAGAGGCCTTTGCAGTCAACAGTATTAGCTCTTCCACTGAATCTGGATATAACCATTTTATGTGCAGAAGGCTTTTGAAAGGTGCTAGCTATAGGACATCATATATGACTTCTGATTTTTTCCAGTGAGCATTCATTCTCCTTATTTCTTACAATTTATTTTTATTGTAAAGGTGACGTATACAGGAGTTACAGGTATGTAAGTCAGGTCAAGAGTACATTTCTTTTGGGACAGTGTCACCTCTTCCCTCGTTTCTCCCAGTTTCCTCCCCAAACCTCCTCTCCCACCCCTAACTTATTTCTTCAACTTATTCCTTTCTTCCTCTTGACTAGAGGGGTGACATATCACTACCTCTCATATGACAAACCAACTCTGATGATAATGTTGAAAGACACTCAAAGAAAGACACTCAAAGACTGCAGAGGTCTGAATCTGCTGGGTATACTCTAAAGAGGAAGCATGCAAGTTTACAGTACTAAATTATCCAGTTCAAAGACATCAAGAGTCAGGCATTGCAGTATGTTAATTGTGATCTCAGCACTGAGGGAGGCTGGGGCAAGAAGGCCGAAGCTGAGGCTGGGCTACATAGTGATATTTTGTTTTCTCTCTCTCTGTCTCTGTCTCTCTCTCTCTGTGTCTCTCGGTCTCTCTGTCTCTCTCTCTCTCTTTGTCCATTGGGCTTGAACTCTGGGCCTGGACTGTCCCTCAGCTTTTCAGCTCAAGGCTAGCTCTCTATCACTTGAGCCACAGCACCACTTCCGGTTTTCTGGTCCTTTGTTGGAGATAAGAGTCTCAGATTTCCCTGTTGGGCCTGGGTTTGAACCGTGATCCTCAGATCTCAGCCTCCTGAGTAGCTAGGATTACAGGCGTGAGTCACCAGTGCCTGGTACAAAAACTTCTGAATGCTTAAAACTCCCTGCAATTTTAAGACATATGCTATTTAATACTTCCCAATAGAACTCTCAAAAAGGACAGAAATATTCTAAAATTCTTCACTACTTAGTAGACCAAAGCCCCAAGTGGCTACTGAACCTTGAAAGTTGTGGAGAACACACCGGAGAAACTACCTTTCCAATTCATGTAATTTTAATCTACTTAATTTTGATAGTCACAGGAGATCTATATTGTAAAAGACATGAGTTATAAAGTTTCTGTTCCTTTTTGGTTCTAGGCCTTTAATGTGTTCAAAGGACTTAGTCTGGCAGGAAATGTAAATAGCCCCAGGACAGCACTTTCCAAACTTAAAGACCTATTGTAAGGTGCCCTCTCAGCTCCTTTCCTGATAAACTGAAAGTGGCTCAGATAATCTTACAGAATAAGTAAAAGTCACGAGAGAGTCCAAAAGGAAGAAGAACTGTTAAGTATTGAATAGAATAGATTGCTCTTAAAAACAACAACAACAAAAAAAAAACACAAAGGACTGCTAGAGAAAATAGTCCCTTCCCTATACAAGCTACACCACGTGTGGGACAGCAGTTCCATACGCCTAAGATACTCTTTTCTGCCTGAACAACGGCAAACCCTTACAGCTGGCGCTGACTATTCACAGGGGCTAGAGACAAGAGTCACTGGATTCCCTCCATGGTTATTTTTCTGAGGGTTAATTCGCATCCTGACCACCCCTTCACAGATCGACCTGCTGAAGGAACTCCGGCTGGACTTCCCACCTTCCATCCACCCCATAACGCTCTCCCACTCCTGGTGTGTGTACTCTACCCTCTGACTCTGTCTCTCTCCATGTGGCACTACGCCAGAGGGTCCTAAGCCTCTTTGACCAGTCACTTCCCTGTCTGAATTGGGAATCTGACTCTCACTCTAAAAAGACCCGGGTAGACAGGGACGCCTTCCATTTGTGACCTCCTTACACTCACCAGACTCCCTCCCTGCATTTCTGGATCCCTTCTGTGCTGGGACATTCCTTTAGAGTGTCTCCTATGCTCTCTTTAGATATCCTTTTCACTAAAGGACTCCAAAACACCTTACCGTTTCTGCTAATGCAATGGTAAATGGTCAGAGGTTCTATACATTCAGGCTCTCTTTGGTTGTCCTTGTCTCTGACTCCTGTCTCTCCTTACATACTTGTCTAAGTACTTCTAAGCCTCCCAGCCTTCTCCTCTAGAAAGGCAAGTTTTCTTGTCTTGTAGGAGTTCAATTTCCTCTCTACTTTTCTCCCTTTCACTCCCTTGTCTCTCTGCCTCTCTTCTGTGTGTGTCTCTCTCTGTGTGTTACTGTGTGTCCTGCCATTATTTATTTATTTATTTTTGTTGGTCATGGGGCTTGAACTCTGAGCCTGGGCACTGTCCCTCAGCTCTTCAGCTCTAAGGCTAGTGCTCTACCACTTGAGCCACAGCGCCACTTCTGGATTTTTCTGCTTATGTGGTGCTGAGGAATGGAACCAAGGGCCTCATGCATGCAAGGCAAGCACTCTACCACTGAGCCCACCTTCCTAGCCACTACCTTTCTGCATATCTGTTTATCTGCTGTTGTCTGCTTGCTGCCTTGCTTACTTAACAAAGTTCCACCAAGTTGTTTTTTTTTCTTGCAACTCCTCACCCCTCTAACAAGTATTCAAAGGTCAAATTGTATGCTAATTCAGAAATTTGCCATATTGGCCACGTGGTGCCCCCCTACTTGTGCAGCAAGTGTTCAAAGGATGATTAGGAAATATAAAGAAAGAGAAAAGAATTGACGAAACAAAAATGGTTTCTTTGGCTAAGAAAGGATTTGGAAAGTAATCATTGTCTTAAACATTTATTCCAAAATGGAACATGGAAGAAAATGAAGGTTCAAGTAACTTGGCTGTGACTTGACTATGTCTTGAATTTATAAGGTAGAGCTTAGGAGCAAAGTTTGCAAAGTCTGTATGTAATTCAATCAGCTGTGATTTAAGTTTAAATAAGGTCAGGATTAATACGCTGATATAAAACCAGTACTGCATCCTTTATGTCCATCTATGAAAGTAATTGTGCATTATTAAGTTTGTCAAGTTTTTAATATGTGTTTCCCAAGTATGCTAAGCCACCTCTGGATATGGAGCTGATAATGATTTCAATCTTAAGTAATATCCTAAAGCGCTCTCTTCAGTTAAAAATTAACTAGATTGTTCTAAAACTTTCATCATGGCTACTGGGTTTTGTCACTGCAGATTTCATCCTCTACAGCATCTAGTCAAACCCACAGAGGAATAAATAACTCTTGCAAGTATTTATTGGCCAATTCTTAACAAGTTCCGGGAAAACCCTACTTAAAAACTTTCTATTGATCTCCTTGTTGCTTCAATTGGGAATCAAAAGGGACTACTGGCATTTGATCTGAGAACTGTGGTTCAAGGACAGCTTGGACAGAAAAATTCCCTGGAGACTCTTTATGTCTGATAAACTACTCAAAAAAAAAAAAAATCTAGAAATGGAGCTGTGGCTCAAGTGGTAGAGCACTAGCCTTGAAAAAAAAGAGCTCAGGTTCAGCACCCAGGCCAACAAGCAAAAATGTGAGTTGGGACAAGCTATCCCAGCAACAAGCACCTAGACCCCCCCAGGACAAAGCTAGTCCTAGTGACTACAGAGCATGGAGAAGAGTAAGAGGGGACGGCGTCACATCCTAGATGAAGTCACTCTTTGCCTGCCCTTTCAAAACTAACCAGAGCTTGCAGATCAAAAGAAAATAGTAACTAAGAATGCCCAGCTAATGTTCATACTTGTCTGCTCCTAAATGCACAAGGAGTTAAAGTGAACCTTAGACTCAGGACAGTTTGCCTGGACACACTTCTGGGTGGCATAAATACCCCATAATCCAGATATCTACCAAGGCCTCCCACCAGATCCTTAACCACTCCAATCAATCCAGTCCCAGCTTCGGACTCCTTATTCCCAACCAGTCTACCATGCTTTCCCCTGTCCAGTTGCCAGATTCCAGAAGTAGCTGGGGACATTTTTCTCCAACTCCAGGACTGCCTGGAATGTAGATAGGGACTAGCCAAGTCACCCAATTTTTATTTTTCTGCCCTGAATGCTTCCTTATGCCATTTGTGTGTCCTCTAATATTTTGTTCTTATTGCTCAGCCCCTGCCTTGTAGGATTTCTTTCAGACTTCATTCAAAGACCCATATGCATGTTCACCACCGAGGAACAGTTGCTGCTTGCTGCCTTCTGGACTGGACTGTCAACTCTCCTTGCCAGCAGCAAGTAGCCAGAGAGTGCCAGCCTCCTTTTATAACTATCAAAAGGCTGGAATGTTAGGTCCACTTGGGAAAATGGCCCCTTCTCTCCCCGGGAAGCTGCATGTAGCTAGCCCCCCATCTCCCTAGGGACTGTACATATCCTCCCGCAGAAGTCTAGACCCAGCACTTGTGTTACCCAAGTAACCGGCACACCTGGGGGGCAGTTATTTCCCCTTTCTCTGAGGAAATATTCTGGACTGCATTGTCCCAATCACACCTTCTTCAGACTGTGGGAGGTTCCCAGACTCTGAGATCAGATCCACATCTGCTGTGGCCATTTCTCCTTCCTGCCCTCTCCCTACATAACCTCGTTCATGCTAGGAGTTGACTCCTTTCTCTATACAAGCTACACCCCGTGTGGGCCACAGTTTAGAGACCCCTAAACAACCTGTGGCAGTTCCTTTCGACAAATCTTACAAACAACACTCTACTTTCCTCAGTCTTTTTATCCACCTTTACACCCCCTACCCCTACACCTGTTAAAAATCAAACACAAAACAAAACAAACTTTGATGCTTTATAACATCTGAGGCCTGGTCCAAGTAATTTCATGACCGATAAATGGATATTCTTCTCCCCTCTACCCACATAGGTGACCATTTCCACCCTTTCTAGAATGAGATTCTTGGACTTCCTGTTAGGAGTTAATAGGTTACTGTTGTGTGTGGTGGACTGTCGTATCAGATCTCAATGCTACTACTGAGGTTTTTTGTTCTCTTCCCCATAATAAATAAAGCAATGACTTCTGACCTTGGCCTTCTAGTTTATTTTTTCATTTCAGAAAATTTTATCTTCTTCCTAAATTCATATATTCTCCCAGAGAGATCACTCTAATTTCAACTTCTATTCCAACTCTCCCCAGAGTTCTGATCCAGGATTTCTAACAGACAAGATTTTACTCTGAGTATCTTGTAAAGTCACTTCGAATTCATGACATTTAAATTCTTTCACCTGCTCCAACAACAACAAAAACAACAGTAACTCCAACCACAGGAATCTCAAACCTTCTTGTCATGTCACTGAGTGATTCTAGTCCTCTGTAATCCAATTTAAACTACCTTAGGCCTCACTCATTTCTATCACAGTGGGAAAACATAAGTAAATCCACCCCTAATCTGCTGTTTACTACCTGCATATCTTATTACCAGAATTGTACAGAGCTTAATTTTTCCAGGAAACAATGACACTAATGAACATAAATAAAATCTGTGGAGATAGTTCTAAGTCCTTCATGTGCATTACCATATTTAATCATTACAGCAATAGTTATTAACTAAAAAAAACAGTGAGCTAAATAACTTGCTGAAAACCACACAATAGTAGGTGGCTGGAAGTCAAAGCTAGACAATATGGGTACCAGATGTACTAACTTCCTCATAATAATTTGCTTCACCATTATGGGGCTAGAACTAAAATCTATAAATATTGTCGATTTCATCTGCCATTATCATCATCATAAGTAATGTTTCCACCATAGGAATTCCTCTAGGACTTGGACCACATGAATTATCAACTGACTTTATTACAGAACTCAACAAATCCTCTCAATATTCTCTGTAGAGTCAAAGCTCTCTAAAGCTAGGGATATTGTATACAGATACATTGTGTACAATAATATTAGAATAGAAGAATTCATATATGTTAAGGGATTGTATTTTTGGTAGTGAGGGAATGAGACAGGCCTTACTATGTAGCTCATGTCCAGCCACAAACCCTCAATCAGCTAGCCTGAACCTTCTGATGCTGGCATTATAGACAGGCGTCACCACTCCCAGCCATATGTCAAGAAATTTTTCATTTAATATGATGACCTATAGTGATCTCACAATCTTATAGGGCCTAGTCTTTTGCTATTCTGCATGTGATGGATATACTCCTACTTTAATTTTGTGCTATGGTTTCTTTTCACAATATAACCGTCATCTTGGTTCAGTTCTCCAGCACAGGCCATCACATGGCTTTAATCCACCTCTAACATGTATTCTCAAGTCAGCAGACCTTATGCTCATATGTCATTGAATACTAGAAAAATAATACAATGTTGGAATGCTGTTTCTATAATTCTCCAAAAAATATTTTTTTCTGTGAAAATCAACAGGATTAACCTAAACTTGTATATAAGAAAGATATTGCTTTTATATTTAAAAAGTGCTATTCCAAGGTGGTGCTTGTACAGCTCATGCCTGTCATTCTAGTTATGCAGAGAACCGAGACCTGGAGGCTTGTGTTTCAAGGCCAGCCAGCAGAAAAGCTTGCTGGACTCCATCACTAAAATAACCAATAAAAACAGGATGGGGTGGAGGAGGTGAGAAGGTGGCTCAGTGGTAGAGCTTGCATGCATGAGGCCCTGGGTTTGATTCCTCAGCACCACATAAGCAGAAAAAGCCGTAAGTGGTACTATGGCTGAAGTGGTAGAGCACTAGCCTTGAGCTGAAAAGCTGAGGGACAGTGCTCAGGCCAGGAGTTCAAGCCCACAATAGACAAAAAAAATCAGGACTGGAGGTATAGCTCAAGTGACAAAGCACCTGCTTAGTAAGCACCAGGGCCTGAGTTCAAATCCTAGTACTGGAAAATAAAAATGTATTCTAAATTATCAGAAGTTATTCAAATAGAAAAGTTACCTTCAATATGTTAAAAATGCTTATTAATCAGTAGATTATGCCCATAATCCTAGCTATTCAGGAGGTAGAGAATACAGATGGGAATATTGCAAATCAAGGAAACCTGGACAAAAACTTCATGAGACTCCATTTTTCCCACTGGCTGCAGTGGCATCCCTGTCATACTAACTGCATAGTCAGAAGAATTACAGATCCAAGCTGCCCAGGACATAAACATGAGGTCCTATTCCAAAAATAATTTGAATAAAAAGAGCTGGGAGCATGACTTAAGTGGTAAAGCACCCTTCAAAAAGTACAATGCCCCAAATTCAGATGCTAGTACCTCCAAATAATAATAATGTCAATTAAAGTAATGTGGGAAAAGTGCATTAATTGGTGCATGCAAAAATGTATGAAAAAGGTATGAAAGTTTATCAGTGTGCATAGTTTATATCTAGAACAGTAATTAGGAATAATGTATGTTTTTATTTAACTGCATTCTCTATTTTACAACAAATATTTAATTGTATAACAAAAATTATTTTAAAATCTATGGAGGGACGTTTTCATCAATCTTTGCTATTGTATGTGACAGTATATTATTAGTAACATCTGCCCATGTTTTCAAACAGTAATATGAAAAACTAAATATTTCTTGTACATTTTACTTCTTAGACTTTACAATAAAGTATTTCTTTTTTTTTGGGGGGGGGTCCGGTCGTGGGGCCTGAACTCTGTCTGGGCCTGGGCGCTGTCCCTCAGCTCTTCAGCTCAAGGCTAGCGCTCTACCACTTGAGCCACAGCGCCACTTCCGGCTTTTTTCTTTTTGCTTATGTGGTGCTGAGGAATCGAACCCAGGGCCTCAGGCATGCAAAGCAAGCACTCTACCACTGAGCCACCTTCCCAGCCCCCAATAAAGTATTTCTTTATCTACTCTTTTATTCTTTCTTTTTGGCATCAACCATTCAGATTACTAGTGCTTCAAATAGCTGCTTTAAATATATTGAAAAGTTGTAGAACACTATTTGGTCAATTTTTGGTTACATCTATATCTTTCTTAGACAACTAATTTTCATAGGCTCCTGGAATATTCAAATGTGTTAAGTGCAGAGTTCAGTGGAAGAAAGCATACATATATATACAATGCCACTAGGAATTTCCAGAAATTTCCTTTCATCCCACACTGAAAATCTGTACTCATAAAACATCACCAAGTTCTCCCTCTCCTATGACACTGATAACCACTTTTCTACTTTGTCTGTATGTATTAGACTATTCTAGATCCTTATATAATTGGAATCCTAAAATATTTTCTCTTCTTTCTCTGGCTTAATTTTCTTAGCACAATGTTCTCATGAATCATCACTGCTATAGCACAGATTATAACTTCATTACTGTTTTGAGGCTGACTAATGCCTCCGTGCATGTAAATGTCACCTTTTTTCCAAAGAATATTTGAGTTGCTTCTATCTATCTTTTGCCTTAATGTGAATAATGCAGCTATGAATGTAGGCATACAGTATTCTATTTACAATTCATTTGGGTGCATACTCCCTTATTTCTAGCCCTTGGTACTACAAATAGAAGAGAGGAAATGAATCTTTTAGGGACAGAATTCAGTAATTTTTTTTATTTCTTTATATAATCCCAATATCTAATAAAAATCCAAAAATCTTATCCCTTAGCCATATTATACCACCTATGCTAATTTCCATTGGCTTATCTTCTTCCTGTGTGTATTTGTAACTTAGGATCTTCATCTCAGAACTACATAGTTATAAAGATGACTTTAGGTGGGTCCTGGTGGCTCACACCTGTAATCCTAGCTACTCAACTCGTTGAGGTCTGAGGATCAAGGTTTGAAGTTAGCCAAGGCAGGAAAGTCTGTGAGACTCTTATCTCCAATAAACTACTTCAAAAAGCCATAAGTGATGCTGTGGCTCAAGTGATTGAGCACTCAGCTGGAGCAACAGAAACACGGGGACAGGGCCCAGGCTCAGAGTTCAAGCCCCAAGACCAGCAACATAACAACAACAATGAAAAGATGACTTCAATTCTAAAGCACATTGAAATCTCATATATGTATCAAAGGTTGAAAAGACTGAAAATGTTAAGGAAGGAGAAATTGTCAAAAAGGAAGATAAAGTATGTCTCATTTGACAGCCTACAGTATAAACTGTCACCAACTTTGTTAATCATATCAACTTAGAGCTACAACTTTAAACGAGATTTTTTAAAATATTCTCTAAGATTCTCTGTCATTTGTTAACAATACTTCCTCCCCTCAGAAACAAATACACTTCAGACAAAATTAAAAGCCTGAGGGCTAAATTTAGGATTGAACTACTAATGTAATCCAAGTGACTAAGGAAAAGGGTAGAATATTTATATCTAAATTGATTATCTTTTACTCTACCACAGTGTCCAAAACATCATGTTGGAGTAAAACTGTATGAATATGAATAATTTTTAAGCTCACCATTGAACTAAGTAATGTAACCCAGTTTATCAGTCATACAAAAATACAGCATGATATGACAGAGCATGATATGATTTGCTCTAATAGTTTGGGAAACAACAGACATTTTTATGGCCTACTTTCCGCACAGCACCTTTACCACGTCAAATTTATCCAGTGCTTTGCCCTTTGATGTCCTCATAATTTATAAGTGCCACTGCATGAAGTGAATTTGATGTTGAGTTTGATGCATTTCCCTTCCAATTCCACACTTGGCTCCAGGTAATACCGAAAAAAAAACAAAAGTAAATAATCCCAACATTTCTTTAATATCATTCTTTCTATTTCCCATACTCAAATGAATTTTACTACAGAATCACTCATCGACTTCTTATTTACTTTATCCTTCAGTGAAACCTCAAGGTAACACCTTTCATGGATTCATATATTAGGTTTCTTTTATGGGAACGTCAAAATTCCCTCTTCGTTGAAGGAAAACTTTCTAAGGTGTTACGATACTCATCTGTGCCCACAGATTTATTCTGTGACATTTCTTGGTGATGCTGACATTTGTTGGCTCCTTAGGACCACATATATTGCTAAATAATTTACATAAGTACACTTTTAACTGCATAAGATCATGGGTGCTAGTATTGAATCTATTATAAAGGGCAATTTCATGTGCCTCATAAATGAGGGTTTTTTCTCTAGGTCATTACTGTTCATAAAAACCATGAAATATTATGGCTGCTTTTGTTTATTTATTTATTTATTATTACAGATCATGAAGCTGAAGGTCTGTGAAATTTAAAGTCCTGTCCTAAATTACTTACATAGTACTACACCCAACCTATGGAAAGTTTATTCAATAAGTCATTGATTCTAGTGCATTAAGGAGTTGAGTGAAGTGTGTTGGCTGGGGTTTCCTTCTGTCTGCATGGGTCCCTCTGGCTGAGTACCTATCAGTACTCAGAATACGGCTGGAACATCACAAACACTAGCATAGCACCCGCTAAGACCTGTTGGATATGCAGAGTTCCAGGCCCTCCTCCAGGCTAGAGTCACAATCTTCATTTAATATGAACTCCATATTCCAACATGTTGTTGCTACGATAACTTTAAAGGAGCATTGGTCTAAGCTATCTGAATTTGTTGAGATTTGGTGAGCACGTGGCAAACATCTACATTTGAGTATGTAAAGAAAGAATAACTGCACAAGTAATAAAATGTCTCTAAACAACTTCACTGAGTTCAATGAAAAATAATACAATTTGCAATTTGGTAACAGTACAGATTTGCAATTTCATCACAAATTCAGTCTTTTGGCTGTAGCAATCTTCCATAGTTCTTCTTCCCACATAGGAAAGCTATCTAGTGAAAAGATCCTCCTAAGGTTTCATCTCCATAAAACTGTGTCCTCACTTTATGACTTTGCTCCCTGCAATATCTGTACACCTGGCTTTTTGTCTACTCCCAGAATTCTAAAGGTTTAGGCACCATCCCTGACACAATGACATGGATTATTTTCTGCCACTAAGGTTTAGGCACCATCCCTGACACAATGACATGGATTATTTTCTGCCACTAGATGGCAGTAACAGCAATTTAATAATACAAAGCAAGTGCCAGCTTGCCACAGGCACAGGGAACAATGACTCTTTGTGGGTGAATTGCTGGTCTTAATATAGGCAGCAATGACTTACTACAAATTAGAGAAGCTTTTTCTACATTGACATCTATGTTTACATTTCTCTTTGCATACATTTCTAAATTAAAACTAATTTTGATTGCATATCTTTTACCCTGAGCTATAAGAATCAGGCAATTATGAATAATTTTCACTGGAAAGAGTTGAAAATAAACAGGTGTTTGTTAAAAAGTGAACAAGGTATTTTAGAGAGCATAACTATAACTCTTCACTAATATAGGCTTACAGGAGATATTTTTATTTCTGTTTAAGAGAAAACACATATTTAATTCCTCAGTGGAGACATTCAAAATTTTTCTGAAAAATCACACTGATAAATGTACCTCTTGTTAACTTTCCTCCTGGTAAATATTTTAAGAGCACGATGGGTTTATAATAATATGTAAGAAATAATAGCAAAGAGATTGATTTAATAGCAAAGAGATTTGTTAAGAAAATGATAAGAGGATTTTATCACTTACAAATAAAGTCCTGGTGACATTGTAGTTAGTGTTTAAATTTGGTCATTTTTATTCAAAATATTTTCACATAAATGTCTAACAATTATATTAAGGAAAGTTCAAGGAAGCTTCATCAAATTGTAAGTTCCTTTAGGGATATAATTGTGCAATTTCTTTGTAGATCTGAGTTTTTAAATGATGAGAAACACATTTTACTGTTGATTATACTTATCCTATAATAGCCATTGTTGAAGCTTTGAGAATTTCAGACCAATATTTTTCAAACAACAGTGGAATCAAGATTACTATTGTCCCAAGTTCATTGATTAATATTTTTAGATATGCAAGAAAAGTGAGCAACTGGAAAACATACATTTAAAAACAAAACATCCACATTTAATTATTTGAACCAATGGACACAAAATAACTGTCAAATATTCATAGGCTAGATTTATAGGAAGTACAAGCTGGAAGTGAACAAGCTATGTTCCCAGGCACAGAAATTGACTAACGACCCCAGGCTGGGCCTCATTCAAATCTTTGTTCTAGAGAGGTAGGCATTGCAATTTACCAGTGATTTTCATCCTTTGCTCTCTATCTTCCTCCCTTTCAACTGCAAATTTTTCTCTTTAGTGCATATACCAATGACCAAGACCAAATCTAGAGTTTAACTGCAAAAATTGAATCCATTAGAAAAACCAGCATAATCTCTGCTCACATAATCCAACAGCCTATGTCCACCAAATTGTCTACTGAATTAAAACCCACTTCAGGAATCTTGATTTTCTGCTTTGCAATTAGCATTAAAGTCATTTTCTTATGGCTATCAGATCTGGGGATATTGTGTATATTGGCCAAAAAAGGGCACCTATGTGTAGGGTACATTGCTATTTTGCAAATAACTAAGCATATCAGCAAGAATACACCTTTTTGTTTTTTCTGTTGGAAGATATGGACAAAAGAGCCAGGTGCCCGTGGCTCACACCTGTAATCCTAGCTACTCAGGAGGCTGAGATATGAGGATTACGGTTCAAAGCCAGCCCAGGCAGAAAAGTCTGTGTGACTCTTATCTCCAATTAACCACTAGAAAACCAGAAGTGGTGCTGTGGCTTAAACAGTAAAGCGCTTGCCTTGAGCTGAAGAGCTCAGGGACAGCACCCAAGCCCAGAGTTCAAGCCCCACAACCAACAACAAACAAACAAACAAAAAATGGACCAATGAAATGTGCACCTCTGCTTTCTGAGTTTGGAGGAACTCATGAAAATGAGGTAGAGGGACAAAGACTGAACTCCCAAGCAGAGAAGAAAAGAGAAGGAAATTATTGTAATATTTTTCTCTTTTATGTGTCTGTTTTGAGTTTTACAAAGTATTATTTTTGCAGTTACATGTTTGTCTAATTATATACTTTTAATGTTTATATATTATGTAATTTACTTACATATATACAATTCATTTAAATATATTCTAAATTATATGTTTATAATCTATAATTACATAACTACAAATACTTGATTATATATTATTATCCACCCACAAAATCTCTGTTGAATTCACACACATGTATATAAAAATTTACCAATTGTTTTTCTAAGGTTTCTTTCTTAACAGTGCTGGGTTTGAACACATGGCCTTATGCTTGCTAGACAGGTTCTTTGCCACTTGAATCAAACAGCCCTATTCGTTTTAGTTTTACTTTGTGCCTTTTTGTTGTTGCTACTGCTGCTTTTGCCTGTATATTTTTTAGCAATGTTGGATATTTAACTCATGGCTTCATGCCTACAAGGCAGACACTCTACCATTCTACCACGGAGCCCTGTTTTCCTTGATTATTTTAAACATAAGGTCTTACTTTATGCTCCGACTAGCCTGGACTGTGACAAACCAACCCCATTACGTTTCTCCTATAGCTTGGATTTTAGATATACCTTGATTGCACTATCTAAATACTGAACAAAATGAATTTCACTATTATGCTCAGGCTGCTCTCAAACTGTGATTCCTCCAATCCATGCCTCACTAGTAGCAATAACTATAGGCTTGTGCTACCATATCTAGCTCTATTTGCGTTAATTTTATTTTTCAGATCAAGCCTCATAGGAGGCTGCCTCTGACCAAGATCTTCCTACCTTTGTCTCTCAAAAAATGAGCATATACCCAGTCCTTTACCAATTGTTTTGAATTTAACCATGTTTTATGTTTTTCTTTACGTTTGAGGTTTTCACCACTGTTGAATCAGCTGTCTTTAAATAACAAATGGTTTTTTAAATATCAATGTCAGAAGTAGAAATAAATACATCTTAATAAAATGGCATTTTATGAAAGTCTAGGTTATAATTAAGCCAAACACACATTTTAAATTATAATGGGTAATAAGATAGAGGACGTCTACCAGTTCATTGTATCTGATTTAGCTAAGTCTTACCTCAAAAGGAAATTAATAACTAATTTAAACTTTGTAAGTAATAAACATATTATAAATCATGGTTTACAAACAGGATATAAAAATTTGATATAAGTGCATTACATCTAATTGAGATCACTTAATTAAGGATTGTTATGTCTACTTCATTAGTGACGTATTATTCTTGATCTTTAAGAAGTACAGCTGGGCCTGGCACCAGTGGCTCACACCTGTAATCCTAGCTATTCAGGAGGCTGAGATCTGAGGATCATGGTTCAAAGCCAGCCCAGGCAGGAAAGTCCAAGAGACTCTTATCTCCAATAAACTACCAGAAAACAGAAGTAGTTCTGTGGCTCAAGTGATAGAGAGCTTGCCTTGAGCTAAAGAGCGCAGGGATAGTGCCCAAGCCCAGAGTTCAGGCCCCACCACTGACAAAAAAAAAAAAGTACATATTCTGATGGACAATGTTTAAATCAATCATAAATATTGTTATTTTTAGCATAGTAGAAAGAAACAGATATATTGGTTTTACTGTAAAAATGCTCAATTTGAAAGCATTTTACCAAATTTGAAAAGAAAATCTTTAAGGAATACAGGACAATAATTTGAAAAGATATATATTTGTAGCTTTTCCTAAAACAATAGGATTGTTCTAAAACTTATTAAATCCAAAAATTAATTACAAAAATTGATGTAAGATAATTTTAAATAAAAATCTACTTTGAAGTCTAGTTTTTTCTTTACACTTTATGCCCTATGCTATCATACAAGTGGAATGGGAAGAAAACCACCAAGTGTGGCACAGTATGCAATGCAATAGTAAAATAATGTCTTCCAAATAATTAAGACTTACTGTTATTTGGTTGTTGTCCCTTGATAATGTCATTTTAATAATCAATAGCCTGAAAGGAAAAGAAGTGAATCTATGGTCATCTATACGACTTTTCATGAATTAACAATCATTCAAATCGTTCATTTCACAGTTATAATTGAAAACAAAAAGTTTGAAAACTAACGCATCCTTGCCAAAATCAGATCTAAAAATTTTAAATATTTCACTTTAATGATTGTCCATTGAAACTAACTTCCTTACTTAAAAAAATAAGCTATCTTCTTGAATTTCCTATAAATGATTACATAGAAGTATCAAAAAAGTACTAATAATAACCAATTCAGGTCACAGTATGTAAGTGAAATTTGAAATTATATTGCAAAACATCAAAATTCACAAATCATATTTAATTAAGATATTAAAAATGGCTCATCTACAGCAATGTTCTATCAGTTAAATTGTACTATTATTGTTTATAAAGCAGGAAAAATATTTTAGAGACAAGGAAATTGATCAGTGAATGAATATACAAAATACCACCAATAAGTTTGTTTAATATCTATAAATTTATTAATACTTTATGATCACAGTGTTTCTGAATCAAATGTTTGAAATACAGTGTTGTTTTAAGAATTTAATATAATTTCATATAAACATAATGTTTAAAACTGTAAAATTTGAGGCACTATTTCAAGTACTTTAAAAGTATTTTAAAATAAGTCATTTTATAGGTCTGTTTGCAATTTATTTTTTAGCAATTTTATTTGCTGTCAGAGCCATCCAAAAATTATTTACCCGTAACAGTAACTGAGAGAATTAGAAATGAGGTGAGGATTTTGGAGAACACACATTTACTGATGGGGTTTTACGAGTCATATCCCAACTCTGTCAGAAGGTACAAATACTAACACAGTGATTAATGGTCTAGGCCAGTTTTTCAAACAGCAGAATATTAATACAGGCATTAGAAAGAATATTTTCCTCTGTTGACCTAGTTCATTCACAATTGGCAAAATATTTGGAAACTCAAATATTTAGCAAGGCTCATGTCCTCTCCAGACCACGAATATGCAGAAGGAGAAAAATAGATTTGAAAATTTTAACCCAGTATTTCCAGATTTTCATTTAATAATGATACACTGTTTTCTATTTGGAAATACTACACAATACAAAAATAATTAGGTTTATGCAATATATGTAAAATACATATGTTTGTTTAAAGAAAAATAGTTACCGATTTCGTGAATAGTGAAATAAGCTACTGAAATATTGGAATGAAAAAATCAATACTAATATGTCTCTAAATGTTAAATAAAATAATGTAAGCTTCTGTTCAATTTTGTGTGAAGCACAGAAGAAAATATCTTTAATTATCCCTGTTGCTTGTAATTTACTCTGAATGCAACAGTAAATAGTCCTCAGTATCTTAGATTATATTTAATCTAAATGCTAGAAAAAGTTAGCTACAATCTGAAAAATAAAAACCAAACAAAATCAGATATCCAATCTCTACATGCATTGCATTAAGATGTCTAATTCCCTATTCAATAATACATACTACAAGGTCAAACATCAAATAAATCAAATATTATGCTGAATTATACATGGGAGCTGATCATTTATAGAAGATTGCTACAAATAAGTTTCTGTTGATGGGACAAGTAATGATTGGCTAGATTACTGAGTAATCACTTCCCAAATGGGTGGCCAAAGTATAAAAAACAGCAATTTAAGCCTACATCTCACAATTTTGAAGTAGCCTTGTAAATCTAGAATCTATTTGACCAATGACCCACTCTTCATATAGAGGAAAAAGAACCCTTCACCTGTTACATCTAGCAAGCCCACTGTATTTGCTGTGCAGAAACCTTTCCTTCAAAGTTCAAGATGATATTCCTAAGAGGAGAGTGAACACAACCTCATCTAGATTGCTGCACCAGACTACTTGGTACTATGTATACTTGCTAACATCCATCTTTACATGGGCAGAAGTCCCTTAGTTTATTGTTCTTGATTTAGTCTGGTTTTCTGTATTGGGTTTTGAAACTCTCTAGTAGTAGGCTATGTATAATCCCAAATGATTGTTTACTGCCAGTTGACCAAGTAGGAATACTAATCCCTGATTGGTTGAGGAGCAAAGCAACTTAGGTTAACTCATAATATCTCCTTATTACATGACAGATAGTTCACATCCATAATACTCAATTTTGCTAGCAAAGTCACAATTAGTTGGGTTGTTTTGGTTACGCTTCAGAATCAATAGCAAATATACCACGAGTATTTCTCCCCAAGACTAAATGTCCCTAATAGACTGGCCAGAGACCATCTCTCATCATGGCAGCTCACATAAGCAGAGTAACAGAGCATTTGCCATGTACAACACAGGGAAATATGCAAGAAGAATGAAGGGACCCTGGAAATGAAATGCTCTGGCCATGAACTCATGACTCACTATTTTAGGGGATGTACGTAGAACATTGAGCTCCATATGAGAGGTGCTCAGAACAGGGGAAAATCAGAAATTTTCCTGTTGGATGACTAGAACAAATCAGTATCTAAAATTTAAGTTAAGTTTTCCTATTTTCAACATCATTTTCTAAAATGATAGCATATCTTGAAATACACTTTGTTTTGTTATTTTAACTAAGATTGAAAATTCAGTGTCTGAAATTTAATCTAATCCATAATATAGTCTGTGAGCAGACAAATTCAAATGTATAGATGATATAAAAAAATCATTAAATGTATTTTTAGTGGGAGATCTTTACAAAAAAAGACAGGAAGACATTGTACTTTATATTTACAGTTCATAATACAAATGACCAAATGATTTTGGATATTCTAAAGGTAATGAGTCATTTTTACATCAATTTAAATGAAAGACTCCTAAAGTCATATATACAACTTCCTATCCGTTCTCTCCACTTGGACAAACCTCACAGACCAACCTTCTGATTATATTGTGATATTCATTCTCCAAACTATTTCTCGTGAAGTAATTACTATTTTTATCAATGACAACTTTTTTTTAAAAATCTACTCAGGTCTAAAACTCAGAAAACATTCTTGATTCTGTATAGCTCAGAAAAAAAAAGATTTTTTTTTCAGCCATTTTGTCAATCATTCAGCATAAACTATGCTTCCTTTGAGGATTCTTTCTGTAATCTGACCACTTCCTGTATTGTCTGTCAGTCTCACCCTAGTCTGAGCTACAATTGTTTCTCCGAAGGATGAAGTCTCTGATTTACTGCTTCTTTTACAGATTCCTTCCACGTCAACATTCATACCCTGGGTAATTTAAAGTGACATAATGGTATGGCCCTGGAATAGATGAGCACAGAGACTGGTTTAACTGGTCCCGATAAAAGTAATTCTTTCTTTATTCAGTCTCTGTGCTGGTATGATTTTCTCCACACAATAGCCATGGCCACCTGAGTCTGCTCTGGCCACTTCTCTGTCTTTGTCCTCCTCATTCAGAATGAGTTCTCAGATCTAAACCTGCAAGACTAAACTAGCATGGAACATGCTCAGAACCCACCTCCAACCTTCAGCTCTCTGGTCTCATCAGCAGCTGCATTCACAAGAATTACTACACTACAGTCATTATGGCCACTGCTTATCCTTGAATAACCTAGACAGAACCTACTTAGAACTTATGCACCATTAACAGCTCTCTCTGCTTGGCATACTTCCCCTTATGTATGTGTTTGACTCCCTCTGTTACTTCCTCGTGACCTCTGAATAAATAGCACCTAATCTGGAACCCCTGACCTGAACATCTGACATTAAATAGCAAAAAGATCTTCACTCTCTAATCCTTCTGCTTGCGTTTTCTTTGTAGCGTATATTACCAGTTGACATTTGTATCTATAGATAGGTAGTTATCATTGTCAATATTTATTAGGATCTATCTTCTTAAGGGCACACCATTGGTTCACCCACTCCTAGTTTCTATGACACTTCGGCTGGGCACCTAATGAAGTAATAAAATCTTATTGACTAAAAAGATTTTCAGCATACAAGCAAATTCACAAAGAAGGTAATTCCAGGTAATAGAAACTGCCATAAAACAAATAACATTGGGTGCATGATCCCATGGTAGCTAAATTATTCTCTCAAAAGGTTATAACGACAATGCAATTAGCTTGGTCTGCCATGAATAAAATTCAATTGAGTACAAAAGAGAAGAAAGACCTTTGTAGATGATTTTAGGATGTTACGAAATAATTCATTTTAAATCAATTATTAGAGATGTTCTCAAAAGGCTCACCCCCAAATTCTAGAACATGACATTTCATTTAAAACATAAGTAAAAGAGGTATAGAACCTAAGCACTTCCAAACCTTATTTCCCTGTGTACAGGTAGATAAGCTGAAAACTTCATAAAGAAACCATTATAATAGAGAGATGATTCTATGATAGATGTATGGATAGATGATAGATAAATATATAGATATATATATAGATAAAATAGATAGATAGAAGAGATAAGTATATGTTTATATATAACTTTATATATAAAATACATAAATGTATTATACATACAATATTTATATATGGCATCATTACGGGCTGGCAGAATGCATTATGCATAGTAATGAATCACTAAATGTCTGTATGATAAGTAAATTAATAGATAAATAATACAACATAAAAGAGAATAAAGTTCTTTTTAATATCCTTACTTGATCCTGTGACTCACGACCTAGTAGCTCCTAGCTAAAATCTCAGGAGTCTGAAATGTGAGGATCATGGTTTAAAGCCAACATGGGCAGGAAAGTCTATGAGATTCTTATCCCCAATTAACTGCCAAAAACCTAGAAAGGAAGCTGTGGCTCAAAGTAGTAGAATACTATTCTTGAGCAAAAAGCATAGGGACAGTGCCAAGGCTCTGGATTCAAGCCCCAGAAGTAGCACCAAAATAAATAAATAAATAAATAAGGGAACTTAAAATTGAAAATTGAATTTATTATTTTAAATAACATAAGAAGACATGAACAGAAACTGGAGTATTGAGTTTCAGTATAGTATCTAAAGACTGAGTATGCATCTGCCTGTATTACCTCCTGGTACATTCTTTTATTGTGAAGCATTTTATGAATTTAGGTTGAAGCAAGCAAAAAAGTACATAAGTCTCCTAATTTACAGATAAGAAATAGAATCAGAAAAGTTAAGCTCTAAGTTAAGATCAGAATCAGGAAAAAAGTCAGAATTTGAATAAAGATCCTCAAAATGACAATATTCTTGTCATTGTAATTGATATATCAGTCACCAGTGCCATTGCTTGTTAGAAATATGTAATTTCAAACTTCAAATATCTGGAGTAGTTATCTACTATATCAGATAGTCAAATCCAAATTTGAACATTACCAATATCTCTACAGTCCATTTATTTTGTGATTCTGGGGCTCAAACCCAGGGCCATGTGCATGTTAAGCACATACTTTCACTGTGAGTTATGTCCACAGTCCGATTTCTCCAATTTGAAGGAATACTAAAATTAAATGTCTAGCTAATATGAAACAACATATAAATTTCTCTGCATTCAAATATATGTATCAAATTAATATAACACAAATAATACATAATAAATATTGATAAAATAATTTATGAAAGTACATAATAAATATGAATTCAAAAGGAATACAGATTACATCCATGAATATGGCCCTTAAGGAAAAAAAAAATATTTAAAGAATGTGTGAGGTTGTTGTTGTTGTTGTTTTGGTGTTGGTGCCAGTCCTGAGGCTTGAACTCAGGGCATGGGTGCTGTCCCTCTGAGTTTTTTAGATCAAGGCTAGTTCTATACCACTTCTTCAAGTACCTTTCCATTTCTCGCTGTATTTATGTACTTGTTGACTTATTTATTTATTATTTCTTGGTGCTTAATTGTTGAAAAGAGTCTCACTGATTTTCTGGCTGAGGCTGGCTTCAAATCACAATCCTTAGATCTTAATCTTCTGAGTAGTAGGATGACAAACCACCAGTGCCTGGCAAGAGTGTGTCTCTTATTTAAGGTTTGATGGAAGTAAAAGACAATATATTTAATCATCTCTCTGAGGAAAAAAAGAACAGCAAAAAAATTAAAACAAAGTTATAGGTAGCCATAACAGGTTGCATCCCTCTTTATAAGTGAAGTATTGAGAGATACTTATTTTAACAAATATTCACCTTCAGGTTATTTATACACATAGACAGCACAGTAGGTAAGTGGATTGCATTTGATACTCAACATAAATATGAATGAGGGAAATTGCTTTGAGTGATTTTTGTAATAATAGCAATTACTTGTGGAAAGCAGAGCAATATGGAAGCTAAGCATGGCTTCCAATAATCATATGCCTGCCTCATCCCTCAGGTAAAACAAAGAGCAGGAGGGAGAAGGTCAAGCCTGTTTGTATTTTACATGTTTAAAATTCCAGACAAAACATTTTTACAGGCTTAGTTGAACATGCGGAGCTGAGATTTATGCTCATTCACTACAGTTTTCTAGTGGGAGAATTTGTACATGTTTTTAAAATGTTCCCCATTTGTTCATTATTAGTATATGCAATTTATTTATCATCTAACATTTTCACCACTGCAAAAATATAAGGGAAACAGAAAGAAAGCGAAGGTGTAGGTTAAGAAAGGGCAGTGTACAAAGTGTAGAAGTCCCAATGGGAAGTGAAATGTTTTAAAAGCTAAACTGGGTGTAGAAAAATTAATTCTTTTCTATATAAATTTTTTAATGTTTATCATCAAAAGGAAAGATAGCCTCCTTGAAAAAAACACTACGTAAAATTGAAACATAGTAATGCTTATCAATTTAAAATGTATATTAAAAATTCAAAAGTATTTTCACTCAAAGTCTGACATCAAATAAATAAATCATTTGAAAACTTTTCACATGTGATTATTATGTTTTCATATTTCTGTTTAAATTGCTGTTTAAATGGAAGAAAAGTTCCAAATTTTATGACATGGGCAAGAAAATGTTCCAGGACTAAAAGTTTGCATTTCCAATGTACTTGATACAATAGAGTATTTTATAAATAAATATTCACTCCTTGTTTGCAGAAATGTTATTATACTCAAATGATTCTTTTTTCCAAGTAGAAAAAAATCTTATCTAATGATTTCTCAAACATACATCTCTCTCTCTGTCACACACACACACACACACACACACACACACACACACACAAGTAATACACACACACACAAATATACACAGAGTATCATAAATTTTAATGCCTAAGAGAATTTCCACCCTTTCAAATTAATTGTATTTACCTGCTGATGACTGTGAAGCATAGTCTGAGGATCTTGACTTTATGTACTTATAAATAGTATATACAGATTCTACAATGTGTCATTTTCTTAGTCTTTCCTTAAGACTATATTAAAGGTTGCATCTTTGTCCTTCCTGACTGTCCTGTTCATAGTTATCTTTGTGAGCAAAGAACTCTCTGGAATACAATAATAACTACTATGTGATAAGAACAGAACCTAGAAAAGCACACAATATTTTTGGATTAAATTTTGAGATTTCTGGGAATTCACAATTCATTCTTTGTGCATTTGACTTTGGACTGTATAAAGGAAAAGGCTATATATTAGTCATGTTTAATTCTCAAGTAATAGCATAATATTTGGCACAAAATAGACACTCAGATTAGCTAAACGTGTGTGACATAAGCAGTGAACTGCATAATGTTCCAGGAAAGAAATCAGAAGTATAATGTAAATCATCCCATGTATTGTCACAAAGAAGATTCCAGGGAACATGTGAACTGCATCACTGTAGAACTCACTGCTTCAAGTTACATGGCTCTGGAAGAATCGACTCATGTTCTAAGTCAGTTATCAAGTATCTGTATCTATAATCCCACCACATTTAGAGGTCTAACCTACATTTTATGTACAGTAATATTGTAAAAATAAGTTTGGAATTAATCAGCCTACACAAATGTACAATTTAGTCTTATAATTCATAAATTTTCCATTTTTATTTTCTTCTTAAGAATTTAATCCAAGATGTAAGTCAGGTTAATCCTTCTGATAAAATTCCTAAAAGTTAATGGCATACAATACAAAAGTATACATTGCTTAAAGATTCTTCATATTGCTTTTACAAAACTCAAAGGTAAGGACATGAGGCAGGTAAGAGACCCACTGTAGGGGTGCCTAGCAATTTTCAGAAGTTTGATGTCAGAACTTTACTGAGATGTGATTAGAAAATTGCACATAAAAGTGTATGCAGTCCACTTTGGTCTTGACCATGTTATCTTCCTATTTCAACCTCAAAGTGTGAATCACCACACTCAGCTACTGTATAAAAGTTTTGATAGAAAAGTTGTTGTCCAAGTAAATTAGAGAAATCAGAAAGATACACTATACAACTTTTTAATAAAATACCTAAATATTTCAGGAAAATCCAGTGTCCTATTATCCATAGATGGCTATCTTTTATATCTAATTGCCTGATTCGAGAAGTTTTGTACTTTAGATAGTGTGATAAACAGAAAAAATCTGAATTTATAGGTATCAAATATAATAAAGATGAATTCAAAAAGTAAATTAGCAATGATCTGCTAATAAGTACTGCTAATGAGTCTCAAAAAAAGAGAACAGCATTTGCAAGGTTTATGTTATGAATACTTGGGTTGTAGCTGACTTCAGTGTATGAAATGAAATAAAAATGAAGTTTAAAAACCTAGCATGGCACATGGTGGCTCACAGCTGTAATGTCAAATGCTCAGGAGGTAGAAATCAGGAATATTATAGTTTGGAAAGCCCAGGCAAAAAGGTAGTGAGAGCTTATCTCAACTAACAAAGTAGGTATGGCTGGGTATACCTATGATCCCAACTATATCAAAGTCCATTGTCTATGTAAGCCCTAGACAAAAATTCAACACCCTAGCTGAAAAAAATCACTAAGGAAAAAAAGGGCTGGGAGCATGGTTAAAGTGTAAGAGCATTTACCGAACAAGTACAAGCCTTGAGTGTAAACTCCAGGACCACACACACACACACACACACACACACACACACACACAAGCATATTTACAGTCAGCTTACTCAGTCTGGTGTAAACCAGCTCTGCTCATCATAATATTAAGACAGATTAGGTTAGTAAGTATTTTAAGGAAAAAGTTGGTTAAATAACACTGTGAAAGGATGTCCCCTCTGCACCCTTCTTGAGGATATGGGATGTGTGTCGGTCTCTGGAGTCTACGTGCATAAGAAATGTCTTTAAATATTCAAGGTCCACAAGAATTAGCACATCCTGTTCCCATGTATTTCCTTTCTGGTACTTTTCCCTTAACACCAATTAACACTTTCAGAATAGCATTCCTCAACACCTGTTACTGAATTGTGGCTTGTAGTCACACACTTACAGCTGCCCTGGACTCTTACTTGGCACTTAGTAATGCCACATTACTGACAAAACATACTTATTTGTATAGGAAGTTCATAAGATAAACATAATATGCAAGTAACTAGAGAAAGTCCTGGCCTTTCATATCACTTTGTTATTCTTACATAACTCTGACTGCTACAGCCATACAATTATTCAGAAAGATTTATTGTGCAGGTACTATATTCAAAGTCTATCAGATGCAAGGGCATGGAAAAATTCTATTTTCTTCATTTGACTTATAAGAGTAAGTGCTCTATTAGTTGTTTGTTTTTCTAATTTTCAGTGGGGAAAGATCACAATAAGTACTCTACAATTTAAAAATATTTCAGTCTAACACATTTTATAGCAAACTACAATGCAAGTGTTTATATATGTCCACATTTGTCAAATTAATGTGATTTATGTTCACATTTGAATATATTTTTTAAACTGAATAAGATTTTAACACAAAAAAGCAGAGCAAGGATAAATGTTAACTAGAAAAAATAATAAGGACTAGCTATCTTACAATGTACTTTATGGCTTAGCCCCAAGTTCCTGTAACTACAACCTAGAAATTATCATGTAATGTGTTTTGTTTTGTTTTGTCTTTGGAAAATTGACAGGTAAATTTTCCAATGAAGAACTATCCAACACTTGACCTTTGTAAGCAGAATACATCACTACGTCAGAGAAAGTGTTCTTTGAATCGCCTTGGCAGTTTGTAAGGTATTAAAAGAAATGAAAATGTGACTTCTTTAAGATGAATTAGAATATGACTGATTCCCTGCTTTCACTAATGTAGAATTATTATTGTAATAATGACACTTCAAGAGCTCCTATTTTAGTCCATTCTCAGCATGCAAGATGAGAAATGAACACATTCAAAGAAACAAACTGGCAAGTATATATTTCCCCTAGAAGTCATGTTTCCCTAGCTTGAAACAAGGCACCAGAAGAAACACGCCAGAAGATAATTTGCTAGTTTCTCAATTATAAGCATAAAATCGTCGCTAGCATAGTCATAAAACACTTAATCGCTTTGCAAAGCTACAGGGAAATTTTCTTTTAGGATAAGTATTTGAAAGGAATTTTTACATACAAGATCCTCACTTGTAGTAAAATACCTAGCTTCTTTTAAGAATGGAGCTTTTGTTGCAATCCATATATGTAGCATATTATGTATTATTCAGCCATTTAATAACTCAGACATAGGGGGTGTTTCAGAAAGCAAATAGTCATTCCCCCCCAAATACTCTAATTTTAAATGAACTTCTGCAGAATGAAATCAATTAATGTGGTTTTATGCCATGTTCTTCAAGTTATACTTTCCATTTCAATCCTTTATTTTTATGATATAGCTGCAAACAAATATTGTTCAAATGATAAATTGCATGGAACATCTATAGTTAACTGTTCATAGTTGGAAGATAACAGAATCTGAGCTCATTTAACATCAAGCTGTGTTACATTGTCAAAGGCAGGTTTTATCTATATTAATCCTACCCACATCTGTATTTTGTGTAGTTATCATAGTAAATCTTTCCTCAATACAGAATATTCAGTCTTCCATTTTTGTCAAATTTGTATTAAAATGGCCTAAGCTGTTAATGTATCATAGGGTCAGATTCAACTTTAATAACCAAGCAGCTCATAGAAAAAGAACACTGTGTCTGATTGTACAGACTCGTGTATCTACGAAGCACTGAATAAATTACAAACAAAAGCATGGATCACAAACAAACTACTGTCAGAGGCTATTGCTTTTTATGCAGATTTGAATTCCTCATAAGCAAATTTTCAAAGGCAAAAACAAACAAGCAACAACAGAAACAACCCTACACTTCTCTTCAAAGAGTTACATCACACCAAGGAAGTTTCTCACCAAGCATCATCTTTTTCCCTTTTGAGATCTAACCATAACATCAAAATGGAGAAATCTTAGACACTTCAAAGAGAAAGAAGTCAAGGAGAAAAATCCACAACAGTATATATATCTATGTTATAGTCCAACAAAAAAAAAAGAGAAAGAAAGAGGGAGTGTAATCTTAAATGACATTGATATTAAAACTATATTAACAATAGGATGTCTTGGCCCTTGACCTTTCCTCAGAGGAAAGCTGAAGAACACACACAAATCAGGTTTATCATTACTGTTCGCCAGCTATAAATTTACTGCCTTTATTTCAGCTTGTATACAAAGGGGAGGAAAATTCTATTCTGAAATATCTCGTCTGGTTCTAAACAGTCATGTGACTTTTTTTTTTTCCTCTGCCAGCCATGTGCTCTGTATCATTTTACTCTGAAATAACTCTGCGGATTTCTGCTCAACCTGCCTTCGCTTATAATGCATGACATAGCCCGCGAGGGAGCCTGAGAACAGACTCCCTTGAAAAGCAAGGTTCTCATAGTTGGCCTGTAACCATGGAAGCAGATGCCGTTTTCTTCTTGCCCGGCTTACCTCTTTGCAGCCTCGAGCTGCTCCCTATTGTGAAAGGGGGTACGCCTTGATTTTTCTTCATCGTGACCGAACTTGCCTCTTCTTCAAAGGCCATGGTGCTGCAGGTCATTGGTCTAGACTGTTCGCACGGTCCAGAGAGCAGCCTTGATGTAACCCTTGCTCCGTCTGAGCCACACCACCAGCCATGCATCTGCAGACTGTAGGGAGACATTGGAGATCTGTATTTGAAAAGAAGTCTGTCTGATTTTGCCATTGTGCCTTTTCACTCATCGATCGAATGAATATCGAACCTTCTGTCGTTGCATGTGTGAAATAGATAGCTTAGCAAGCACTTTTGTGCCCAACCTGTGCGGTGGGCCAAAAGGTTTTCCTTTTGAGTCTCAAGAATTTTTTTCTCTCTCTCGCTCTTCAGATTTTATGAAGTTCTGTGCTAGCTTAAATTATTTCTCTGCCTTTAACTGTTTTGATGACTGTGTTGCCTACTTCAGCAGCAGTGACTACTTTCAGGCAGAGACAAACCATTTTCTTTTCTCTCAGTCGTTTTCTTGTGTTGCTCTTCTACCTTAACTGTTTTATAAGTAGAAATTATGAATTCCTGTACCCTGTTAAGCTGAACATGTGAGGAATCTTTTTAAAGAAATGACTTGCTGGTTGTCTATTATTTAACAGGCTTAATTCCACAAAGGTGAACTTGAACTGCTCAAGGTAATTTCAGTGATTTGTAAGAGTAAGTAAACCAAGCGATCACATTGATTTTAAGTTAAACAAAATGGTTTAATAAGCTCAGTTTAAAGAAAAGATTTTCTTTATTTTTTTCTGCCTTAAAGATCTTGTGAAAAATATTATTCTGAAGCATTGATTATACTGAAAAGCACATGAATTCTTTGTGGTTTTTGAAAGATGTACAAAATCACTTTGATTTGGCATGTTAAAGTATCAAGTATTTATATCTCATGACATGATTTAATTAGACAGTATACAACATGAATGTGCATTGTTTATATTTCATGTTCAATACAATTCACTGCTTGTCATCAAATACAGATGTTAATTATAACCAATGACAACTCTAGTAACCTACTGAAATGTACTCTTGAACAATGATATTTAAAATCAGGATAACTTCAGAATTTCTTATACACTCTCTTCAGTCCAAGCATTGTCTGTGTGTGTGTGTGTGTGTGTGTGTGAGAGAGAGAGAGAGAGAGAGAGAGAGAGAGAGAGAGAGAGAGAGAGAGAGAGAGAGAGAGAGAGAGAGAGAGAGAGGGAGAGAGAGAGAGAGAGAGATTGGGTTTCATTTTGTTTTGTTTTAAGAAACCAGTATTTCATAGTTGAAGGCATACCTATTTGCTCTAATTGCCTCAGGCAAAGGGGAGGTCCATGTCAGAATAAAGAAGGTTATTGTGACAGATGAAATATAATTCACAATGAGTACTCTCTTTTCATCCAGTTTTAAGTAGCAGAGGATTACTTCCAAGCTGAATTCTGTGGCAAAATGTATGAGCTGATTTTATTAACATACAAGATAGAGCAAAAGCAGAAAACCTATTTCACTGCAGCTTCATGGTGTTTATTTTGTATATGTCTGTTTGAAGACCTTATTTTGTTCCACCTAAAATAGAAGATATGCTGGCCAGAAGACAGTCTGACGAAACCGTGGGAATAGGAGGGGAGGGGAGGAAATAAGAAACTAAAAGCAATAAAAGTCATGGTTTTCTCCACTAGGTAATGAGAATGATGAGTTAGAACCATTTCTACATTCTTTGGCATGCATATGAAATAGAGTAATTTTCCAACAAACATTTGAACTGCAAAAAGTAGGTACATTTTAATTTTTCTTTAAATAATGTTTTTAAAATTTCTTTTGTATTCTTAACTTGTTATATTCCTATTTCTGTATTTTTTATATGAGGTTTATTAACAAAGTGGTTAAACAGGTATGAATTTATCTGGATATTTTACCATCTTTGAATTGTCTTTCACTTTTAATGGAAAGGATTTTTGTAAGATCTTTAGAAAACTGTTATATTTAAGTATTTTTTTATTTCTAGTGAAGTGAGATTTTTAAATTAAAATAAAGTAGTTGATGAATACATATACACTTAAGAAAATTTCAGATTTTAACGAATTAAAATTCATTTCTTTCAAATAGATTTTTATTACATTAAGTATTAGAGTTTAGATTTTCCTGGAAACAGATCACCTATAATTTTCTTGCACTTCGTAGGAGTTATGGTTGAAGGAATTTTCTGTCTGGAAAAGAAAACTGTATACTTTTCCCTAATAGTCACTCCTTCAGAACTTGTAATAGAGTCATTTCTCCATATATCTTCTTGCTGATCATGTTTTTATTTCCAGAAAGTCAAAAACAAAAATCTAAATTCTAAATTGAGGTTCTGCTCAATTTATTGGATTCATTTCATATTTTAAATATTGTAATGAATAACTCATATGTACTAAATTTACTTAGGAGTTCTCTCAAAGAAGGTAGAAAGGCTATAATCCACAAACAGTTCTGTGGTATGTCATTTTTTCTTAAAGCACAATATGATTCTTCTGATATAAAAATTATGCAACTCAAATTAGCAAAAAGGATTATATTTACTTAAGTTGGAATTCTTTCTAAAAATTTTTAAAAGCATGCTAGTAGCTTCTTTCATCTGAAAATTTCACAATACAAATACTTATTTGTATATTAAAGATGTTTCTATTGAATGAGTATTCACTTCTCTTTATGTCATGGTTGTATCATTTTTGTTAACAAATAGCAACTTAAAATTTTAAAAAAATATTTTGCAACTGCAGAAAATCTAAGAAATCACATTGCTATTGTTTTATTTTATTAAAATAACTATGTTGCTCTGGTCTCCCTACAAAATAACTAATGCATGTATATATCAAAGGAAGGTTTTAAAATTTATTAATGTTCTTATTAATACAATTAAAAGACAAGAACTTCAAAGGAAAAATTTTTATTTTTACTATCTGCATTATATACATTCACAAATTACCTGCAGAATATTTTTATTTGTACTTCCTAGTAATTACAGAATCAAGCCACATACATTTATAGATAGGTAACATTTTCTATATCTGCCGTTTTCAATTAGTTGTTTGCATAATTTGTTTGAAATAGTCATGCAATTTATCAATTCAATATATGAATGACTGAAATTATATTTGAAGCTAAACATGGAAAAATATAATAAAACCTTTAAAATGATGAAGCTATAGACATTATTTCAATGTTGCATTTCATCATAGGAATTTTTTAAATGGTATGTTTGATTTTACCCACAGTTGAGCTTAGAATAATTTCGAGCATGTTAGTGCTCATATCTATAAGTAAGAAATCAGTCTCATCTTACTAAATAGTATAAATATTATGGGAAAGTACAGGAATATGAAGAAAATATTTTCATTTATGGTTGCATGACAGCTTTTAAAAAGTAAGATTATGCAACCTGAAAATAATGTCCCCATGTTGCTTTATATTTAAAAAAAATTCTCCTGAACATCTAACATAGTCCTGTCAAAATAATAAAAATATCACCTCGTTTATTTTATTTTACATACGATCTTTGCAGAATCAACCTCTGTATTACCCAAAATTTATGTTCTGTATTTCAGACTAGAGCATTTTTCATATTGCTGTCATCTTCCTTTCCCTCCCCCAAATACATTTTGCTATAAACTTCTGTACCAATCACTAGGGAAGATTCAAATAGCAGAAGCGGTTCAGGAAGCAGCCTGTGAACGTCAAAAAAAAAAAAAATCACAGACTTTGATTTTATAAGACAAGTTGGATAGGAGTCAAAATTACCACATGTGGTGTGAAAAAATGCCACCCTGGTGTGAACAAAAGGTTTAAAATGGAGTCAAGAAGCATGAAAGCTCGGTGTCTAAGCTTTTCCTGTGAATTGTCTGCCCTAACCTGCAGGGTATCAAGTGGGCAGGGAAGAACAGAGCTCTTGGAAGCTACAACTGAGAATCGTGGAGAGTCAATGTGTTAGCTTTTGTTGTTGTTGTTGCTGTTGTTTTAAAGTGTCTTGTATATGTGTGTTTGTGTGTTTCAGATTTTCTGTTTTTATTTTGTTTTGTTTTGTCTCATTTAGGCATCATTATACTAAACTGTTTTATCCAAAACAGAAAACAAATCCGAAAAGTCACGTAACATGTCAAGAAACTGTTGCTTAAAAATGAATAGTTAAGGGTTTTTGTTGTTTGTTTGTTTCTCTGCTTTGTGCATTCCTTCATGTATAGGAAAATGAAGTTTCCAATGCCCTGGTCTGTGGACCTGAGTTTGATTCACAAAAGGATGAATAAGAAAGGCACTCTTAAAGTTCTGACTAATATAATAAAAATAAACATAACTGTACGAATCCTGTGTGCATCTTCTGGATTATCAAGAAAAGAATGAATGAATAAAAGATGAGTTTCCTAACAAATATGACCATTTCATCTTTTAGTAATAATATTTCTGAATTTACTAGAAATAGTCTCTTAGAAAAAGCACAATCATAATAGGCTAAGAAAATATACTAATATTATATATTTTCTAATAGTTCACAAGGTGAAAATTTATTCCACCAACAAAAATGCTTGCTAGCCACAAATAATGCCAATAAATCCAAAGTTAGGCAATGTTCATGGCTACAAATCCATTTTAAGGACAATTAAAATGTACATTTTTATATCACTTCACCCACCCTAACAATTTCTTATATAATAATTCTTATTAACCTACATTAGGAGTAAAGAGGGTTTTCATTGTAACATTCTATACATATATACATTGTACACTGAACTACTCCACTCTTCAACTTGCATCATAATCTCCATATGTTTATGAATATACTACACTATAAATGTTAATTATATGATAAATTATGAACAGCATTTAAAAAAAGTAACATTTCCTAGGTGATTGTGATCTAATCAATACACCACATCTAAATGCAACAAGAAATATCTTTAATGATCAGTGAAAAGATCCTTAAACTTTAAAGCCTGTTTTATTACATTTGCATCCTATCTCTTATTAAGGATAGGGTCTAAAGCTAGCAGATCCCATTGGTTATGAATGCAGGTCAAGACAGGAACATTTTTCTATTTACTCTTTGTAACACTGGAGAGAAATCAATCTGTTACTTTCATTAGAACCACACAATCAATTCCATTTAAAGTATAATACGGCAGCCAAGTCCAAGGACAATATGGATCCTTGGGAAAAGCTGATACCATTTGCAGGGTTATATTTGATACAGCATCTAGTTGATTGTTTTCTTTCTCATTAGTAGACGTGGTTGTTTAAGCCAACCTGCCTAAAGTGGTATTACAAGGTGGGATTTTTAAAAAAGAGCTAAAAGTATAAATATTTTTCTATATAAATATCTGAGAAGGAATATTTCGCTACACATTGATTCTATTGTGATCTAGATAGGTTTACATAGCCATTTATGCATTCCAAGAAAAATTTACACACACCTTGAAATCAACATATCTAGTCTTTTGTTTACTACCTTTCAATCATTTTCCCTCAAGTACTCACTCTGAAATTACCAAGATTTTTGCTTTTGAGAGTTCGTGGGCATAAATGGTATCTTAATAAACAAAAAAAATATGGCTATCCTATTAATCTTTTATCTATAACCAAAGTATCACTTCAAACTTTTCACAGCTAACATAATCTTTATATTTAGAAATTATTTAAAAGTACAAGATAGCACTGTATACCAGCACTAATAATAGTTGAATGGCTTCCAAGTGCTCTTATTTTACATTTTTTAATATTTTTATATTACATTATATTTTTTCAAAGTTATTAAGGTACAATTAATAAAATTATACATGTATGTATGCATATATATATATGTTGCAGACTAAATTAAGCAATATATCCATTACCTGTATATTTACATTTGTGCATGTGCCTATGTGTGTAGTGATGTAGTCTCTTCATAATTTTCAAGTATAATGAAATATTATTTCCTATAATCATTTGCTCTAACCTAGATCTAATGAACTTGTTAATTCCATCTGACACATTTTATCCTTTGACCAACACCTCCTTTCCTTTATTTTATAAAGAAGGGCATTTTCTTTTTCACCTCAGTTATTATCATTGGCATGGTTTCTTGATTTCCTCAAACATATGGGAGATTTATTTGATTTTCAAATTGCCATTTGTCCTTTCCATTTAAAAGACATAATCCAAATTGAAATCAATCCATCTGGCTGTTTATAGAAAAGTCTATGTCATTTCCTATAAATGGCATGATCCTGACATTTTTAGCTTGGGAAAATTTTCTCCACTTAGGAAAATACAATTCCAAATTCTAATGTTTTATCCTTTCTACAATGTCATGCCTCTCTGACACCATTGTAATACATTTCAACTTACTAGGGAAATTTCCTTTCTTATGATAAGTAAATAAATGGGTTTCTCCAAACACAGCCTATAAGTTCTGCTATGAGATAGAAAGACTCTCTCACATGTTCTGGTACCTGACTGTTTCCAACCAGAAAGTTGTGTGTTCATTTGTTGTTGTCGTTTTATTTATCTGTATGTCTTGCATATTTAAGTAATATTAATGAGCTCCATGAAAAGCCTTCACACAGTGTCAGTGTCTAGAAAATGGTTCAAGAGATAGCTCTTTTCTTCCATCTCATCTCTGGAGCTCTAATTCTAATATCCTTGCACATTTCTGAACACAGCTGATACCCAGTTGTTTCTCCTTTGCAAGGGCCTTCACCCACAAAGAGCATCTAAGTCTATTCCTGCTTCCTCTTATCTACCTGCCAGACTATACACTTTGTACTGAGAGAGAACCAATTAACATGTTCTGTTACCACATGCAATCACATGTTAACATATACAGAACATGTGGGTCAATGTTGCAATTCAACATGCATAGAACATGTGATTCAATATGTCATATGCTCTGTACCCAAGTTAATTTAATAAGAGCAAATATTTTATGGAGAGGCCAGGGTTCCATAGGCCAGTTCTTTCACATTGCTTCAGATGACACACAGATAAACCAGGACAGAGTCATGTTAGAGTAAATATCAGTGTGGCTCCATCATTACACATCCATTAAAAGTAGAAAGATTATCACAAGTAAAAGGACCAAAACATACACCAACCCATAGAGATGGGTTTCACTGTAATGTTTAGAAAAAGGCAAGGAAAACAAAGACCTGGGCCAATTTGAATATATTTCTTCACTATTTTCCACTTTAACTTTATGAATTTTTTTTTTTTTGCCAGTGCAGGGCTTGGACTCAGGCCTTTATGTTCTTGCTTAGCTTTTCACTCAAGGCTGGTGCCTCAACATGAGCCACAACTCCACTTGTGGCTTTTTGCTGGTTAAGTGGAAATAAGTCCCAAGATTTGCTTGCCTGGGTTGGCTTTGAACTAAGATCTTGGTCTAGGTAAGATCACACGTATGAACCTCAGGTTCTACTTCAGGCTTTAAAAATACTCCTAAAGTGAAAACATGGCCTTTACACTTGAATCCCTGACAAGATACTTTACATTTTTCTTCATTTTTAATAGTTTAACCGACCTTATTATATATTCCTTAAGATGCAAAGTACACTCCTAAAAATGTAGAAATGAGCTCATCCTTCACGTTTTATCTGTTTGTCTGAAATGCCAAGATTACCTCAAGAGGATCAGAAATCACCAGTTGTATGTCTATAACTTTATTTTCCCTTTAAGATAAAGTTTCTTTGAGAAAAACGATGTTTCAAATCATATTTACTTTTCCTATTTAAAGTCTATGGGGAACAGTTGGGGTGCTACTGGAACAGTTCTGGTGTGAGAGGAGGGAGCGATACTTTGGGGGTGACAGCAATTGAGATCAAAAGAATGTGATGGTTTAAAAATATATTTGTGAGGTAAAAGTAACAGGACATGTTGATTTGGGGAATTATACAGAGGTAAAAACTGACTACTAGGGTTTGGGCTTGAGTGATGGGCGGATGTGGGTATTTTACAGGGGAGTATAGTAAAATAATTCTGGAAGCCCATATGGAGATTTGACACCAAGCCCCAAACTCTACATCTCAGAAAATTTCTACAAAACCCCTCTCCTGTTCTCCTTGCAGAATTTTTAACCTACTTTTCCTGGCTCTCTTTTTTTAAAATTTAATTTAATTTTATTTGTGAACATTCTGTACAGAGGAGTTACAATTACATGGGCAGGATAATGCGTACATTTCTTACCAAGCATTGCAGCCTCCTCCTTTGTTTACCCTTCACATCCCTTCCCAGCCTCCCCCCTCCCCCCCAATCCCAATCCTTCTCCTTCCCCCCCTTCCCCCCCCCCCACCGACGTTGTAAAGCTCATTTTGGACATGACAACTTGTACTTCTCATTGTTGCAACAGGTCCACCTGTATCCTTAAACAACTGGTTTTTCCCCATCTCCTCCACAAGTTATACTGACATCAAATATACTTTTCCTGGCTCTTAAAACATAAACAAAACCCATAAAAAATGTTAAAGAATTTCCATTCATCTTTAATTGCCCATCAATCTGTTTCATTCCCACTCTTTTTTTTTTTTTTTTGGTCAAGGTGATATACAGGGGTTACAGTTGTGTAAGTAAGGTAATAAGTACATTTCTTGTCATACTTGTTACCCCTTCCCTCATTTTTCTCCTACTTTCTCTCCCCTCAAGTTGTAACAGATCATTTCCAACACATTATCTTATGTATATTGCTATTGTAGTAGTTACCACCTTGTCCCTTGTCTCACCATTCTGTTGTTCCCCTTCCTTTCCCTAATTAAAATAAATGTATACACAAGACCAGGGTACCAAAATCAAATTGTGACAACAGAGGATATACCATAGGGGGAAGAACATACAAAATAAACAAAAAAAATCACAAAACAGCATGGAGGTTCCTCAAAAGATTACACACACAGCTCCCCTATGACCCCGCAATCCTAGTTCTAGGCATTTACCCAAATTGATCACAAACAAGGCCATACTAAAGCTACCAGCACAGCTATGTTTATCGCAAAATTATTTACCATAGTTAAGATATGGAACCAACTAGATGCCCCTCAGTAAATGAATGGATCAAGAAAATGTGATAGAGAGAGAGAGAGAGAGAGAGAGAGAGAGAGAGAGAGAGAGAGAGAGAGAGAGAGAGAGAGAGAGAGAGAGAGAGAGAGAGAATAGAATTCTATGTTTCCATCAGAAAGAATGACACCACCCCATTTGTAAGGAAATGGAATGAAAAGACTTGGAAAAAATCATATTAAGTAAGCCAGACCCAAAGAGACAGGTCCCATGGTTTCCCTTATTTGCAATAGTTAATATACATCTAGGATAATCTTAGCAGATGAGTAGGATAGCTCAATAGCAATGTACATATGACCATATAAGATGATGTTAAGCAAAATGAACTCCAAGACACAAGAAGTGTTTTTTTGTTGTTTCAATCCACTGTCTTCTTAACTGGTCTCTCATCATGGAATTTGATGGCTCATATCTAACAATCATCAAGTTTTTGTTTTGAAACTTTCATAACAGATTTTTTTACAAAATATTATTTACAAATTTTCTTGTCAACTACATTGGATCAAAATTATTTGTTGGAACCCAAAATAAATATTCAAAAGAAGACCACAATAAAGTTCTGAGGTTATTTACAGAAAGTTTTGTTAAGAGCCACTAGCTAAGAGAGCATTATATAATTCAATATATTACTTTTCATGTTAGGAGGTTTAAATAACATTCAGGGCCTAAAGCTATAGGCAAATTATACATATATATGTATATGTTTATGAAGATGGATGTCACTTTATAAACATTTTGTATACATATATACATATATACACATAATGAGTGACAAACTAATAGCATTAAAATCTTTCAGCACTACTAATGTTCTGTTTCTTGGTTTTTGATAACTGGGTATGGTTGTATTAAGAGAGTAGGATAAAGGTGTATGGAAACAGTGTTTACTATTTTGCAACTTTTTCTGTAGGCTTTAAGTCATTTCAAAACAGAAAGGGCTATGAGTGTAGCTCAGTGGTGGAACACTGGCTTACCATGTACAAAGCCAAAACAAATTAACATAAATTTGCATTTGAAGGCAAGACATGGTGGAACACTCCTGTAATTCCTGCTACTTGAGCAGCATTGATAGGAGGACTGTGATTCAAGTCTATGATAGGAAAAGCTCAAGGCTTTATCTGAAAAATGGCCCAAAAAGCTGGGAAATGGCTCAAGAGGTATAATGAGTGCCTGTCAGGTAAGTACACGGACCTGAGTTTTAGCCCATGATTGCCAAAAAAGAAAAAAAAACTTACAAAAGTACAAACAAAAACAAAAGCAAGAACATCAGAAACGTGAGGATACACACACATGTAAACAAACACACACACACAGGAATGTACTTATATCCAGATATATCTGTACATACACACACACAAAATAATCTGAAAGAAAAACTAATCAAATATCATCATTAAATCACTGTTATTCAGTATTTTGATTTTATTCTTGATTAAATACATAAGTTCATTTACATTTGCAAATCAAATTTGATTAAGTTACACAAAATAATATAGAACAGGAATGTATGCATAAAATATGACTGCATAATGAATAAACAAGAATAAATATTATTTTAAGGCATTCTGAAAGGGCTAAGAGCTTACTGTAAGTTTGAATGCAAATATCGTTTCCAAGGGCCCTTAAGATTTAAACAAAAGAATTCTATAAATTTTTAATAGATTGTTTTTTTTTACTATAGCACTAATTAAAAAAATTAGAAATAAAAGTTCATAGATATCATCCTCATTCTCCTTGATTAATTCCTCTACCTAGTACAAAACATTCTTTATAATTAATTGACTTGAGGGCTGGGAAGGTGGCTCAGTGGTAGAGCGCTTGCCTTGCATGCCTGAGGCCCTGGGTTTGATTCCTCAGCACCACATAAGCAAAAAGAAAAAAAGCCGGAAGTGGCGCTGTGGCTCAAGTGGTAGAGCGCTAGCCTTGAGCTGAAGAGCTGAGGGACAGCGCCCAGGCCCAGAGTTCAGGCCCCATGACCGGACCCCCCCCCCAAAAAAAATTAATTGACTTGATCATTTTAAAGGTCTTTTTTAAAGGAAATATTTTTAAAAGATTGGTAAAACAGAAAATATATAAAAGGATAGTAAACAGAAAAGAATAACTAAGATGGTTAATTAAGATGGTTAATTTTGATGAGCAATTTGATTGAGCTGAAAACAAATACGTGATCATACGTTAAAAGGAAGAGACCTTCTCTGACTGTAGGCACCACCCTAGTCATGGGCTAGAGGCCTCCATGGACAAAACGGAAAAAAGAGAAAGCTTCAGAGGCATGGTAGGAGGTTCTCTTCTGTACCATACCCTCCACAATAAAAGGGACTGAAAGCTCCAGAATTTAGGCAAATAAACTCTCTTCTTAAATTGTTCACATCCGGTATGACAAAAAACAACAATAAATAAATAAACAAATAAAACAAAACAACCCTCTAGAAGCTGGTCTATCTCGCCCTTCTTTTGTATCTTAAAATCTGTATTCACATTTTCTACTCCATGTATGTCCAGCCAAAGTGGATGGGGTACTGTTCCCTTTGGAGATCCCATCTTTGCTGTGGAGTGTGTGTGTGTGTGTGTGTGTGTGTGTGTGTGTGTGTGTGTGTGTGTGTGTGTGTGTGTGTGTGTGTGTGTGTGTGTGTGTGTGTGTGTGTGTGTGTGTGTGTGTGTCTGTGTCTGTGTCTGTGTCTGTGTCTGTATGTGTCTGTGTCTGTGTCTGTGTCTGTGTGCCTGTGTGCCTGTGTGTCTGTGTTGTTTCCTTGTAGATCAAAATTCTTATTCTCAGACTTCAATGCTAAAATCAGAAATATTACACTAAGGTGATAGATAGCCTTGCCTTCCAAAGGCTCCCAATGAAATAAGCTCACTTTTCTACAGATCCACTTTGGGGTAGTTAGGGTTTCTTGCATTTGCCCTACTTTTTGTGGTACCAAAAAATCCGTAGTATAGATTGTATCACTGTAGTACAGTATGACTCACATACTAATATTATTTTCCCAACTGTTGCATCCACAAGATTTAAAACCTAAAATGCACATTTTTTTCCTGCAATTTGTAGTGCTCAATAGTAGACTGAATGCTCAGTAAAGATTGTTAGATTTAAATTATGTTTGCCATTCTTTAAAAACCACCCATTTGAATTTCCATGTGGTTCAAAATATGAAACTTTCAGAGTGCTAGCATACTACCATAAATGGAAAATCCCACACTGTAAAACTGTTTTGTGCCCAAAATTACTGCAAATCTTGAATAGAATCACCTTTAGGCTACATATATAACGTGCACATGAAACATAAATTAGCTTTATGCTTAGACTTGGCTCTCATTCCCAAGATATTTCACCCTGTATATACAAATGTTCCAAACCCTGAATAATTCAGGATTTGAAACATTTCTGGTCCCAAGCATTATAGATAAGAAATATTCAAATTGTTCCCTTTCCTAAACTGTTTTACTTTCATCAAACTGTTTAGTGTTAAAATATGGAAGAGCTTGATGCTTGGATAATGTTGTTTTATAGTTTGTGTCAACATTATTAGTCTTCCACATTTAATAATGAGAATTCTTTTTGCAATTTTCTCTTTTATTTTATATACCTTCCAAAGATATCACTCAGAGAAAGGCTTAGCTGCCTGTGGTTGTTTGGACTGCATCTTATAAAAGGAAGAAAAGCCAAGGAAATGAGTGAGAATGAAATTCAAACCAGGCTCTGACTTCTAAGCCATAAACATGAGTCCTGTTCTACATACAAGGGTGCAGGCATCACTAACCAAGAGGAAAGGGCATCAGACACTATTACATAATCCACCCAAAGTTCAAGAGAGGACTCACTTAGTCAATAAGCTTTAATGCATTTTACAGAAAAAAAATTTACAGCACTAAAACTCTTGTTTTTTAATCCAATTTTGTTGACAGCAGTGCAATTGTTATAGAAGTATATTGTAGCACAGAGACAGTAAAGATGTCTATGAATTAAACATGCATACTCTTCCCCCTAAATAATAAAAAATGCATTAAGTTGCTGGATTGATTTTTTCCAGGGTATTTCCATTTTTCAGATTTTTCACTGTTTCATCCCACATGAGTTTAAACTATTTAAACCATATTTCTTATTCCATGTCCCAAGGGTGTGGTATGTGTATTCAAGACTCTATAGGATTCTTTAATAATGAGTTGAAAGTCCAAAGGAGGAGCAGGTTTCCACTCTGAGCAACATTTTCACTCTTTCAGATGATGCCTCCAAATTATGTGACACATTTTTAAACAAAGCCATTCAACAGATGCTTTATGAATGTATCACTGGTACCTTGTACTCTCCTGAATTCAAGGGATAAGGAAGATAATATCTTCATTGTTTTGAGAGTTATGTTAGGAAAAAAAACCAATACATCATTACATCATGACATCATTACATGAGCTCAGATACATGAGCACTGTGACAGAAAGCAAATCAAGATAAGGAAATACGACCGGGCACCAGTGGCTCATGCCTGTAATCCTAGCTACTCAGGAGGCTGAGATCTGAGGATCACAGTTCAAAGCTAGCCTGGCAAGGAAAGTCCACAAGACTCTTATCTCCAATAAACCACCAGAAAACCGGAAATGGCACTGTGGCTCAAGTGGTAGAGCGTTATCCTTGAACTGAAGAGCTCAGGGACAGCACCCAAGCATAGTGTTCAAGTCCCACAACCAACAACAACAACAACAACAGCAACAAAAGATATGGAAGTGCTGTTTGAGATCTGAGAAGGTCTTTCTGAGGAAGCAGTGGATTAGATGAAGCCCAAGTGCTATAAGAAAGTAATCTGTAGGCAGGTTGTATATCCTAAAGATATACACCAAGGACCAACACCTAGATAGACTTGTTGAAGGCCAGTGTATTGGACAGGATGTATGTGGCAGAGTGAAAGGATAGGAAGGCAGAAAACTGCTGTAGTGTCATAATGTAGGTTCTAGATGACCAATGGTAAGGAAGTTAGGATATTCTTGTCATGAAGAGTTTTAACTAAGTTATATTTGTGAAAGGTAACCTTGACTGCTGTGAGGAAGATTAATTCTGGAGGGAGAAATTAAATCAGTTAGAAGGTTTATATTTACATTTATCTACGTATACATATAAATGAGTATATGTATATATATATATATATGTTGTATGTGTGTATATGTGTGTGTGTATATATATTCACCAACCAGACCAACAAGTATTAAGAGGTCCTATTTTCTATTACAGCTAGATATTTATTCTTTGAGGCAGTTTGATTTGGTGAAACCAGTGCTTAAAGTCAATCAGAAAACAGATGTGCAGTGAATGTAAATCTCCCTTTTGCTCTGTGATGTCCAAGAGCAAACTTTAATAGATTTATTTTTGTCATCTATAACTTCCAAGGTCCTGAGGTTGGGAGCAGATAAAAGAATTCTCTGAGTATAGCCACTGTGGTTGAATTCACCTGTAATCCCAGCATTTGAGAGGCTGAGGTAGGAGGATCATAGTGAGTTCAAAGCCATCTTGAGTTATACAGTGATACTCGGCTTTCAAACAAAAATAAAAACAAGAAAAGAAAAGAAGAAGCATTCTCTGGAGTTTTTTTTTCATACATGGCTTGTCATTCTCTTACTTTGTTCTAGACCTTACTATCCAAACACCTCCCCCACCCCAAATCATTTTGTTCTAAGCCACATAGAAAAATGTACAAATACTGAGATACTGAAGAGAATGCAAGCCGTTTCATTTCCTAGAACTTAAACTCACCTTATACTTGTCAATTTTCCTTTTATTTCTAGCAGGAATGCAGGCTGCTTGATTGTAAGAAGAGAGGTCTTTTGTACATTTATCACTGAACTGAGCTCACGTAAAAGTACGTTTACTAGTTTTAACTAGTAAAACAGAACCAAAACTCCACTTTCCAAAATTTGGAATGGTTATAAAAAAAGAACTATGCCAGGCCACCAAATCCACCTTCACTTTGCGTTTGAAATAGTGTTATGTTCTATGGTTAGGGGACAGCTGGAGCCGGACCCTCTGGAGAGGTTCGTCTGTTCCCAGCTTGTCTCCCAGTGCAGCAAATGCTAAGAAGTGGGCAGGCTTTTACAGTGGGAATGAGAGTGGGGTGTTGTCTCCCTTCTTTTTACTCTGGCTTCCTGTGTGTGTCTACATTTTTAAATGTCTCTAGTTATAGACAGAAACATCAAAAAATGTTTCAAGTGACCCTTGAAAGCTGAATCACTTTTTTATGTCTATTCCATTCAACTTATCCAGAGAGTTCCCCTACTCATTCCCCTCTTGTGATTCAATCTGTTCCAAGTCACCCTTGTAGAATCCTTCATGTCCTTGTTGGCTAGAGAGAAAATCATGTTCACCACTCAACTAAAAATACAAATGGACATCTAAATAATGAATGCTATCCCTATTAATCACTGAAACCCAAACAACAAAACATGAAACTCCATAAGGGAAAATTGCATTTTTCAGCAATTGAGAAAGTAGAAGTCCTTAGTGAAACTCCAAAGAAAAGAGAAGTCAAAACATGAGGAATTTTGTAATCTCATTTTGAATATCTTCTTTACTGTGTGTGACCTGGGGTATAAATTATATTCTTAGCAGCATATTAATGAAATTCCCACGAATAAGACAATCTTACCCAGGAATAAAAGCTTATAGTAGGGTTACAACTATAAAAATCATGAGAATATTAATTCTAACTAATCATCTAAAAATGATCTAAAAAAACAGAGCCCGTTTCCTTCCTCTAGAAGAACAGAAGAACATCAGGAAGGAAAATTATCAGGTCATAGCTACAAAACATTCAAAATCCTCTCATGTTCAGAAGAATGTATAATTAGCACATCCGGGTTTGAGAAGATGAGGTTTAATCTTGTGTTAAAAACATCTTCAAATATGGCTTCCAGCTTCCTACGTCAACAAACACACTGATTTCCTCCACTGTGCCAGGTAAGGTGGAGAAGTTGAGTCAGACAAGAGTATCTCCCCTGCAAACTCCAAGACAAGTTGACAGGCTGGATCCTCACAAGGGCCTCTAGATTTTTCCATACAGGAGGCAAAGATATATCCTGGGCATTTTCTGTGATTTGTTCATAACTTTTGCATGCCTAGGATCATTATCTATGAATAGCTCAAGCTGTATTGAACCACTAAGGTTCAAACCAAATTTGAAAACAAAACATTCCAGAGTAGTCGACTCACATAGTGAGTAAAATGTGAAAGTTCTGTGTCTATGTGCATGTGCATATATGTGTAAGAGATAAAGAGAGGGTAAAGGAGAGAAAGGAGAAATAGAATGAGTCAACACAGAGAATAAATTTCACTATATTAAGAGTCAGGTGGACAAATATGAAACTGAAGCTGTTTGAAGATAGTAGTCACAATAGACTTAGGACATCTTTGTTCACTTTTGCTATTCCTCTAGTCTCACTATGTTTGTAGGATTGGAGAACTTCTACTTAGAGCTGGGGGGGTCAATCATTAGAAAGAATGATGTTGTAAATGGTAGATTTAATATGATACATACAAGAGAGAATTCAAATGGTGTAATCCCTTATAAAGTTAGTCAAAGTTCAACAAAATAAACACCATAGAACAAGTACTTGAAAGGGATGCCATTGGAATAAGGGAAGAGGGGTAGACAAATGAAGAGGAGAAAGGGAAACAAATATAGTCAAGAATCCAATACATGCATTATTCATGCATTATTATTATTATTATAAGATATGGAGCCAACCAGATGCCCCTTAGTAGATGAATGGATCAAGAAAATGTGATATATATATCTATATCTATATATATATACATAGATATAGATAAATATATGAGAATTCTATATTTCCATCAGAAAGAATGACACTGCCCCATTTGTTAGGAAATGGAAAGACTTGAAAAAAATCATATTAGGTAAATAAACCAGACCCAAAGAAATATAGGTCCCATTATTTTCCTCATTTGCAATATAATTAGTATACGTCTAGGATAATTTTTTCAGATGAACAGAAAAGCTCAAAAGCTATGTACATATGACCATATAAGATGATGCTAAGTGAAAGATATGGACAGAAGAGGTCTTTCTTTGTTGTTGTTTTAATGTACTATGTGATTTTTTGGTTTCCTTGGAATGTTCCCCCCTATGGTATGGTATATCCCATGTTGTCACTGTACTTGATTTTGGTACCCACAAGACAGTATATTGGAATTGAGCTTTACAACTTCGGGTGTGTGTGTGTGGGGGGGGGGAGATGGGAGATGAGGGAAAGATAGTGGGAAAACAACAAGGGAAGGAGTAACAATGCTCAACAAGAAATGTACTCATTGCCTTACTCATGTAACTGTAACCCCTCTGCACAGCATCTCTACAATTAAAAAAAAAGAATCCAATGCATACCCTACAAAATGAAGGAAAGTAAGAGAAGGGGTGGCTTGGGAGGGATTAGTGAGACTGTTGGAAGTGGTGACATTGATCAAGAAGCATTGCATTCATAAACTGCTTTGTTAAATGGCAACTCCTTCATATAACTATTTAAAGATAATTAAAATAGTATTAGGAAAGAATGGTGTGCTGCAAAACAAGAAAAAAATATCTTAGAGATGCATTGCACTGGACTGTTGAAGAAGAATTTCAAGCTATGTTGTTATGATCAAAAAGCCATGCAGAAAAGATATTGTTGTTTTTAAGAGCTAGGTCAAAGATGACAAAGACAGAGAGATGAAGAAAATCTAAAGATGATACACAAAAATAAATCCAAGGATAAAAAACTAAAGATAGAAAGAAAGTGATTAAAATTAATATTAGTTTGATTTGTATATAGTTTACTAATTTGAAATGGTTCAGACCATATGTGCAACAGAACGCCTGGACTATCATGTTAACTCAGTAATAAATAGTATGTATAAATGCTGAAGAGAAGGAACTATTGTGGACTAAGATTGGGTCCTCTTTTAAATTCCTTTAGTGAACAGAAAAGAATGGCAAACAGCAAAGAAATGTCCTGCTTACCAATGGAAGACACTTAGTATGGAGTCAGTGTGGCTACATTCTTTAATCATCTGCAATTGTGTTTTCCTTTACAATATCCTTACATTCTAACTGAAAAGAGAGCTCAGAGAGAGATGCAAGGGAGGGCTGCGGCCTGACTCAGAGATAGAGCATCTACCTAGCAAGGATCAAGCCCTAATATAAACCCCAATACATGAGAACAGAGAGATGGAGAGAGAGACAGAGACAAACACACAGAAAAAGAGACAGAGACAGAGAAGAAAGAGCTAAAAAATAAATTTTAAAAACTGGTTTTAAATATTAGCTGAGGGCAGCAAAACATTTTTGAAATGGAAAGAATAAGCAATTGGCAATGACTGCTATGTTCTCCTGGAAACTGTCATAGAAACAGTTCTTTCCGAATTTAAGAGGAGATAATATTAACCAGATATTAGGTTATATATTTTGTATAAGCTGAGATCCTAAACTATCTCTTTTTCTATGAATTCTATAAATTATAAATAACGTAATTTTTTTTTATTTTAAAGTCTACTTTCCAGAATACTTTCAATTCTGTCAATAAGCTATGGAAAGTGGTACATCTGAGAAAATGATTTCAGCTACACTTCCTAGGATTCAAGAGAGAGAAGTTATTGTTCTTTTGAATTAGACCTGAATCACCTCAAAAGTACAAGAATGGCTTCCATCATTCCTACTTTTTGGGAAAAAGATTACCACTACAGTAAGACATTAAGGGGTATAACCATCATGAAATGAGCATACTTCATACAAACACATAAACAGAGATATTCTCCAGTACTGCTTATTACATTCATAATGTGTGAGGGAGATGGTAGAAATCTGCTCATTTATTTTATCTTCCACCAAAGTGTTGGTAATTTTCAGCAAGGAAATGTCAACAAATCCTTTATTACCAAGTCTTTATAGATATAGTTTACTTAAATAGGCATCAATTATACCTTGATATATGTTTGAAATAAGCCTTAACTAAGGAAGATGTGTTTCTCTAAATACCTTCTTTATAAATACATAACTTTAGAACAAAGAAGAACATCAGATTTCATCTTCATCTAAATGGCACACACATATATACACACATATATAATACATATGTACACATTACACTCATACATATGGGTATAATATGTAGATAGACATATATGTGTATATATCTGTGTGTATACATGCAAATGTACATATATATGTATATATACATATATATAACTTTCAATGATGCCTGCGAGGCTGTAAATGTATCAACAGTGTTTTATAGCTAATTTAAAGGGGGTATAGGCTATCCATTTAGTTCCAAAATAATTCATTTGTATGTGCCTTTTAACCTTGACAAGAAACAAGGGATTCAGAATAAAACAAATGCCTTTACTGTCTTCCGTGGAGTAAGCCTTTCCATGTTCTGGATCACCTCACTCTCATATAATCAAGATTTATCATAAGATTACAAATTTCAGGTATAAACTAGAATAAAGATATGTCTTATCAAAGACAGATCCCAAATATACAGAGGAACATTAAATATTGATCTGATATTAAAATTCCTGTTTACATTTTTATCCCACCCTGTGTCTAAGTTTGCATTGATTATCAGCAATCAGAAGTCTGGATAGAGAATCGAGAATGCTGAATTTGAATCTGGCATTACCTTGGTAGAAACAAAGAGAGTTTGCTTAGAATTACTTGCTTTGATGATATCTCTTTACAGTAATTATTTTCAGGAATATTTTTATTTTTTAAAAAAGCAATACTTGGCTTACATGAATTGTTGAGTTCACAACTTCTCACAGCCATGGAAAAGGTGTGCTTATTGGTAAGGAATATCATGTCACCATCAGAAAGGATTAGGATTTATACAGCCCCAAAGTCTGATATTTTCCTTGATAACATACTTCTTGAGAGTAGAAATAATCATAAGAATGGCTTATTTATAAACAGAAAGAAACATATTACCGATGATTTTCATCTCACCAGCTTCAAAATCTGTTTGCAGAAAGGTCAACCTAGAATCATAGGCCCATGGGAAAAAAGAAAAAAAAAAGGAAGAAAATTTCTGACTGTCTCAAACTTTAGCACTGGTACAAATTCAGCACTTCTTCTTCTTCTTTTTTTTTTTTTTTTAACCATGTGGCTCACTTTTAATTATGTTGAGCTTAAAGAATGGTTATGTCCGCTCACTGATATTTGAAAAGAATTAACCCTACCTTAAATTTAGTAACCTAATTCATACCTCAGCAGAAATACTCTGTATATGTAAAAACAAAAATGGCATGTTTGACATTTTGGAGCATCCTTAGAGAGACATTGATTTGTAATTCAGATCACATATCATCTTTGATTTCTCCTACTTGCCTATGCCCTTTCTCTACCCCTTCCCCTCCAAAAATAACAGACAAAAGCTTTATCTGCAGTGGATGGAGAACAAGCCAGAATCCTGTGTGGAGACTATCCATCACATTTCTGTCTTAATTGAATGACACCAGAATGAGATCGATAAAATGTAACAAGAGACAGCTTTGCATTTCCACACTCACTTATTCGCCCTGTCCATTACGCTCAGCCACCACGTGACTAGAAAGCCCAAGTACAAAACATGAACCCTGATGCCAGACAAGCTGGTAGGGTTTGAATAAACTTGTCAGCGGAACAACAAAACTTATCATTGTTAGAAAGGAGATGTGGGAACAAGAGGTTTACTAAAGAAGTATTGAATAGTCTTCTTTAAGAACGTCATTTCATAGATGCATTCTCACTCCTAAATCACTTTTTAAAATGCAATGTTTCACTTAAAAAAAAAAGAATCTTGACAACTCTCCCCATGCTCTCAAGATTTCTTGAGGCTGCATCAATGTCTGGTTCCTACACAAATGTGGTGACATCTCAGCTCAGTCATGCAAGCGCTACAATAAATGCAATGAATGCAGAGCAGCTGTGATGCACGAATGTCCAGAGGTTCCTGAGCTCTCCAATGCATTATTGATGACCTCATCACTCTGCTAAAAGCAAAAGCTGACATTGTGTTAGTCTCTGCCTTCTCCTGAAGCGCCCTGCCTTTGGCTGGGGATCGATCTCAGGAAGAAGTAACCCAAAGAACAAAACTGCTCATGTAAAAGTCAACAGTCAAAATCACCTCCACTCACCGAGTGTGTTAACCAAAATCACATGCCTTGCTTTGCTGTTTTAATATTTTTGGCAGTTTTCACTGTGATAATACCCTAGGCTATATTCATATTTCATAATCTGCATCTTGAGCTCATTAGAAGTTATCTCTTGATGAAAATTTTGTATTATGTAATACAAATAATGAACCTTCCACCTAGCTTTTTTTCCCCTAAAAGTATATTTTGTTCTTCATGTAACTACATTTTCTCTGCTTTATTTTGAAATTTAGATATTGGTAATGGCTTTGTCACCAAATACGTCCGCAAATGCCAGATAACCCTTCATGAAAGAATAGGAACCTACTTTATAGAGATTTACTTTTTTTATTATTTTGATAAAAACATAAGAGCAATAAGCACGTTAGTGCTAAGTTCTTTTGTTAATTTTTAGAATACTCTTAAGTCAGTCTCAAAAATGGTGCATTGGCTAGGTGTCTTGTAATATTAGTGACTTAGAGTCTGAGATCTGAGGATCATAGTTTGAAGCCAGCCCAGGCAGGAAAGTTGGCAAGACTCACTCCAATTGAGCACCAAAAAATATAATAATAATAACAACAACAACAACAACAATAACAATAAACAAGAAAAGAAAAAAAGACAGAAGTAGAGCTATGGCTCAAGTGATAGAGTACTATCCTTGAACAATAAAGGACAAGGATAAGGACAGTGCCCAGCATCAAGTTGAAGCCCCAGGACCAGCACATTCACATATCCACCTGTGCACACGCGCATGCGCACACACACACACACACACACACACACACACAATGCATTAATGAACATATAACAAAATATAAAATTCCCATCTCATCACAAGCAATAAAAGAAAAGTAGAAGAAAATGTATGACTTTGAACTTGAATATATTCTATACTCATACTTGTACATAAAATCTTAAGCAGTCTATTCCTAAGAGAACAGTATTTTCTTAGATGGTAGATAACTAGAAAAAGCATGAAACAATTATTAGTCTCTGGTTACTTCTTGATGTTCCAACAAATGAGCTTATAATTCTGCCACTATTTATAAATAAAAACAACAAATCATATGGCACAAAGGACAAATTATACACCATTTGGTTTCATCTGCAGACACCAATCCTCTAAAGCATTGCTAATGTCTGTCTGCCCAGGTAAGACAAGTGCTGTACATTAACAAACCTGTTTCATTCATCTTTTATTTGCTGTAAACTTAGTATCATATAAAATTTGCTCAAGTTTCAGATTGTGATATTGCCTAGGAATTGTGATATTGCTCTAGAAAATGAGGGTTTTAAAAGGTGGATTTCTTATTCTTTCAATTAGAATGAGTTGTCTTATTTGTAAATCTCTATCATAAGACATAAAAATTCTTCATGCATTCTAAAACTTTGCAGAGCTGAGGAACCCTGACATCAGTCATAATATTTCGTATATGGTTCATGATTTCTACCACAATTGTTGCCCCCTTTCTGAAAGACTAGAGGAGCTTAACTCCACAGAAAAGACAATTCACAGAATATGAAACTCAGTTGAGCAATACAAGCAAACACTGGCATGGAATAAGTATGCTCTCCTTCTACTTGCTTTTACTTTTGGTGCCATATGCTGGAATTGGTGGGCAGTATTTTCAGCAATAGAAGTGAGATTGCTCTTGTAAGCACAAGCATATGAGAGAGAAAGAGAGAGAGAGACAGAGACAGAGAAAGGAGAACAAGAGACAGAAAGAGAGAGACAGACAGAGAGAGAGAAAGAGAGAGACAGAGAGAGAGAGAGACAGTGAGAGAGACACACACAAATGATAGTAGTCTGGTGACACTACAGTGGAATCTACTCTATTGAATGCATGTCTACCTTCCCTTTGGAAAGCCGATTAACCCCAAGTATGCCATGTAGGTCAGAGACAACAAGCTGGCTGTCACTACTCCAGTGAATGAACACAACAAAGAACAGAGTGGCTACTTGAATGGTGGTGGTGCTTGTTGTCCTTATTGCATGTGGGTTGTTCTTAATTTTTAAAATGAGATTCTGGCTAATTAGGGGTTTTGGCAGAGTGTGGTCTGATGAAGAAACTGATTATAATTACAAAAGACTTCTGGGGCCAACATGGTCAAAGACACTGGCTGTTCCTCGTGCTAGCTCTAGTGGTGTCTATATGGTTGTCAAGTACAATTATGGGAAAACAGCCTGGAATTGTGTGTGTGTGTGTGCGTGTGTGTGTGTGTGTGTGTGTGTGTGTGTGTGTGTGTGTTTTAACATCTATGGAATTCAGATGCCTATGGATGAGGTTTATAGCTTTACCAAACTATAGATTCCATTCCACTCATGGGTTTTCTTTGAACAGTTAGAATTCTCTTTCTTGCTGTCTCTGTCTCTGTCTCTAGATTGATAGATAGATATGATCCAGAGCCTTAGATAGGGTTAGATGAGCAACAGAGAAAACTTATCCTTTCCAAGTAACTTTTACAGTATTGTATTCCTCTTATAGTTGTAGTTCACTTTAAACTTATTTTATTTTCATGTTCTAATATTTGAAGCTGACTTTCCAAAAGGGCAAAAAAACTTATCTGTATATACACCAATCCAAAGGCAAAAGAATGAACTAAATTTTCATTTGGGAGATTTATTTTCTGGAGGAAAATAAAAGGAAAAAGAAAAGATAAAAATCAAAGACAAAAATTTTCTGTCTGATTCTAAGGAGTAAGCAATTGAAATGCAACAAACTAGACATAGTTTGTGTTTCCTGAAGACTGTTCTTCATTTAAGGGATGTGAACTTATTACAAAATGCCTACAAAAGAATCTGAATGGGTATTCAACTAGCTGCTGTAATCAAAAGATCCCCTTTTTTATCAAGGAAACTATAGATTTATATACTTATTTTTGCTTTGTTATGGACATTTTGAAATAGCAGAAAGCTTCTCATTTGTGTTTTCCCTCCCCAGTCCTGGAGCTATTGAATTGTTCAGGATCTGTACTGAGTAGAACAATCCTGCAATAACAAAACATTTCAACTTTGTACAAAAGGTGAACTTTCCACTTGAAGTTTTTCTTTAAAAGGAGAAAAAAAATTAGAAAAAATGAGCTGACAACCTTAGAAAATTCAAACAATTTCCCCTTGCCAAGATACGTATTTTGTGAGTTTTCTCTAACTTCAGATTTGGTACATAATGTTTCCTGGGAACAATGAATTCTTTCAAACTTGAAAGTTCAGTTTCTTCTTTCTTCATTTAATAGGCAATTATTTTTCTAATCGTTTCATAAAACCTTTTGTCAGGATGGCGATGAGATAGTCAGTTCTAAGTTGTACATTATGGATGAATTTAATGCATTAAAGCAAATTAAATGGATTGTAAACTCCAAATCAGCATAGGATTTAAAAAATGAGAATTAGGGAAAGCAGCAAGAAGACTTCCCTTCAAAATACCAGAAAACTTTTGCAACTTACAAAATCATAAAATCATAGGGGAATCAGCTGAGGAAAATTTCAAGGAAAAAATAAGCAAAAAAAAACATTGTCTATGACAGTTTAATGGGATGTATAATATTACAATATTGTATAATTTTGCAATAGTTTCTCCCATTAGCATTAAATCGCATTAAGAAAAGAAACACCCAGAATATCCTAGTTTTTCTATTTACAACTTAGTGTTTACTCCAACAATTACTCTAGTGTGGCAAAAACAAACAGGAACAGAAAAACCCCAGAAATTTCAGTCAGTAATATGGTATATTTGATCAGATCTAATTTAACCAACAGCCTTGTTCTTTCACAAAACCACCTTTAACTCTATTATTTTCAACATTTCCTATACAAATAGAATAACAAAAGTGTACTTCTAAGCAGTGGAAATTTGTAATTGTGATAACTTAAAATTAGTTCCAACAGGATTCCTTTCAAACCAGGAAAATCAGTTCCTATTTCACAAAACGAACTAAGCTTACAATAAAAGCTTCCTTCAATGTCAATATTTTAGTTAATTTATGACAAGCTGTTTAAAAGAGTTGTTTAATTATTAATGAAAACATTTTATCTCATAGATTTCTTAAAAAGTTGCATTCGATATTATCTATCACTGACTTGATACAGGAGGTAAAATACAGAGGCAAGGCTCAGTCAATATCGCAAAGATCCTAATTAGTATCGTGCTATAGAAAAACAATGAAGTGATTTTGTCACCAATTACTGACAATTAGCCTAAGTACAACAGTTAATTTCATGGAAATAAAACCATTATAAAATGAAAGGAACAAAGCCTATCATAATTAATGACATTTGTCTTCATTCCTCAACTGGTTATTTCTATAATGAGCCATAAAAGTTTAAAGCAACTTTAAACAGCTAAACACATATGCAAAATTCAAGACTCTTTGCATCTGAGTTTTCTGTTTTGAAATATCTATAGTAATATGTAGTTTAGTATCAGATTTATATACCTAAAGTTAATTTTTTTTTTTATCTCCTAAAGAGACCTTCAGACTATTGTTTGTTAAACAGTGAAATCTACTCTAGATCAAGTTACAGAAAAATAGCTTCTGGGAGCTTGTTACTCTTCTGGTGTAAAGCTTCTAATAAACTGTCAATAATTGTAGAAACGTAAAATTAAAAGATCTTAACTGTTCTTGATTATCACTCAAACTTCTTCCATGGTTTTTCTAATGTAACATTTCTGGGAAGTCCACCCTGTGATCTCATATCAACTTTATCTCATGCATTAACTCTGCCACAAGTCTCAGAGCTCCTGTGTCAATTCAAGTTTTACAATGTTTTGGTTTTGTTGGTTTGTTTTTCTGGTTTCCTTTAAACCTACCAAGGAGAGTTTTTTTTTTCCAAGGTAACAAACCAATGCACAAAATAATAATTCAAGTCCTGTGACTTCTGAAACTCAACTTCAGGGAGGGGGGAAATATATATATATGTGTACACACACACACACACACACACACACACGGACTTAAAATTGCCGGTTCTAAGTTCAGAAACCAAACTTAAAAACTTCACAAAATGTCTCTATAGTCCATTGCTTGATGAACAAGGCATGGATGTTAAAACTGGAGGTATACAAATAAACATTTTAAAGGATTTTGGCTGGACAGAGATAAGATCCTCTCTGGGGAGACGACTAGGAATGGCTGGGCCTCCTTTGTGCAGGCTCCAGGAATGTGCTTACTTTTCATTTCTTTCTTTGTGTCTGGCACCCTGGCCTCACAGGCAGTGTCTTAAGCTCTGCAGGGTCAGGCGAACAGAGGACTGCATTCATGGACAGATCAAGTTTATGTGAGAATCTGCTCCTCTACCGCCCTCAATCTCCATATGAATTGTTAATAAAATCTCAGCCTGAAAGCTCATCACCCCAACAGTGGGGAAGTCATGCAGAGAATCCTCTCCTTCAGAAAAACAAGATTTCTTTATCTTTTTCATCCTTCGCCAGCATTCGTGGGAATTCTGCAATGTAACCTCCTTTTGTACAGACTCTTCTCCCTGCCCCGCCCCTCCCCCTTTCCCCCTTTCAAAACACCCCACTCCTCTCTGAAACTCTCTGAATCACACCTGATCTTCAGGAAAAAGCAAGGATCCCAAAGACAAAGGAAATATTCTAACACCCACGGCAAATCTTCCACCATATCAACTTTGCCTCTGTAATACTTTGCTTCTATAATAACCGTCAGGCAAGACGGAAATATCAGTGCATAATTTTCCCAGCTTGTGTCAAGCGGTTGCAAAGACTTTTCCCATCGCTTTCTGACACCACATGAACTAGAGGCACAGATAGAAGAAAAGGTCATAGATAAAGCAAACAACAGACTCCTACCCTAATTAACTTGATACCTCCATGCAAATACTGGACAGGAACAAGACCCGATGTGTGGCAGGCAATCTTGCATGTATCTTCACCTTGCTAACAGTCTAGCTGGGCCTCTGGTTTGCTCCGCTTTTGCTCCTTGCAAACTGTTTTAATATCGAACGCTTTTCAGAGGGATGGGCTGATGAACGAAAACATGAATTTCCTGCTTGCCCTTTAAGGTGGGTTAAAGGGGGTGCTAGCAATCAATTATGGAACAAAAGAACAACAAACAAAATGACTTAGCCTACAGAGTGAGTGTTCCATTCTTTGCAGCCCACTTTTTTAAAAAAGTGTTTCATTTGTATTTACCCATATCGTGAATAGAGAATAGTGAACAATATCAATTTCACTTAAAAACACAGCACTTCACCCTGTCCATCCTGAAGGAAACCTACTATTTTCAAGTAAAAAGTCCTTAATTCATTCTACTTCAACTTGATAAAGATTTCACAAGGAGTAAAAAAAGTTTGGAATTTCATCTGTATTTACACTTCTGATTTTTAGACCGGTCTAATTTCCCAATAAACAATTATATTGTCCATTCTAATAAATATTCTAGCCCTATAGTATTTCACCATTTAATTTGGGTCAATAGAACAACAGTAACTTTTAAACTGCACATAAGTTGTTCCAAGTTGGCTATTATTAAACTTTCCTGTAGATGAATTTTGTGAAAGGAACTTGAATGCTGTTTTAAAGTAATGATTTTCATATATAAAAATCTGATTTAACTAAAATAGAATGTAATTTGCTACATCAGACACCTAGACCTCTCTGTAGTAATATTTAAGCAAATAGAAATACACATACACCTCCATATAGACAAACTCACCCATACAGGTTCTATAAAGATTTGAAAAAAGCAAACTAAAGCAGACCAAAATGACATGGTAACCACTCACATAATTAACTCTCCATATAAACTGAGATATTTCAATCAATTTTTCTAATACAAAATTATTTTAAGTAGTATATTCATTTACTCTACGTCCATAGATTCAATTTTAGTTTGTGAACTCATAGACATTGATCAGTAGCTCAAAGAATTCTCTAAAGAAATTTAAATGACAGAAGTTTGACATATGTAATTATACTTAAGATTTTGAAATATGTAATTATACTTAAGATTTTGAAATAGAAGTGTATTACAACCTGGAGTTCAATATTATTTAGTATTGATACAAATTACTGTTACATGTAATATACATTATACTGGTTCTGGAAACAGAAATTTCAATGTTTTTCAAATATACCCAAACTAATTCAATTTTAAATATAGAAGTTAGTAAGTCAATGAATGTTCAAGACATAGTTGTAAATTTATAGACGCATATGGAAAGAGTTATTTTAGGAAAAAAGTAATGACCTAAAATAGATTGATAATATGTGGGATAATTAATAGATAAGCTAGTTTATTTCATAGCAATGAGTTTAATATATTACTAACGGTAGTTAAAGTCAATACGTTTTATTCATAAGATTGTGTATTACTGAACTCTACCACCACAAAACTTTAATGTAATGATTCACTTCCACTAACTACCAAAGGAATCACATTCATATTTCAACACAGAAGTTGTACTGTTAAACTTCAATTCTTGTCATGAGGGGTGTTTTCTGGGAGGCATAGATTAATAGTTTAGTCAAATTTGTTAAAAGTTTTCAAAACACTAGTAGAGTTCTAGAGTAGAGTTCTCAGTCCTTTTTTCTAAGGAATGACTCAGAGGCAACCTTGAAATAGAGGTTACTTGAAGGCATGACAAATGGCAAGAAACAGTACTTTCTTCCCTGACTGAAACTCTGTGCATCACAACGAGAAAACCTGTTCCCAAGAAATAGCCTGGAAGCAAGAAAGGAGTGAAGCAAAGGAGAACTCTAATCCAGACAAAATTGTTTTCATTCAGAATGTACAAATCAATGTGGTTTCGTGACATGGGGTTTAACAAGCACTTTAGGAGGCCCCTGAAAAAGCTGGAGACAAGAAGGTACTTCTATAGTCTTACAGACTGAATATTGTGTCTCCTCTTTCCCCAAATATATATTGAAGCCCTAATCCCCAATGTGGCTGTAAGTAAGAATAGAACCTCCATGGAGGTAATTAGGATAATGAGGTTATAAGCATGGGACTCTGTCCAATTAATTAGTGTCCTAATAAGAACAGACCTCAGAGAATTTGCTCTTTTTCTTTCAGCCCACATGAGCGGAGGAAAGGACAAGTGGGAATAGAAGAAGAATCTACAAGCTGTCTACATGCTTGGAAGAAGAGGCCAAATCTTTGATCATAGAATTGTAGTTTCCAAAATAAAATTTCTGCTACCAAAGCCATCTGCTCTAGAATATTTTGTGAAGCAGCTCAAACAAACTAATATTCACCCAGATTCAACTTAGTAATAACAATAGCAAAGTAAACTAAGTACACACCTGTATTCTTGTAGAACTAAGTTAAGGGATGAGAATCTCTTCTGAAGTTTGCTGCTTTTGATATAATATTTTATACCTTCCATAAATATTCAGGATAACTTTTCAATTTTTTGTTAGCAAGAATTATTGATTATAAACTATACTCTCTGACTATACTCTGTGATTATAAATACTTCAATTATAATCAGAGAATATAATAACTTCTAAATAGTCATTTTCTTATTTTTCTTTTTTTTTGTTGGTTGTGGGGCATGAACTCTGGGCCTGGGCACTGTCCCTCAGCTCTTCAGCTCAAGGCCAGTGCTCTACCACTTGAGCCACAGCACAACTTCCAGCTTTTTCTGCTTATGTCGTGCTGAGGAATTGAACCCAGGGCCTCATGCATGCAAGGCAAGCACTATACCACTGAACTACCTTCTCAGCCCCTAAATAGTCATTTTTCAATGTGCCTATGTAAGAAAACAAAATCTGTGGTGCAATGATGAAGAGCATGAACTTTGGAGTGAAGGTTCCATACACATGGGAGTTTCACCTGCCTAACTGGTATTTGGCTGGTTGTGTCCCTTAGACTATCCTGTGCCTCACTTTTCTTAGCTGTACAATAGGAAAGTCATTCTCAATATCAAAATATTATAAGTAAAGTGATAGAATTATCAATTAGGATTAGGATTATCATCCACATCTTCTTTATATTTTTCTAGCCCCCTATATTTCTTTCAGTTGAATAACGGTATCAGAAGTCAATGGAACCATATAATCTTAATCCACTCCTAGAATGATCTTGCTAGAATAACTTTACACACACACACACACACACACACACACACACATATATCTCAATATATATGAACAAAATTAGTAAATGATAATATACAGTATACATAGCCATAATATCCCATGGTATAGCTCTTTTGAACAATTAACACAGTTCAACAAAATGAATACCAGGAAGCTGAAACATGTCTTAACCAAGGAGGATAGGGGCTAAATGGTGAAGGACACACAAAAACAAATGTCATGAGAATATAACTGAACACACAATGTGAAAACGTAACTGTAACACTTGAGATAAATAGATGCAGTAGATAGGATTAAGGTGGGGGAATGATGGAAGGTGTGATTCTCATCAAGATCCATTGTACACATATACTGGCAAGTTAACTTGAACCCCTTCATACAACTATTTGATATAAACTACATATAAATCCTGACAACTTTTTTCAAAGGTCAGTATAAGGAGGAGCAATATTGTGACCTGATATGAAGTTAATCCTAAGGACATTGTTTTCTTACACAGTCTTCATTAAATCACAAGAATTATGTGTTTATTCCCACTTGGTCTTTAGCTTGCCTTCAGAAAACTTACAATTGCATGTCTTGTCTGGTATTATCTCACTACTTTCCCTACAGACATATTGCCACCTAATAATTGGTGAAGGAGCTAAAAATCATAGGACGGATAAAAAACAGCTTTTTCAACAAATTGTGTTTGGAAAATGTGGACATCCACATGCAGAAAACTGAAACTGGATTCCAATTTGTCTCTCTGAACAAATGTCAATTCAAAATGGTTCTAAGCCTTCCCTGTAAGACCTAAAACTATGAAACTACTACAAGAAAAAGTGGGAGAAACAGTCAGGTCATCAAGTTCTAGGGACTCAGCAAATCAAAAAAAGAATTGACAAGTGGAATTGCATCAATCTAAGAAATGTTTGTACAGCAAAGGACATAGGTAAGTAGGTAACAAGCTGGACAGTCTACAGAATGGGAAAAGATCTTTGCCACCCACACCTCAGGCAATACCCTAATAACCAGAATATGTAAAGTACTCAAGAGACTAAACCCTCAAAAATTTCAATGACCAATTTAAAAAATGGGCAAGAGAGATAGAGACTTCTCAAAAGGAAAAGTAAAAATGACTAATAGACACCCGAAGAAATGCTGAACATTTCTGTCCATATAGTAAATGCTAATTAAAACAATACTGATAATCTATCTCACCCAGTTAGAATGGCCATGATCAAGAATGCAAATAGCAGTAATTTGAGGGAAATGGAATCTTAACACACTGTTGGGGAAATGTAAACTTGTTCAACTCTGAAAAGCAGTTTGGAAGTACCTCCAAAAACTAAATGTAGAATTACTCTATGAGCCAACAAAATCACTTTGGGTCATTTATCCAAAAAGGAAAAATAAGGATACAATAAACCTATTTACATAACCATTTTCATTATGGTGAATACAGAATATAGAATCAGCCCAGATGTCCCTTAATAGAGAAGTTGATCAAGAAAATATTATACAAATGTATATTTATACATACATATTTATACATAAAGGCACACACATATATATAATGAAATTTTACTCATCCATTAGGACAAATGATATTGCATCATTTGCAAAGACATGGATAGATCTGGAAAAAATTACGCTAAGGGAAGTAAGTAAGGCCAAGAGAGAAAAATGACACATGTTATCTCTCATAGAGGCTAGAACTAATTTATAAATGTACAAGTAAACACATATGTCTCGTTATACGCGTATACACATATGCATTATCTGAAGTACTGTATTTGCGGGGGAGAATTCAAATGGTGAAATTCTTATAAAAACAAACACACTGTCTACCAAGAAACTGGCACTGGAAAGGTTAGAGTATTGGTCAAATGGAGGGGAGTAGGTGAATGAAGAGAAGAGGAGAAAGCACTCATAATATTGAATGTATAGCCTATGATATTAAGAAACTTAAAGAGGGATGTGGCGCTGTGGCTCAAGCAGTAAGTAGACTGCTCGCCTTGAGCTGAAGAGCTGAGGGGCAGTGCCCAGGCCCAGAGTTCAAGCTCCATGACCAGAAAAAAATCAAATCAAATAAAAAGAAACTTAAAGGGTTAGCTTGGGAGGGACTGGGGAGAACGAGGTGTGTTACATTTATAAACTGTTAAACAGTCACTCCTTCAGACAAGTATTTAAAGATAACAGACAAATAAAAATTAAATTGTAGAACAGAAGAATATGCATAGGTAAAAGAAGGAATACTGAAAAGTTCCTCATGTACAGTCAATAATAATAGTATTCATATCACTCAAAGGCAGAAGGTCCCATAATTACTAAAAAGAATAAAGTCTATGTTTTGATAACTCTGTGCTAGGCCTTTGTCATAGTTTCTTATAATTATTTCCCTGTTTATACTGGAAAGTGGTATTTTAGAGCATATGGAGATTAGATACTGAATGCATAAAAACTAGTAATAAACTTTAATAAGATAAATGATCAATAATGGTTTAAAAGTTTCTAATTTTGAGGTAAATAGAACAGAATATAATATTAATTAAATATTAGCAGAAAGTTTTCAGAAAGCTTAACTTAGAGGCACCACTGGGGTTATTTTGCACTAATTACCTGGGTTTCTGTGTTCTGTTGGTGTATGTGCCCTATGCCCAATAGCTGAGAGGGAAGTGAAGAGTATGAATACAACATTTTACTAATTTGCAGGTTCACAGGAGATTGAAGCAGAGGTGATGTGCATTCTTCTAAGCAAAAGCACTTTCCTGGGGCCATTCCAGATCAATTTTTTCTTAATTTAATTTTATTGTCAAGGTGATGTCCAGAGGGGTTATAGTTACATACATAAGGTAGTGAGTACATTTCTTGTCAAACTTGTTCACCCCTCCTTCATTTTTCTCCCACTTTCCCTACCCCCAAATCCTCCCTTGAGTTATATGGTTCATTTCCAACTAATTGTCTTGTGAGTATCGCTGTTAGATACATTTGATTGTTTTTAAGCTAAAATACAGGAAAAGGTATTAACTACTCTAACCTGTTGCTCTAAGAAGTATTTTTCTCATCTACTGGGCATAATACAAATGTCTCCAAAGAAGACAAGTGTCATGCTTGCTTTGCTCTTGTCTGTATCCTCAGAAACAGCAGGGCTTTTATTAAAGAATAGTCACTAAGTATTTTGTTAATAGAATAAAAATCAAAACATTAAAGCTGGTGTAGTAGTACACATCTTAAGACTCTGGAGGTGGATGAAGAAAGGGTAATTACAAGTTTGAGGCCAGCTCTAACTATGAATTGAGCTGTCTCAAAAACAAACTGTACAAATAATAAAACAGCATTACGTGAATGAAACATATTTTAAAAACAGTTTCATCAAAATGTTTAATATATGTTTCCATTTAATGTTACTACCTTATTTGTCAGTTTGAAACCAAGCTTTATAAGATCATATAAAGAAAAAATAAGAGAGAGAAGGAGACAGAGAGAGAAAGAAAGGAAAAGGGAGAGGAGAGGCAAAGAGGAGGATAAAAGAAAAGATAGGAGGGGAGAGAGGAGAGAATAGAGAGGAAGAGGAGGGGAAGTGAGAGGAGGGGAAGGGAGGAGAGTGGAAGGAAGGAAGGATGGAACGAAGGAAGAAAAAAGGAAGTAAGAGGGAAGGAAGGAGAAAAAGGAGGAAAGGGGGAGGGGAGGAATAAAGAAGAGAGGAGAGAGGAGGAAAGAAGAGAGGAGAAGGGAGGGGAGGGAGGAGAGGGGAGAGAAGAAAAGAGGAAGGAAGGGAATGAAAGGAAAGAATTATTTTAGTTAATACTGAATCAATGGATCTATCTGGAAGCAACAAAAATCTCAATCAAGACAGTAAGATAAAAGAAAAAAAATTCTCCAATGGCATAACAAAAACAACATGCAAAAAAAATCTCTTGAGGGGCTGGGAAGGTGGCTCAGTGGTACAGTGCTTGCCTTGCATGCATGAGGCCCTGGGTTCGATTTCTCAGCACTACATAAGCAGAAAAAGCCAGAAGTGGTGCTGTGGCTCAAGTGGTAGAGCGCTAGGCTTGAGCTAAAGAGCTGAGGGACAGTGCCCAGGCCGAGTTCAGGCCCCACGACTGGCAAAAAAAAACAAAAAAACAAAACAAAAAAACCCCACAAAACCTCTTGAATCCATTTGCAATGTAGGCAGATCTGGTATAGAAGCATACATAATTCTCAAGCAATATTTAAGAGCTGTAACAAGTTTAAGGTCATAGACAAGACTTTAGGTGTCATACTGTGCCCAACTTCATAGGTTGTATTCCAAAACATTTGAAGCATCCTACTCAGGAAAGCCTTCTAGTAATTTGATGAATGAATGAATATTAATACGACTAGTTAACATCGTAAAATGCTTTCTTTGTGACAGGCATTACATCATTTTCCTTATCTCTCATCATCTCAAACCTAAGATGCAGTAGTATAGATGAATAAATTGAGGCTTAGAAAGATTAAGTACCATATTCAAGGTCACAAATCCAGTGATAGCTGGGAGTTGATCTATAGCTAAACACCTGCCTCTTAAGCCCTATCCTGTATTATCTTCTCTGTCTTCATCTGGAAAAACTCTGAATGTGAAATAGTACTTAATGAAATTAACATTCACTGTTGTCTTTCTTCCTGATTCATTCACACTCACTCTTCCTTCTTCCAGTGACTGAGGTTTTTAATGCCATCTATAATAAAACATTGATTGAGCCCTAAAATATTTGGGCTGGCATCTGTCATTCAGTCTTAAGTTTCAGATTAAGTTGCAAAAGAAAAAAAAAGAAGTAGTATCATTTGCTAAACTATACCTCATATTCTAAAGCAGCTAAAAATCAAAAGGCTTCAAAGTCTGTATTTACAAACTCCATCAAGTGTACATAGAGATTTCCAATATGTATTGTTACTCCAATGTATACTTTTTATAGAAGTGCTGTCAATAGACCACAGCATTTTTAAAAGGTGGAAATAAAATTGCAAACCTTGGAAAGAACACTTTTATGACCCATCCATAAAATTCAAGTTTACAAGTGAACAGGAATATATTTATGCTATGGTAATTTGATCATGCATAAAAGGGGAGATACACTCTGTGGCTCCATTACCTTAATTAAAAACCTGCTTTGGGTTACTTCAGGTTGAAGAAAAGCACACAAATAGAAGTCACAAGGGAAGATTTATATTCGCCATATTACCGCTAACAGGAACCCTGCATAACATAAAGATTGGTTTATTTCTGTGTCAGAAAGCAATCAATTTAAACTAAATGTAAGATGCACAATGCCTTTTATTAGAGAAAGGAAATTACATTATTCATTCATAAAACTCCTTTCAGGGCTAGCTCACTAGTTCCCATTCAATGATTTCCACAAACCTATGAAATTTTATTTCAAATAAATCAATGTACACAGCAATAGAATGCATTTTACTTGAGGATACACACCAAAAGTCTCCTGAGATAGCTATATTTTACAAGATATTCAAGAAAATATCATAGATATACCTGGATAAAAAGTGTCAATTAAGATAGTGTGGAAGCACTCCTGCCAAAGAGAACCAGCCAATGAAGACAGGAAAGAAAATACACATAGACTTGGCTCATGAAACAGAACTGTGAAAATGAGATTTCATTTCTCCCTAAGTCCATTAATAGTCAAAACCTCCTTACATTGGGATGGATGGAGTTTTAGCATTTTCATAGGAACTGTATTAATTCTTTGATTCCCATAATAATGCTCAGATTTGCAGAAGTCAGGAAATATTATCCTCATTTTCTAATATCAGAACAAGCTCCAAGAATCTCAGATACTCCATATTCCCCAACACATCTACAAATAGACAGAGGAGACCATCAAATCAAAATTCCTAATTCAAGTTGAAAACTTTTTCTGAACAATATAGTATCGCATCAACATTGTCTAATGTTGAGATTTGGTGTTGGACAGTAGCAATTTCTTATCAATATTTTTTTCACTTTCTGACGTGCCATATTAAAGACCTTATATTAAAAAAGAACTATAGATCTTCCAAGAGATTTCAAAACTAAAAACAAAATGGAAATAATACGTGGAAATTGAAATAATATATTTAACATTAATCATAGTTATAAATTATGTTTCAACATATCATTAGAAGAGAAAACTTATCTCAGGTTATTTTCTTTCTTGTAAAGTTTAACTTCAAAATGAATAAAGTCATTAAGGTCTCATTTGTGAACCCTCACTCTACTGCTAGTACTAATTTTGCCAAATAAACCACTAACTCTTTATCAGGAGGCCATGTTGATAAAATAATGTACTTGTAAAAAGCGTTTGAAAAAAAACACAAAGAATTAACTTTCCTCATTTCTAAAATGGCAGAAACCATGGCCACTTCACTGCTTACTAGGTTTGCTATTGGTTACAAAAGGGAAAACTACAGAGAGTGAGAAAGGTGTCTGTTCTCTCCCAGGAGGTGTTCTTGCCCTATGGAGCTGCCATGAGGGAATGGGCTGCACTTCCTCATAGGGGCAATATTAGGCAGAAGCACTGGAGAGCATGCAGTGGCAGCTCTGAGCTTCATTCCTTCCTGAGGCCATTGTGCGCAGGTGCTCTGTTGGCAACAAGGGTGGAAAGCCTTGAGGACCCAGGGAGAGCCCTTGAGAAGAGGGAGGGATAGCAGGAATATGGTTGATTCAAAAGGGAAGGGAAGGGAGTTGGCAATGATGGCTATGGCAGTGAAGCAGTGGTTCAGGGTGGCTGCCCATTAAAATCACCTGGCAACCTTCAAAGTCCTGATGGCAAAGTGGAACTTGTGTGAGTGGATCCAAGCATGAGCCCAATGCTCTGTTCCCTGGATGCTGCCCCTAGATAACCATGTTTGGGAGACAGGATGGCAGGCTGCTTTGGGGGACTGGATCTGGACAACACAGAGCTGGCTTGTCTCGCAGAAATCACAGCCAGGGGTTTGTCACTGGCTCAGCATCGTCCCAGCTGGCTGGGAAATGAGATGGTTCTCTCTGGGTGCTCTGGAGTGGGGTATGCTTCCATGCTCCCCGAAAGGCAATGCAATGCCTTAGTATTGTGTTTCCTTGAAACCTGCTTATCCATCAAGATGTGCTGAGGGGTGGTCCCCCGTCCCCTGGCTTTTTTGCCTTCCTCAGAGCTATGAGTCATTCAAGAAGAGACTTCTCTAAGACAGCAATGCAATACTCCTAATGTGCAAATAGCCCCGTCTTTCTGAGTGGTGCCATTTCTACATTTGATATGCCTGTATTTCTCTAGAATGTATATAGTTTAGGGGACTTTTTGTTTGTGTTGCTTTTAGTTAATATGTCTGTTTTTATTTATTGCTTGAAAAAGATCATTTGAAGAAAAATAAATACATTTCAACCTAAAAAAAGAATTAACTTTCCTCTCAAGTATCAATATATACGGCCTCCTAAAGATTTATATAAAATAGCTAATGGATTTAACTATTCTACTTGTGGTATTTTCTTTTTAAGATGAAATATATTTGTGTATACATAAAAACTTCACAAAATTGTGGCAATCAAGCAACTTGTTTAATGTAAGCATAATTTTATTCATCAAAATCAACAGAAAGAATCATCTGCCATTTATTCTTTTTTTTCTTTTGTCATTCATTCTTAAAATTTGGCCTCATTAATTACATGGCAGAAGATGAAGCCATAGCAAAAGATAATAGGATCCCAATCACCAGATATTTCCCTAATAAATCACATCCTTGTAGAAAACCTCTTCTGCTTCATAAGTATCAAAATTTATTTTCTAAAGGACCTGAAATATAATGGGGATTGCAACAGGCAGAACATGATTCTACATGATGAAAACAACTGTTTATTCTTTTTGTTGGAAATACCATTTCTTGTCAAAAGAAGGTTATAAAAGATTTGTCTTTTAATTTTTTTTAATAATTATATATTTAAAATGGAAAAGTTCTAAAGCATATGAAGTCAATAAGCCATCCATATCTTAACCATACAGGATTTATCACCATGCCTTATAATGTGAGATATGTGTGTGGATTCTTCTACAAAAACTCATTGACTTGAATTTTTCTTTAAGAGTTATATTCGTGGTAACAAACTCAAAGAATGATATGTCAGAAAGTAAAAAGCAAAAAATAAAATTAAAAAACCCACTCACAATTCTCATGAAGAAATGACTAGAATTGACATGAAGTTATGAAGGGTACTTGATTCAACTATCTTTATACACATACATATGAATAAATAGATAAATAGTAAAGAATATCTTGTAGAATATTAAATCACTATGCATACTGTTGTCAAAGTGTTTATTTAATACAATGTGACTCAGGACTGAAACTCAATGTTGGTGGCAAGTTTCCCATGTTTATTTACCAAAGAATGTGAGATTTTTTAAATTGTCCTTTGCTTAAGAAATTAGAAAAAACATTAAAAAGTGAAACTACATGTTTTCTAAGACAATTTATTAAATAATATGACTTAGTAAGATTCTTTGAACTACTGGTCTCCCTGTCTTACCTTTTTCTACTTCCATTAACTGGTTTATTTATCTATCCATTTATTTTTAACTTGTTTTATTGTTGTTGTAGAGGTGATAAACATGGGAGTTATAGTTACATGAGTCACGTAATGGGTATAATTCTTTGTGGATCATGTCACCCCTTCCCTCTCTCTCAGTTTTTCCCTCCCAAATGATGTGCAGTTCATTTTCCACCTAATATCTAGTGAAGACCATTGTTGAATTTGTTCACCCTTTTTCCCACCTTTTCTGTGCCCCCCACCTTCTTAAATACAAATAAACTAACAAACAAAATAAAAGACAACAAAACTTCAATAATAGCAACAACACTAACAAAACTGTTTCCATTTCTTGGAGTTTATTTCATAAAATATTACTTTATATGATCATGTGCACATTGCCATTGAGACTTGGTCATCCACTTCTATGAATGTCTTCCTTTGCTCTCACTGTTTGACTGTCTAGAGAACTGTATAATTTATCATGCTCTAGAGTATCTTTCTTCAACCATCCAGTGTGCTACTCCCTAACTTTTCAATGTGAATTTTCTCTCCCAGCCTGGTCACTTTGATTATATTAAAATTGAATTATAAATGAGTTTTTATTCTTAAATATTATATTTTTTCTATGTGGCCTTCTTGTGCTTTATTCTTAATTTGGATTAAATTACTAATCAGCTAGATTTTATTGTCAAAGTAATTGTAGATAGACACATATAAATAAGTCTACAATAAATGAAATAGAATAAAAATAAAAATCACTTTAAAAGAAATAAGTAAAAACAATTCACTTGTAAAGAAAACAGTCTGCAAATTCTAACACAGAGAAATATATGAAAACTGCTTTGAACTGATCACATTCCATAAATATCTTTTACCAGAAAATTCAAAATAGTTTAAAGGGAATGTTATGTTGACAAGATACTTCTAGCTGTCTTTGTTCTAAAATAAGTTAATAAGTAAGCTATTAAAAATAGCTATTTCAAAAACTATTAAAATGTTTTTGACACATATTGATGCTGGAAAATTGTTTCAAAACTTCTCTGAATTTATAGAACATATGTGACAAAAATGCTATATAAAAATGGGTTAGACTTAAATTATAGAGTTGCTTTCCAATGGATGTGCTGACTTGCAGAACAAGAAAGTTTATGACTAAAAGCACCGACATTAGAATTATACCAAAAAAGCATTAATTCCTCTGTTTGTCAGAATTGATTCTAGAATTTGATCATCTGACCTGCCTTCTTCAAAGGAAGTCCATGGTAACATCAGAAGAACACTTGACGTAGCCTCATCTAGAATCATATTCTTCAGCTGATTAAAATTGTTAAATAAGAGATCATTATGGCAGACTCACACTAATACATTGAATCTCGGGTACTAAGTAAGAAAGAAATTAGCTATGACTTAGCAGGATGCTGAGTTCACCTTCACAGTTCTGATTTAAAAATTACTCACTCTGGTTCAAATGTTGTTATGGTTTTGACAAGTTAAATGACACTCCCAGTGACTTGCCCGGCAACATCATAGTCACATTAAAGCTCAGGATGAAATAACATGTCTGACAAAATGGATAACCTGTGACAAAACAACTCATTGGGAAATGTCACATTGCACTTATGAATCACCTACCATCAGACATGCTTAGTACCCAGGAGGCTAGCGATATCACTAGAAGAACATTCCCAACCAAGAATAATTAGATTTCTCCGGAAACGGCTTTCAGAGTAAGCTTTCAGTCTGTAACAATTAAAGCAAAAGCTCCCTATTAGGTATGGTAGCATTACAAAGTAGACCTTCTCAGAATAAATGATCATGGAAACAGAAATAAGCAACTTGGATTTGTGAGTGTGTGTGTGTGTGTGTGTGTTAATAGAGAAATAACAGAGCAATAAATAATTGATACCACATATTCTGATTTCTGATGCTATGTGGGTGGGGAGCATGTGTTTGTTATTTCTCTTTCAGGAGTGATGGTGGATCCCAAAGGAAAGAGGGTGATGATCTCTGACAGGAGTGAAAGCAAAATCCACAAATCCAGCCTCACTTAATCCATCCTCAAAATGTCCATAAGGGAGATTGGTGATATGTGCAATCATATAATTTAGGGAGGTGTATTGAGTTACAGAAATGGAATTTGGTGTAAGGACAATCCTCTCTCCCCCTCTCTCTCTCTCTCTCTCTCTCTCTCTGTCTGTCTGTCTGTCTGTCTGTCTGTCTGTCTGTCTCTCTCTCTCTCTCTCTCTTCTATTTCTCTTTCTTTCTCACACACACATATACAGAAATGTAAATGTAATGTCAAACAAGATTAGCACAGTTAATCACACTACTCATTATAAATAGATCAACCTCTATTATGGATATTGTAAATGATAGAACTTCCAAGTCATTCCACATGCATTCATGCAGCTAAGAGAAAAATTCTAAACATATTAATATTATTCAACTATGAATGCTAATTTTATTACAAAGCAATCTGTTATAAGGAGGAGCCTAGGAAATCTGTTAATGATTATCTTCTAAACTATTCCCCAGGCCCTGCAAATAGGGCCAGCAGAAATATTTAGAAATGAGCAACTGAATCATAATTATTTCTAAATATACAATTCTAAAAATAGAAACAATAAAATGTGGTTAAGATTAATTTAATGGTCAATGTCACATAAATACAAAGCTACAAAAATCCCTGGTAGAATTTAATGCGGGGTTTGTTTCATAGTAAGAAATCCATTAAGCCTTGCAATGTTTGCCTATTGCTTTTAAATAACCCCCTAAAAGCAATTTTTTAAAAAAGCCTTGATTTTTTTTCAAATAATTCCAAGAGTGACTAGTTGGTAGAGAAGGTACTAGTAGATATTTGAAAATACTTTCTCACAAAATCTTTTAGATTCAGTTTCACATCCTGATCACTTACAGAAGTAGGTATTTGTCAAAACACCAAAAGTCAGCTTCCAATGACTTCTACTTGTCTTTCTTTCTTTTAAAGAACATACCTTGTTCCTAGATTTAGAGATTTAGTCAAGGAAAGACTGGCAGTTTGATATCATTACTTATAAAAAGACTTTTACATGCCAATTTGGTAACATTAGTTTTTTTTTTTAATTTATTGCTTTAAATGTTGATAGAAAATGGGAAAGTTTGGTAACTGCCACAGTGATTCTCTATATTTTATAAATTTGGTTTAATTAACTGATTAAGATACATTTTTTAAAAAGGTTCACTTACCTTGCTTAATGTTTCATTTCCCTTAAAAATATCATAGAAGCAATACAGTCACCTTTACTAAATAAAGATTTATCTATTTCTGGTCATTCACATTCACAGTACAGATTTCTAATATACAAAGACAATCAAATCAACCACACAAGAACATGTGGAGTTTGAAGCCACCAAATAATGGAATAAGTGTTAAATGTATTAGTCTAGCTTTGGAATAGCATTTCCCTTGTGTCATTGTGTTAAGCACTTGGGGAGGTAGCCATCCCATAATTTGAGACATCTAAGCCTTTAGGCAAGAAGTAGATAGAAAGCAAATGAAGTTTAAAATACAGAAAATTGATTAGAAAAAGAATTGAATTAACACCTAGAAATTAGATTGCTTATTTAATTATTTCATTTAGTTTTCATTTTCCTTCAATTACTTTTCAATCTTTTGTAATAAATAGAGCCAAATCATAGAAAGGAAAAAGTTTAAGCATTCTTTTTATAAAATTGATCCTGTGCAGAAACTAGAAGTGTGAAAATATCTGGTAAACTATTCATTATTTTTAGGTTATAGGAATACAACTTGAAGAAGTCCCAGTTAAATGAAGGTGATTTTCTAATGACTCTGAATTTCTTCAATTTTCAATGCGAAGAAAATGTCAGTTACTTTAAAAAGAATGTTTTTGAGGTAAATACATATTGGAAAAAAATCAATATCAACTGATATATAAATGCTATTACAAATTGTATTATCATTCAGGCTCTTGAAACAGGCTGTATGGCAATTGCAGGTGTAAGAGTACTAGATCTAAAATCATTGTCAATCTACAAGTATTCTAGGCCAGGCATCACCTGAGGTTGAATTCAAAGAAACACTTTTGGTACCTAATGATAAAGCATAGGATAATTACTGCTATTGCTAATTGAGCACTAATATTCTGATTTGAAAATATGAAGATGCAAAGGTAAGACATTTCTCTTAAGACTATAGTATATGCATGTTCCATGAATACCCAGTAGTACATGTCAGAGGAGAGAGAGGCCCATAACCCCATAGGCATGTATGTGCTATAGAAACTCCCTGGTAGCAATGATCAAAATGTAAGATCTACACCACAATCCTTGCCTCTTCAAGTACACATGGGCTAGGAATTCCATTATTATTTTATTCTATTGAATTAGCGTTAAGGGTTTATAAAAAAATCTTAGCATTTAATGTTCCACATTACTCCCAATGACTAATTCCATTTATTATCTGCTTCTCCTTTTTCCATCCTATGGTCCTGAGAGACAAGAATACTTCAATCACTTATATCATTAATAATTCCTCATAAACATTTTCTATACCAGAAATTCCTCTATCATTGCTATTCTAAAGCATACAATTTATCTCTGTCATTGGAATTACTAGGTAAAACTAATTCAAAATAGGCTCTCCTGGGAGGCATGAGGACGGTAAGTAGGAGCAATCTATTTCATGTGCATTATCAATAAGCAATACAGATACCTTGCTGAAGTTGATTTATCCTGAATTACTCCATAGTAGTATTTATAGTATATTTCTATTTCTTATTCTCCTCATAAAACAAGAATGAGCCGGGCGCTGGTGGCTCATGCCTGTAATCCTAGCTACTCAGGAGGCTGAGATCTGAGGATCACAGTTCAAAGCCAGCTCGGGCGGGAAAGTCCATGAGACTCTGATCTCCAATAAACCACTCGAAAACCCGAAGTGGCTCTGTGGCTCAAGCAGTACAGCACTCAAGCTGAAGAGCTGAGGGGCAGTGCCCAAGCCCGGAGTTCAAGCTCCACGACCGAACAAAAAACAAACAACAGCAACAACAAAAAAAAACAAGCATGACTTAGTTTTGAATTTAATACCTTCTATAAGATGTCTTCTACCAGCATACTTTCACAAAGTACTTAGGGAGAACTCAAGGTGTGCCAATATCATATTCCAAAACAACCACATAGCCTCTGTATTCTCTCATCAATAATATAATATGCTAAAACAGATCATAGAAAATAATACTGGAAATCTCAAAATTATATTTAATCTGCTCATATTTATACAAAAGAAGAGACTATGAGCAGAGTGATATTTAACAAATTCTTACTACTTAATCAATTAGGAATATTTTTCAGACTAGATTTTTAATAGTTTTATTTCTTTTAAAAAATTTAACTTACAATCGTGTCAATATTTACTAGTATGGGTCACACATATTTCTATAAATGAACATAGAAACAAGTATCTTCATATCTTCCAAATAAAAAAATACAAGTTCATTATTTAGATATGAGATAGTGAATTCCAATGCCCAATGAGGTCTTCAGTCAAAGGGACATAAATTTGATTCTATGGATGCATAGAATATTACATTTACAGAAAAAAAGTGATGTTTTTTTTTCTCAAATTATTTTGATCTTCCTTTGGATGCTATTAATAAGCCTGACATTTAAATAGCAATTATTTATGACAGTTAACTGTTGTATAACCAGATATGTTTATGTATCTCATATCTGTGAAACTTAAGTTTGAAATACAAGGCTTTCTATTTTATCCCACTAATTAATTGCCATTTAGAACTGAATTTCATATCATTGAACTGTCCTGGTGGAGAAAAGCCATATAAGTGATCTAGTGTCAAGTTGAGAAAAATAACTTTGAAAGAAATTACTTAAGAGTGACAATACAAGAGACATACCTGTATGTCTCATCATTTTTTCTGGTAAATGTCACACAAAATGGTAAGTTGTACTTAGCACTAAAACTAAGAGCATAAGTAGGAATTTTTGAACATGAGAAATAATGAAGTAACTCTTTGTTTCTAATTGTAATTTGCATACATGATTTAGCTTTTTTTTGTTTTTAAAATTTAAATTTTTATTTTATTTTATTTGAGAACATACTGTACAGAGGGGTTACAATTACATGGGCAGGATAGTGCATACATTTCTTACCAAGCATTGCAGCCTCCTCCTTTGTTTACCCTTCACCTCCCTTCCCAGCCACCCCCCTCCCCCCCACCCAATCATACCCCCCTCCCCCCCCCACACCGACATTGTAAAGCTGGTTTTGACATGACATGATTTAGCTTTAAATGATTATCTTTGCAATGTTTTAAAGAGTGGCATAAAATATCATAATGTGTAAATTTCTTGGAGATTCAGAGATCACTTCAGGTACATTAGTCAACTTTCATCCTGAAGAATATACTCTAATTTAATTCTGAAGATGATGACATATAATTATAGGAATCCTAGCAGCATTTGAATTAACATGCTTTTTAAGTGAACCAGTAAATATATCAATTCACATTAGATCTACAAAGCACTGGAATCTCTAATGGGCTTCAATGCCGACTTAGGATGTACAAGTAAACTTTACCTTTGCACAGATAATAGCTCATAATTTTAACAGAGAAGTTTTAGCAAAGTATTGATTTTCTCTGATAATATCTAAAAAACAATAATTAATAAACTTTTATAAAAGATAAGTTATGGGCCAGGCACTGGTGGCTCACGCCTGTAATCTTAGCTAGATTTAAGATCTGAGAATCATGGTTCAAAGCCAGCCTGGGTAGGAAAAGTCTGTGAGACTCTTATCTTCAATAAACCAATCAGAAAACTGGAAGTGGTGCTGTGGTTCATGTGGTAGAGTGCTTGCCTTGAGCTGAAGAGCTAAGGGACAGCACCCAGGCCCAGAGTTCAAGCCCCATGACCACCACCAATAACAAAAATTTATAATTTATGAATATGAATAATTTATGAAAAGATAATTTATGTAATCTATTGCCTACAAAAACTTTGTGTTAAAAAATTAAAGTAAGTACAATATCATAGAATATTTCATCACTTTAGTTGGTATATAAAAATAGTAAGAGTTATTTACAAATACATGGAAGCAAAAAGGGGGGGCCTATTTCTGGTTTGCACATACTCCTCTTATTTTGTATCTTTTTAATTTCTTTTTTTCCATGCATGTGTATTTTCTTATTATTTTGCTTAGTAGATTAATGGGAAATCTAGTTGGAATGATTTTCCTTTTATCTCATATGCATAAATATTCTTTCCATACACAAACATATTGATATAAGTGCATGATGCATATATAAGACCATTAGGATCATAAGGGATAACACATATTCAATTAAAAATTCTATTGATTTAAAACACATTTGATTTTCCATGAGCTATATGGCACCAGATAGAATATTTTGGACACTTTAAATCATTTTTCATAAAAAAGGAAAACCTTACTGACTAAAACAAGCTTACAAAAATGCTATTGCTTTCCTCTGCCTTGTAATTTTCACAATCATAAATACTACTCATTTGGAAGCAATAGGGTGGAAGCCAATGCATAAAATTTGTGTTAAATCCACAAAGGTTAATATTTCACATAACAATGAACAAGATTATCTCAATTACTTAACATAGGGAAAATAATGGTAAACAAAAACAACAGCAGTGACACTATGACATCATACATCTTAAGAACATGTATTGTAGGTTTGGTTTATTTTTCTTTTTTGGCATTCTAAGAATTTGGATAAATAAATTAGATTTTTCTTGAAGTTATTTTATTGCTTCTAAAACTGGATTTCATCAGATTTCTGTAAGTATGAAATAGATTTATCTCTCCATGTATGGTTACTCTTACTTTAAAAATGTTGCTGTATATATAAAATTAATACCAGAAAGACTTTTCAAATTATACATCAAAATATATAACAAAACCTATATGGCTTTGCCTACAACACACAGAAACCACATACGAAAAATATTCTGGAAAGTCTTGGTTTAGTACAAACGTGTTAAAATGATTTTTCAAACATGTTCTAATGATTCCTATCCTGGAACAAAAAATAATTGTATGACATATAAAACTGTTATTCCAAATATTGCTTTATTGTGAAGGAAATGTATGGTATGAATACAGACACATATACTCTGTATACTTGAATATAGGTCTGAAACATGATTATATAAAATTATGAGAAAGAACTCTTTTGTAAAAGTAATAAACCATGGGCTCTAGCAAATAAAAGCTAAGAAAAAATAAAAACCTGGGCTTTTCTTAGATGGGAGGTCTCTTATTACTGTTTCTATTTCAATGCTTGATATAGGCCTGTTAAGTTGGTTTAACTCATCTTGGTTTAGTTTTGTAATGTCAGTGTTTGCTAGGAAAAGGTCCATTTCTGCCAAGTTCTCAAACTTATTAGCATAAAGGTTTGAGAAGTATTTCCTTGTAATATTCTGAATCTTGTTGTTTCTGTGGTTATGTTTCCATTCTCCTCTCTGAGTTTGTTTATCTGGATGTGTTCTCTTCTTCTTCTGATAAGATTTGCTAAGGGCCTGCCAATTTTGTTAATTTTTCCGAAGAACCAACTCTTTGTTTTGTTCATTCTTTCTATGGTTTTTTTGGATTCTAATTCGTTTAATTCTGATTTAAGTTAATTATTTCTTTTTGCCTACTGGATTAGGGTTTAGCTTCCTGCACTTTTTCAAGGAGGTTCAGATATCTCATTAAATGTTGGTTTCAGATCTCTCCAATTTGTTGATGTAGGAACTCAGAGCTATAAACTTGCCTCTGAGTACTGTCTTTGCTATATCCCAGAGGAGCTGGTAATTTGTGTGTTCATTTTTGTTGAATATCATGAACATTTGAATTTCCTTTCTAATCTCTTCCATGACCCACTGGTGATTCAACAGTGTTGTTCAGCCTCCATGTGTTACAGGAGTTTCTTTGGTGACTTTTGCTGTTGAGTTCTAATTTTATTCCCTTGTGGTCTGAGAGAATGCAAGGCATAACTTCAGTGTTTCTGAATTTGAACAAGTTTGCTTTATGACCTAAAATGTGGTCTATTTTGGAAAATGTTCCGTGTGCTGCTGAGAAAAACATGTATTCTGATGCTGCAGGGTGAAATATTTGGTAGATGTCTGTTAAATCTAGTTGATCTGTGCAGTTGTTTAGATCTGCAGTTTCTCTGTTGAGTTTTTGCCGAGTTGATCTATGTAGTGGGGATAGTGGTATATTAAAATCCCCAACTCTAATAACAACAGATGCTGGAGGAGATGTGGACAGAAGGGAACCCTACTACATAGAGCTCCCCTATGACCCAGCAATCACACTTTTGGGCATTCACCCAAACGATTACAAACAAGGCCATACTAAAGCTACTAGCACAACTATGTTTATTGCAGCATTATTTACCATAGCTAAGATATGGAACCAACCCAGATGCCCCTTAGTAGGTGAATGGATCAAGAAAATGTGGTATATATACACAATGAAATTCTATGCCTCCATCAGAAAGAATGACATTGCCCCATTTGTTAGGAAATGGAAAGACTTGGAGAAAATTATATTAAGTGAAGTAAGCCAGGCCCAAAGAAACATAGGTCCCATGGTTTCCCTTATTTGCAATAACTAGTATATGTCTCAGACAAGCAGAAATGATCAGATAAGTTGACCTTAGGCGAAATGAACCCCAAGATAAGGACTCACATATTTTTCTTTCTTGCTATTGTTTCTAACACATTTATAAGATGATTTCTTTGTTGTTTTTTATGTCCCCCATGGTATAACCCCTGTTTTCACTGTATTTGAAGTTGGTATAATTTGTGGAGGGGAAGGGAAAAACAAATTGTTTAAATAGGGATACAGGTGGACCCATTGCAACAATGAGATGTACAAGTCGTTATGTCGAAAAATAAACTTTGCAACTTTGGCGTAGTGGGTGGGGGCGGGGGGGGGGGGAGGTGCGCTGGGGGGGAGAGATGGGAAGGGGAAAGAAAGGAGGAGGCAACAATGCTTGACAAGAAATGTACTCATTACCTTGCTCATGTAATTGTAATCCCTCTGTATGGTATTTTCACAAGTAAACCAAAGTTAAAAAATGAAAAAAATTACATTCTTTCAGACCTTCTTCTTTTTTGGGGGGGAGGGTCCAGTCGTGGGGCCTGAACTCTGGGCCTGGGCGCTGTCCCTCAGCTCTTCAGCTCAAGGCTAGCCCTCTACCATTTGAGTCACATTGCCACTTCCAGCTTTTTCTTTTTTCTTATGTGGTGCTAAAGAATTGAGCCCAGGGCCTCAGGCATGCAAGGCAAGCGCTCTACCACTGAGGCACCTTCTCAGCCCCTCTTTTTTTTTTTTTTTAACTTGTTTGCTGCAAGGAATAGAACATTAAGATTCAGAAGTGGACCAGTTGTAAGTAAGATTTCTTCAGTTAGTCATTATTTAAACTAATAGTAAATGGCATAGAGTTTAGTTAGTTACTGGTGTTCTCTCCTGGCCAGTATCACTCTGTAATTTTCAGTCCTTAAATCTTTAGTAGTTTGTGGGGATTATCATCACCTTTCAACCATCATTATACTCCAAAGATGAGCTCAAAGTGTTCTCATTTCCCATTAGTTTAGACTCTTACCTAACAGTTAATGACCAATTCCATTTTCTTGTCATATGATAGGAGGTACACCAGGTAAGCTCATAACTATCCTAAATAATGAAGCCTATCAGTACTTAATGGAAACAGAGGGAAAGAATGGCTTATGTTTATATAATTGTTTTATGTTTTTATGCATTTATACATATATCATCTAGACCAACAATTCTGTTACTGACACAATACAAAAAGTTGTCTGGCTTCTCTTTACACATGAAAGTCTAGTTGCCCTAAGTATCTAAAACTTGAGGCACATTCAAATTCAGCTTTGAGCAATAACGTATCAAATTTTGATACTCAGTAAACACACAATCATAAAAATCTAAAATAGTCTCAATGTCTGCTTTTTTCATTTTCATTAAATTTTGTTTCAGTGAGTCAACATCTCCCTAGTAGAGCCTAAGCTGGCCTTAAACTCAAGATCGCCTTGCTTTTCCTGTAAGTATTAGAATTATAGACATACTGCTAGGCCAGAATCACCTGGTTATGAAGATGATATTTCTTTTTATTGTTGTTGTTGTTGGCCATTGGGCTTGAACTCTGAGCCTTAGCTCTTCAGCTCAAGGCTAGTGCTCTACCACTTGAGCCACAGCACCACTTCTGGCTTTTGCTGCTTCTGTGGTTCTCAGGAGTAGAACTGAGGGCCTCATGCATGCGAGACAAGCACTCCACCACTGAAGATATTTCTTAACAAAGATTCTTTAATTTTGAGAGATCCCACGATTCTTTTACATGTTTTAGATAAAATATTTATTTATGCTTTCTTGAATTATATGCTCCAAATTTATTCTAGAAATTAAAATCTGGAGTCTATAAATTAAACATTAATTTCTGATGAGGCTGGTATAAAGAAATATAAATGCAAAACCTACTTTTTTTTTTTTTTGTCCAGTCGTGGGCCTGAACTCTGGGCCTGGACACTGTCCCTCAGCTCTTCAGCTCAAGGCTAGCACTCTACCACTTGAGCCACAGCGCCACTTCCGGCTTTTTTCTTTTTTGCTTATGTGGTGCTGAGGAATCGAACTCAGGGCCTCATGCATGCAAGGCAAGCGCTCTACCACTGAGCCACCTTCCCAGCCCCAAAACCTACTTTAAGGTACATTCAATATTGAATTTTTAGGGATAGGACTCATGACTCTTTCTTAGCATAATTTTCTCCGGAGATTCTGTACTCACTCTGTTTTGAAAAACTTTTATTTTGGGGGGGGTCCGGTTGTGGGGCCTGAACTCTGGGCCTGGGCACGGTCGCTCAGCTCTTCAGCTCAAGGCTAGTGCTCTACCACTTGAGCCATAGAGCCACTTCCAGCTTTTTTTCTTTTTGCTTATGTGGTGCTGAGGAATCGAACCCAGGGCCTCATGCATGCAAGGCAAGCGCTCTACCACTGAGCCACCTTCCCAGCCCCTGTTTTGAAAAACTTTCAATGTAACTTTCAGTACATTCCTAAATCTACTGTAGCAAGACCACAAAATTTTCTTATCGTTTGACTCTTGATGCCCTCCAACAGGTTCTCATGTTGAAATCCTAACCTTCAGTGAGATCATATTAGAAGGCAAGGTTTTGGAAAATAATGAGGATGAACTCTCTATGAATGGGTTAATACATTTTTGTGTGTGTGCCAATCCTTGGGCTTGAACTCAGGGCCCAGGGTTTGTCCCAGAGCTTTTATGCTCAAGCCTAGAATTCTATTACATGAGCCACAGCTCTACTCCTGGTTTCCTGGTGGTTAGTTAGAGAAGTATCTTAAGAACTTTCCTGTTTGGGCTGGTTTCAAACCACGATCCTCAGATTTCAGCCTCCCAAGTATTTAGGATAATGGTACCCAGCTAGAGCTTTTAATAAAAGACCTCTTATGATATGGGTGAATTTGATAAATATTATACTATAAATATGTATGGCTATAACATTGAAATCCAGTAAAAAGCTCTTAGGAGAGGCAGGAGGAGCACAAAGGTTAAGAAAGAGCAATATAGCCAAGGTGACTCTGATCAAAGTATATTATGTGTGCGTTTATAAGTGTCAAATAAATCCCTTTGTACAGTAAATTCATGCTACTATTTGTAAAAAGAGACCTCCTAGCATATTCTACTTTTCTGCCTACCTTGTGAGAAAAACAATGAAAAGACAGCTTCCAACCTGTTTCCTCACCCCAGGCCAGCCATTGCTGCTTCCTTAGACTTGAACTTCTGAGTCTTCAGAACCATGAGAAAGCAGTATCTCTTATATCAAAGCTCCCCACCCGATTTTTTTGTTTAGCAGCTTGATTAAAAATTTGGCAGAGACCAAGAAAGCAAATGGAAATAAAGTTTGTGACAGCTATGTTAGAAAAAATAGAAATAATATTGTCAAACATTAAAAAAATAACTAGCAAACTGTAATCATGGAGAAAATGTTCCATTTTAGTTTTCTCCAAAGTGACTTTTAGTTTTTAATTGCCAGTGTACTAGAACAATACTTTTCTTGTTTCACATGAATTCAAGGCTTCCAAACTTATTTCTGTCATAAATGGCAGCACAGTCAAGTGACTGAACTATCCAGGAAACCTCTTTGTCTATTCAATCCATCAGTTGGAAGGGCTTCATGTCATATACTGGGTCAGCTATAGATCTATTCTCCTCTCAGATTAGTATAACATGGCTCTTATACTAAATGTTTCACTGAAAGGTCATTGTTACACAGACATTATATTGTCATTTTTGCTATATGATTTTCATCTAAACACAGCAACTCACTGAACAAAGATGAATAGGCACTCTGAGTTAATGTGATGATATTAATAATCATACTAAATTTTTTTACTAAAAAATAGTATGAAAGAAAACTGAGAGACTAACTCCGGTAGTGGTTAGAAAAACCTTATCTTGGAAAAACATCATAGAATGGGAATATAAAAGCAAATTAAACATTGAACTGCATTGAGAAATCAGTAATGCATTATATTTAAAGGCACCAATTAGTGAACATCTCTAGATGTTTACAAATGACAAAAGGTAATAATAATATTAGATACCAGAAAATTTTAAAGTGTTCACATCACAAATATTCTATTTGCCATTTATTTATCTATTTTTATATCTTCATAGTATAGATGTAAAACTTTACATTTGAGCAAAAATCAGTATTTTTAATACCATAGGTATTAAATTTGGCAAAACCTAAATTTGGCAAAATACCTAAATAATATTAGTTAGTCTAACTAAACCAGGAGTCATCATGAATCTATTTGGGAATCAATTTACAAAATCCCCTGTTGTCATTGTACTTGTTTTTGGTACTCTGCATCTTGTATACACATTTGCCTAATCTGGGGAGGGAAAGGGGCATACCAAAACGCTGAAACAAGGACATAGGATGACTCATTGCAAAGAGGATACCCACAGGACAGTATATTGGAAACAAACTTTACAACTTTGGGCAGCCTTGGGAATAGGGTAGTGGACAACAAGGAAGGGAAGGGGTAACAATGATCTACAAGTATGGTACTCATTGCTTTACTCATGTAACTGTAACCCCTCTGCACAGCATCTTTACAATAAAATAAAAAAAGAGAAGTTTCCTAATACACATTTAATTGCTGTATGAATATGCCTTGAAATGACATCTTAAAATATTGAATAGTACGCTAATCACATCATTACTCTTAAGAGATGGACAAAATGATACAACTTTAGGAAAGGAATGCAATGTAAAGAAAAATAGATTACCCATTGAAATAAAGGTCTCTCTTTCTAGCAAAGGACACTGCACTTTATTTACTAGTGAAGATATTTTATCCTTAATATACTAACAAAACCTCAATGACCTCTATAAAACAAAATTATTTATTATCATTCTTTTCAAATATAATAATATGATGGAAAATAACTGTGAGCCAAACTAAAAGTGGATTTAATAGCATTGAAACCTATACCAGCATGACAGAAATAGTAAGATCAAGACTTTCCCATTCTGTTTTATTTATAACTCAAAATATCAAACTTTATAAATTACAGGATCACTGTAACTTAGTGCCTTGAAATTTTACTCTAATTATTTTCAAAATTAAAAGAATAATCAATGATTAGCAAGTATGTCTATACTAATTTATTAATGACATTTTTGTAACCTCTCTAATAATTTTAGGAAGCTAAATACTATGCTACAAGCTGTCATTATGAATTCTAAAAGAATACTAATTTTTTAATATATTCCTTGGATGTTTCACAGTCAATGTCTTTAAGTGTCAAAGGACATTGGTAGAGTCTCTGTGTCTAGACCGTGAGAGTTCAAATTCTTTGGTACGCAATGGAACTTGGCCAAGCCAGCATTTAATTTGTGACTCAAAATTCAGAAGGATTTTGTTTGTAGTTACTATTTTATTGAGCTAAAAATATAACATGGCTCTCAACTATTTCAGACAAAATTTTTAGTCAAGGAAATATGTTCCTAGGTACAAAGTTTTGTAAATATCAATATAACTTAAAAACTGAATCTCTCCACATGTGTTATTTTTTAAGCCCTGTATATTAATGTCCTTTATTGCCTTTACTCAAAGCAGAAAAGATGTTAGAAAAATTGCAGATTTTCCATAGGAACAAAATTAAGTGAACTTAGATATTGGCAATACAAGCTAGACGTAGTAGACACAATTTAGGACGCCACTGTAGATTTTTGCTTTTATTTTAAACATAAATTTAGAACTATATTTAAAATGTATTTCCTACCTTATAAAGCAGAAATAATACTTTTATGAGCAAATGGAACCTAAACTTGGGGAAAAGAGCTAATCTCCACTAAGACTTAAGCTGTTAATAAACACAGAATGTTATTCTTGGGAAATTTCTGCCTATCAAATGGCCCAAACCATCTCTGACAGCAACAGAATTTTATCACAGAAACTCAAGTTCCTTGAAAGCACACCAAGGTTATTGGAGTGAAACCATCTCAACAAAAGCTTTTCATTAGCTTTGTGCTCTTGGATACTGTGGAGTTCCTTAAGAGATACAGGCATTCTATGGACTTCGATGAGCACACAGAATTAACAAATTCTATTATGTGAAAAACCAAAATTAAAAAAAATTTACTTTAATAGTATAAATTTGCTTTTCAGATAGAGAAGATAGCCCATAATATTCTTCGATTAAAATTCATTTTAATTTACAAAATCATAGACATTAAAATATCAGTATCTTAGTAATATATCAAAAGAAGTGTTTTTTAAAGAAAGGAAAACATTTCTTTTAAAAGTTATCACTATTTCTTCATCCATTGAAGAAATGCTAGAGTGTAGAAAGAAAAGCAGGTTCTGTGGACATTTTATTAGAATAAAATGAGCATGTCTAATTTACATAGAGCAATGCACTTGGAACAACAACAAAAACCACACTATGGGACCATTTGACTAAAAATGTTCACTCATTGGTTAATAAATACCAGAATTTGCATCATTTCTATCTAAACATAGTAGTTTAAATTTGTATTTCATGAAAAGAAATAAGTATTTAACTTTTCAAAAGTTCAAAATTATAAACAAAAACTCATGGGAGTGTAATTGATTATGACATCTCATAATTAATTAGTGTTTCATTTTAAGTATAATGATAGTGATTCAATATTTCAAGAATAAAGTTTATAATCAAGTTGTAATTTATATTTTAAAATAAGTATTACTCTATACAACATCTCTTTTTTATAACATATCTCTTATTATGCTATATGTTTTCATTTCATTGTGGTATAAAACCTTACTAATATATAAACATAAAATTTCTAATCTCAAATTTTTGTTTTTCTTATTTATTCAAAATATGTTATTAAAGAATAAGGTTAATCATAATTTCTAATTTTATGTTTTTTCTAGAACAATCTGTTACAATACTAATGTAGTAAGTAAACACTATCTTGTTTCTATGTTCTTTTTTAGGTTTTTGTCGGTCATGGGACTTGAACTCTGAGTTTGGGCACTGTCCCTCAGCTCTTCAGCTCAAGGCAAGTGCTTTATCACTTGAACCACACACTACTTCTGGTTTTCTGCTGGTTAATTGGAGATAAAAGTCTCAAGAACTTTCCTGTCCGGGCTGGCTTTGAACCTCAATCCTGGATCTCAGCCTCCTGAGTAGCTAGGATTACAGGTGTGAGCCAATGGCGCCCGCCTTGTTTCTATGTTCTTAATGTGGAGGAACAAATTGTGTTATTGTGTGCATGTGTGCACATACGCCAGTCCTAGGGTTGGGAATTCAGCAACTCAAGACCTGGGCACTGTCTCTGAATGTTTTGCTCAAGACTTATGTTCCACCACTTGAGCCACAGCTCCATTTTTGGCTCTTTGGAGATAATAATCTCACATATATTTCTGCCTGGTTTGGTTTAGACCTGCAATCCTCATATCTCTGACTTCAGAGTAGCTAGGATTACAGGGACCAACCATTGGTACCCAAGACTAGAACAAAATTTTTATGACAATCACATAAACTTTCAGTGTATTCATATTTTAAAAAATGGAACTGACACTTGAAAGTTATGTAGGGAGGTGAAGGAGAGGAGGTAAAGGAATGAAGATAGGAAAAGAGAAGAATGGAGTCATAATATCCTATGAAACTAGGAAAATCAAGGGGAAAGAGTAGTTTGGTGGGAATGAATGGTAACAACTCCTTTGTAAAACTACTTAAAAAGAAAAGATATGTAAGTAAAAAATATAGTCTTACACATAAAGGAATGTAACTCTCTGATGAAAGTGGATATTATATTTGAACTGACTATATTTAGTTATGTAAATTTCAGAACAGAACAGTAGAAATTTAGAATTTTTGTCTTAATCCTCTGTAAAAATTGATTCAGTCCCGCTAAAATCTGCTTTTCTTTTCAAATATTGATATTACAAAGCTAATAGACCTATACATTCTTCAGAAAAGACAGATATCTGAAAGAGTCAAAGTAAGATTTTTTTAGAAGCCCAAACCTTGACAACAATTTGTAAATATGCAGTCTGGACACTTAACATCACTTGTATATGTGTGCTTAGGGAACACATATATAATTTGTTCAAAACATGCAATTTTATTTGAAGATAGAATACAGAAAATATTTTAGCCAGAAGCACTCATAATTGCTCCCTCAGTTAAGCAAGTTCACAAAAGTGAATGTAAATTAGATCAGGTCCTCCAATATCTTTTGTGCCCTGGTAAATATTTATCCTTGTCTTTTGTGGTAAACTCTATTGCCTTCAATCTCCCGGAGAGAGGTGGGGAAAGGCACCTCAATAGATCAAGGTTGTGGAATGGGTGTTTCTGTAGGAAAACATTTAATTAAGATGTTTTCCAGTTTTGCATCTCCCTTGGTGCTGATGAAAAGGCTAGCTTCAGGAAGAAAAAGGGCCCCCCACCAGCTGTAAACAGGATAGAACAAAATACCCTGCAGCTCCATGGAAGGAAACACAGGCCTCCCTGCTGGCTACTAATCGAGAGGAAGTTATCTCCCACAGACTTCAGAGATAAGCTCCTGAAAGGCAGGTAGGTACCAGAATCTAGGCAGATAGAGAAGGAAGAGGAAACGGCTAAGTCATTCATCATGGCTTAGTTCCACAGTGTTGTCATAATGCAATCAGATTTCAGTGAACAAAGTATCTGGGACAGATAGATGTGTACACGTGTATCTATGTGTATATATAATAAATACGTAAGTGTAAAATATGTATCTGTTTAAAATTATATATTCATATAATATATATACATATATAAAATCTGAGGATAGCAACACTGATCCATGTTCAGTATATAAATGCATCCTAGGCAAATGACCATATGCCACCATCATATGTGTTTTGAAAAATGATCTCTCATGCAATACCAACATTTCTAAATCCATTTGTTAACCATTAGTAAGATGATAACCAATTTAAATTCCCTACTTTTGAGTAAGTTGGTCAATCTTTTGCCAAACTTTGCTCAAGATGAATCCTCTTTCCATGTAGATACATTTTTCTGTCTTCACCAGGCTACTACTCTCTTTCTGAGTTGAATTTACAAATATATGGCCCATGAGGCTTATTATGAATGGAGAGTCAGTGGACAATAGAAAGAACAATAGAAAGAAAAGTAATTGACTTTTCAGTTTTTAAGGGTAAATCTCACATGGGACATCCAAATAGTGTTATCTTACTGAGGCTGATCTATTGCTGCCCATATACCTTACTAATTGTGGGCTTTCCAGATGGCTGACGCTATCTTCTTTCATCTATTTGGTTCCCATATTTGTGACTTAGAGAAAAATCCTCAAATCTAGTATGAGTTGAATGATGTAAATAAAATTGCATTATCTATTACTGAAGTTGACATCATTTATTTTCTAGTTTGTACTCTTATTACACTGGAAATCTATATCCTGATCTTGATACTAATGAGAGAGACAAATAGAATGAAGCAAGAGAATGATTTGCACTCCTTCTTATGTTTACAGTCTGGCTCACATACCCCCAAGTGGCCAACATAGAACAGCCTGCTTCTGCCAAATCCTAATGTGTGTGGACAGGAGATGTAGTTGTATGGTAGTGATGTGTCTTAGTGAAGATGGGTGCCTAAAGAACAACCACAAGGCTACACTTGTCTGTACTTTTACAAAGCTATTTGGGGAACATAACATTTATTAGTCTTCTGGCAAAAATTTAGACTAGGCTTTCAGTATATTTAAATTTTTTTATTCATAATGGAAGAAAATGTATTTAATGAAACAATGAGAACATGGTTTTTGAGTCCTTATCATATAGAAAGTATATGGTAGGTACACTCCAGCAGAACTTCTCAATGTTGACTGCATCTGAGACTCATCTGGGAAGTTTTAAATAACTATCAGAGCTAGAACCTAATGGAAAACCAATCAAATCAGGGAGCAGCTTACACTAAGCAAAAGGAAAGAAATGTACATATCATCCATGTGGAAGAAAGAGTTGATTGTTAAAGCTTATAGAACTCACAAATATTATAGACCATGATAATGACAATTTGCCTTGTGAAGGTTAAAATGTGTTCGTGACTTTAACTAAGTATTGCTATTTCACAATACTGTGAAATTTATGTAATCATTTAATCTCAATAAAAATATTTTTAAAAAATCAGAGTCCCGCCGGGCACTGGTGGCTCATGCCTGTAATCCTAGCTACTCAGGAGGCTGAGATCTGAGGATCTCGGTTCAAAGCCAGCCCCGGCAGGAAAGACCGTGAGACTCCTATCTCCAATAAACCACCAGAAAACCGGAAGTGGCACTATAGCTCAAATGGTAGAGCGCTCGCCTTGAGCTGAAGAGCTGAGGGATAGCGCCCAGCCCCACGACCGACAAAAAATAAAAACAATAAAAAAAATCAGAGTCCCTCAAAGTAAGGACTGAGTATCTGTACCCCAGATACTCCCATAGTTTACACATAGTAGGGAGATTAATAGAGGTATGTTTTACTTTTTGTAAGGATTACACCTATCTAAATCATATAATTTGATAAGTTTTGACATGGGCTGGCATGTAAAACAGTCATCATAATTAAGGTTTATCATCTATTTCTGATTATTTTGTTAATCTTCCTAGGTGTTTCTCATATGCAGAGAAAGCCAAGAAAACATGAAACTATATAAAGATAAAGAAATGTCATGATCTCTGTTTCTAGTAGACTTATATAATTGTCAGGAAACTAGCAAAATACTGAAAAAAGCATGCATTGAGAAATTAAAGAAAGAAATAGTATTAAAAAACCCCATCATATTGTTAGCCATGATTAATTAAGCATAATTTAGTGAAAGGCCAAACTATTAGACAGAATGTTTTTATATGTTTATCTACTTCAAGATTTATAGAGTATCAACAAAAGATAAAAAGAATTATCAGTAATTGTATGTTGAACTGATAGCTTCCATTAAAGCAATAAGTAGTAATATCAAAGTTGAAGCATGAAGAATGCCAAAAAGTAAAATAATATGACTTTCTACCTGAATCCACAAGAGAACCAACTGAAAAAGGACCACAAAAAGTCAGAAGCTAAATGAGGAATCAGGATACAAAATTGAAGCAAATTACTATTATTTTCTAACTTTACAAAAATATAAAATTAATACTGCTTATACTTATGAACTAAGCACTGAACACATTCAATGTATGTAATACTGAAGATGTCCATATTGTACCGTATTATATTGTTATTCCAAGTTTGCAGATGAGAAAGAATCACACAGAGAACAAAGAGAGGAGCAGAAATTCAGACTCTGGTAACAGAGTCCATAGGAGACCGAGGAGGTAGCCCACACTGAACAGCATTATCATTGTCATTTATTTAATTATTATAGGGGGCTGTGTGTTTGAAAACGTCAATTCATACAAAGCCTTTATTGGTTATATGTTCTAATAATGTGATTGTTTTATTTGTACTGATGTGTACTTGCTGTATTTATCCCTTGCGAGATTCACATCTTATATACTAAGAAAGATGTAACAAATGCAAAACTTTGTAGCTCTTTCTTTTTCTAATGAGCTCAGATATGTAACTATCCATATTTTAGACATTATTATTGTGTTCAACAGTATAAAGCATTGCTTTACATCTATTCAGTTGATACCAGAACCAACGAAGTTAACCATCAAGTTTCAACTGCAAGCAAGGATCCTTTCAAATTGTTCTACACAAGAATAATAATGATTTCATTTCTTCTATCTCAAAACTTGAGGAAATAAACTGTTAATGAAGATAATCCTCATAATGCAGTTAAGCCATTTTGCCAAAATATGAAACAAGTGAAAGTTTGTTTCTAGCCTAACCAGAACACAGTTATGAATCCATGGAAGCCTGTGGTCATGTGTTTATAATGTCATACTAAGAAAATTTATGCTGAATAGTTTTCTGACGGGGACCTTTATACGTATATTGCTATAAACAATACTTTCTATAAAGTATTTGCAAAATGTTTGTTGGTAGATGAATTAATTCCCAAACATGCTAAATTTTACCTGATTTTAGAGAAAGATGATAAACAGTTCATGAGCATGTCCATATATTTATTTGCATTTAACAGTTACAATTTCAAAATGAAATAAAAAGGATTCATAAATCCTACTTTTCTTATAAAAAAATTAAAGCATGAAGAAAGGTTTCTGGTTTCAATACTCAGAAAGTCATATTCACTCCTGATAAGCAAACAGGGAGATATTGTAAGTAGCTTTACTCACCATTTAGATAGACTGCTTGACAGTTCATCTGGATAATTTTTCTAGTACAGTTCTTGGAGATCTGAAACATGACAGTGGTTGATGGATGAGGATCAATGAAACAAACCTATATAGCATTTTATAAAACATTATTTCCATATGAACCTTGCCTTTGACTTTTTCAGATTTTCCTGAAGATACATTGACACCTAGGATTCTGAGTTAGCATGAATATTGCCTAAGTTCAGTAAGTAACATGTCTCCTTGATTCACACACTGTCTTTAGTGTTAGGAGCTCTCTCCAGCCAGCCTGCCCTCAACCTCAACCCTGACCTGCGGGAACCATGCTGTGCAGTTAAAAGAAATAATTCACTCTCAACTCTGACAAGAAACTTCCCTTCAAGAAAAGCAACTGCACCATTTTTAGTGAAACTATTGAAAACTTTCTGTGTAGAAAGAATTACATAATAATGTTTATAAGAGGAAATCTATCTATATCCTGGAAGGTTTTAGTCTAAATACCAGGTTTTTGTAATATATAAGGTTAGCAGTGGTATCCTCAGTGAAAAATACTTCTTTTAAGGCAGAAGTTGTAAGATTATTCTCAAAATAGTGTAATTTTAAATAGTTTAATAAACCAGAAATACTCTTATCAATTAAAACAAACTCATTGTGAAAGGTAAGTATAATAAAATTGAAGGCAGAAGAAATGGCTTGGCTAAGATTTTGTTTACAAATAGGATTCTGACTTGATGGTAAATCTCAAGATTTTAGCTGATTATATATGTACTGGGAATTCAATAATGAACAAGGGAGAACCCAACTTCACAGGGCTTAATTCTAATGATGTTTGTTCTTCAAAATATCAAATATAATTTTCATCTATGTTATGGATATTTATGAAAATATCAAATATTTTCCCATCTATACAATTAATAGAGAATTAAAATTTTTTCAAGTTACCTAAACTTCATAAAACAATTGTAGTCGAAGTCTAGCCTCATTTCCTACAATGATCTTTTCTTAAACATTTAAAATATATTTGGCCCACTAAGTGCTTATCTGACACCTGAATATCTTTGACTTGAGGATGGACATTTTGTCCAAATACAAAACTTACAAAATTGGCCAGGTGTCTGTGGCTCACGCTTGTAATCCTAGCTACTCAGGAGGTTGATATCTGAGGATCACAGTTCAAAGCCAGCCCAGGCAGGAAAGTTTGTAAGACTCTTATCTCCAATGAACCACCAGAAAACTGGAAGTAGTGCTGTGGCTCAAGTGGTAGAGTGCTAGCCTTGAGCTGAAGAGCTGAGGGACAGTGCCCAGGCCCAGAATTCAAGCCCCAGGACCCCCCCTCAAAAAAATTCCCCCCAAAACAAAATCCAAAACTAAAAAATTGGAAGAAACAAATATTTTTCTCCCATTGAATTCTTTATATGGCATTTTTTATTTACTTACTGATCTGAATCTGTCAACTATAAAAAATTCAAAACATACTGTAGGGATTTTTAAAAATCCTAATGTACAAATGAATAAATAGATTACATATGCAAGAACAAAATAAAGACCTGCCATTTATTCTGCAAATGATTTCTTAACTACTATTTTGTATTTCTGCACACTGAGTTCTGAGTTCTGCTTCCAGCAGATATTTGTAAGACATAGAGTGTTATAATTTAAAAACGAGATGAAATCCCTAGATGTCTACAAAGCTATTTTCACTAAATCTTGATAATTCCTACCAATAAGACATAACTACTTTGATGTTGAGTTTACATTATCTTAATGACTTTGGAAATACTAATTACTGTAGAAAGATTTTAACATTAATTAGACAGGAGATTTTCTGCACTATGAAACCATTGGTTGAAATCTGGAATACTAAGAATTCAAAGTAGTTACTAATGTTTGCCTCATATCAACAATCGTGGCTGCAATTATAACAACAGGAGACTGTAGAATGTTTACTAAGTAAAACATCATTCTTGGCTAGGTTTCCTTTGTGAGAGAAATTCTAGTGTTTCAAATATAGCAACAAATTTGATTCACTTCAGCATACCTCATCACTAAATCTTCAGATTCCCTCAAATCTCCTTCAGTACCACCTTTAGCATAGAGAATTGGTGTACAATTTCATCAAAAAGAGTTAGCTTTGAAAAAGAGTTAGCTTTGAGAATGGATTAGAGAAGGCCTGAGGCCAAGAGTACATAGCTCATAGCCACACAGTTGGTGATCAGTAGTAACACTGAATCCAGGTAATGCCTCTTAACCAACCAAATTAATGATTTGTTCTGAATTATAAATAAGCTAAGATGGGTTTTACTCTTTTAGCTTCAGACTCATATGACATAAAGGATATTTTATGAAAGCTATCACAAAAATAAAAACATATTTAGTAAAAACTATTGCTCTATCTATATAATTAGTATATGTGACATTCTTTGGAAATTTCTGAGCTTAAAAACTAAGTCTTCTGCTTTTAGTGACCAGCTCTGTCAAAGATACTACCTATGTCATCTTTATGGAATTATGACACTAAAAAATAACAATCAATTGCATTATCAAGGTTAATAACCATTATTGTTAACCACTTTCATAACACTTACTTTTCTTTTCCTTTCTTTTTTTTTGTCGGTCGTGGGGGCTGAACTCTGGGCCTGGGTGCTGTCCTTCAGCTCTTCAGCTCAAGGCTAGCACCCTACCCCTGGAGCCACAGTTCCACTTCTGGCTGTTTGCTGCTTATGTGGTGCTGAGGAATCGAACCCAGGTCTTCATGCATGCCAGGCAAGCACTCTACCACTGAGCCAACTTTCCAGCCCTCATAACACTTTCTTAAAACAAAGTTCATCCAAAGAATAGATCCATACAGATTTTTTGTAAATACCTTACATTTGTAGAATCAAATTTAATCCATATCTATGGAACACTGCAGAGCTTATTGTCTGATGTCATGCTTTTATTTTTTAATTCCTACAACTAAGTCTTGGTCATGAAATTTGCATTTTTAAAAATTACCAAACATCAGTTTATCCCTTTTATTTTTTTAACTTCAAAGTTTCATTAAGTTTCATTAAGTTTCATTTTAAACTACAAAGTTTCATTTGTACATTTACTGATATTAACTGTTATCTGGCTAGAAAAAAAGTTAAAGAATATATTTTCTAAGTACAATTTTGCTTATTCATATCAATTCAGGAATTGATTAAACTTTTAGCCCTCATTCATTTAAACATATTAAGAAGGAATCCAAATTATATAAAAAGCAATTCACATTGATGCTGAATATATTTTATATAAATCTATGGGTGTAGGATGTTTGAAATAGATTGGTCCACTTTTTTTCATAAGATCTTTGCTATTATAGGGTTATAAGAAGGAAATAAACTATTTGAAAAGGAAACTTCTAATGGTTATGAGAGTCATAATTTGCCCCATGCCCACTATATATCATTGATGTTTAAACCAGGAAGGAGCACCATTGGGTTGACCTATTTCTGACATCATTCTGATAGCTAAAAAGGGAAATGATGAATGGGGGTGGGGTAGCTCTAGAGAAGAAGAGGGCAATGCTAGAAGGCTAGTGTTATGGGTCCTGTCACAAAACACTAGTATTGCCAATTAAAATGGAAAATTTGAAATAGACAAGAGCATAAGCAGCACATATGTCTTTAGAATAAACTACAGAAAAGAGGACAAAGTATGACCCCTTGTTCCCCTCCCCCAAGCCTCTCCTTTCCTATTGCTACTGGTGAAGAGTTTCACTATCCACCTATTAGCTTAGACTGATGCCTGGGAATGAACTCACACTATTGCCTTATCCAGATTTTATGTTTGAGTAAGACTTGTGAATGCTACTTTCTTCATAACTGGTCTCAACAACTCCTTTTACCATTGCGGTCATTCTGGTCATATTCCATGTTGACTATATGACCTGCAGAAATCCTTTAATGCCTTACTGTGTATTCACCATTCACTCCCCACGTTTCTGCTAACCATCTCTTTCAGAAGGGTGCAATTCTGCTGTTCTCCTACAAAATCACTGTAAGAGATCGTCAATATTTAAAGGAAAAGATCTGTGGTCTTGAGCATGCTTCTTGTGGCTTCTAAAATTTGATACCTGCTCAACTGCCTTAACTTTACTCATCTATCATGATACCCTTTTTACATGCAGCAGCTGTCCCAAAGGTATCTTATGCATTTTTTCTCTACTCTCAGTTGATTCTTGTTATAAATGTGTCTCTATTCCTGTTAATAAAATTCCAACCTCATAAACCATAAACTTTTTTCTTGATAACACCTGACAAATGGCTTCTTCTTGATTATCTAATTACTGTTGTACAAAGATCTCACATGAAAAACTGAACATCATAGATAACTCACACATTTATTTACTCATTTATAACATTTATATTTGCTTATATATATTTACATGTTTATATTTACTTATTTATATATACTGGTCCTGACATATCTAGAATTGAATAAATTACTAATAATATTCGACAATGAACAAAAATAAATAATTTATCACTAAGCCTTACTAAAACATAAACATTTCTAAATAATTACCATAGTTCTCAGTGACTTTTCTAATCCAAATTTAAAGTAAAGTCCATGGAAAATATCTATATTATCTGCATTTGTTTAGTATGAAAAGAACAAATTGTCAGCATAGAACAAATCTATTAGATCAAGTATTGACAGATATAAGCCTTTTCATGGACATTGGCTTGAACTAAACATGAGAAAACAATTCCAAGTTAAACTTTGAACTTCAGAATTTAGGAAGAAAGAAAGCAACCAAGATAAATCACAAATTTGGCTTAAACTCAAGTAGCACTATTTCTGGATACAGTTTTAAAATCTGTAGCTGTCTTCTTTCTCATTACCATAAGTCACCATAAGCAAAGCATGCAAATTGTTTAAGTCTTCAGCAAATAGTGATTTTTAAGAACATATGTACTGTTACTCATGTGGTAGAATGAGAATTACTTATGCAGTAACAGATGGAAATGATTTGCTCTAAAAACCTATACTATTTTGTTATTTTACCATTTTTGCCTATAGAAATAAATTCTCATGCAAGTGTATATGATATGCCCAGACATATTTTAGTCAGAAAGCCAGCAAACTCCAGATGTGGAATTTAGATTGAAGATTTCACATCATTTGGCATTTCACATCTCATACTGGCATAATAATTACCATTGAGTCTTAATTTCACTTTTTAACTTTAAAAATACGTAGCCATCTATTAACTCATGTTCACAGTAAGACTTGAATAACACATACATTTGAATCAAAATGTTTCCTCCTCTCCTCCCCAACTTTATTTCTTCTTCCAGAAGTAAATGCTTAAATACACACCACCTACCTAGCTAGAGGACATATTTATACCTTAAAAATAGGCTTAAAAATAGCAGTGGTACTCACTGGACATTATGTTGAAAATGAGCTATATATCATGTGGGTGAGGATGGGAGGGAAAACCTTGGAGAGAGAGAGTGAAGGGGTGATATTGAACAAAAAAGAAAATATACTCTATAACTGACATAAGTGTAACACTTTTGTTCATCACATTTATAATAATATAAAATTAATATATGATTTACAAAAAGTATTTTTCAAAGTCCTGAATACTCTCTTTCTTAAGAGAGTATTAGGGTCAGTTGGGCACCAATGGTTCACATTTATAATCCTAGCTACTCGGAAGGTTGAGAGTTTAGGATTGCATTTTGAAAACATCTCAGGCAGACACATCTGTGAGACTTCATCTCCCATTAACCAGCAAAAAGTCAGAACTGGAAATGTGCCTCAAGTGGTAGCAACCTGGCCTTGAGCACAAAACCCTAGCAGGGGTGTAAGTCCCTAATTCAAGCCCCATTACTGACTGTCATAAGGAATATAAAGAGTAGGATTTAGAGGCATTTTTAATAGAAGTAGGAGCTGGCTTACTTCACTTAATAAAACTGTAAAATATTTTAATAAATATATTTTAAGCTGTAAAATAATTTTATAAATATCATTTTCAGTTCAGCAGAAGGCATGTCCAATGGTGTTTCTTATACTGATGTTTAATGAAATAGAGATAAGAACATAAAATACATATTATATCCATATTATAATATTATCTGAATTATAAAAGACTGCAATCTAAAAGAAGGAAACAGATCTAAATATAGCAAATTTATGTATCTCTATGTTATTTCACATTTTTTAAATCATAGTGTTGGCTAGCGAAGTTAGAAGTGATTAAAACAAATTTTGGTGTTCTATCTACATCACTTATCCACCAGCAAGAAATTAAATGAAAATCTAAATGGTAGAAAAAAATCCAATGATAAAACCTTTCGAATATCTGGCTCTCACACTTTGTCCAAACACCATTTAATGTATTTTCTGCACTGTATTTTCTGCAGTGGTCCAGGATAAGAGTAGATGATGAAGGACAAAGACCAAGGAGCAAGACTGTGCAGATCAGCAAGATTATATAGTTTGCTTTATATTGAATGACATAGAGAGAAACAAAGACTTAGTTGAATATCTAAACCCAATAATCATCTACTATTTAAGCCAGTCTTTATTTGGAGAACGTAAGTGCAAGGAGCTGACTGAAGTATGTAAGGCCTGGGACTATTACTACATATTATCCATAAATCCCCATCCCAGCGCTAGGTAAGTAAAATAGGATTAAGGAAAAACAAGCAAAAATTAGTAGGTTTTAACAGAAAAATGGAAAAGAATAATTCCCAAATATTCACATGAAGAGCTTAGAAGAGTAAGAAAATTGATAAATACTTGGGGAATATCATATAATATATAAATATTTAAAAATCCCTGTTATAGTAATAAAGAAAAGAGGACTAAATCACTCTCTTAAAAGAAGAGGAAACAATGATTCTAAACTATGGTTATAACTTTAGCCCTTAAAAATAGTACCAAATGTGATACTTGCCTCAAAATGTGATTTTTATCTACTTTATAGTCTCTTCTGAAATGAAAGAGAGAAAACTTATCTGGTACATTTCTTGTGACTTATTTTTTTCAACATCAGATTCAACAAATACATTCTAAGATGACTAATCATGTAAATTACCTCATCTAATTCTAGCATCAAAACCCACCTGGAAAGAATCATTACCAACATTTATACTGTTGGATAAATGAGAAGTTGGAAGGTGAGAAATAAGCATAGAACAGGTCTGCCAGCACACCTCAGAGCTAGAATTTGAATTCTTACTTGTTTGTTTTATTATCACACAGTTGCCTTAGAGTCCTTTCATAATGGTACCACAAGAAAAGAAATAGCTACATTCATAGTTTTTATTGGTCAATAGAACATTCTCATTAGATATTTTAAGATAGCATGTACAAAATATATGATGACTACTATGTAATAAAACTGGTCATATAAACACATCAGATTATGCTACATACTTTTCATGTGAGAGAAGGGATAAGCAGGATAAGGGTTGTGTTTTTGTTGAGTTGATCTGGTTTCAAGAGTAAAGCTGTGTGATTAAATAGTAATCAAGCACTTAAAAGACAAGCTGATCTCTGTGCTGATCTTAGCACTGTATTTATTAAAGGCAAAGATTATATTTTCCATTTTGTAGTGTGGACACTTGGTACATAAACTCCAGCAAGAGACTTTACTACAAAATTGAAGCCATCTTTCCTAGTCTGTCATATAAACAAGACTTCAAACTTTGAAGACTATATAACAGAAAGGACAATATATATGCATGTGTATATATGTGTATTTCATACTATTCCTGTGAATTTCAACTTTTCTTAGTTAATTTGTTCTTGTGGTTACTTCTATAACTTTTAAAAACTTCATTCTTGTAACTTCAAAAATTCATTTTAATAGAATCCTTTGCACTGGCTGAAGCTGTGTTATACACAAACAACAGATACAAGTATAACTCACCCAAATATTCTTAAACTGTATCAGCAGAAACATGCTACAAGGTGATGAGAAACTCACATATTATCACACAATCTCAACTGCTGCCCAGCAAATTGTTATAATCAACTATGCATTTATCATCTCAAAATTTCTAACCTGTCATATTATTTTGCAATTCTACTATATTCTATATAGGAAAAATAAATTGATCTCTTCTAGATCTATATTTTGTCATCATGTCTACTTAAGACTTTGCACCATGATTAAAGGTATTTCACTAATCCAAACATGTCCTTTTAGCTTGATGTAACATAAAATTGTGTTAACATGTATTTGTGAATGGAGTATTCTTCAGCATTAAAGATACAGGCAGTTTTATGGATATTAAACAATCTGTTATATGTATACAAGTACATAAATAATTTCATTTGCTGTAAAATATATCATTTTCCATAAACTTTTTATTTGCTTAGCTTATTTAAAGTACTGATATGTGAGTGTTTCAGTTCAATAATCTCATTGTTTGTTTTTAATGAGTAATATGAGAAACAGTCTTTTTTTTTTCTTTTTTGTCAGTCATGGGGCTTGAACTCTGGACGCTGTCTCTCAGCTCTTCAGCTCAAGGCCAGTACTCTACCACTTGAGCTACAGCTCCACTTCTGGTTTTCTAGTGGTTTATTGGATATAAGAGTCTCACAGACATTCTTGCCTGGGCTGGCTTTGCACTGCCATCCTCAGATCTCAGCCTCCTGAGTAGCTAGGATTACAGGTGTGAGCCACTGGCACCCAGCAAGATAGTTCTTTTTGAAGCAACATTATACCATAACTGATATGAGTTTAACAATGTGCTTGTCTGGATTCCATATCTTGCCATTTTCACTATTTCCATTGGAACTGTCCTCCATAACTGAACAAACTTTCACTGTTAGATTGTATTTCCTGATACTGAGTCCATCCTTTTCCTGTTGCTTTTTAGATTGGTGATAACTACCTTAAATCTGAAAGACTAAAAATTAATTTTGTATTATTTTAGCAATCTGGGAGAGCCAACAGTCATTTGTAACTTTCTCATGAGTAATACATTTGTTTAATCTGTGAACTGTTCCCATTATTATAATGATTTTTGAATGATGGAAAGGTTATTATTTTTATATGTAAGAGAATAGTTAGAAAAAAATAATAGCAAACATGTTAACTCCTTTCTATGCTTATCAGCAAACTTCAGGCCTCCTTCTTTGGGAGACAAAGTGCAAGTGAAAGGAAAATACGTCTTATCACTAGGAGTTGAAAAAGTATGTAAAACAAAACAAATAGACATGTATGCTCATCCTAATTAATACTTTCACTGATGAATCCCAAAACATTTTAGGTGGAAAAACCATGATAAGCCCTACTTGTTCTTATTTTTATGTTAATTTCTAATAATAATTATTATTGTTTGGGGATTTTTTGTTGTTGTTGTTGGTCATGGGGCTTGAACTCTGGGCCTAGGCGCTATCCCTGAGCTCTTCAGCTCAAGGCAAGTGCTACACCATCACTTACAGCTTTCTGGTAGTAAATTGGAGATAAGAGTCTCAAGGACTTTCCTGACGGGGCTGGCTTTGAACCGAGATCCTCACATCTCATCCTCCTGAGCAGTTAGGACTATAGGCATGCACCACCAGTGCCCAAAAGAAAATGTTTCCTATTAATCACAAATAAAAGATCAAAATTATTCAGGTTATGGTTATACGAAATTTAACCTATTTATCAAATTCCTGTAACTTCCTAGAATACTTCATCAAAAGATTTAACCCAGTTATCATGCAAATACTTCGGTTTGAAAGGTTATTAGGTTTCCTCATTTTCTCCTATTGTCTTTTAAAAAAGTATTGTGGCATTATTTGAATGATCAGATATTAATCCTTCTGCAGTATTATCCTGAAGACTAGGGGATAAGCTGACTGGTCTCTGAAAAATAAATGATCAGGATAATCTTTCCTCTAATAGCATACGATATAAAAATCTGTAGGAGTTACTCTTATTTTCTTACACACATACACACACACACACACACACACACACACACACACACACACACACAATCTGTTGAAGCTTATGAACTTAGCAAACATTGAAAAGATCACCAGAGCCAACACATTTTCAGCCTAATCTGTAAATCGCATTCTCTTATACAAGAGGTACACATAAAGAGATAACAAAATCAAGGATTTGAAAAGTATTGGTGGATGGCTTTAGGTAGAGTTATATAATGTAATAATAATAATAATAATAATAATAATAATAATAATAATAATAATAATAATGTAACATGGTAAAACCAGAACAGTCCTTGGACAACAACCAACTGTAGACTAAAACCTATATCCGTTCTTAAAAAAAATCTCATCACTGCCCTGCTATGTTACTTAACTAAAGTGTACAAACTGTGTCATTCTCCCAGAAGTTGAAAACATAGCAGTCAGCTGAATACCAAAACTCTATAACAGAACCCAGAGGTCAAGGGAATGAAGTCAACGGAGTTAAGCCTTCCTAGAATGACCTAGAATAACCTGATTTTCTCTAACATTAGCCTTAAAAATCACTCTATGAATAGAGTGGTTACTGTAGATCAAACTAAAAGTTCAGTCAAGTTTCAGGGCCAGTAAAAGGAAACTAAGCTAAATAAAGTCAGTTAACAGAGGAGACCTTATCTATCTTAACTATTTAGTCCTGTTCCATCTTTCTTTCAAAGTTCTTCCTGACTTCTAAATATCATCTAAAGCTAGAAACAAATAAACATAACTCCAGACAGTGTGAGAATATCTCATCACTGTTTAATATTTTTTTAAATATTAAGAATTAATAAAAGAAAGCCAGATCAAATTTTTTAGAGATAAATATTTGCCATTACAACTGAAATCCAGTTCAAGCTATATGATCATATGAATTTTTTACTACAATTAATGAAGTTTAATTTGCATTTTAACATTGTATTAATTTTTGAATTATTCTAAACTTAATTTAAAATAGCATATAATATATTTAATGGAAGTCAGATAATTTTGCTGAAAACTAAAACAGTTTAAGTATGAACTATAAATTACTTGAAATTATCTTAAGTTACATTTTAAAGTCATTTATAGATAAGCTTACCATCTAAATTTTGTTATAGCCTCTCTGGAGATGCTTGGGTACCATTTGGCTCAACCTTTAACAAGCATTAGGCTGCCATCTTGAAGAACTATCATTCTCAGTAGCTAATGAAAAATACTCTGAGATGCCCAGCAGCTGAAAACCAGGCTTCAAAAGTTTGATGTTGGGGCTGGGAAGGTGGCTCAGTGGTAGAGCGCTTGCCTTGCATGCCTGAGGCCCTGGGTTTGATTCCTCAGCACCACATAAGCAAAAAGAAAAAAGCTGGAAGTGGCACTGTGGCTCAAGTGGTAGAGCGCTAGCCTTCAGCTGAAGAGCTGAGGGACAGCGCCCAGGCCCAGAGTTCAGGCCCCGCGACCAGACCAAAAAAAAGTTTGATGTCAACACAATTAGATGTTTTACATCTGTGAAAATGGTGCTAGAATCTCTGATGGGAGTCAAAAAGTCTACTCAATATTTAAATACTTCATTTGCAACATAGGAAGAAGTGGCCATCAAATCTTTCTCCGTTGTTTTATGTAACAAATATTCTTGACTCTGCAGAGAATGCTTATGTGTGACACTTAAGCAATATTCCTTTTCCTTCCATGAAGTTAGAAGGATTAAAAAGACTCACGAAGGCTTTACACACTGAGAGCTACTTCACTTTCTTTATCATTTCAGAAAGATCTATACCTGGACAATAAGTTTATGAAAGAGTTTCAAATAAGGATTTGAGCCATATGATTTTCATCAAGATCAGAAGGATTTGTTGAGTTAGAACTTTAAAAAAATGAGGAAGGGAGTGTACATTTTTATTTTACATCTTATTCAGAAAGTGGTAATGTGTGACATCAATAGAAGGTACTTCCACTGAGTTCCTCACGTTCAAGTTTTCCAAAGACATCATTGTCATTGACTGACCTTGAAAAAGTTCTTGCTCTGGCAGATTTTAACCACCCCTCATGAGATCAAGTGTAAGTACCCCTTTGGAGTCACTAAATATCTCACAAGGCTTTTACAACTGCAAACACTCTTCCAGAGAAATACAAAATCTCTGGATTTCCAACATTAAGAATCCAAAAAGTCTTTGAAGTCTACTTTCTCCAAAGTTTTACCTGAATGTTCTCTTAATTCCATTTCAGCTACATAAGTTCAAGTAACTCTCCATTACTAATTGCTTTCCACAGTATGTTCTACATACTTTTTTCTTCCTTGAGTACATGCTATCAATATTTAAGCGGCTTCCAACCATAGAGAGAATATTTAACTTCTCTCCTATGGTGATCCCAAAATATCTTCAAGACACTTTTTTCTCTGCATCCATCATTGACTCTTAGCAATCTGTGGCCATTGATAGCTTTTCATTCATATCATAACTTATATAGTACCCCTTCTGTCTCATGTTGGTCCCTACCAATCCTTCAAGCTCTGTACCAGTATGGCTATTTCCAAGAAGCCTCTCCTTTGTCAAAGATCCTTTGCCTCTCCATTATGAAGTGTAATAAATCTGGCTTTGCATTAACAGTTACTTAGGAGCCACTCTGCTCTCTAACTGCTCAGTTTTGAAAAGAAAGTGTCATGGTACATAGCTGTCACATAGCTTTGTACATACAAAAGTATATTATCTGAAAAAATGGTCATGATTCTTCTTGTGGACCCGGATAGTTGACCCTTCCAAGATCCACTGAAACAAAGTATGGCCACATGGCTGACTTTTGAAAAGGAAAATTTAGATGGGATTTGTGCATGCCACATGCAGGCCATGTAAGACCTTCTACGTGTGAATGTAGACTTCAAGATATGGGAGTGGGTATTGGTGTTCATTCATGATACAAAGAACCTGAATCCTGGCATCAGTAGGTAGAAAGCTGTTCAAAACACACTGATTAGATTATGGGCTAAGAATGTTCTCAACTTGTAAAATGATGAAGCCTTAACTACTTTATTAGTTAATATATCCTTACAAACATAGGCAATCTGTTTATTAGCCAATTAATTCTTACAGTAGAAAATAATAAATAATATATATATGTATGCATATGTTACATACATGGGATATTGGAGACTGAATTCATGGGGTTTGCATGAAAGCTAAGTGTTCTGCCACTGAGATCCATTCACAGTGCTGGTGTTTTGAGACAGAGTCTCTGTAACCCAGGCTGGCTTTGAACTTTCAATCCTCCTGCTTCTACTTCTCAAACAGAAGGGATATACCACTATATGTCAGGGTGATTATTTATATACTTTTAGTAAGTTCCTTGTGTATGTGTGCTCATGGAATATAATCTCCCTTTTTCATGCAATAACTATTCCTCAAAAAATATATATACATATAAATGAATTTAATATATTTTAGGTCAAAAAGTTAAAGTCACAGTAGAAAAATAATCCAATATAGAAAACATTTGAATTTCATAGTTTTTGTGTTATTTTATAGTCTAGACCATACAAATAAATTAAATTTTAGGAACCTACTTTTTCCATTATTTTCCGAAGCAGTAAAATCAATTTTGAAAGAAATAACAGCTTTCTTGTTTGCATGCTTATATTTTAATATGCATTATAGTTTTAATTGTATTTTATCAAGTCACATTAAGGAATTGCTCTGAAATTTTAAAGAAGAGATGTAACTGATACCAATATGTTTGCTGCATTTAATTATATTCATTTTTATATCTGCACATGTCCACAAATATCTCTTTCCTCTGTTTCTGTGTTCAGGACCCATCAAAATACTGTCCTACTTTGCTCTACATTAATCACTATTGAGAATGGGGCCCTTGAAACAACCTAAGAACCTACCATTAGGTCCCACCTCTTAAAGGTACACCTCCCACATTGCCATATTAAGGACCCAAACAATGGACATTTGTGGAACTAATCATCTAAACCAGAGTACCCATTTTTGGGGTCCTGTTTGGTAATTTATTATAGGACACCAACATTTTTCTCTTCTTTAGAAATCGTTTTTACATACTTTTCCATTCACAAAATTCTCAATTCAAAAATCACACTCTAATGCAAATAGTACTCTGCCAGATGAACCTATCTTGTCCACTAATCTCTGCTGGAGTTAAGATTAGCTACGCCACTCAGTATTTGGGTTTTTTTTGTTGTTTTTTTAAATTTTTGGTCGGTCATGGGGCCTGAACTCTGGGCCTGGACACTGTCCCTCAGCTCTTCAGCTCAAGGCTAGCGCTCTACCACTTGAGCTTTTTCTGCTTCTGTGGTGCTGAGGAATCAAACCCAGGGCCTCATGCATGCAAGGCAATCACTCTACCACTGAGCCACCTTCCCAGCCCTCAGTATTTGTTTTTGTAACAGATACTCCTCACAGTTCAAAACTGACACTACATCCTGGATTATTAGCAGGAGAGATTTCTCATTCTAGCCATCTTCATTAGGATTCTAGAATTTCTACATCTATCATTTCATAGAATAGATGAAATTAGACCTTTGTGTGTAGTGTTATACTTTTCTAGATTTAAAAGTTCCATAATATAATATTTACTAATTTGTCAAAAATGTCAATGAACAAAAATTTCAATGGCTAATATTTCATACATATATGTCAGGAGTTATATCTGATCTCTATTAACCTAAGGCGCGAGGATTTTAGTGGTAATCCCCTTTAATAAGACTTAACTTTTTCTTCATCTAATTTAAATGATTTCTGTAACATACACTGGTGAAAGATTCAATATAACAGTCTATAGTGTGTGTACATATACATATCTATTTATATATGGATATATATATATATATGCCTATGGGTGTTTGTATAATATAGTATATATAACAATTCTGTTTTAAATTTCTTTTTATAACTACTCATTTTAAATCTCATGACAATTCCATTTATTTACTAACTTCATAACAGCAAGTAAAAAGTTAACAACAGTGCAAATGGATCTTTTCTCTGTCCATACAGTCATCGAATTCTTTTTTATTCCCTTTATTTTTCTTTTTAAAAATTTTAATTGTAAAGGTGATATACAGAGGGGTTACAGTTACCTACGTCAGGTAATGAGTGCATTTCTTTTTAATAGTGTCACCTCATTTTCTCTCAGTTTTCCCCTCCAGATCTCCCCTCCCCCAAGTTGTATAGTTCACTTCAGCAGTGATACTCACGAGAAACTGCGTTAGGATCATAGAATTCTAAGTGCTCCACAGCCTGATGATTTGGGCCATATTCCTGTGACATTTTCCCCTATGTAATTTCTGCTGAGTAAATAATACAAATGAATATTGATTGTAAAATTCTTGCTAAGTTGTGTTGTGATATCTTGCCTTCAAGAACATATGAAATCTAACCTTGCTAATTTGTATCTGACTGACAAGAAAATATTGATTGAGAAGATGAGATCAGTAAGAAAACCAATTATCATGGCTACGAGATAATACAATTCAGTATTTAAAAGGCCCATGTCAAACAATACCATGTTCAGTTCCAAGGTTTGAAATGTTTACTTCTTCTTGGTTGAGAGAGATGCATTCTAGAAAATGGAATGGGATGTCTGAGGAGGGGAACCAAGTACACATAGGAAAGTGTATAAGTGAAACTTAATGTGCCAGCAGAAAGAAGAAGAGGTAGATTATAAAGATTTTGCAGAGAACTGAAATAAGACAAGATTCTTTACTGTAAGGTAACAGATTATAAAATGTAAATGTAAAAATCAGCTACACTTTCCAGCAAGGAAGACAACCCTAGCAAAATCAGAATAGCTCAATAGCTATGTACATATGACCATATAAGATGATGATAAGAGAAATGAACTCCAGGACATGGACACAAGAGGTTTTATTTTGTTGTCGATTTTAATGTACTACATGATTTCTTTTTTCTTTCTTTGTGTTTTTCTCCCCTATGATTTATTCCCTGTTGTCACTGTATTTGATATCAGTACTCTGGGTATTGTATATACATTTATGTGAACTAGGGAAGGGAAGGGGAACAACAAAATGGTGAGACAAAGGACAATGGGGGAAGCAATGTCACAGCAATACACACACAACACTACGTTGGAAATAATCTATACAACTTGGGGGGGGAGATTGGGAGGGAGGGAAAGGGAGAAAAATTAGAGAGGGGGGTAGCAAGTTTGACAAGGAGTGTACTCACTCTCTTAATTATGTAACTGTAATCCCTCTGTACATCACCTTGACAAAATTACAATAAAAAAATCATGGAACTGAAAAGCCTGTAGAACAAAACCATAGAGAAATGTTTGTCTTTGGAGAAAAGTCAAACCAATAACAACATTACAAACAAACAAATGAATAATAGAGAAAATGGGTTTACTTGACAGAAAGTAAATAACAACAACTGTAAATGTCCAAATTATACCATAACTATCAAACTTTAGAATATATATGTATACACACACACACACACACACACACACACACACACACACATTTGTTGGACGTGGGGCTTGAACTCTGGGCTTGGGTGCTGTCCCTCAGCTCTTCAGCTCAAGGCTAGTACTCTACCACTTGAGCCACAGCCCCACTTCCGGTTTACTAGTGGTTTATTGAGATGAGAGTCTCATGGACTTTCCTGCCCAGGGCTGGCTTTGAACTGCAATCCTCAGATTTCAGTCTCCTGTGTAGCTAGGATTACAGGCGTGAGCCACTGGCGCCCAGCAAAAAATAAATATTTTACATATTGAAAAACAAAAAGGCTTGACAGAATGGCAATATCATGTTGTGAAATTACATTCCTCAAAAGACAAAAATATTTAACAGTTCTGGTCATAGTTTTGTTTATATGTATTGTCATTTCTGCTTAAAAAATCAGACTAAGGTAAAATTTGCAAATATGAAAATAGAAATGATTTTTTAAAGAGGAATGAAAAGTATCAAACCAAGCCAGATACGTTGGTACATGCCTGTAATACAATCTGCTCTTCTGGTGAAGCAGGAAAATCGTAAGTTTGAAGCCAGTCTTGGCAAAATTAGAAAGACCTTAAAATCAAATTAAAAACAAATGGGATAATTCCATATCTTGGCTATTATAAACAATGCTTCAATGAACATGCTTGTGCTATTAGCCTTAGATAGGATTATTTGTGCTCTATTGGACAAATGCCCAGGAGTGGAATTGCATATGGAAGCTCCATGTTTAGTTTTCGAGGAATCTCTATATTGCTTTCCAGAGTGGTTGAACACATTTATATTTCTACCATCAATGTAACAAAGTTCCCTGCTGGTCAGATCCACATCAGCATTTGTGTTAGTTTCTTAATATTGGCCATTCTAACTGGGGTCAGGTGGAATCTCAATGTTATTTGGATTTACATTTCCTTTAGGGCTTGAGATGTTCTTCATGTGTCTAATGGTCATTTTTATTTCTTCTTCTGAAAAGTATCTCTTTAAATCATTAACTCATTTATTAATTGGGTTGTTGTTTCTTCAAGGGTTTATTTTTTTTGAGGATTTAACAATATGGAATCAAACCAGAGGCCCCACAATGGATAATAGATCATATATACACATACCCATACATGATGGAATTCTACTCATCAATCAGAAAGAATGGTATTGTACAATTAGTAAGGAAATGGAAAGACTTGGGGAAAAAAGTCTATTAAGCAAAATAAGCCAGACCCAGAAAAATATAGGTTGCATGGTTTCCTTCAATTGTGGTAGCTAGAATGTGCCTATAAATTTATAAGAAAACCACTGGGTGGTAAACAAGGGGTTACAAATGAATTAACTGAAGTGTAATAGATTCCACGGAGAACAAAAATAGTATAATTATTTAAAAGGACTAAGTTAATTGCAACAAAATAAGTACCAGAAAATGGGTACATGCAAGGGAGGTGGGAGGGGCCAAGGGGAGAGGATAGAAGAACGAAGGGTAAGGGGAGAGAATGCAGGCAAGAATTCATTGTATATACCACAGAATTGAGAAATAGAAGAAAAGTGGTGTGTCAAAGGTGGGGATGAGGCTGTTGAAGATGTATTCTACACATAACCTTTTTTGTTAAATGGCAAAAAAGTCAATTCAATCTAAAATTAAGAAAAGTGAGGAAAGAGGTAGTTTGGGAGGGATGGGTGAGAATGTTGAAAAGGGGGACATTGATCAAGATGCACTGTATTCAGAGACTGCTTTGGTGAATGGTAACTCCTTTGTAAAACTACTTAAAGATAATAAAACATAAATTTAAATTAAAAAACTAAAAATACAAAAACCCCACGAACTATGATAGGCTTGTAGCTCAACTGGTAGAAGGCTTACCTAATAAGAAAGGGATTCTATGTGTAATCCTCAGTTCTGAAAAAGTAATCAAGATTTCTAGAAGAATACATTATGCCAAGAAAGACTGATCGCTGATGGTGTAGTATCTGCAGGTGGATGCACTTCATGTGAGTGGAACTTTATCGATAGTTTATGCATTTTAGTTTCATATTTTGTGAGACACTTCTCCCTAGATAGCATATAAAGTAGTCATTAAGTACACAATGAACTGACAGATATTTAAAAAAAAATCAAATAGAAGTCAACAGGGATTCATAAAAGGTTTTGAATTCTTAATATTTTTATGCCTTGTCGTTGTAACCTCGCAATTATCATAGATGGTTCTATTAAACAACCTCACTGACTATAAACAAGAAAGTTAACTAAATTAAAATTTAGAGGGCTAGGGATTTGCTCCATAGCAAACTTCTGGCCTAATATTAGTGTGTAAATCACCACTAATATTAGTGTGTAATCACTTTACAGATAGAAACATAATCTGGAACTTGATAGATAATTCCTTTATCAATTCTCTTCTGAAAGCTATTTCTTTTGCTATTGAATAATATTGGCCTCTCATATTACATAATCACTCTTCACCCCTCTTTACATTGCTTTTCTTCATCTACCTGCTTCTTAAAGATGGATTTTCTCAAATGGTTCTTTTCTGGCTAGTTACTGTTCCTAATCTAGCCCAGTGATTCTTGAAACTTTTAATCAAAATCCTTAAAAACATTACTTAGAAATACCATCAGTAGTTTACAGACAAACCTGAAACCAGTTTTTGAACCATCATTCAAGTAACTACATTGAATAGATTATGAAATTTCTTGTGAAACAGCACCCAGTAGTTACCCTTCAGGTCCAGGATATTTTTCTCTCTAGAAAAAGTAATATCTGATTACTTGGAAGTCTGATTTAATCCTTTAAAGGAGGCACTAGTGTGCTTACATTGGAGCTCAAACCAGATCAGGAGCATGCTGGTTTGTGGCTCCTTAGGATCTTAGCATCTGCTATCCATAGAATGTGCTTCGAACACCCCTCTCCCCTGTTTACCTTGCTGTCTCTCTACTACTAGAACATGCCTCTGCCAGAAGTTCAGGCACCCAAACAATATGTTGTATCTTCTCCCAGATCTTTTTTTTTTGGGGGGGGGGGTCCGGTCGTGAGGCCTGAACTCTGGGCCTGGGTACTGTCCCTCAGCTCTTCAGCTCAAGGCTTGTGCTCTACCACTTGAGCCACAGCACCACTTCTGGCTTTTTTTCTTTTTTCTTTTTATGTGGTGCTGAGGAATCGAACCCAGGGCCTCATGCATGCAAGGCAAGTGTTCTACCACTGAGCCACTTTCCCAGCCCTTCTCCCAGATCTTTTATTCCCACTCTGTGTCCACTGTGCCTCTGGTACTGTTTAACCTCTAGCCCACAGCTGGGCAAAAGGCAGGTGTTTTCTGCTGTTCACTTTTGCATTCTGAATTCCTGCCATGGTGTATGATATGCAGTCACTGGATATATGACTTCTTCAATTGTCAACTTTCTATAATGTCATTGGTATGGATATATTACTGAATATGTAAGATGTTGGATTTTTGGAAATTGTCTTATAAAAATAGATTGTTTTTTCCTCCATGCACCATTTTCAAGGGTTATAAAAAATCTTCACTTGCTTTGGAAGGACTGTCATCTCTTTTAAAGTTTCATAGCATATTACAACTCTCAACCTCATATGTAAGAAGAAAATATCAGTCAATAAACTGTGTACTGTATTAATTCTCATCCTTTGCAGATTTCACGCTATTCCTTACACATCTTCAGTTATCTTCACAGAATATTTCCATGACAAAAAATAAAGCAGAGTTTAAAATACTGTTAATCAAGATACTGATATAAAATATCTATTTTTAGATGCTTGTGGTCAGAGGGTAGAGCAAGTGAAAAGCAAGGATGGGACAAGTATTTTTCTTAATTCTGTAGATTTCTATACTTGGGTTGTATCAATATTCTTAATATGCTGTATATTTTAAATAATTTAAAATTTTAAAACCTACATAGCAATGACCTATCACAATGGTTAAAATTATTTATATCTTGGTCAAAATCATGTGAAGCAATATAAAAACCACTTACTACTCAAAGCACTTAATGAATGTCAAAAGCCAATAATAAAAACAATGAAAATGGGCAAAAGTTTAAGCAAACCATTAACTAAAGAAGACACTTGAATATTTAGTCTATAAAGGTATATTCACATTTAACACAAAATAGGGCACTATGTTTCAAAGGGTACCCTCCCCTCTGTTCACATAGTTTTAGTGATTTATAGAAAATCTTTTTGGATTCATTAGAAATCAATTAGATTTATGAAAATTTAAATTTAAGAGATTATATTTTTTCAAATAGATAAGAACTAAAACATTGGCCAATACTGAGAGTTGAAAGGCTGTGAGCAAAAGGGTACTTGGATTGCTGAGAAACTAGAAACTTATACAGCACCCTTGGAGAATATAATGGTAGTTTTGGAAAGACATTTTGAAAGCAGTAAAACAGAGACCACACATATCCCATAATATAGAAATTCCCCTCTGGAATTCTACCCTAGGAAAAAAATCAGTTTATGTCCATGCAGAGACATGTACCACTGTGTTCTTTACAATATACATGGAATAGCAGACACCTGGAAAAACTTATAGGCCACCTGGCAACAAGCACAGGTGTTCTTGGGATTTTCCTATACCCTTAGCATTTACATTTTCCTTGTTCATTAAGGGTGTTTTACTGCATGCACCTGGCATTCTTTGCGTACAACGTCTTTTAGCTAAGAACAAGCTAGATAGGGCTCTCTTGACTGGGCTAGGATTCTTGAATGAATGTCCACTGAATAGTACTAAATCAATGACAGACAAAAGTTTGGGACACATGATGTCAGCTTCCTGGTCCTCAAGAGATAAAATTCTGATGTGATTCACCACAACTTCAGACAGATAGGGAAGATATGTGGATGCAATCAGAAAATGAGTACAAATAAAAAATGGTTAGAAATAGAACTAGTCTTTCATGAAGCTAAAGTTTGTAGGGCCAGAGAGTTAGAAGGCAAAGTTCATGTCCTGTTTCTATCTTCAGATCACAGGTAGATAATGAAGTGTGGTGGAAAAGGTTTCTGGAAAGGAAGGCATGGCTTGGATTGGAAACAATGGGTACAAAGTCCCTGTGGCCTATTGGACATACACTGGTTTAAGTTTTAGGAACTAGTAACAGTCCAGAATTAGTTTTCTGATGGTGTCTGAAGTCTTGTTGATGGGTGAGATAAACACAACAGATGATAGTAAGAAAAGAAAAAGCAGCAGAAAAAGCAACATTAAAAATTTAAGGATTTTTTTAAAGGATAAGAAGAACATGTTCCTTCAAAAAGAGATAAAAGAAAGAGACTAATGTGGTAGAGAGAAGCCCAAGATGTGAGAAAGGAAAATAAAATGTTTATATCATCAATGTTCTACTTGGAGACATTGAGAATAGCATCTTAAAAATTTGTCTCTATTTTCAAATTGTAAGACCACTTCCAATTTATACAGTGGTTTTTCATCTTTCTTCCCATCTTTCCTTCTTGTAAAATATTTTCATTTCCAGAATATCACTTCTCAAATTATCAATCCTATTTCTTGTTGGTATTCTAAGTTTTAACTTGGGACCTTCAAAACTGGTGTTTTTAAAACATACTACTATTAAAAAGTAGCTACAAAGACAAAACAATACTGAAGAGCCCTTGTCTCCTTTGTAAACTACTTTGTAAACACATTCTTGGATAATATCTTATTGCTAATCAAGAAAAATAAAGCATAGTTTTCTTTATACTTCTATTTTTCCATTTATATTAAGCTACAAGGATTTAAACTAAGTATGCCTAAAATCATTTGGAAGAGTTCTTCCTATTTTACTATGACTGAATTTTATTCACTTACACTTATCAAGGTACATAAGGTATATCTACCCATGCATTAGACAAGGAAATTAATTCACTTAACATTCCTTTTTACAAATTTGCTCTAGACATAAGAAATGACAATATTTCATGCATTCATGTAGAATACAAAAGACAATTCCATTTGATACTGCAATTTTCATTTCAAAATAGGTAGCATTTAGTTTTGTTGTACGTTTGGTTGCTTACAGCAACCCTGTAAGTCCAGCTTCCCCATCAATATTTTTCATGAGATAAGATGGAAGCTTATAAGAGACTAAAGGCCTTGCCTATGGTGACATAATTCATGAATGAGTCAGAGTTGGAACCCTGGTTCAGATTCCGGAGCCAAGGTTTTAATTCCAGTCCCATCTTATCAAGATGGTTTTGAGAAAAAAATTGTTCCCAGTCTTTGCTTTCAAAGAATCATAATCATAGATACATTTTCAGCAAGATAGCATAAAAGTGTAAAAGAAAGGTGATTTTCAAACTCAAGAATACAAAGGGAAGTGATGTACATTCTAATCTTGAACAATTCCTCATATATTCAAGGAAAACTGGCTGCCAGATATAGGAAGTAATAATCAGCAGTACCAGGTTACTGACTGAAAACTAAGGGTAAAACAAGCAGACCATGAATGACTTACTGTCACCTTTTCCCCTCTGATGCCATGACTTACCTAGAACCACCTTCTTAAACAAGACAGAGCTCAAAGCATGATATTGTACTCAGAACTTGAGCACAATGATCTCTGAATGATCAACTATAATTAACATATTCTCATTACCAAAAATCATGAGCTGGGGACAGAGGGTGTGAAGGCCCAACTCTATGACCATAGGGCTGGATACAGGGATTACCAATAAAGGAGAACAAAAATTGAGAAAATTAAAAATCCCTCTCATTGAAGTTGAGTCAGAAAAACGTCCAAATAACAATGCAATAAAGATTACTAACAAAATAAATAATGAAGCAGTCAAAGAAGCCACTCCAAATGAAATGAAAACAACAGAGGAATTTCAAAATCACTTCAAAATAAACATGTTAAGATCCTCAAAGAAATAAAAATAATAGCTTTGGTGACTATATAAGAAGCTAGGTAGAAATGAAGAAGTCTTTAGCCCAGCAACTAATCAATAAGCACATACAAACAGCAAAGACAGAATATGGCAGTTGATCAAACCTTAGGAAAACTAAGCAGTTGATCTTTCTATCTTTGTCACAATTTATGGACATCATTTAAGAAGACCTCATTCCTTCCTCACCCTTCCCTGTTGCATTGAAACTTCCTGAATTGAGGTTAGACTGTACAATCAAGAAAAACAATGTAAGTCCCTTTCATTTCTGGTCTCTCAATTGTTTTGGAGGGAATAGGTAAGGTAAACTTTCTTGTATATATTTTACAATCTCAAATTTCCAAAGGGGCTGATGCCTTTGCAAACTTTAATTAATTAATTAACTTTAATATACTTATGTGTGCTATGTAAAACCATAGAACTTATATATCTGAACTATCCACATTGACATAACAAAAGAACACAGCATAAAAAGAACACAAACAGATGTGTGGTGATTAAAACATTTTTTTTTCCTCAAGTAACATGAAAGCTTCAACACTTTCTCTAAATAAAAGAAAGGTTTTCACTTTCTAGTAATTAATAAACAGCTAGAACTGTGTAGACAGAAAAAAAGAATGTAACAGGTGACAAGCACATAATGAACTTGTTTTCTTAGCAAAGTATTTGTCAGTCACATGAACAACTTCTGAAGTAGCTTGTATCAAATCATGGAATCCTGTAAGTATCTGTTGTACATAGTTTTATAAGAAAATCAAAAACACGACTTAGTTCTGCCAACAGTTAATAAGTCTCAATAAATCTTTTCAAAAGAAGACCTAAGGAGGTAGTGCTTCAAAACTTCTTTATAATTGAAATCAAACTGGTACTTCCTTAAACATTTTCTCCCCCTTTACTGTAGTTTTATAGCTTCACAATTGTTTCAACACATAGTCACAGTGTATTAATTTTCTATAGCAAGCAGAAGCTACGTTTCCAAATACAAGGAGCTGCTCCAGTAAATTTTACTTTTTATAAATTTGCACACACAATGTGGTTACACAGCAGTTCTTTAACATGTCTAAATGAAAAGGAAGTGCACAGGAGCAGCCTACCTCTGTATTTTATCAAATCAGCAGTGTGGAAGACACATTTTCTACTTCAAGTCCTTTGGTAACACCTACAGCAGTCACCTTGTTAATAAAACTGATTTTTCTTACTAAGAAACTCAACAAGAGTAATAATATTTTGGTACTACAGCATGAATTTTGATTTTACAGTGAGAAAACACTTGCTCCTCTACTAACAGTTTTTTAAACACCTAGAGATTGATTTTTTTTAGAAAAAAAGTGCCTTTAAAATACTATTATAAATGTGATGACACTAGGAACTAAGAACAATTTAACATTCACTAGGAGAGGTTTTGTCCCTCCAGCAAAACATAAGACTACTAGCTTCCACTGAAATAAAAACTACTCAGTATTACTTGAATATTTTTTTTTTAAATCTGTGCAATGAAATGGGAGCAAACAGGATAAAAAGAAACCAAACTTTTACTACAACCCTTTGCCAGGAATAATACACAAGAACTGTAGCAGGGCAGGGTCAGAGTCGAAACCCAGTTTTTACTAAGCAAAGATGCACTTTTTTTCTTTCCTATTTTAAGTGAAAAATAAGAGGACACAGCAGTGAGTCTTGCTGGCAGGCAGATACACGCAGGCCCTGACCCTTCAACCGGCCAGGAGTGCTCACACAAAGCGCTTTTCATACCTTTGTGCTGGCTAGTCTTGAGATAAGGCTGCAAAAACACGTGAACCCTAGGACAAGTGACACAGTCAGACTAAATGAAATGTTTACCTACATTCTGTCACACCCGTTATTCCTCCCTCATCTCTTCCACACCTGATTTGCCTAAAACAATATTGATTCGGCTTTTCAAGAGATGCAAGATTCAAACAAAAAGACCATTTCAAGAGAAAGCACTCACGGGACAAGGCAAACACTGTATTTCTCTCTTTGGATCGCCACGTTGGATGTGAAATCAAGCAGAAACAAAGAAAGCGGTATTACCTAAGAACTTCTAAGGAGGGCTCTTTCTGTAATTGCCTTCGGAGCACAATAGATTTTCTTCACTGGCATTCACAACACACAAAGTTATTTTAAGTAGGATCTTAAAGCTTGCACTCACCAGGCGAAAGCAACAGTTGCGCAGGGTGAAAGTGTATTTTCTGCCCCTGTTCCATTTCAGTTTTGCCTAGAGTTGACCAACACCCCAAAGCCCAGAGCTGCCACCCAGAGGCCCCTTCCACAGCGGGCTGATTTGCCTGTCAATCTGAAGGCTGGATTCTGTGTTTCGCAGCAGCTATGCACTTTGCTGAAGGTCTAATATAATTTCCATATGCTTCCCACCGACTGGCGTAGGTGATTTGTCCTTTCAGTTCAATGAATACTCAGATCATTTTTCAGGTACCTCTGTGGGCTCGAGCTTTAAGCCGGTTCACCCTGGAGTTAAAAAGAGTTTTGTCTCTGAGGAGTGGGTGGAGAGAAGCAAGCTCACTACCAGGGAATTCAGGGTGTAATCAGAACGCAGAAACTTCCTCCCTTTTTTCCTTCCTTGCTCGCTGAGCTGCTAGTGCTTCTTTGCAGAACTTAAGAATGTCTAGGGAGGACGCAGAGGCCCTGCCAGACAAGCCTTTCTCAATCAATTAGCTCGCGACCATTACTTGTGACCTTAGGTCAGACAGCATAAGGGTGTGGGGTGTGCCTTCAGGGGTCCCCAGGCTACTTATTACAGCTTGGATAACCAAAGCCCAGGAGACGCTAAACTGTAGAAATATTTTTAATAGGAAAAGAAACGAAGGTCTGAAACAGACTAAAGATTAAAAAAAAAAAAACAACTAGTCATTAGTTACTATTTAATTCAGATTTTTTTTTTCGATTAAGAGACCCCAAACAATATTTTTCCATGTTGGATTAAATAGAATTTAAAACAAAGCAGTGAACATTTCTTTGACATTAAATAACCTGTAAATACAGGAATAAAATAACCACAAAATATAGCACATTAGCATATACATATATAACTTATCACTTAGTTTTTTTTGAGACTTGTAAAAAATGTTGATTTATTATATTTAGCTGCAAAAATGTACTCATTGTAAACAAAGTACTCTATACCCAAGGAAGTCAAAATGACTTTACTTTCAGACCTAGGCTTGGTTCATTTTAATCTTTTTAAAGATTCCATGTTGGGGCTGGGAAGGTGGCTCAGTGGTAGAGCACTTGCCTTGCATGCCTGAGGCCCTGGGTTCAATTCCTCAGCACCACATAAGAAAAAAGCTGGAAGTGGTGCTGTGGCTAAAGTGGTAGAGCGCTAGCCTTGATCTGAATAGTTGAGGGACAGCACCCAGGCCCAGAGTTCAGGCCCCACGACCGGACCCCCCCTCCAAAAAAAAGAGTCTAGAGATTCCATGTTATCATTTCTCTTACTTTAGCAGCTACAAATAATTAGAATTTCTTTTGGGGCTTAGTTCAGGAAAGTGCATCTCCCATTTAATATATTTCAAAAAGGAGACTTGGTTTGATAATAATAATAATAATAATAATAATAATAATAATAATAATAATAATACTTTTAAACTATAAGTTTGTTTAATTTTTTGCATATTCTTCAAAATATGAAAGAAGCCGTTTTTGTCATAATTAGTGTACTCATTTCCTTACTTATGTAATTGTAACCCAACTTTATAATAAAATAAATTTTTTTTAAAAAGAAAGAAAGAAAAAAATCAGATAATTTTATTTCAAATCAAACCCATGATTTTTGAGCAACACAACATAACCCAGTAGCACATAGTTTTCCAGTGATTCCATCAGAGTCTCTCTCTAACTCTAGGTGGCCATCTCAGAGATATACTGGCCACAACCCAGTCACTCCCCCAGCTGACCTGGTGTGACCACAGGTGTCCAAAGTAGCATTGGATTCATCACTACACAGGAATTCAGAATTCCATTCGGATACTGAGCCTCATGTTTTCATCCCATTAACCTTTTCTGGGAAAATTGAATTCAAATAGAAGCAAAACAGGCAAACTAAATAAAATATAATAGACTGGGCAAGTGAGTGAAAATAGGGACTAAATATTACTGTTGGGTGAATAAAATCAAATTTGAAACTAGAGTAACAGATAGAGTAATAGGTGTTAAAATAAAATTGGGTTTAGGGCAGGTATTAGTGATTTCTATGTCTCCAACATGAAACAGGGGCCATTGATGGACTTGGAAAAAAGCAACTTGACATTGCCACTATTTTTTTTTCCAAATAAAGAATGATAATTATTTGGCATTGTTTAGTCATTCATTTATGGCTGTCTTATACATTGACACCAGTAATTGAAAAAATATGTTGGGCATTTTGCTACTAAGTATATAGAAAAATCAGTTCTTCAGAAATTCCTACAATTCAATGCCATCTTGTAATTTCATGTTCATTTTTCTGTTATGAAAATATGCTTACATTTTTGGCTTCCTTCATTGGAGAATAAACAACCCCTAAGTTAAAACCAGGCTGTCTGGCTTTCTACTTTAGAAATCTATAGACTTAGACCTCAAGGATCTGGCCTCCAATGTAGCAGCTTCTGAATGCAAGGAAGCAAAGAACTTTCTGGTAAGTGGAAAGTGTCACTAACAACTTTCATGAAAGATAAAACATGCAGCAGCATTTGAAAGGGGCATGGTGATTTCCCAGTCTATAATGTATTTTTTATTGCCAGTTACCATTTTCAGTGACCACAGACATTTCTGAATTACATACTGGTTATGAAAATAATCCCCTTGGCTAAATAAAGCCTGGTATCTTACATTACAAACAATCATTGCTATGATACTATTGAAAACAAGTGTAGACCTGACTTACCTCAGTTTCCAACTTCATTTTATGGGACAAAATATCTGCTATTCTAAATGTTGTCGTGATTTAAACAAACCATGCTAAACTCTTCTAATCTGAAAAGTATCTCAATAGCCAAGATAATTTTATCATCAAATCCCTATCATGTGTATTTAGAGATGCTGAGTTAGAATAAATTTGGAAATAATCAAAAATTAATTTTAGGTGATAAGCTCTACCATGTTTATATGAAGTTATAAAGTCATAATTTATAAGCATTATATAATAAAATCAAAACATGAAACACTGATGTTAATGTTTTTCATACTATTTATATTATGCATCTATATATCTGTCCCTAATTATAGGCAATGTTTTGATAGTCACTTTTGTACAAAGGAAGAAATGCACTAAACCAAAAGTTTGAGAACTATTATAAAACTTCCAGAAGCTGGAAGTGTAGCTCAAGGGTGGAAAGCCTTATCATGTGTGAAGCTACTGATCCAGTCCTCAGTACTGCAAAGCCAAAAACATGACTAGAATTCCATGACACGTGGTGACAACCCTAAATTTGTCTCAGACAATTTTTTAAAACCTGCTTATAAAAATATAGTTATCAGCTGGGTGCCGGTGGCTCACGCCTGTAATTCTAGCTACTCAGGAGGCTGAGATCTGAGGATCGCAGTTCAAAGCCAGCCAAGGGAAGGAAAGTCCATGAGACTCTTATCTCCAATAAACCACTAGAAAATTGGAAGTGGCGCTGAGGCTCAAGAAGTAGAGCACTTGCCTTGAGCTGAAGAGCGCAGGGACAGCACCTAAGCTCAGAGTTCAAGCCCCACGACCGACCAGAAAAAAACCAAAAACAAAAACCACTTATCAAACATCTTAAGAACTAAGATTTTTACATTAGTAAAACCTTTGCTAAGCAAAAGCTTTTTTTTGCCACACATTTACTTCTTGTTTGTGTCTAGGGTTATGGGATGGTGATCAAACCCAAAGTCTTGAATATGTTAAGCAAATGCACTTTTAGTGAGCTTACACCTCCTTCCTGAAACCTCTGGCACATTTTGGAAGATACTAATATTTCACTAAGAAAACAGTCTGAACTGTATATAAGATAGTCCTAACCAGCTGAAAGTTAAGAAAGTATTTTAGCATTACTTGGAATTATCTTATGATTCTAACCATGCTAACAGATTCTAACCTGTTACAACTTTTGGATTATCACAATGATAAGCACTATCACTAGAAAGGCTGGTTTGGGGGATACATACAGTAGTACCTTCATATAATACTTCCTTCCTATTTGAGTATTATTACTTGAAAACAGGAAGGCTTTCCTGTTTACATGCTAACGGGCATGTAGCTTATTTTATGTTCTTCCACAAAATTTGGTAAAGCAATGTATAAAGGTAGGAAATTGGGAAGATTATGGAGAAAGGCACATATTAGGAGCTGTAGCTTTTCATGCTTGTGAAAAACATTTTAGGGATGCAAGTGACTAATGTTAGATTGTATATATGTTTCTTGTCTCTAGCTAGAAGGTCTGCAGATCAGTATTTTATCCAACAGGAGCAACATGAGAGGCTTTAACCTGCATGAATAGGACTTACACACAAGAAGTGAATTGTACAGATAAAGCAAGTTCTACCTGGTTGGAAGTATAACATTATATAACTACAAATATAGTGCTAGAGCCCTCTCTTAGTATGCACAAGGCCCTGAGACCCAGCTCTAATACTAAACAAGAAAAAAAAATAGTTACTTAGAACCAAGAAAGGTGGTATATGCTTGTATCCCCAGCACTGGGGAGGCTGAGGCAGGAAGATTGAGAATCTGTGGTGAGTCTGAGTTACCTAGCAAGATCCTGTTAGAAAGCAAGGAAGGAAGCAAGCCAGCAAGCAAGAAAGAAAAGAAGGAAGGAAGGAAGAAAGAAAGGAAGGAAGGAGGGAGGGAGGGAGGGAGGGAGGGAGGGAGGGAGGGAAGGAAGGAAGGAAGGAAGGAAGGAAGGAAGGAAGGAAGGAAGGAAGGAAGGAAGGAAGGGAGGGAGGGAGGGAGGGAGGGAAGGAAAGAAGGAAGGAAGGAAGGAAGGAAGGAAGGAAGGAAGGAAACTAGACAAAATTGAGTTTGTAATTAAAAAGAGAGCAATGAATAGATACATCATCTTTTAAAATATATCATCTTTGAAAACAAGCACTTTCAATGTAATTCATGAATAATTGAATTTTTTTTTTGCCAGTTCTGGGAATTGAACTTAGGGCCTGGGCACTGTCCTTGAGCTTCTTTTGCTCAAGGCTAGTACTCTATACTACTTGAGCCACAGTGCTACTTCTGGCATTTTCTATTTATGTGCTACTGAGGAATCGAACCCAGGACTTCATGAATGCTAGGCAAGCACTCTACCACTAAGCCACATTCTAGCCCAATATTTGAATCTTATATGGCAAAAAAAGAAAAAAAGAAAAAGAAAATAATGACATAAAAAGCAGTATTATAAAATGGAGTAAGTTATATTTTTTAAAAGGAGGGCATAGTAGTTAAAGAAAAATTAAAGTAAGAGTAAGAAATTGCACTATGAAAAATCCCAATAGTGTAATGAATGCCAACCAAAATTAAGGAAAAGCATTTAAAATCTATGATAACACCGCATTTATGACTTCATTTTAAGAAACATTTTCGGGCACTGGTGGCTTATGCCTGTAATCCTACCTACTCAGAAACCTGAGATCTGAGGATCCAGGAACAAAGCCAGCCCAGGCAGGAATGCCTGTGAGACTATTATTTCTAATTATCAACCAGAACACCGAAAGTGGCGCTGTGGTTCAGGTGGTAGAGCGCTAGCCTTGAGCTGAAGAGCTCAGGGACAGTGCGCAGGCCTAGAGTCCAAGCTCCACAACCAGCAACAACAAAAAAACAAACATTAAAATATTTGATTTCACCCATATTTAAATTCAAGATATGTCAAAATACAAAGAGATCATAAGACATATTATTACAGGTGGAAAATGACTAATACCTAAAAATTTTCAAAACATAACACTCTTTGGTACAATACTTTAGCAGATTAAACTTTAATAAAACATGGATTTAAAAAAGAGACAGATAACACAAAGAAGTCATAATAAAAACTAAAGCAATATTGACACATAGTATACATTTTTCTCTTATTTTACTACTATAAGATTAAAAAGTTTTCAGGCACCGGTGGCTCACGCCTGTAATCCTAGCTACTCAAGAGGCTGAGATCTGAGGGTCGCGGTTCAAAGCTAGCCCGGGCACGAAAGTCTGTGAGACTCTTATCTCCAATAAACCACTAGAAAACCGGAAGTGGCGCTGTGGCTCAAGCGGTAGAGCACTTGCCTTGAACTGAAGAGCTGAGGGACAGCGCCCAGGCCCCACAACCGACAAAAAAAAAAAAAAAAAAAAAAAAAAAAATTAAAACGTTTTTTGGAAAGCAACATATACGTGTATTTATTTACACAGATATACATATATATGCAGATATATATATGTATATATATATATAGTCTTTTTAAAAAATTCTTTTGTCAGTTGTGGGGCTTGAACTCAGTGCCTGGGTGCTGTCCCTGAACCTCTCTGTGCTCAAGGTTAACTCTCTACCATTTGAGCCACAGTGCCACTTTCATATATGTAGTCTTTATATATTTATATTATATAAAGTATATTACATATATACTTTATATATATATTCCTTATATATAAAGTTGCTTTCCACAAAATTTGAAATTTTTGTATTTTTGTATTTTCTTTTTATCTATGTTTCGAATAAATATTTATTGATCAAGTACTTCTAAAGATCTAGGGATAAATTCACAAAACAGGTGGAAGTTCTTACTCATCTATCTTAGCTTCAATGAATGGAAACAGATAATGAGCAAGAAACAAGTGTAGGATGTATTACTCTTGGACAGTACAAAGAAAATGATACTGAACAAGGAGACAATAGATGGTTTTAGGTGTGTAAGAGATGGCACTTTTGACAAGCACCCAGGGAATATTTCTCTGCTGTGGTAATACTTGAACTTTAATCTGAGTATGCTGTAAGAATTGAGATGATCGTGTATGGGAGAAAAGCACTGTCAGCAATGGAGCCACTAGCCAGTGCAAAAGTCAGGAAACAGGGATATGATTCCTCATCATTTACAAGAAAGATTCTCTTAAGAGAAATGTACTAGTGAGATAGAGAAACATTATTTTTCAAAGTTGTTCATTTATAAATGTCCATAAACTAGAAGCAGGATATGCCAGTTCTTATATAGTCAATTAAATTTTGTAAGTTATGATAGAAATTGTAGGTAAATAAAAGCAGGAAAATGCCAAAGTGAATAATGTATGATTCAATTTTATAAAAAGTGTGTTTTGATAGTTAAAAAAGAAAATCAAGCTATTAATAACAAATTATGTCAGAATTACAGAATTATGCTTTTTAGTTTCCTTTGTCAAATTAAAAAATGCATTTATAATAAATGAAAGACATTAAACAAAAGAAGACAAAGCTATTATCCATTTTAGAGAACTAACTAAACTGACTTTTTAATCACAAACCTCATCTTTTTTACTTATTTTGGGTTATATACTCTCCCAAGTCTAGAATCTTATAAAGTCATTAAAAATTCTCCACTTTTCCAGCTTATTTACTTAAATCTATAGAAAATATTTCAAATCCATATATAAAATCACGTTAGTGCATTCATATAGCTTTTGTTTTTCCATTGAGAGCATATGTCAAGAGTCATCTGTTTTAGTCAGTGACAAATGCCCTCCCACAGCATCTTAATTAGATTTTCCCAAGCCATCTAAAATAACTCTTGTCTGAAACACTCCCTGTCTATATGGCTCCCAAGGGTTTGTAGCTTCAGCAGGGTAGCAAAAATGTATCTTCCTCAAGTTCACAGTGTGGGTGGTCAAGTGGGTGATCAGAAAGGGAACTGACTGAGTTGCTTTAAAAAAATTTTAAAAGCAGAGAAAAGAAAAAAAAAATCCCTATGGTTAGATTACTAATGAAAGAGGGAAACCTTAACGAGGTATCAGAGCATCAAATCAAAATATTGGATTGAAAATTTATTAGAGAACAGACTGGTTATAATAACCAGTTCAACAACTTTTGCTATCTTGAAAATTATATAAAGTTTGCTATTATTTAAGCATCTGGTCAAACAAAATGATAAAAAAAATGTAGACGATAGAAGATGGATGGATGGATAGACAGACAGATGGATAGATAGGCAGAGAGACAGGGAGAGATCAACTGCATCACTTAAAAAGATTCAAATTACCATAAAAACTAGAAAGGAGGAGGAAATATAACTCCAAAAGAGCTGATAGGAAAAGCATATGTGAAAATAGTTCTGACACATTGTTAGATCCATATTCATGGGTACTTTAGAGTAGAATGTAGAAGATGGTCTAATTAAGCTGGAGGTGATAGCAGATGGGGCTAAGAAAGCTACCGTGGCTGGAAAATATGAGTTTGATTCAGACAGAAGAAACTAAGACCAAATACAGGATAATAAGGAAAAGTTACACTGTGAGAAGAAAATAAACTCATACACAAGTTGCATCGTTTGTTTAGTAATAGGCAAAAGCTGAAGTCTGACTTTATAGGAAGCTGTTGAAAGGGCCAGATCCTTCTCAAGGGAAGACCTTATGTGAATTCAAGGCTAACCTGGAGTTCTGATCCCCAATTGATCTTTTATGTCTGGTAGAAATGTCAAATTCTGGAAAATGTATGATTCTAAAACTTCCTCATGTGCCTCATTGTCAGTAGTCTCTCTTCATTCTAGATATTGCTGATAAACCCGCTTGACAGCCCTAGGAAGACAGAGTAGTAATGAAGGAAAAGAAAACAAAGGTCTATTATAAGAAGCTCATGTTGTCTGGTACCTCATAGCCACACAGAGTAACAGAATTCTTCCAGGAACAAGAGACAAAACTCTGATTTGACACTTTTGGAGGGATATATATGAGATTAACCAAGTCTTCCATGAGCACATACATGGTAGAAAATGATACATTGCCACAGCTTGAGGAGTGAGAAAAGGTCAAGCTACCTAACTAATCTTTCCTTTTAAAAGACTTGTGATTCCAAAAACATTTTTTAAAGATTTTCATGGCCAAATCCTCACAGTGCCAAGACGTTAATTCTTATATAAGTAAAATAGTTGCTCTGAAAACTCCTATAGATATAAAATGCACTATAATTAGGCAAGGTGGCTCATGCTAAAATCATAGCTACTTGGAAGGCTGAGATTAGCTAGAATTAAACTTCAAGGCTAGCCCTGGCAAGGAGTTTATGAGATCTTATCTTAACAAAAGTTGGTTGTAAGAAAGGATGATATTGTAACTTTAGCAAAAAAATGTTAGGACCTGGGAAATGATGTTAAGTGAAGAGTGATGTTAAGCGTCAAGAGACAAAGGTTTCAAGTTTTCCCTCATATGCAGAAGCTCGAATTAACTTATAAACATACACGTAAATATGTTGTGCAGTGTGCAAGCATAGACAAATGTATTAACTGAACTACGGTAGATTCAAGGGAGAATTTCCATAGTGTAATTCTTTAGAAAGGTGATGTGAATGTTCAACAAAATGAATACCAGGAAACAAGTAATTGAAAGGGGTAGAGTGAAGTCAAGGGGAGAAGGATAGATGAATGAAGAGAAGGGCAGAATGCGATCAATAATTCATTACATATCCTACAAATTAAGAAAAATGAGGAAGGGGCGGGTTGGGAGGGATGGGAAGAAATACTGAAAGGGGAGACATTGATCAAGAGGAATTATATACATAAACTGCTTTGTTAAATGGAAACTCTTTTGTACAATGATTTAACGATATGTTTTTGTTTTTTTTTTTAAGATAGCTGTGGTGGTACACACTTGATCACATAAATAGGAGGACTGTGGTCCAGGTCAGCTCTGGGAACAAAGCTAGAAGCTAGCTCAAAAATAGCAAAAGAAAAATACCAAAAGGATTTGGCTCAAGTGATAGATTGTATGCCTAGAAAGTGCAAGGCCTTCAATGCAATCTCCAGTACCACCTCTCAGTATAGTGAAGATTACAGGTTTTAGATTAGAACCTTTGGGGCCATTTTTAGGGGAGGAAATTCTGGAAATTCTAGCTTACCTTTCAAGGTAAGCTAGATGAAATTAGAACTGTGAAATTTGAGTTGTCACCTATATCACTAGGACTAAATTCCTTGGAGTGTTTTGGCTGAAACTGTGGGACTTAAATTGCTAGTGAAATTTAACCTACCCAGTCGAGAATCCTAAAGGGATTAATCTTAGGCCACATGCTGCTTTCCTGTGCTCCTTGATTCCATTATAAATGTTTAGACCGAGACCTCCAAAAGCAGAACAAATAAAGTTCGGATTCCCATTCTGAAATCTTCAGTGAAGAGCTAGCTTTCAAATCCTCATTGCTCTGAAATTAGACTGGGGATTTGGTTTTATGTTTGTCATTTTGTCCCCAATTTGTAGCTAAATTAATTAACTTAGAAGCTTTCTATTTTTTTTTTTTTTTTTGGTCAGTCATGGGGCTTGAACTCTGGGCCTGGGCGCTGTCCCTCAGCTCTTCACCTCAAGGCTAGCACTTTTCCACTTGAGCCACAGTGCCACTTTCGGTTTTCTGGTAGTTTATTAGAGATAATAAGCCTGGGCTAGCTTTGAACCCCAATCCTCAGATCTCAGCCTCCTGAGTAGCTTGGATTACAGGCGTGAGCCACTAGTGCCCAGCTAAGTTTGAAGCTTTTAAGGAAACAAAATTCACTCTAACTATTGTATGTGATCGAAAGGGTAAATATCAGAGATAAAGCATTTTTGTACCTATTATACCAGTTTTACATTAAAAAGGTTATCATTAACAAAGGAGGGGGTAACAATGCTTAACAAGAAATGTACTCATCACCTCACTCATGTAACTGTAACCCCTCTATACAACATTTTTACAATAAAATAAAATTTTTAAAAGGTTATCATTTTCCTACTCTTCTATTTCAGAAAAGATTGCTCAGAAAGACATAGTTAAACATTAGTGGCTACTTGTAAACACAGAACTATGGTTTTACACAGATGTTTACTCTATGAAGGAGTTGCCCTTCAACACTTATGAGATAAAACCCACTGTATTGTACTAAAATGCCAAATGAGGGTTAGCTCTTCTTCTTTACTTGGTCAATATGTATTGAGTGGACCAATGCTGTGTTAGAAATGTATTAGGCAGCTAAACGTATCTCCCGCAAATTTGGAACTGGGTTAGCTATTCAGTGTGGTATCACACTGGTCAGTGTGGTATCACACACCTGTCATCCAGCATGAAAAACAATAAGGCAGGAAATGGACGATTGAAGGCCACACATCACCACATAGCAAGTTCCGTGTTAGCCTACCCTATATAGCAAGAATGTTTTTGAAAGAAATAAAAGAGAGAGAGATTGATAGAGAGGAAGGAGGGGAGGGAGGTACTCAGGAGGCTGAGATCTGAGGAACATGTTCAAAGCCAGCCTGGGCAGGAAAGCCTATGAAACTCCTACATGCAATTAACTAGATGTGGAGCTGTTGGTCAAGTGGAAGAGTACTAGTCTTGGGGGGAAAATAAAAGCAAAAACTTCTCCCAGGCCCAGAGTTCAGGTCCTAATAGTGGAGAAGGAAAGGAAGGAAGGAATGAAAGGAGGGAGAGAGGGAGAGAGGGAGAGAGGGAGGGAGGGAGGGAGGGAGGGAGGGAGGAAGGAAGGAAGGAAGGAAGGAAGGAAGGAAGGAAGGAAGGAAGGAAGGAAGGAAGGAAGGAGGGAGGGAGGGAGGGAGGGAGGAAGGGAGGAAAAGCAAGGAGAGAGGGAGGGAGAGAGGGAGGAAGAGAGAGAGGGAAGAAGAGAGGGAAAAGGAGAGAGAGAAGGGAGGGAGGGAAGGAGAGAGGAAAGGAAGATAGGGAGGGAGGGAGAGAGGAAGGAAGGAAGGAAGGGAGGGAGGAAGGGAGGGAAGGAGGAGAGAGACAGAAAGAAAGGAAGGGAAAGGAAGAGAAGGATAAGAGAAAAAGAAAAGAAAACCCATGACAAGATATCTGTGTATATTATTTAAAAGTCACAAAGTAAAATGATAGTTAAAAGAACTGAAATTATTTTCCTGAGATTGTGTCAAAGCATTTATTTCTTAAATTATTAGCCTTTAAATGAAACTTAATTTTACACACACACACACACACACACACACACACACACACACACACACACACACACACACACTAGTATATGCTTTACTGAAACACTGTGTATTTCAGAGAGTACTGGCATAAGACATACACTAAATTTGATAGTAATACAGTTTCGTAAAGGAATCTGTAGGTCAAGCTTGATGGAGAAATAGTTTTCTATAAAGGGAACATGTATTGCTAAAAATAATCTTTGCTATATTTACCTGGTTTGCAGAAAACTATCTTGTAGTTGTTTGAAACACTGGATTATTTATTCTTATCTTCATATCACCATGAGCAATCTAAGTAAAGTAAAAGAAACATTGATTTGTAACTTAAGCACTCCATCAAAAACTTCCCAGTGCTAACATTGTGATTTTTATCAACTTACAATAAGATCTCATTTTTATCCTGTAACTTTAAATCAAACTCCAATGCAAAGTAATATTTTTCTGAGCTGACTAGCCCTTTGAAAACAAAATTTCCACCAAACACACAGAAAACGAAGTACAAAGGGGTTTTACACAACAGGATGAGATTCCCTATTATTATTTCTGGAAAGCATCCTAGTCCAATGTTTTTCCTTCTGCAGTTCTCAGAGAAAGCACAATATCCACAACAAGTCAATCTAAGACCTATTTATTTCCTCAGGAATATCCTTGGGAAAGTGACCAATATGCCAAAGAGAACATCTCAATACAACATCAGGAAGCCCAATCGTTTTCATTGACACCAACATAATGAAAACAAAATTCTCTAGACAGATTTACTGTGTGCATCATAGTTTGTGGAAAAAAAATACCACACATGCTGTGTTTTGACTACCCAAGAAAAATAAAAGTCATTATATCTTCATAAGAGCTTTAGTTCTACTGATGTTTATGATTCTAAAATCAGAATCATGGGTAGGACAACCTTAGTTCCTGGGACAGGATTGGTCAGCATTGGCTACAACAATCTGGCTTAATAAATCTTGAAACTCCTCCCTTAGTTCCAGACAACTATGGGAATTCATGGTACGAGACATCAAAGGCATACATTCACTTCACCTAGGTTGGGTGTATCCATGTGGGCCTATGAATCAGCAACATATAAAAGAGGGCCACACAGATTCCTGTTTCCATCCAGCCTCTTCCATTTACCTGTGGGTGATCTTTGAGACCTGATAAAGAAAGGACTCAAGACCATTTTTGGAATGTGAACATTCTCAGTAAAACCTCAGAAAAGTAGGTAATAGTGGTCAGGTGATTTATGTTCCTCAGAAAAGACCCAGTAAAGAAGGCAGACTCAAATTTAGATTGTTGAAAGAAAAAGAAGAGTCTTTGAGAATATTTCTATTCACCATGAAATTCACAAGAAATCAAATTTTCTCAGGAATAGGACAAATATGTATAAACTTCGACAGCACTATCTGTGGAGCCTCAGAGTGGTAAGCTTCTCAAAGACTTTTTGTCTTGCAACTGATAAATGGAAATTAAACATGGTTCATGTGTATATTTATTTTAAATAAGTAGAAATTAAACATGGTACAGTTGTACTATGCAAACCCAGCAATAAACTGATATCTCCAAACATAAAATACAAGATATTGTAGAACTCATAAAATACAAGGAACATAAAATATTAGATTTTGCAGCTATTTAAACAAAACATCCATTATAGTCTTTCTGATGTTTCCTTCAAATATTCTTTCTCTAAGCCAGTTCTGAAAATAAGTTTTTTTTTTTCCTTCTATCTTCTACCCAGTCAAATGATTGAATCACCTACTTTGTAGCTCACCTGCCTTCTTTGATTTCTCATAGCACAACTGGAACAGAGTAGCTGTGTTAAAGTGTATCTTTCAAATTGTAGCTTCTTGGTAACAATTTCTTTACCATATTTGTCCTTGGCAGCATTATTTATTGAACTCATCTACATCTCTATCCTGAAAGCTACCTTACACCATGTTGAGATGGATGGCATGTGTATCTGGATTGATATCTCATCTCCTCCATTACAGTGCAAATCCTACAAGCCCAAGAACCAGACCCCCTACTTTCTGTTTTAATTTCCTGTGGTTCTTAACTTAGTTTTTCACAATGAATACGTAAATCCTGGCAAGCAAATCAATGTAGCATTTTTTCATTGGTATAAGTAGTATTAAATATGTCATGTTGCCTTTGCACAGAGATTTAAGCAGACTTTATGAAGAAATATTATCCAATCACTAGAAGCATTTTCTAGTTGTTCAGGAACTTGGCATATAATAAAACTGATAAACAATAAATGGGTAATATTTATAAAGCAGGGTTTGAACTGCTTGTCAGTACTTTCACAAGTTACCTCAATATTTATATGTTCAGTAAGGGCTTAACTTTGTAATTTATTCCTTATATGCAAGAGGAAGGTCATGCTAGAAATTAGACATATCTCATTCTAATTTCAAAAACTGGATTGCTTTTGAAATAAGAGCAAATTTAAAGTCATTTATCAAATGTTCACAGTGTTAAGCATGCCCAAATTAGGTTAAAGTCTAAGTATATTTTTGAAGAGTAATTTTTTCCAGTGAAGATGTAAATAGTTTGAGAGCATAGAATAACACCGAGCTTCATTTACTGAAAAATATTTTTTTGCCAGTCCTGGGGCTTGAACTCAGAGCCTGGGCACTGTGCCTGAGCTTCTTTTGCTCAAGGCTAGCACTCTACCACTTTGAGCCACAGGGCCACACTCACTTTTTCTATTTATGTAGTACGGAAGAATCAGAAACCAGGGTTTCACGCATGCTAGGCAAACACTTTACCACTAAGCTGTATTCCCAGTCCATACTGAGAAATATTATCAACTATGCACAAAATAAAATATATTGCAAAGAAATTACACTTCAGAAACAAAAGCAAATCAGTCATGCTCTTGGCCAACTTGAAAAATTCATACATATAAATCAAAATTTTCTGAGAGAACTTTCATTTGCCACATTTTCCCCCTTTGAACACAGGGAATTATACACCATTTTATATTATGAATGTACACAATAGTTTACCTGAGCAAAGAGCAGAGAAACATTGTAAAGGAAATAGTTGTATATGAGTTATGCAAGGATTTTAATGCAGAACTGAGCTGTGTTTATAAGAACATGCTCAGTGTCAGAGAGATGGGGAAATGCAATTGATGTACATATAAGGAAAATCATACTTACACAAAAACCAGGTTTTTGCTAAGAAAGAAGGCTTGAATGTATGCTCTGTTACTTTTTTACCATAGACACTTGGGAAAGTTGTTTAAATTCACTATGCCATGACTTCTCACCTCTATGAAAAGTATGCACACTCCTTGCTTTCTAGTTCTAAGTGAATTAAGTGAGCTATGTAACATGGGGCCCTTTGCAAAATCCATGGAAACTATGAACATTTAACAGGTTTGTACTCCAGTTTTAGACTTAAGATGTAGTAATGTGGCATGACTGATAATCTTATTTGAAAGAAAAAGACTTACAATTCTAGAAAACAAATAGAAAAGAAAATAGAAAAGACAAGATTGTCAAGCACTCTTAGGGGAAGAAAATTGGTTCAGTAGAAAATGTGTTTGTAGAATTTAAATAAATGAATTCAGCTCTGAGGAGGAATACACAGCCTGGGGAAGATGAATCTGGTTGAAAATGAGGATTTATGAGAAAAAGTAGCTATATATTAAAGTAATAAAAATGTAAGAAAGGCCTGTAGTGTGAATTCAGGTGGAAATGTGAGCACATTTGGGAAAGCCAATGCAGCCCTCTGACAGAGTGAAGAGAAATGGACGTTTCTAGAGGTAAATGAGGCAAGTTCCTACAAAGCTCAATCATCACTATAAAATATTGTACGATCCCTTTCTTAATGGAAATGTCAGTTTCTTTTAAGCACTGCAAATCAAAGCTTACTCTTCATTCATTTCTAAATTAAATTTTTAGATCGGAGTTTTTCTTAAAGAAAAAAATGTATTTTGTGTGTGTGTGTGTGTGTGTGTGTGTGTGCGTGTGTGCGTGTGTGCGTGTGTGCGTGTGCGCACACACGCACATACGCACTCTTGAAGTTTGAAATCAGGGCCTGGGTGGTTTCCTCTTGAATGTTTTGCTCAAGGCTAGCATTCTACTACTTAAACCACAGCTACAATTCTGGCTTTTGGTGGTTAATTGCAGTTAAGAGTCTAAGACTTTCCTGCCCAGGGTGACTTTGAACCCTGAGCTCCAGATCTCAGCCTCCTTAGTAGTTAGGATTATAGGCATGAGCCAAAGACACTTGACTCATTATTATCATTTTGCTCTTGTTTTTATTGTGAAAAAACCATACAGAGGGGTTACAATTAAATGGGTAGTGAGTACATTTCTTATCAAGTATTGTTGCTTTCTCCTTTGTTTCCCTTTCCCATCCCTTCCTAAAGGAAATGGCCAAGGTAACCAAATCACTCCTTGCTTAAATTATTTGTAACCATACAGAATTTGGACCAAGCATGAAATAGAAATACATACAAAAAGTCTGACACTGTATAAAATGACCATGGTTTGGGAAGCAGAACCGATGGCAAAAATCATCATAATGGAATTTTAATGGCTGTCTACGGAATAATTCAGATACAATGGCATCCTTTTGTAACAACAATAAGTCACATGTACTATACTTGGTAAGAACATACTTTATTTACCTGAATCATTTTTTTTTCTGGGTGGGGAGTGATACAGTCTATACAGGGCCTACAGACATGTGATTTTGTTTATTTTCGTTCCCTCACATAATTTTGCCCTATTTAAATAATGAGTTTATTGGGGGCTTGGTATATGACACATGTATTATTTTCCTAGAGCCTATTTATTAGTATTAGAGCTCTGCTTCAAATGATGTTTTGGGCGGGGGGGGGGGGGGGGTGGGGGTGGGGGATGGTATTGAGAGGATATAAAGCCAAAATGCTTAGGGTTTATCCAATCCTGGAATGTCACTTATCTTTGGAGAGCTCAGATAAAGGAAACTTACTTTGAAACCATATTGAATAGCTCATAGAGAAAGCTACCACATAGAGATAAAATATGATGATCAATGTTAAACAAACGTGCACCCATTAATACAAGATTCCCTGAACTGCTTCATCTTACTGAAGGGAAAAGCATAGAACGATTTAAAAAATGTATCTTAACATCATATTATTTTAAATAACATAACATTCAAGTATTCATTAAGATTTCAATTCAAATCGACTCTGGAATTCCATGAAATCAATGATAAATATATCCAATTTATTTTTGTTTTTCTTATTTTCTTATTTTGGTTTTCACGTAACTAATTTCTTTGAGGCACTGTGGCTAGAACTCTTGCCTCAACTGCATTCACTTGTTGCCAAATGCCCTACCAGTGAACTATGACTCCAGCCTCTCATTCTGACTGGTAAATCCGGTATCATAACTAAATTGAGTGTCAAGAATAGCTCACATGTTTAAAGAGGTCTGAAAAGAAGCAAGAGCCAAGGGTGATTATGGAGAAAGGTACTTTAGTACAGGACGATTGGTTCCTCTCAATGAATAGCCCACCAGTTTATAGTTCAGAACTTTTGGTTCAATCTAGGTCGTAATGTCTAAGCCATTCACCAAATGCTCTAACCTAGAGAATCACTATCTGATGTGAAAAAGAAAGGATATGCCTTTAAAAATTGTAGAAAAGAAGCCAGGCACTGGTAGCTCACACCTATACTCCTAGCTACTCAGGAAGCTGAAATCTGAAGATCATGGTTTGAAGTCAGCCCAGACAGGAAAGTCTGTGAGATTCTTATCTCTAATGAACCACCAGGAAACCAGAAATGGAACTGTAGCTCAAAGTGGTAAAGTTCTAGCCTTGATTGAAAAGCTCTGGGACAGTGCCCAGGCCCTGAGTTCAAGCCCCACAACTGACACACATACAAACACACAAAAGAATTGTACAAAAGTCTCACCAAGCTCAATGAAGCTCATTCACAAGGAAATAGATATAAAGAAAAACGGTTACTATTTTAAGAATTAAAAGAACGAGAAAACGGAATGATAAATTGGCATTTGGTTTGAATAAGAAGTTATAATTTAACACAAAGAGGTGTGTTTTTAGCTTCAGTATTGGATATTATCCAAATATAGATACTGGCAATAAGAGTAATGCATGTTCTTTGTAAAAGAGATGAGAGCTAAAATTCAAATTTTGACCCTCCTGTCATCAGGAAGAAGGCATCACAAAGAACACAGATTTTACTAATAATATAAGAACAAAGGGAAAGATAAGTTCAAGCTCAAATCCATTTTTGTTAGTATTCATATTTTTGTGGCCAATTCAAATATTCAGGTAGTGGCCATTTGAAGAACTCTCATTTTATTTATTTTTTCCCATCCCCCCCAACATTCCACTTCCCTAACCCTCTCCCCCAGAACTCTCATTTTAATTTAGTAGGTTAAAGTGATTTCTTGATCATTTACATGATTTGTGGTGTGCATTTCTATACATGTGTTAAAAGAGACTGATGTAAGAATGAAAAGAGAAAGAAAGAGTGAAATATCAATATCTATTTTATTATTTAACCAAGAACTAACCTTTGAATTGATGACCATGGAATGTGGGTGATTGCTGTGTATGCTTGCATACTTTCAATAGATGATTGAGTGGTTATTAAAAAAAAAAAAAAGAACAAGACTTCAGCACACCTGGAAGAGAAGTTCACAGGATCCCTCCTCGTTCACTGTAGGAAGTTAAAGTAACTTCATCATAACAACTAGCCAATGGCAACTCCCAGGATTTGAGCCTTAGCCTTCTGGAGCCAGAGCTCCCACTGTTAAAATTTCTTGGCTGTCTGAGTTGTTCTGATTTTATTTATAAAATGTTATTGTCACGTTCCTTTAAAGTTCGTGTTAGTATATGCACATCACTGATTTCTTATAGTATGCTTGAAAGTCTAGAAACTGTTGAATGGGGGAAGAGTTGAGAGGTGGGTAAGAAACAGGAAAAAAAAGAATAGCATACCAAAGATTTGAGAAATTAAAAGTAGGATATATCATTTTTTAAAAAGGCCCATTTGAAATCATCAGTGGTATTGTTTAAACCATCATAGATTACTTACAGGTAGCAAATTACCTAGAAGTTTAAGACTGACAACATTTGATTATTGACTCCTGGGTGAAAAAAACTGGAGAAGTTCTAAAAAGGTTTGATGTAGATCTTGGGGAAAAAATCTCCTGACAGTCACAAAACAAATCTGGGTCCTTTTATATACATCCCCCCACCACTTCTCTCTCTCTCTCTCTCTCTCTCTCTCTCTCTCTCTCTCTCTCTCTCTCTCTCTCTTGCTTGTGTTCTCTCTGATTCTCTCTGTCTCTCTCTCTGTCTCTCCTCTCTCTCTCTCTCTCTCATTATATATTATGAAAGTTTTATTATACTCATAAGGTGACAATAAAACTACTTTTTGCCTGTCATTCAGAAAGGTCTTGACACCTTTGTCCCAACCACCTTTCAAGGCTCACCCCTTGAGATTTAAGGCCACACACACGTTAACCAATATAACATGAGCTGCTATGTTTCTTCTATTTAAAGTATTCCTTTATCACCTTTTAATTGTTGGGATGTTTGCCAGTTCAGCTCAAATCTCAACTACTGTAAATATTTCCATGACTTATCCAAAGGAGGAAAAAAATTGTGATACTGGGATTTGAATTTAGGGCCTCCAAGCTCATGAGATCAACTCCTTTTGCTGTGTTCATCAGATAAGGGCTCATACTTTTCACCTGCCTTAGCTACAATTCTCTGTATGCAGAATGTGTAGTTAGGATTATGAGCATGAGTTTCCATGCCTAACCCTCAAGGTAAGCTTTCCTTCTTTTTCTTCATTGCTAACAAATAGTTTCATACATATGTGAATATTTCCTTACAGTATTTATGTAATATTATATTGTCTCACTTACTACATTCATTATAAATATTGAGTAAATTGTTTGTTGAGTAGCTATTATATACCAGGCACACACCACACTCTTTAAACCAAGGACTATTGGTCATTTTGCCACTTGGGAGACAGGAAGTGTCATTTTCTACTGCTAGATTCTTACGAATTAAATATTTGTTGCATTTAACCAACAAGTAGAACCTCAATGAGCATCATGGTTAACCAACAGTCATTAATGCATAATATCCTACACATCTTTAAAAAGAAATGATATGAGGAGTAATCTTTATGTGAAGTGGGAGACATTTTCATCTAGCTGTGTCTCAGAGATGGATCTTTTGTAATTGTAATTAGAAAGTGATGGATAAGGAATTACACCATTTTGCTGCTTTAAATCTCCTTTCTTTGTGCGTTAATAATAGGATTTAATTGGACTTTAATTTCCTCCATACCCCCAAGTTCAATGAGTTCATTGCCTTATCATCTTCAAGGGAAATCTGAAGTCATCTAGCTCAAGCCTCACGTTTTACAGATAAGGAAACTGTTCTGAAAGATGTTCAACAAGGAAAAGAGAATGCAAAGTCTTCTCCCAATGCCCCCTTCTCAGTGCCTTTCTCTAGATGTCCAGTAAGATCATGGTAACAAGAAGTCAGTTGAAAGACATGTAAGGCTGGAGGGTAGCACTTTCCTATGAGCTCTCCTAAAGTTGGACTCTTGAAATCTTTTAGAAGAACATGAAACCATTTGGGAAAAATCTGCTTTTTAACAAGGAGAGAATTCAGATTAAGCCATTATGTCTCCTTCTATTCTTACTCTCCAGCTTTATGGAAACTCAAATCTGTTCAATGGCACATGTATACATATACACTATATATACATATGCATAGACATATATGTTATATATATACATATATATACACTTATTATGAGAAACAAATGTTTCTACTCCTTTTATTACAAAATTCTCTGGAACTTGTTTCATGGTTGATTATGATTAATTTGTCAAGCGCTTTTTTTTGATACAGTACAGACTGATATGATTAATGTGTTTATCTGCCAAAAGCATTCCTTTAACAAAGCAAGTCACTGTGTTCTACATATTCATAAATCATTTGTTCTTCACATATTTTCCCTTCTGGATTTGTTTACCATTTCTAAGGCAAAAATCAACCTTCTTTCATTCAGAAACAGTACAATTTTACTAACTACCAATTTAACTTACAATGATTTTAAAAGAAATTAGGGCATGTTTCTGAAAATGTATTACAAACATGAAGAACGTGAGGGAAAAAATTCTACCTTCATTTGTTTTCTATGGTGTCTTTGTATCCCACAGCCAAAGTCAAAAGAAATATAGGTGCTTTGGTTGGAAGAAGTTTCATTTTAAAACTCTGTATTTGAACCTAGACCTAAATAAGCAGAGCCAGGCTGAGTCAGGATGCAACCTTGTACATTTGCTTTGCAGGTTACCTGCCTCCAGTTCAGTAATCAGATTTTCATTGTTTTTACTTACAAGTGGTTGACTTTATAAATCAAGACTTTGCCCACTTTCAAGCCTCTGGTCTCTCTCACTTCACTGTATTTTTTTTAAACCAGCATTTACATTATGTTTTAGTACAATTAAAAATAGACACAGTTTCCTCCCCCTGTTTTTGAAGCCGGCTCGTAGCCTGGCACTGTTTCTTGAAACAAATCACCATGTCATTCCAGTCTAATAGGCAACAAATTCAGCTGCAACCTCTTTCAAAACATCTTACTAGGTTACTTTTCTGTCTTACGTCACCCAGGTTTCCAAAAAACTACTCAAAATGCCTAATGAGGCAATAAATTCCTTTATTGACTGTTCAGAATGTGGAAACAAATTGGAGTGACTCACTCAGGCTTTTTCTTAACCCTCTTATTCAGCAGAACAGTTTATTTTACTGAAAGAATGGGGGAAAAAGAGCTGACAATTTAAAATTAACTAAATAGGCCCTCCCTTCTTTATGCCTTCAGGACATTCAAGAGGTCTTTTCACAAGAGTGTATGTTACAGCTTAATTGGGACTGTAAGTTAAATCTTAAGTATATTCATCATCCTAGTGAAAATAAACCCTGTGTTTGTCTTTTCACTTATCATGATTTATTACTAGTTTATTTTAATGAAAAGTCCTTCTCCTTCTTACTTCTTCTTCTTCTTCTTCTTCTTCCTCCTCCTCCTCCTCCTCCTCCTCCTCCTCCTTCTTCTTCTCCTTCTTCTCCTTTTTCATTTTTTTTGTCATCATATCTTTTCTAATTTGTTTACAATGGCTTGTTAGTTATTATCCACAGGTAGAAATTTATTTCAGGGAAATAAAAATCTATTTGCTTTATAGCAAAAAAAAGACCAAGTGCAATGGAATGTTTGAAGTTTCCTTATAGTTTGCTTTGAAAACACCAAGTGATTTGCATCCCTTGAACATAGTCCAAAGGACAGAGCTGAAAGTGCTGAAAAACTACAAGGAAGAAAAGTTAACAACTACATACAGAAAAAAGAGAAATTACTTTAAATGAATGTTAACAAATGCACATCCCAAGAAAATCTTTACAGCTAAAAGGGGAATAAAAGTGAGCTTGCACTTCTCATTTCAACAGAATTTTCAAAGGAAGCCTAGGGAAATTAAGGGATTTACTGAACTTCTCTAGAAAATTGGTGTGTGCGGCACTAAATCTGGAACTCCCATCTCAAGTCCCCAAGAACATGTTGGCCCTAATAGAACCTTCTTGTTTTACTTTTCATTGCTGGGGCTGGAAATAATATACATATTGCTTCCTTTTTATGTGTTCATTCATAAAAACAAAGCTTAAGAGCTGTAGGGGAAGGGGGTGAATCATCTGTGTCCTGAAATGTTAGAAGTCAGCTTTTTATGTGCTCCTGGAAACCAGTGGCCTTCCCCATAGTTAAAAATAGTACTTCATCTTCCCCTTTTCTCTTCTTTTAAATTGTGACTCTCAGAAACGGCTTGCTTGAATATGGAAGGAAATGAAAGCAACACCGTGCAGCTATTGTATTTTAACTTTTAGGGTGTTAGAAATATGAACTAATCTTGGCTTTGTGAAATCTTATTTTGAGTTCTTTGAAGTCCAAAGAGATGTATGACACCAAAAAGATTCTTATAATAATTTACAATAGGAGAGCATAAAATATTGTGCTATTGTTTTCCAAAGGAGATATGATGTTTCATCTTTGTCTTAGGAATTGGGATATATGTTCATGTGTACAATTAGCATTTGTCAAAACTAATAAAAGCTAGAAGAAATCTTAACTCTGATCAAACTTAAACTTCAGCATTTTACTGATAATGCCTAGGAAAACTAAAATAGCAAAATTCAATAGCAAAGTAGTGTGAAAGAAGAGCTTTATACATGAGGATCCTTAAATATTCTAATGTAGATCATTTGAAGTACTAGGAATCAATTCAGAAAACTTCCTAGCTTATGCCTATAATCTCAACAACTTGGAGATCATACTTTTCAAGGCCAGCCTGGCCTGCATAGCAATTTTCAAGCCATCTTGGGCTACATAGTGCACTTGTGTCTCCAAAAATAAAAACAAAATAATAAGAATAAGAATAAAATGTACAGGTGAGCCAATTCTCTATAAGGTTTTTGCTAAACAAAACAACAAAATCCCTTTTAAGCAGCACAAAAGTTACAGAAAAGAAAAAAAATTACCTCACATGACTGTCATGGCAGTGGCTTATTGAAATCATTGTCAAGATTAAAAATGATTGGATGTGGCACTGTGGCTCAAAGTGGTAGCGTACTTGCTATGAACAAAAAGAGCTCAGGGACCGTGCCCAGACCCCAAGTGCAAGCAGTACAACTACAAACAAAACAAAAGATTCGTGTTTAGCTAGGCCCCAGTGGCTCACACCTGTAACCCTAGCTTCTCAGGAGGCTGAGATTTGAGGATGGCAGTTGCAGTTTGAAGCCAGTCCAGCTGGGTAGGAAAGTCTATGATGCTCATATCTCCACTAAACCACCGAAAAAAGCTGGAAATGGAGCTCTGGCTCAAGTAATAAAGCACCAGCTTTGATGAAAAGAACCTCAGGGAAAGGCCCAGGCCCTGAGTTCCAGCCCCAGGAGTAGAACAACAACAAAAGGTTAGTAAAAGGTTAGTGCTCAGCAAAGATCATTATGAGTAGATATCTTTTACTAACATAGCAAAGACATTGCATCTTTCATTCCTCTTATTAACTTACTGCAGTGGCAGAGTTAAAATCCAAGTTACAGAAAAATATAGGGGAGTAAATCATACTAAAACATTATTATTCCTGAAAAGTAATAGACTTACGCTAACAGCCTAATGAGAAAAGTAAAGTTTTAAATATATTTCTTGCTGTAACAATTATCTGAGTTATACTGGTTATCTATAATGATAGTCATTTGATTTAGTTTTATTTATAAGGCTCACTATAAAGGCCATCTGTGAGATGTTTTCTCTATTCTCAATGTACTTCATATGTTTCTCAATCTTAGTACTTGAATCAGGAAACAGAGAGCTGCTTAAATCCAGTTGATATGAATTACACATACGAGTTACATAATTTACTGATATGATGCTAGTTACATATTACAATATTACATATTATATATTATAAGTTACTGCTATTATACTAGTTACATATGAATATTCCATCCTTGGGATATTATTTCAATCCTCTGTCTCTTCAAACTTCCTGCACAGAGTAAATACCTTGTTCCTATGAACATATTTTATTATATTTTGCTTCAACACACACACCTCCTTAGTTACTTTAAATACAATTTACTGTTTATATTTATTAGGTTAAAAAGATTAACTTGAATAGTATTTTGTTTCATACTACCTTACCGAAGACTTGATATAGCCCTTTGGTAAATACTGGAATGTTTTATTGCTTACTCTCAAAGGTTAAATTAAAGGAGCTTACCTACCCTTTCTATCTCATCTTGGGTTTTAAGAGCTCTGTGAAGCAATGAAAACAGAATAATGAAGCCATAGATCAAAGCACCTCATTCATTAACTTTTAAAATATCACCTCATTTATTTAGTCTTTGTCTGGAGTCTTTCTCTTGATATACAGCAATTTTATTAAACATTCATTTCAGGGCAATGAGAAAGAAGGACATACTTTGCTCTAACACATATAAAACAACGTTTATACATGTAAATTTACCTTAGCCAGAAACAGTACACTGTAATCACTGCATCTGTTTTTTGTATTTCTAAGGGGAGGGAGGAGTACTACTGGCTTTTAAATTACAGCACACTAAATAGCTAATACAGATTTTGGCCATGTGGTAAAAGTTTGATGAAATTACTCTGTCTACAGAAACAAAAAGAATGAAATCATTAGATTGATGGCAGCCAAAATATTTGAAAGGTGAAAGCATGCTTTAAGCAGTCTCTGCCAGAGAAACAAGTTAATGAACATAGTTCAGTAAAAGCACCTCTGGATGCTATCCTGTATGAGATACCAGTTGGAAACTTTAACAAAAAAAAATCAGCAGTCTGACATCCTTTCTGTTTGTTTGTTAAAGTCCTAGGGATAGGCCTCAGGGCCTGGCCACTGTCCCTAAGCTTTTGTGTTCAAGGCTAAGACTCTACTACTTGAGACACAGCCCCACTTCTGGCTTTTTAGTGTTACTTGGAGATAAGAGTCTCAGGAACTTTCCTGTCTATGTTGTCTTTGAACCTTGATCCTCAGATCTTTCTGAGTACTTAGGGTTACACATATGAGGTACCAGCGCCAGGTTTAACATGACCTTCTTAATAATGAAAGAGTAACTGTCAAAGCAACCAATCTATTACCTGGAAATGAAACAAGAAATGTACACTGGGAGAATATTGGAGGAAGGAATAGCTTTAAGAAAGAATATAGCTACCACCCTCTACAGCTTTAGACTAAACATTTCTGGTAAAATATCTAAGTTATAATAATGAGAAAAATCAATGGCCTTTAAGATCTTTGAATCTTATGAAAATAAGAACTACTCTTGATATGGGACATCATGAAACTCTACATATTCTACAGCAATCCTATTATTAATTCTTATATAAGATCTTATAAAGTATAGGCTGATAATTCCTTATACAAAATGAACAGGACCAAGTATGTTTTAGATTTGGGGTTTTGTTTTCAGATATTAGAATATTTGCATATACATAATGAGATATCTTAGTGATGATACAAGTATAAACACAAAACTTATTTGTTTTATATACATTATGTATGTTCATATATATTTATACATAAATATGAATGAAAAATTTATGCAGTATATTTAGTTTGTTTTTGTTTTGACTACAATCCTGGTCATGAGGTGAGGTATGAAATTTACTATTTATACAGTCAGGTCAGCATTTAAAATGTTTCAGATGTTGGAGCATTTTGAATTTCAGATTTGAAAGATTAGCGTCTCCATTTGTAATAGGAAAAGTATAGGAAAAATAAAACCTAGAGTCAAGCAACTAGCCTTTATTTCTTCCAGAAAATCTTATATAATTTTGTCTTTTTCAATTAAAGAGTATTCAAGCTCCACAAATGACAAAAAATAAAAGACTATTAAGTTTCCATTGCATAACTTTTTAGAAGTACTCATAAAAATAATATTAGCCTCAAATTCTCAAGACAACCATTTTTTTCCTCTTTGCTACAAAATTCCTATTTCTTCCTCTTTTTGTTGGATGAATAGAGTTTTTCCTCACTGAACTATCTTTTAGAGATGGATAAAGGTCCAGGAAACCATCATTTGCTTGTTTCATTTCATCTTTGAATAATAAGGAGCCAATGAATCAGAAAGTAGAAAACTCATTTATTTTACTCATATTCTAAGATTGTGTTTTAATTGCAGCTAACAAGTCCACTTATACAAATAGCTTATTTGATTTTTAAAATATATGTAGAAGCCAGACATGCTTGTGTATAACTGTAATTCTAGCTACATGAGAGGCAGATGTCGGAAGGTCATAAGTTAGAGCCCAGCCCAGACATAGTTAATAAGATCTCATCTCAAAAAAGAAACCAATCAAACAAACATAAACAAATTGATGGTATAGATCCAATGTAAAGTGTTTGTCTAGAGATCAAAAAGTCTGGGATTTATCTCTAGTGTTACAAAGAGAATTTTGCAAAGAAGAATTTGGGTACTTTGGTATAGTGAATATATAATGTACAATTTGGCTTTATATTATAAATACTTAACAGAGAGAGACTTTGTGTTTACAGGGATCAAGGTCAAATTCACATTGGTAACCAAACACATTTCTTACCCAGCCATTTTCCATCATTGACAATCTGAAGAGTGCTGTGAACTTTTCTCCCTTTACATCAAGACACAAACTCTAACTTTATCATACAAAATAATCACTTCATTAGGAGTTTATTGTTTTCTTATCAAAAAAGAATCCAAAAATTGTTATCTTGTTTTTTTTCTTCAGTCTTTAATGTATAGTTTGATAAAATGAATGGTTCCTGGAAGGCATGCTGAAATATATTTTAAGTTAAAAAGTGGACAAAGAGGATTAATTATTTTTCAGTTGTGGTGGTTCTCAAACTTGGCTACACAAAGGAATTATCTGGAGAGCTTTTGAAAATAGTGCAGACTACATTCTACCAATGTAATATTTATATTTAATTTATATATGGTGACTTTGGCATTAGAGATTTTAATAATTTTCGTGTTCGGCCAAAGATGAAGGTCACTACCCTAAAAGGCAGATTAATGCTAGGTTATGTTAGTCTTTAAACTCGGAAAGTTTTATTAAAAACAAATTAGAGCAACAGTTATTTGATATCATATATACTTAGTAACAGGGTCATAAATAAAAGAATAATCATTTAAAATGTTGTGTCACATTAGATTAGTATACTCAATCCATTATGAATTCCTTTAAAGTCAGCGTATAGAATAAAATATTTAAATAAGAACACATGTACATGAGTAAGCAAACCTAAATTTCAGAAGCATGTCTATACTTAAATTACACTAATTTTCTTTTTCTTCCTGTGGGAGATGATGGAAGAAAACTTTAGGGTTATTTTTGACAATTAAATTGTCCCACTCATTAACTTTTCCAACTGGAATTTTCTACAGTTAACAAAAACACCTTTTAGAAATTATAGAATGAAAGATGATGCCTAGAATGCACATGTTACTTCATGTCTAGACTATTATAGTTCAGAGATGGAAGAAGCAGTTTCTTAGATTTTTGGCTAAAATGTAGTGTGGAAATCAAAGAACAAGCAATATTCCAGGAATTAGGAGTTCCCAGAGTTGTATTGATTTAATAGGAAAAATAAAGTACATTTTATCTTATACAATCTAACTAGTAGACATAATTAAATAGCACTACTTCTTCTTACACATAAGTAGTTAGAATAAATTTAAGTAGCAGGAGAATTCACAGTATTTGTTCATTTTAACCAATGCCTTTTAGCTATTCAAAGCTAAACACTATATGTCAGGAACACTATATGTCAGGAAAATTTATATACATTTTAAATGCTAGGCAGTTATAGCCTCCTGTAATCCTCCTGTAACCTATTAGAGGGTGCTGAGATCTGTGAATCACAGTTTAAAGCCAGACCAGGGAAATAAATTTGAGAGATTTTTATATACAATGAATCAGTGAAAAGCTGGAGTGGTAGAGCACCAGCCAGCCAAACAAGAGCATGAATTCCTGAATTCAAGTCCCACACTAGCACAAAAAACTTTTTTTTTGGGGGGTCTAGTCGTAGGGCCTGAACTCTGGGCCTGGGCGCTGTCCCTCAGCTCTTCAGCTCAAGGCTAGTGTTCTACCACTTGAGCCACAACGCCACTTCCGGCTTTTTTCTTTTTGCTTATGTGGTGCTGAGGAATAGAACCCAGGGCCTCAGGCATGCAAGGCAGGCACTCTACCACTGAGCCACCTTCCCAGCCCAACAAAAAATATTTTTATATACACACAATAATACAGAATATATGTACCAACATGGGAAAGGCTCTAGGAAATACTATATTGTTTAAATCATAGGGCAATATGTATTATCCTCTATCTACTTGTACTAATATAAATTAATCAGAGAAACAGTAAACCAATGAAGATGTCAAGAATGGGACAGCAGCAGAATATCTTTTATATGGCATTTGCTTTGAATAGCTAAAAGGCATTGGTTAAAATGAACAAATACTGTGAATTCTCCTGCTACTTAAATTTATTCTAACTACTTATGTGATAAAAAAGTTTTACTAACAAAAGCCTTGAAAGCAATGAATATTTCAATAAATAAATATTCCAAGAAATATGTCAGGAAAATTTAGATAAATTATCTTTTATATTGAGATAATAGTATAACAAATTATTTTAAAAAGTATTATAAATAGAAGGTTTATGAAATTGGAGAATAGTTCAGTAATAGAACTCTTTCAGATACCCTGAGTGAAGACCTGAGTTCACACACACACACACACACACACACACACACACACACACACACACACACACACACACACAGATTTGGTATTACTGTTAGTAAATATTGTTGCATTAGTAAATTGTCCATGATCGTGACAAATTTCTCAAGAGAGAGACAATCAATAAAGCACAATGGTTTATTTTGGCACCTAGCGTCAGAGGTTTCAGTCTGTGATCTCTTGGTCCTGATATTTTGAGTTTGTGCCAACACAGTACATCATGAAAGGGCCCTGTATCAGAGAAGGTTGTGCAACCTAAGGATGGCCAGGAAGTAAAGAGCTTGAAGATGTTGCCTGAGGTTCCAGTATCTCTTAGGACACACTACAAAGCCTTCTTCCACCAGGCCTGACCTCTAAGTTTCTACCAGATGTTCTACTCTAATGTCAAGAGTCAGACAAGCAAGTATTTAATATTTAACCCAATGGGATCTTGGAGGGTGGGGCAGACATTTATCCAAACTATAATAGATAAAAATTATTATACATTTTTAAGCATACCAAGAGGTTAAAGGGAAATACAAGGCAAGGCCTGGCTTGGTGGTACACACCTATAATCCTGGTACTCAGGAGGCTGAGGTAGGAGGATTATAAGTTTATATATCAAGACTCTGTCCTTAAAAACAAAACCAGAGAGAGAGAAAAAATATAAGATAGAGTCACTACAATCTCATCAGCAATCTTCCCTGGAATGTGGAAATCAAGACAAATTTTATATTCTTGCTGCTGAATACCTGGTACCTACCACAAACCCGGCTGGTGCTCTGCTAGACAAAGACACTGAGCAGTCTTTCTCTAGTGATTACAGTCCATATCATTTCCCTTCTTTCTGTTGGATTTAGGAGAGAGCCCTGAATGAAGACTAGACTGGAGAATTCAGGAAACACAGAGGTGAGGTCCACTTAAGATTCAGAGGAAAACCTAGGTTATGACCTCTCATTGTCTTCCTCTGTAAAATGAGGGTCACCCTGTACATTTCCCCAAACACACACCACTACACACAGCAACAAGCTAGCTCTATGATATGAGTGCTCCCTAATCCTCAAATATCCTTTAAAAAAAAAGAAGGTAAAAGTTTGCAAAATACTTACCTACTTGCTACTGTCAATGTGGCTATTCTCAGTTGCATTGAGCAGAACTGACTTTATCATATTCTCTTCTTCAGTATGGCTTGGAATCAGGTTGAGACAATACATGTTTACACTTTATAAAACTCCAAAGTCTCTCTCTCTCTCCCTCTCTCTCTGTCTATATATATGCATATATATATTGAAGTGACATATTATGAAGTTTACCAGTAATTTTGTTACAATAATAATTGCAGTTTATAAAAGTTACATTGTATTTCTTCTTTAATTATTTGGGAGGAACTAAAGGATTTTACACAGCCTACAACTATTACTTAATATATACAAACGACATATTAGAATCAGGCTCCAAAGCTTTATATATTGTATTTTATTCCACTGACCTACCATAACACCTAGATCCCCTATCAACCAACATTTTACATATGAATGGAAAAAAAACAATCTTGTGAGGCAGAGTTATATAACTGGCCTAAAAATACATAATAGTAGATGGTTTAGCTGGGATCTTAACCTAGACATTAAGTAAAACTCCAGCCAATTTTAGTGGCCAACCAAACACTCCAGGGCTAGTAAACAATAAAAGTGCTGATTAAAGACATCTCTTATCTATAGCCGCAAAGAATATTTAAAATTCCAGGGATGGTTGCTTAAATTATTGCCTCCAGGGAATGTGTTACAGACACTAACCACTAGTTGGTACAGCTGTGTTTATTGATGAAAAGATTCTCATAAACTAGCAGAAAAATTTAAAAATTAGCAAAAAAGGGTATGAATATTGCAGTGAAGATCTATGACAGCTATATTAATATACCACACATTAGGATCATACACGTACTTTCTGTGCTATTGGTTTAGGTAATGAGAAAATGAATTTTTAAAGAAGAGATAGTGCTGTAGACATAGGTATATAAAATAATGGCTAACATTTATTAACCAGTTCATTTGTGCTAAGCAGTGACCTCACAATTGTTCACAAAGAATCTTCTTTAAGCCAGGTGCCAGTGGCTCACGCCTGTAATCCTAACTACTCAGGAGGCTGAGATCTGAGGATCACTGTTCTAAGCCAGCCTGGGCAGGAAAGTCCATGAGACTCTTATCTCCAATAAGCCACTAGAAAACCAGAAGTGGCTCAAGAGGTAGAGCACTTGCTTTGAGCTCAAGAATTGAGGGATAACACCCAAACCCAGAGTTCAAGTCCCATGACTGACAAAAAAAAAATAATAATAATTTTAAAGTTGCATTTACCTTTTTTTTTTAAGTTGAGGTAATTCTTGTTAGTGTTTCCATTTCATAAATGAAGGAGCTTCGTTTTAGAAATATTCCATAATCTTTCAGTGGAGTCTAAATGCTGGCAGTTTGAATCTCCAATAAATGCTTTTAGGCACCACACTGCCATGTCTTCTACCACCTTGGATAGGGGCCACTAAAGCGCTGTGGTCACTTCAATCATTTCTTGTGGCCCCCTGGGTGCCATATTGTAAATATCAAGTGGGAATAAATTTTAGAATAAAAGCATTCATTCAAAACTCAAAGATACCAAATGTTAATTCTGATTAAACCAAGTCATATTTGTGATTGAGACCATGATCATTAATGAGGAAACACAATCTGGATGGAAAACTCAAGTCTAGAGGTCAAAAAGAGAAAACTAGTTCCATGTATTTTGAAAATTAATTCCACTAGTTAATGGCATTCAGACAAGTAATGTACTCATTACATAAAAGTAATGATCACTCTTTAGCAGCTAGAAATCTAGGAAATACCCCCACACTCACGTACTCTGATTTCCTTCCTTTATCCATTGAATTTTTTCATTGCATGCTGGGGTGCGGGAGAACCATTGATTTGTGTAAAGGTTTATCGTTCAGATTTCTCACTGACAGACTGATGCACAAAACCTTTCCCTTACTCCCTAACACTGAATTCTCTTTCCTCTGTTGTCCATTAAAACTCAGTGGGAAACTGCACTGTAATTTCAGGACAACCATGTCATATTTAAATACACTGTAGAACTTAGGTTCTATAATAAACTGTTAAGAGATTAAGACTCATCCTCTATTCTCCCACACTAAGAAATCTATTCTACAAGGAATATATAATCTAAGTTATTCTATTCTACAAGGAATATACAAATCTAAAGCCACTTTTCTTCTCCGTTAAAATCTGGATGGTCTCTCTGGGGTTTCTCCTTTTCTCATCCTTGTGCTCATGAGTAATGGAAAGCAAGTGCCCTAACATTAGCCTAACCCACACCATTCAAAACAGGTATATTACTGACAGTTACATTCAAAAAGATCCCCAATTCTCCACCCCCCTCCATCTTTTGCTGAATCTCTACTTTAAATATAAATAAGTAAAAATAAATACTCTCTATCTTTAACATCAAAAGTATATGAGTTACATTACATTTTCTAGTCATCTATTTTATTTTTTTTAATGGACTAGGTGCCCTTAAGCTGGCTTTGGGGGGATACAATTGTTTCAAACCCTTGCCTCTGACTTCACTCTTTAATGAACATCTCTGGAATCAGTAATTACTGTGGGAACACATCTTTAGAGCTATTCTCAAAGAGCAAAATTGGCAGAGGTTGGTTTTATAAAGTTCACAAAATGAATGGTGCCTTTTTGCCATAAAAAGGGGGATTTTTAAACAACCAGTTTTAAAATACTCAGAGAATTACTGATAAGTGAATCATAGAATAAAGATAAGTCTTTAATTAACAAGAAAATGAAGGCTTAAGCTAATAGCACATTATAAAAATATACCATGAATTAAAACTAGGCTTTCTTCCACATTAACTAATTTTAAAAGCCTTCATAAGAGAAAGAAAAACATGATGGTTATTTCTTCTGCAACATTTTCTATTAAAGTATCCTAAAATGAGAGTGACTAGTCTTCAGTCTCTTCATGAATTCTCCAGGTGACAATGATAACTATGTATTTGCTATGCCATACAGTAATTTTTAAAGTTACTTTTGAAACTTGAGTGTGATTATAAAATATGAGTAAAATTAATTGAGTTTCTATTCCCCAAAATATGCATATATTTAAAATTTTTGATATCACAATTACATCTAATTAAGAGTATTGTATTCTTGTAGATACATGGAAACATTTTCTGTTACTACTTCTGTTGAAGTGGTAATATAAAAATGGTGAAGAGATATTTATAATATCTCTTCAGCCAATGGAGATCTAGATTCAACACCAGAGGTAAGTTGAGTTTGAGAATGTGTGAATTAAACTAATCTATAACTGATATGATTTGAAATTCACTGTTGTTTAGATAATATGGTCAACCCTCAGTATCTACTGGGTCTTGGTTCTAGTATCTAGCATACCAAAGTCTATAGGCATAAAATGGTACAGTCTTTGCATCTAACCTACACTTATTCTCTTGTATCATTTAATAATTTATATATTATACAATATAAATGTTGCAAAAATAATTGTTATGTCACATTAGGTGCAAAATAATGGCAAGAAAAGTGTCTGTTAATATAGACATGGAACTAATGTTCAAAGCAAGTACATTTTGTCTTACTATTTTTTTTTAATCTGGAGTTGGTTGCATGTACATAACCATCTGTTTTTTTTTTTTTTTTTTTTTTTGTCGGTCATGGGGCTTGAACTCTGGGCTTGGGTGCTACCCCTGTGCTCTTCAGCTCAAGGCGAGTGCTTTACCACTTGAACTACAGCACCACTTCTGGTTTTCTAGTGGTTTATTGGAGACAAGAGTCTCACGGACTTTCCTGCCTGGGCTGGCTTTGAACCGTGATCCTCAGATCTCAGCCTCCTGAGTAGCTAGGATTACAGGCATGAGCCATGGGTGCCTGGCTATAACCATCTGTATTTCTAATTATCTGATTTTTAAAAATGAAGAAAAAGTTTTTGAGGCTAGATTGTTTTTTTGTATATATTTTCTAGTTTTTTGGTTTGCTCAAATCCAGTGAAATCTATTCCATCAGACTTTTCTCATTGTAATATACATCTCTCTAGGCAAACAATATCTAACATGTCCTTAGGAAGAAATTATAGAAAAATAAAACAGAAATTACCTCAAAGCGCAGAAAAACAAAAAGAAAGCTCAAAGCAGAAAAAGAATAGAACTCACAGTGCCATGTTGAAATTGTGAGGTGCTAAAAGGGAATCTTGTTTTCATATATTTGCTCACAGATAGAAATAAATTCAGAAAAACAAATTTCCAGACATTTTCCAGTTAGGACCGGGAGGAAACCAATTATGTTATTGCTTACTCTAATGACTACAAAATATGATTAGGGCATCTTTCTTGTCTCACATTCTAAATTAATGGATTCAGTCTTCATATTCTCTGAAATGGAAAGTATTTTTTCTTACCTAGGTAGCTTGTATATTCATATAGTTTATTCAGTTCCATGTAGTTTTTAAATAGTGATTAAATTAATTAACATATTGCAATATATTGTGTTATGATTTTTTCTTCACTTTTGCCTTAGTTCTTCTCTAATAATTCCAAGTTTTGGCTACTTAAAAATATTTCATCTTAATATTACAGATTTCTTTATTTTTACTCTTTTATTGTGAAAATACTGTACAGAGGGGTTACAATTACATGGGCAAGATAATAAGTACATTTCTTATCAAGCATTGTAGCCTCCTCCTTTGTTTCCCCTTCCCATCCCTTCCCATCCTCACCACACACCCCATCCAATCCTCCCCGCCCCCCCCCCCACCAAAGTTATAAAGTTCGTTTTCGACATAACGACTTGTACTTCTCATTGCAATGGGTCCACCTAATATTATAGATTTCTTAAAAGTACAATATGGTATCTTTTTCCTAAAAAGTTTTCCTTCAAACTGTGGGATTTTTTTCTTTCATCAGTATTAAAATATTATTAAGCTTTTACCAAACACTGAAGAATCTAGGATCACTTGTTGAACAACTATTAACTCAGAGACCAGCTATACATAGTTGGATATGAATTTCAAAATGAAGTTTCCATACAATTTATGTGAGAATATGTTTTGGTTACTTTTACCAGTTAATAAATTTTAAAAGAGAAAGACAAGTTTAATAATAGAAAGGAAATAAATATAACGGGATAGCTGATGAACAGTGATTGAGAACTTATTGGGTCCTAGTCCTGTGCTAAATGATAGAGAGCAATGAACTCCTCCATCCCACACCAGGACTTCAGGAAGCAAGGATTATCCCCATTGGACAACCAAAATACTGAGAATATGAAATACGTAGAAAATTGCCCCACCACACAGCTAGCTGCAAAGAGGTCATGATTTAAATCCAAATTCATTAATTCCAGACTTAGTGCCAGATAGTTACCCAGCCATAACCATGTTCTGACTTCTTTACTGAATAATAAAAACAAAATTCAACTTATCAGATTTCACAGTAAACTCAGAACTCAAAATCATAACAAAACACTTGGGCCAACAAGTAGTTTACCATAGTTTCTAGGAGCACTTTGAGATAGCGACCATACAAACAAATTAGTTTCTCAAGGAGAAAAATGGTGACATGTAATGATTCCACCCACAACAGACACTTCACTGAGTAAAGGGTATTATATGTAGGAAACTGTCTATTTTAAAATGATGAGTGTAAATAGGAAATTTAACATCAAAATGTAAATCAATATAACCAATATATGAGGAAATCTAGATAATTCTAATAACAAGCGGGAAATATTTCTTAAAGCTCTCACTTATTTTTATGATATAAAATACTCTTATTGTTCTTTAGGCTACAATGTGTCTTAGCTTCACTTTTATTAACAACAATAAAAGCTATTGTTTCTGTCTTATTAAATATGGAATTTAAATTCCATATTTATCATGGGGTTCTGTCATGTTAGTACAATTTAAAATGCATCCTCAAGTGGGCACAGACCTTTGCCTTTTAAAATAATTTGCAATGCAAAAGTGAGATTTAGTCTACAATCATACCTAATAATTCTCTAAATTATATAAACAGTAAAAAATTCCAAAACTTGTCCAGTATTCCTACTATATGTATTAATTTCAGAGTGGTGTTTTTTTCAGTATACTAAAGATCACTTAAATCGATTAACTTGATTATTCCAATTGATTTATTTTTATGGAAATATTTGGTTTAAACTCACTGTCTTGCACTTTTTAGCAGACATTCTACCCCTTAAGGCATGTCTCCAGCCATTTTGGTCTTAGCTATTTTGTAGATAGCATCCTGTATTTTTGTCTAGAGTTGGTCTTGGATCATGATACTCTTAACTAAACTTCCACATATCTGCAAAGTCATGCATGTGCCACCATTTTCATTGTATTTGTTAAGAAGAGGTTGTATTGATTTTTTGCTTGGCCTGCCCCTAAATTACAGAGTCTTATTTCTGCCTGTCAAGGAACTGATATTACAGACATGATCCCGCATACCTGGACCCAACATCTTTGTAAGAAATAACATAAACTATATTTCCATACAGATAACATTCTTTAATATGATATGTATGTCACTAAGATAGTATTTAAATATTAGAGGGGGAAATAACATTCTATATCTTAATAGCAGAGGTATATTTCCAAAAGTTGCGAAGTTGAATAAAATGGACTAAATTGCAAAATATACCAAGGATTCAAGGCTAGTGTTATACCACTTGAGCCAAAATTTCATTTTTGGCATTCTGGTAGTTAAATGGAGATGAGAATCTCAATGACTGTATGAATGAGGCTTGCTTTGAACTGGGATCCTAAAATCTCAGCCTGTACTTAGAAGAATAGCCATTCTTTAAAACAATAGGCACAATTAGAAAACATGCATACAGAACAAAATGACTTGTTAGAACAATAAACAGAATTGATGATTATAATGATAATTGATCATTGTAATAATAAATGACCTGTTGTGCTTTAAATTTTAACTTTTTCTTTATCATATCTCACATTGAAAGATGCTGAATTACTATACAAAAATGGTACAATGTTCAAGCTTTCTTTTTAAACCAATGTTGGTGATAAAGTTTGTGAAAGGAATCAAAATCTGATGAAAACATGTTGAACAAAAGTACCATGAGAATAATAGAATCATCTGTTGAATTCCATGTAGAATTTGACAGGAGGAAAATCAAAGACAACCCCCAAGGATCTTGATCTGAAGAAATGGAAGGATGTTGGTATAATTTGGGGAGGGGAAGGGGAAAAAATTGTTTAAATAGGGAAACAGGTGGACTCATTGCAACAATGAGATGTACAAGACCTTATGTCGAAAACGAACTTTACAACTTTGGCTGGGTGGGGGGGGGTTGTGGGGGGGGTGGGGGGTGGGGAGGGGGGGTGGGGGGTGGGAGGGGGACAGGAAGGGGGCGGCGCTGCAGGCGGCATGGGGAGGGGGGATGGGAGGGGTTGGGAAGAGGAAACAAAGGAGGAGGCTACAATGCTTGATAAGAAATGTGCTCATTACCTTGCTCATGTAATTGTAACCCCTCTGTACAGTATTTTCACAATTAAAAAAATGTAATCACTACCTTACTTATGTAACTGTAACCCCTCTGTACATCACCTTGACAATAAAACAAGGGGATGGCAGTTTCTGCCTTGATCTCTTGAAATTTGAAACCTCAGTTATCTTGAGGAAGGGACAGTAGCCAAAGCCCCATGGTATTTTATTTGAGTAAGGACACTGCTAAGACAGTTTTTAAAGTTGTCTCAAAAACCTTCAGAGCAAACCAGTCTCCAGTTGCCTGCTCTCATGAGACTCAAGTCATCTATACAGACTGTAAGAATGACCCAGTCATGCCCTACCCAAAGTACAAGAATTTGTTTGGAGTATTAGCTTAGGAAGCAAAAGTACAAAGGACCCAGCAAAGAATAGAAAAAGAAAGGCACATGAAAAGAGAGAAAATTAAGTTGCAGAAGCTAAGTGAAGTCAAGATTCACGCAAGAGAAGGTAGGCTGTGGTATGAACTCCTGCTTGATTAGAATAAGAACTGAGAACTGCCCATGAAAGTTGAGCAACACAGATATTTCAGATAGTTCAAGGTTATTTCTGTACAAGATTGTGAATCTTGCTGACAGTGGATTACAGGTAGTATGTAAGGAAGGGGATTAGTGACCAAGAGTTTGGAAAACACTACACCAGTAGACAGACAGGTAGTCTATATGTGGTCAAGAGAGTTTTATTTTTTTTTAATGTGTGTGAGAAAAGGTAAATACAGAATATTTGTGTGTTGTTTGGAATGGGCCAAGAGGTATTTGGAAATTAGTGATGAAGCAGAGAGACTGGACAATTTGGAAAACGCTAATGCTAATTCACTTGTTGAGTGGATGCAGTATACAAATAAGGATGGCTGTAGGTGAAAATACAAAGGTCAAGAATTCAGGTAGAGAATTTCAGTCAGTCAGTGGTGGCTCCAGATGGCATTAATTTTCATTGTGGTGTTGACACAAGACTAGACCCATAGATCATTTAAATAAAGTAATCTGTCTCTAGACAGTGACAGGAATGCAATATTTAATGAAAATAATATGACACAGAAATAGAAAGTAAAGATCATTTAATAAAATATGAGACTAATTAGCACAACATGAATATTCTGAGTGCCATCACTTATACTCTTCACAGCAATTAACTGCAAGTATGTATAAAAACTAAAAGCTTATAAGCAAACCACCAACTATTTAAAAAAAATCACAACAATAGAGAATCGAATCTTAGGAGATCTTCTGATGGGTAATACTTTCAGAAACTATATACAGTACAAAAAATATCAGAAAACAATATGTTCCTTATAAATTTGCTTATTTGGTCTGCAGTGACACAAATAAAGAACTTGGAACTTTTGGATTTCTACAGCTTATTTTTCTGCTTCTTCTCTCTCTTTCAGATCAAAAAGGGGCTGGAAAGGTGGCTCAGTGGTAGAGCGCTTGCCTTGCATGCCTGAGGCCCTGGGTTCAATTCCCCAGCACCACATAAGCAAAAAGAAAAAAAGCCAGAAGTGGCGCTGTGGTTCAAGTGGTAGAGCACTAGCCTCGGGCTGAAGAGCTGACCGACAGTGCCCAGGCCCAGAGTTCAGGCCCCACGACTGGACCCAAAACAGATCAAGAAAGATTTTTTTTCTTCTCAAAGTTATTGTTCCGCAGAAAGGGATGACTTTTCTCTGCTCTCCATATTATCCATTGTCTAGATGGAAGTTAAGGATAGAAGAAAGGAGAGAACATATCTGAACTACAACATAAAATGCACTGACCATTTGGGCTTTGATTCTATATATCTCCAGACCTCCTATATGAGTGAGGTCTTACACTTAACAGTGTTTATCATTAGAAGAAAGGAAAAAGACAGGAAGCAAGCACATTAAAAAGCCCATACTTGCTTAAGAGTGTTGAAATTATGGCTCAGGATTCTATTTTTATACATTAAGGTAACAATATTCTTTAAATACTTTTATATAAAAATTGAGAATCATTTAATTACAATAGATCTCTCAAGATTATTCAAGTTGATGAATAATGTTCTGCATTTTGTTCTAAATATTGTTCTAAATTTTACTTTACCAGTGTATTTATTCCTCCTACATGTTTTTAATATTAATTTACATTATGATTGCCATTGATTCTGATGGACTTGGAGTCAATTAAGATTAAATCCACCATCTGTTACATTTCAATGTGTGTACTCATCTGATCAAATATAAATACTTGTAGCTTGTATTCCAACAAACTTGAGGCGAGGGGATAAAATGAGGTAATTTAATGAGAACATTTATGAAGTATGATACATTATGAAATATGTCTTTTGGTTATGTTTACATGAGACTATTAACCTGGATCCACTGTGTATTCCATTTACAATGCAAGTATACTTGCTTTCTTTTAGATCAAGATTCAATTTGAGGATCTCGTCCCAAAGGCAAATATAGGAATAAGGCATCATTGGCTCACACCTGCACCTGTAATCCTACTCAGGAAGCTGAAATCTAAGGATCATAGTTCGAAGCCAACTATGGCAGGGAAGAAGAAGGAGGAGGAGGAGAAAAAAGAGGAGGATGAGGAGGAAGAGAATGATGAGGAGGAAGAGGAGGAGGACGAGGAAAGAAAAGATAAGAAAGCCAGAAATAGAGTTGTGGCTCAAGCGGTAAAATGCCAGCCTTGAACAAAAAGCTCAGGGACAATGTCACACCCTGAGTTCAAGCCACAGGACTAGTATAAAAAACAGAATCAGAGTTGAGAATATCACAATATTAAATTTTCAAGAAATGTTATTATATGATAATTATAATTACTGAGAAACCATAGTCTTCCAGAAGAAGATTAGTATCATATTGCTATGAGAATAATATTAAAGTGAGCTGGGCCCAGTAATTCACTCCTATAATCCTAACTATTGAGGAGGCTAAGATCTGAGAATCAATCAGAGTTCAAAGACAGTCCTGGGCAGGAAAGTCTATGATACTCTCATCTCCAAATAACTACCTTTGGGTAGCTGTAGTTGGATCTGTGGCTCAAGTGGTACAACACTAACCTTGAGCACAAAATCTCAGGGACAGTACCCAGGCCTTGCATTCAAGCCCTAGAACAAGTACAGATACACAGACACAGACACACAGACACAGATACAGACACAGACACACACACACACATACACATACACACACACACACACACAGGATATTTAAGTAAAATATATAAATTCTCTCCATTGATTGGTTTTAAAAATAATATCTCTATGAATAATTTTAAGGTATAGATTTCTATTAAGTTCAGAATGTACTCAGTTTAGCTTTTAAATTATAGATCAAGAAAATTTTAAGAAGTTGAGGAATAAGAGAATCACTTTCATTTCCTTGAGTACAATAAACACATCACTAAGCCTTAACTTCCACTCTGGCCTTCCCCCCCATTCATAAGAAACACATGGTGTAGTAGGTTATAATTTCACTTATTTAAATCATAAACTCTTCCTTATGTTTCTTTGCCTCCTGTTTTTTTTACTTTAGGCAAAATGTAAATGACTTTTCATCTCCCAAGTGGACATCTATTAAATAACACATACACTTTTCTTATCTAGAAGACCTGTCAAATAAATTTCCTAAGGAAACGTGACAGAGTGATTTGGAGGGATACAACCCAAGTCTGCTGTTCTTCAGCACACATGATTCAGGACTGGAAAATGATGAGAGCAGGATATTTTCATTAAATTCCACAGTGTCCCCAAGTGCCTGTGAAAAGTATAATTTCCAACAATGTTACTTAATGCTTTGAGACATTTGGGCTTCAGTCACTTCCCTGGTGGAGAGCTGGAGGATCCAGTTCAATTTTTAAAGTGTTCATCGGGAGCCGGCTCTCCATTTTCTTGTATCCATTTCCTCAAGCCAAAATTTCATTGAAATCACTTTTCCTTGAATAATACACGTGTATTATTCTACCCAAACAAAGGGAATCTTACCAAACCCTGTCTATTTTCTATATTGTTAAATAGTGGCTTTCTGTTTCAGTAGTATGGAATTTGAACTCAGGGCTTTGAGCTTGCTAGGGTGTTTCTTTGCCACTTGGGACTGCAGTTCTAGCTACTGAGGAGGCTACGATTTGGAGAATAATGCTTGAGTGCAGCCCCAGCAGAAAAGTCTGGGGGACTTTATCTCCAAAGTAGTCAGCAAAAAGATAGGGCCAGAGGTATAGCTGAAATGTAAGAGTGCCAGCTGAGCAAACAAGCCAGAGATCCTGAGTTCAAGTCCCAAGTATATGCCTAATTCAGAAAGAGGAGAGCAAAACGACATCTCTATTTAAGTGTGCCATTTGGTAGATTACCTAGAAGCAGTCAGTACACACTAGCTGGTCAAGTGATATTTTAGTAGCAATGACTTTTGAGGGAAATGGAGAGGAAGTGAGAAGATGGTAAAACAGCCATCCGATACAATCTATTTCTGATCCTGATAAGGCCAAGAAGTTTGGGAAGCATCTTAGCAGTACATTTTTAAGAACTTAGCAAAATTTGTTGGGGAGCTCTTGACCACAGCTGTAGATTAGATGAATTTCAATTCTCCCAAGAAACTAGCATTCTTGCTAGGCATTGGCTATAAGCAGCCTGTGGAAAGCTTGTGCAAAGACACTGATGGCATTTAGGAGGTCACTGAAACTATCATTTGTGCTCCCAACAGGTTAAGGAACACTTACATGCTCATCACATCAATGTCTGTCCCTCTTTACATACCTTTATTTCAACAGTGAAAAGTTTACCATTCAAATTTTCACATACTACCAGGCATAGTGGTACACACTTATAATCCCGCCACTTAGCAGGCTGAAGCAGAATGGTTACACATTTAAGGCCAGCCAGGAATTAGACAGTGAGTTTTAGACCGGTCGCCTACATCAGGAGACATTACCTCAAACAAACAAACCAAAAACATCACACATTAAAAACTGAGGATGGCTTGAGATAGGTACTTAGAAAATATGGTCTACATTTACTTAAAAGAATTAGGTAGCAAGGAATTCATGTCATTGAGGTAATATGAACAAAAGTGATATGACTATATGAACAAATTACAGTGTACATAGTGAAAGAATTAAGATTAAAAAATGTGGTCCTAATACAGAAAAACAAAACTATCCCAAAGGGAAGACATAGTAAGAACAGATGCTTTCAAACATTTGACAATCTTTTGAAGTTCAAAGTCTGCTAAAACAGATGCAGCTTCATTTGCCGTTTTTGAGCACGTACAGTCAAAAGCACTTTGTATATAACATGAGTAGTCTTTAAGATGCTTAGTAAAACACACATTTTACCCACTAAAATAAAAGATTCAAAATGGTCAGATAACAGGCATATTTGACCTCCATGATGAAATTCTAGAATACATTATTATGTATTTGAAGAATTATTTTATATGTATTATAACACATATGTGGGACATGTTACACATGTATTATATGATACATATACATATCAGATATATCAGATATATACATATATATATGTGATACATAGACACACATATATACACATATAGCACATGGCAAAATCAAGACCAGAACTGAGGAATTATACTGCTCTCTCCAGAACATATCAACACGCAATATACATGCTTAACTTTCTTTCTAGAAGGGTTACAAAAACCAGCCTGTTTTTCCCTATTTCAAGTACTTCCTTACATTCTACCCCAGAAATTATACTATGGTTCTTATTTATTTAAAAAAATACAGACATCGTTTATCACATGATAGTTTAGCACATTCAAGTAGAATGTTTAGATTAATACTATCCTATGTGGATAAGCTGGACCAAAAGGTTGACAAGACATACAAATTTCCCAGAGGTATTTGCAAAGGGTTTGACAGTTTTTGAGGTTGAAATGTTTGATTTTTAACAGCCTTTCTTTAAAACTATGACGAAGGAATCAGTCCCATTGTGTTTTGGTGGCTGCCTGTTTCCACTCAAGCGTTCTTGGCTCCAGTGATTCAGGTTAGGAGCCAGAGAAGCAATTCAGTCTACTGGACACATTAAGAAAATGTGGTTATCCAAAATCTGGGTCACAGGGAAATTCTGTTGATCCCGTGACTTGGCCAAACTTTCAAACATTTTAAAAACATTTTACATAACTATTCGGAGGGGAGGGAGTGGCACAGTAGGAGGGGTAAAAGAATGAAGGAGGAAAGAGCAGGGAGAATGCAGGCAATCGTTTATTGCCTACACCACAGACTTGAGAAATACAAAGGAAAGGGTTGTGTGGACGCTGAAAGGATGACACAGATCGAGACGCATGGCATTCATAAACTGATTTGTGAAATGTTAAAAATTCACCACATAACCTACAAATTGAGAAACGAGAGGGAAGGGGTGCATTGGGTGAGAATGTTGGAGGGATGACATTGAGCAACATGCACTGGATTCAAAAATTACTTTATTGAATGGCAACTCCGTGGTACAATTACTTAAGAGAATTAAAATGTTTTTAAAAGACTAAGACAAGAAGATGAAGTGGCATTGCTTTCATTTTACTGTTGAATGTTCTGAGGACTGACCCCTTTGCAGTTAGAACCCCAGATTCCTTATCTTCTCATTATTCCTGCCAAGTGCTTGCCGGCGGTGACTATCATTAGAACCTTCCTTTTTCCAGTTATTCACATGTGCGTTTTTTCTTCATCTTGCTGATCATTGCAGCTCTTGGAGATAGCAGGCAGCTAGCTTATGAGATGTCCTTTGTCATCACCATAAAAATGTTCCTTTTCTTACAAAACCAGGACATTCGAAACAAAGGGAGTGAGCTTTTCCTGTTCAATTGTTATTCTCTAGTGTGAAAAGCAGTAGTTTTACCAATTTATCTCCTGGCGAACCAGCTAAGAATCCATAAAGGTATTTTCTTAATAAAATAATCTTATGTTTTCATGGGATGAGAGAAGGTTCATCACTTATTTTTTTGATAATCTAAGATAGTTCTGTATCAACAAATTTGGGATGTGCTAATAGTAAAAGCTTGATTGATAAACTTTCAACCACATTGAATTCTATTTACTTGACTTTTCATATGGGAATTTTAGGTCAAATTGTTTCTTATTTGTCATTTTATTTCTGATTCCTAGATCTGTGGGATATTTATCAGTTTCAAAAGCTACCTCTTTAATAGGCACTTTTGCAGTCTAGAGAGAAAATAAAATCTATTCATCAGAAGCCAGTAGTATAATATTAAATAAGCATTTACCAACATAACTAATTTTGCTTCAGTCAAATTAGAATCAAAATTGGAAGTCATTTATTCAAGAGGTAATCTACTTTTAGCTTCAAACTGGCAAATAGAATATTCTCTAATATTTTTAACAAGTTTGTCAATTCTAAATTCTGCACATATTTCTGAGAATAATAATCTCATATTCATTATTATCTTCATTTCATACTAAGATGATTAATATTGTAAAATGTTCTTAATTTCCTATGTTGAATTTTTATGCATATGTTTTTACATTTCAATATTTTGGTCTAATCTTAAACAGATGTTGGGTCTTTGTTGGTGACTCTGGGTAAAAGTCAAAAGCTGAGGTTTCCTAATTGTAAAGAAAGAGAAATTTCTCTCTCCTATTAATAATAGCACAATTTTGGATTTGTTTCATACTTAACTTTATATTACAACATGGAATATTTTAGCAGTAAGATTGTTAAGAGGACAACAATTTTGTTTAGGATAAAATAATCACTTGGTAAATAAGAACTTATATCTGGCATATCTTTCTATATGGAGTACTGGCCAGATTTTTATTTTTAATGGAATAATAGTTTAATTTAAAAAAACATAATAGTTATAATTTTATGTTCCTTTCATAAATAAATAATATGCATTTTAAACTAGCGCACAGCAGTATTAATCTGCCTGACAGATTTTTTTCTAAGAAAACACTTGCAATTTAAGGGGACTGTCTATGCAATCTATGATTTTATAATATTTAGCAAAAAGTCTTATGAAAGCAAATGAATTAAACTATTACCTAAATAACTGCACTTTAAAATTAAATTGTTCTCTATTAAATATAGTTAAATATAAAAAGTTCTTAGATTTATATACTTATAGACATCTAGCTATATCTTTGGGAGTGTAGAGATTAATTTTCACTTTATAAGAATATCCAAAAACAAAAACAAGTTTAAACAAGTTTAAGATACAAAAATCTTACACTTCATTTATTGATTGGAAAATTTGCTGAAGTTGCCTTTGACTAGATACTTGTTCCAGTGAAGAGAATATTATACTCTTCCACACAAAAGGATTATTTTCTAACTTGAGAAACTCATATTTTTCATAAAAGTCACTGGCCTGTCTCAAGGTTTAATTGAAACCAAATGAAGTCTAGTAAAACTAATCAAAACCAAACAAGCCCTTGGGCTACATGAAGGACTTACAGCTAGCAGGTTTAACTTTGAGTTATACACAGTTCTCAAGGATTCAGTTAGAGCACTCCAAAATAAAACTTAAAATGTTGCCATGTTTTGTAAACTAGACACACTATATTCTCCCAGGAGTTTCATGAATAGTTAAATTACAAATGCACCCTATTGCCTATATACTTATATACCCTTTTATACTATGATTATTAAGAACATATGATCTAGAGTCAATTAATAGGAATTAGTAAAATATTAAGCTTTCTAATATTAAAGTTTACATGCTATCTCAACATTGCTCATTAAACAAACATGTTAGAAGACATCTTAAACATACCATTCCACCAGCTCTAGCATTTCAAAAGCAACTCATGAGAGGGTTGGAAAGACATAAAAAATAAGAAGGGAAAAAAAATCTCTGGAGATAATGGGGAAAAGTGATTCTGAGTAGTCAGGTAACCCTCACGTTTTTGCACCTGATATTTTTCTTTCTTTCTTTTTTTTTTGGGGGGGGGGATCTGGTTGTGGGCCTGAACTCTGGGCCTGGGCGCTGTCCCTCAACTCTTCAGCTCAAGGCTAGCACTCTACCACTTGAGCCACAGCGCCATTTCTGCATATTTATTTCTGCTTATGTGCTGCTGAGGAATCGAACCCAGGGCCTCATGCATGCAAGGCAAGTGCTCTACCACTGAGCCACCTTCCCAGCCCTGTACCTGATTTTCTTAAGACAATCAATCAAACTCTTAGAATTTTAATAATGCCTTTCTTTCTGGTGTATGCATGTACAGATTGAAGCAAAGGCAAGTTTATTGTGAAAGAAAGCAATGACATACATACCAGCAAATGTTGGAGTGATGAACAAGAGAAAATATAATCACTTCCAAATTGCAGGTTCATTGGTAGGAATATTATTTGAATTTACAGGAATACAAAGAACTGATAGAGAAAAAATGAGTTCACCTCTGATACCTAAGATTTGCATTTTTATGTGCCTAATTTCATAGTCAATAATATGAACTTAGTTATTACTTTAAGGAATTCATATCTGAAGTATGTTCCTAGTCGATGCTTCAGCAGTCAGAAGAGAAAGTAATATGACCATTTTCTGAATAGAACAAAAATGTCAGATATAAAAGTGATTTAAAAGATTTGGTGTTGCAATACTGAACAGACTTAGGACCATTTTTCATTCCATGCATTGGGCTCCTGCCAGGCCACTTTAAAAAAATTATGGAGTGTTAAAAAAACAAATAGACATAAAATACAAGAGCACTGTCCTAGGGGAAAAATCAAAAGAAATATTTCCTTTCAAATAGTTAGATAACCAACATTTTTGGCAAAGAAGGAACAAAGAAATGTGTTTCTAACAGATAGTAAATTTTATTACCAATACTTTGGTGTGCTTAATTCATCCTTCTAGTTAAGTAACGATATGATATACAATTGTTATTTTTAATTTTAAACAGTTGTGCTGCATCATTTAATGACACATCTGATTACTTTTTTGTTTGCAAATCAGTAATTATTTAATGTCCAACAAGTTAGAATAGTATCTTTAGCAAATTACAATTACATACACCTATGTAAACCCATATTTCTCTATTTTCTTTTTTGATATCTAATACCTTAAAATTCTAAGCTGTCACTCAAACTCAATTGCATTTGTTTAGAGTTCTCTGACTTTCTGGTAAGCATTAAAGAAAAGGACAAAGAAAAATATTAAAAAGAAGAAAGGAAAAGGTAAAACTACTAAATATTTTACTGGAAACAAGACATATATGATTCATAAGTACACTTGTGTCTATGCATATCACTGACTTATTCAACAGTTTCATCTGACTATGAATAACTATTTACCATAAATGAATTTTTCTGCATTCATTATTATACTAGGACTAGGTCCATCTCCTAATGGCATGGAGACTAAGGAAGACGGTAGCGCACTGTATTGTCCTTACTACCATGACTATTCCTTTTGATGTGAAATCATACTAAATCTAGAGAATTCCAGGAATCTGCTTGTGAACTAGGCAATTAAGGCTACTTTTCTTGATGACAAAAATCAAAACTAATTAGTGAAATATTAAAAATGATTTTGCATTCTTTAATTAATGTATCAAGTTGATTAATATATGAATAATTACTGGGATGAAATCCTTGAGAACATGAGAACCCAATAACCACACACAGTACACCAGGGCCAGTTCCTGAATGTAAAGAAGTACCTGAGAAACTAAGCTGTGTCTTGCTAGTTTTTCAGAAATCCAAGCAGAAAATGTAGTATCCAACATCCTAAGAGACTGGCTAGATAGGCGTAGGCCTAGAACCACTTAAATTCAAATTATTACCCTAAAGTATGGCTCCCTAAGAGCATTCTGGAACCAGAAATGAATGTACCACAGTACTTAAGTCACAGCTTGGATGATAAGGGACCAGATAGTGCTGAAACTTGAAACTGGATTAAAGACACTTCAGATTTCTCATACCTCAACACTCGGAAAAAAAATCAAATGAAAGTTTTCTAAACTGAAAGATAAGATTAAACTAGGTTCTGCAACTAATGTAATGTATTTTCTCAAGTGCAATATTTAGCCCACAGTCAAAGATAACCAGAAACTCAAAAGAAATACACCATTTACAAAGCCCAGCGGAAATAAAAAAGACCCTTAAAACATCGCGTAACAGAAATATTGACAATAAATATAAAAAAGCCAAGCTTGGACTTTTTAGAAGGAAAGAAGTAGGCTGGAAATATCCAACAGATTGTGTGCAACTAACATGACATATTCTTGCTAAAGAACCAATTGACTGTAGAAACAAAATGTATAATAGCAAAAATAAGAAACTCAAGATTTATGTTTAGGTTTAAAGTTATGTAAGAAATTTAAGAGAAAGAAGAGAAAAAAAACTGAACTGGAAAGTAGTTAAGAATCAGGAATGAAGTAGATAAAGACAAACCGATGAAACTTTTGGGGAAAGTACATGACATATTAAACAACAATAAGAAAATAAACATGTATTTGACTGAAGTCTCAGAAAGATAAGCAAAAAAGCATGGAGCCAGCATTTCTGAAGGTTCAGTAGAATTTTCCAAAAAACGGAAAAGATATCAACCTAAAAATTTAAAAACCTAATGAAATCTAAGCAAAATAAAAGCAGACGTCAAGAGGAAAACTAAGGAAATATATATAGGTAAAGAGGAAAACATTTTATATGAAAATAGAAATACCTACATACATATGTAAAGGCAGATTAAAATGAACACAAGTAGAAAGGAGAGAAGATAAATTTCTTCACAAAGATGAACGACTGACTTTTCAACTGAAAGTCAGAAGGAGTTCTTCATTTTACTAAAATAAAATTCCAACTAAAGATATGATGAAAAAAAAAGGTTGTTTGAAAATAAAAATGAAAGAAAGAAATTTTCAAACAAACACTAAGAAATGTTACCGCCAGTAGGCCTACAGTATAGTAAAATCTGAACAATGAGTCCTTCAGGCAAAAGGAAAACAATCTCAGATCCCAAGGGCAAGCTCAGAGTGGCAAGAACAGACATCCAAGTGAGGAGTGAGACCAAGGGGAGAGGGAGAAGGGGGTGGAGAGAAGGGTAGAAGGATGCAGTCCAGAATTCATTGTGGATAACATAAAATTAAGAAAAGTAGGGGAAGGCTTGGGCAGAAGGGGGTGAGAATGTTGAAAGGGGTCTCACTGGCCAAGATGCATTGCATTCACCAACTCCTTTCCACAACTACTTAAAGATAATAAAAAACAATTAACAAGGAGAGAGGCAAGGACAAAGGAAGTATAAGAAAAGAGATAGAAATGTAGAAAAATCAAATTATACTATGAAGTATGTATGACAAAAGGTATTTTATATATGCAGTCTAAATAATGATTAATAAATGAAAAAAACCAAAATAATATTATCCTTACCTATAGCTTAGGTTTACTTTCCTCTTTCAAGTATATAATAACAACAAAATAGTGCCTTAAAGGAATTCTTCAAAAGACCCACTTAAATACCTGTGTATAAAAGTTTGCAATAAAGTTCTTTTGAATTATTATGATATAATTTCTTCTTAATGATAATATTGAGCATTACATTGAATATGTAGATGTTAAGAACACATAAATGTTGAAGTATTATTTTCTCATATTTAGTGACTAAGGAATATATAACATATATAAAATATATGATAAAGATATATATAATGACTATTTTTTCTTTAGTCTTTTTTCTTACTTATTATATCATAATGTCAAAAGGTTGGTAAACTCAAGAAAGCAGCAAGATTTTTTTCTTCTCTTGCCTTCAAACAATGTAAACTTTTACTTTAAAATATGAGCAGTTTCTGTATCATTAATTCCTTAAAATACTCAATAAACTTGTTTACAAGTTACTCACTAATTTTCATTACTTGCCACTGTTCATTACATATATGAATTAAATTATTCAATTCAGGTCACAATTAGACACAATATTGGATATTTTGTTTTTTGTTTTTATTTTTTTTTTTGACAGTCGTGGGGCTTGAACTCTGGGCCTGGGCGCTGTCCCTCAGCTCTTCAGCTCAAGGCGAGCACTCTACCACTTGAGCTACAGCGCCACTTCCGGTTTTCTGGTGGTTTATTGGAGATAGGAGTCTCACGGACTTTCCTGCCCAGGCTGGCTTTGAACCGCGATCCTCAGATCTCAGCCTCCTGAGTAGCTAGGATTACAGGCGTGAGCCACCAGCGCCCGGCTAATATTGGATATTTTGAAGTCAGATATTGTTTGAGTTATGAAAGAAGATGCGCTCAGGCATTGTTGATACTAGAAGTGGCCATTGCAAGTACATTGCCCTGCTTTTAGTAACAAAAAATTATTACAGCTCTCTTCACATTACAGAATTAGCACAGAAATCTGTTTCCAATTAAAGAAACTGTGGGAGAACCCAGCTGTACTTTTAGGATTTGGCAAATGCCTTAAACTGTTCTCCAAATGCTTTGGTTTCAGCAAAGCCTATAAAGTATTTGCTTATGTCCTCTCTTCCTTAACTTGAAAGCATAAGTAGGTGAGCATGGGTCTGTCAGCTTCTCTTTCCTTCTTTCTTTCTTTCTTTCTTTCTTTCTTTTCTTTCTTTCTTTCTTTCTTTCTTTCTTTCTTTCTTTCTTTCTTTCTTTCTTTCCTTCTTTCCTTCCTTCCTTCCTTCCTTTCTTTCTTTTTTTTCTGTCTGTCGTGGGGCTTGAACTCTGGGCCTGGGCACTGTCCCTTCATCTCTTCAGCTACCACTTGATCCACAGTGCCACTTCCAGTTTTCTGGTGGTTTATTGGAGATAAGAGTCTCATGGACTTTCCTGCCTGGGCTGGCTTTGAACCACGATCCTTAGATCTCAACCTTCTGAGTAGCTAGGATTACAGGCATGAGCCATCAGTGCTGGCTCTGTCAGGCTCTCTTTCTAATAGCAAGGATTGGAAGTAACCTTTAATGGGTGCAGGAATTTTGTCTCTCTAACACATGCAAAGGGTAAAAAGGATGGATCATGGGGCCACCTGGTAAGTTAAAAGAGTCAGTCTAGGTCCTATTCCTGTTCATAGTGGTGTTAAAGGCTTTAACTGTCAAGAAACACAGTTTTGCCAACAGCTAATGGCATTCAGGCTATGAGTGCCTTGAAATTAGTTTGAAATTGAAAAAAAAAAATGACACAAAGGGGTTGTTCAGGATAAAATCCCCACAGCTACTTCTCATGTCTTCTGAAATAACATTTTTTTGTTTCTAAAGCAAAATTTGTTGTGGGAGAAGAATGTTTTCTAGGGGTATTAAACCAAATTTAAAGCAGATAACCATTAGAAAAGCTTTGGAAATTGGAATATATAAATAAAAATGATACAGAAAACCCAATAAATTTAAGCTAAAGGATTAAAAAATATAACATGATCCCATGGTTTCCCTTATTTGCAATATCTAGTATATGTCTGAGACAAGCAGAAAAGGTCAGATAAGTTGATGTTAGGAAAATGAACCTTAAGATATGTATTCAAATGTTTTTTTCTTTCATGCGATTGTTTCTAACACATTTATAAGATTATTTCTTTGTTGCTTTGTATGTCCCTCCCCCATGGTATAACCCCTGCTTTCACTGTATTTGATGTGGGTATAATTTGTGGAGGGGAAGAGAAAAAAACAAATCGTTTAACTAGGGATACAGATGGACCTATTGCAACAATGAGATGTACAAGTTGTTATGTGGAAAACGAACTTTACAACTTTGGTGGTGGGGGGGGAGAAGGATTGGGAGGGGGAGAATGGAAAGGGATGGGAATGGGAAACAAAGGAGGAGGCTACAATGCTTGATAGGAAATGTACTCATAATCTTGCTCATGTAATTATAACCACTCTGTACAGTATTTTCACAATAAAATATATATATATATATAACATGAGATCAGTTTTCAAAAGTGGCCTATTTCCTGATAAAAGTAAAATAGATGACCATGATTTTGTCTAATTAGCTTATTTAGTGGACATGGTCAATTTTTGTTTGTTTATTTGTTGGTCGCGGGGCCTGCACTCTGAGCTTGGGCGCTGTCCCTCAGCTCTTCATCTCAAGGTTAGTGCTCTACCAACTTGAGCCACAGCGCCACTTCCAGCTTTTTCTGCTTATGTGGTGCTGAGGAATTGAACGCAGGTGAGACAAGCACTCTACCACTGAGCCACCTTCCCAGCCCAGATTGTTATGTTTTAAGTACTGGTTTCTCCTAATTTGATTTCATTGATTGCAATTTCAGTTCCTTTCATGTATAAAATACCAATATCTGCTCTCATTCAAGATTGGTTAGTATCTTTGGAAAGTTGTAGAAGGCTGTGATTTTCAGATCACCTCAGTGTGGCTCTGCTCCTCTAACATTGAATTTTTAATAGCCTATTGTCCTTTTACATATACAATATTGCCATTGTTTTGGTGGTTTTTTAAAGTTGATTTATTTGTGTTTATCTTGCTTTGTTTGGTTTTTGGTGTTAGAGATTATGTTGCCATGGCCAGCCTATATCCCTGGACTAGAGTGATTACCTGCATCAGCTTTCAAGTAGCTAAGATTACAGTATGTACCAGCATACCCAGCCCATGGTAGTTTAAATTAAGTTGAGTATATTAATAAATTATAGAATATATGTCTGTTATATTATTATTTTATTCTTATATGTTTTTTATCTCTTCATGATTTTGTTGTGTATTTTATGTTTGCCTTGGTTGTCTTTTGCTCTTTTATTTTTTGAGAAAATTATTACACTAATTTCAGATATAATAATGTTCTTTTCAGCTCTTGAATGTGCATTTCAGACTTTGCATAGACAGAAGATTTCTATTGTAATTGTATTTTTCTCAATTTTCATTAATACTTTAATTATAATCAGATTTCTAGGCTATTGCCTCTAGTATCTAGATTGTCTGTGGTTCTGGTTGAATTATTATTTTCTCTTGATTTTCCTACTTCTTTGTATGTTGAGTAATTTTTGTAATGCCTTGGATATTATTTTTTTTTAATGTACAGTTGTCTTTCATTGCATGATCTTTCCTCCTACTGTTAGATTCACTTTGCTCTCAATTGGGGCTTTTAACTACTTAGATTGAACTCTTTGGATATTTGTTCATAATTTCAGTAGAACTTAGTTTATACCTAAATCACCCCTGCTCAGTAATTATGGACTTCTTTAGCTTTTTACAGGATTCTACAAATATTTAAAATCTTATCCTTGAAAAAGCTGAAGATCTTGATCTCCTCTCCTATTCCAAGATAAACTTCTCAGCTTCTTGATTGTCAAATCTTGACATTCTCTGATGAGGGCAAGAATACATATATGTTTAAGTAAGTCATCTTTATCACTGATGATTTTATGTGTTTCTAAATAGCCAAAGGCCTTCAAAGATTTTTATGTTGCTTTCTGATGTAGCTGTCTCTACTAGTGTAGCACATAACTGTGTATTAGAATAATCTCAAGTTGAAAGCTTGTCACTCTAACACTTCAAGACAACAATTAAAAGCTTTTTGATTTCTTGTTCCTTAATAGTACCTCTGTCCTTCATTCAGTTTATTTTCTACCCTGATTCAAGATTGGTTAGTGTCTTTAGAAAGTTGTAGAAGCCTATGATTTTCAGATCATCCTTGGATGGTTCTTCTTCCTCTAATATTTAATTCTTAATATCCTATTGTACCTTTACATATAACAATATTTATTATTTTTTATTTGTCTTGCTTTTTCCAGAAGAAGGAGCATTGACAGTGGATTGTGGCCAGCACAGATTACAGTAATGAAAGAACAGGTATCTGCTGTGAAATCAACTGTTACTCTTGCTTACTATGCACATGGAACTAAGAGCATACATTTTATGTGGAATTGTCTTTTCAAAGAAACCACAAAGAAAATCTCAAAAAAAACCTTTTAACCATCAAAGCAAACTCTTACGTTTCCAAATGTATTCCAGGGAGAAATAGACTATAAAATCTGGAGTGCAAAATTTTCCAAATAGCATACTCTCCAAAACTAAGATGTAGCCATGGAAAATAAAGGTGGGAAAAAAAATTTACCAGATGGAAAATCTATTAGCAATAGGGGACAATAGAAAAAAACTCCCTAGATAGCAGAATAGTGCTGACGGCTGATATAGAATGATTTAGTACTTTTTATGGCAGGATTTGATAACTCAATATAAGCCAATGAATTTCTTTTGTGAACTACCTGTAGAATTTTTTTAAAAGAAAGTATTATTTCTTATGGTATCCTGATTTACTATGCTAGCTCTTACATGTAGTCAGAAAAGAAATGATTAAGTAGCTCATCTTTTAGCTTATATGTTGCTCAACAACAATTAGTTTAAACTGACCCAAAAGAGAAAAAAAAACATCCTTTTAATGGAATTTAGTATTTTTTGTTTTTTTTTTTCAGATTATATGTACTAATGTATGTTTCAATTATATCTAAAAATAAAGTAACTCACATATATATGGTGGATCAGGCTATTAGAGGATAGTATTGTCATCCAATATAGGTTCTTCATTTTTTTCTTTTAGTAACAGAATTCATGGGAAACAAAGCATTTTGAGTTCCTTTTTATCCAGAGACAACAACCATTGACAACTAAAAAGCAGCTATATAAGACAAACTATTGCTCTTCTCCATCCCTTATAAGATTTAAAAGAAACTAATAATTTTTAGGGGGCAAATGGGGCAAGATAAATAATGAGGAGAGGGGGAAATATTATATACTATAAACTTTATATAATATAAATTATAAATATCATTAAACTTAAAATATTATAAACAAATATATAATAAATAAATTTTATATAATACGAATTTCCCTCTGTTGCCCTGTTTTTCCCATTGAACATATCAGTATTTTTGTCACAACATTTTTTTTGTCTCATGATGGCAAAACTTTATATTCCCACTTTGTACTTTCTAATTTGTATTTCCAATGCCTGCCATACCAAGAGTCTTTACTATATTCATTGAATATAGAATCAAAGGAAGAAATCAGTTTGAAATGTAGATGGGAGAGGAAATAAAAAGTTGTATAAGGTATCAAATTAATCTAACTTCTATCTAAATTTACTTGAGGTTGTAAGACTTGTCTAGATCAATAAATTTCCCTTGTGCTTTAGGTAAAAATGGAAAAGTCATAAAAAGTGTCCACTGAAATATTTAGTGAGTGAATTAAAAGGAGGAAGGTTAGAGTGTTTGCTAAATATGCTGAGAAAGAAAAGACTATCCACTTATAAGAGAATGAAACTGTACTGTTACATTACACAGCATATAATCAAGTCAAAATGGATTGCAGATCTGATTATAAAACCTGAAACCATGACTTTTAGTAGAAACCTAGGAGAAAATCCCTTTGTCATTAGACATAGAATGGTTTGGATATCAAACTAAGTGCTCAGATGACAAAAGCAAAAATAAACAACTTGGATTAAACTAAACAAGTTCTGCAAAAAAATAGAGAGAGAAAGAAAGATAAAAGAAAGAAATAGCAGAAGGAAGGGAGGGAGGAAGAGAAGGAAAGAAAGGAAGTGAATGAAAGAAACAGACATGAAGGAAAGGAGGGAAGGAAGGGAAGAGAAAGAAGGAAAAAAGGACGGAAGGAAGGAAGAAAGATCAACAAAGTTAAAAAGCATCTCATGAATTAGAAAAATAGATATGTAAAACATGTATCCTATAAGAGGTTAATATTCAAACATAGATACGGAACTCAACTCAATAGGGAAAAAATTACCTAAAACTGAGCAAAGCATATGAACACACATTTCACTGAAGAAATTATAAAAATGAGCAACCTTTGTGAAAAGGTGCCCAATATCTCTCATCTTCAAGGAAAAATTACTCACAAGTCCACAATCAGCTGAGCTATATCTATAGCTATAAGTAAACATTAAAGAAAAATTAAAATTTTATCTTGCAGAATGAAAATTAGATTCAGGACCAAACATACAAACATCCTTAAGTTGTTGCTCAAAGGTCATCTACCCCAATCATCCTATTTAAGAGTCTAAACTTTTCAATTATCCTTCCTTAGTTCTTATTGTCTTCTAAAGTAATATATGATGCACTTTCATGTTGCACTGTTTACTGTCTGATAAGTTTTGTGAGAAGACAGCTTTCCTCTAACAATAATTCTACACAACCATAGTAGAACCTAAGGAATTTGTTAGTCACAAAATTGCAATGGTCTATTACCAGTGAGAAGTGACCTCTGCTCTGAATAAAAGACTGTATCTCATTTTCTAGCACATAGCCCCAAAAGGAGTGAACCTGGTTCTTTTTTTTTTTTTAATTTTATTTTATTTTATTTGAGAACATACTGTACAGAGGGGTTACAATTACATGGGCAGGATAATGCATACATTTCTTACCAAGCATTGCAGCCTCCTCCTTTGTTTACCCTTCACCTCCCTTCCCAGCCTCCCCCCTCCCCCCCGACCCAATCATACCCCCCTCCCCCCCACAGCGACATTGTAAAGCTGGTTTTGACATGACATTTTGTACTTCTCATTGGTGAACCTGGTTCTTATAAACAGTGGAAGGAGGTCCTCATTATCTTGGAACTTTTAATATTATTCAATTCTTCTCTCTATCCACCTGTTTTATGTTCCTCCATTGACTTGTCTGTCTCCAGAGCACTTATAAAAAGATTTTTAGCAGCTCCTGAATTTTCTATGTCCTAACTCAAGCTACAAAATTTCAGAGCGGAGGAGATGGATCTTGACTGGATATGATACTCACCACTGATGGGTTAACAAAAGTAACAGAAAGAATGGGATTAAGTTTTGTCACGATGCTAGTAAGAGTAGAAATGAATAGAACTCGAACTTCTAAGACATTTAATCTTCATTATGTACTCATCATCATGAAATAGAATGGTAAAGGCTGGATGGTAAGTAAAGAAATGCACACTAGCTTATTATATTATTGTAATTATATCAAGAATGTCTAACCTTTTTCAAAAATTCTCTCACATTTTCATAAATATATTCAAGTCTCTTCTATTTGATTTCAAACAAATAGGCCACTGTAAAAAGTCCATAGCATGTTTATCACATGTAAGTTCAAGAGTTGAAAAGCCATGTATAATAAATGCACAGCTACCACTAAGGATCATTCAGTCTTTTGTCCTTTCATTTGAAATTTAATTTAAAAAATGAACTAAAATAATCTTATCTTTAAAAAAGATCTTCAAAGACATAATTAATATTAAGAAAAGTAATAAATGACTTTATGAAATCTATCTCCATACTCAGTATATATTACTATCCTTGAAGATTAATGGTTTTTATTGCAATTAAAATACTGATTTAAAACTGGACCCTACATAAACCAATATGTAATCTGTAAAAAGATTTGGTTTTAATGCTTGAGGCTAATGTAAATTTGTAGCCAACATTGAAAGCTAAAAGGCTCAATACCCAGCTCAAATACCCTAGAGAAAAGAAGTTTACCTATGCAATTCCCACATCAATTACATAGGTGTGATGGTTTTCCTTTCTACAGTGATGAATCTACCTTAAATTGGACTCTTGTATGTCCTCAAAGGTTATGAGTCCTATCTGCACAGCTCAATTCCTGCCTCACCAATCAACCAAACAGTTATTATCAAAGCCTAAAGTGTTTAGGCACTCAGTTATTACCTAATGGATTCTATACCAATAAATTCTACTAGTAAATGAACACACATCTCTGCCTGAAGCCAAACAAATCTAGACAGAAGGAATGTGACGTTATACTTCAAAAAAGGAATACATATTTTAATGCTTATTCCCCAATATTGCATAATATATTAAAATGTCTAATATGTAAAATTCTGTGTCTAAAATAATTTCCATTATTTTCATAGAAAAAAATGTCACTTACTTATAGTGAACTTATTCTATAGAAAATTATTTAGTTGACATATGCTGAAGGAGCAACAATTTAGACCAATATTAGCAAGTATTACGTTAGCCAATTTCTACTTAAGACAAAATATTAAAACTGGATAAGCAGATTTTTTTGTATGTTAAAACTAACTGTAGCGGGAAAAAAACCATGCCTTCAGGAAAGTTCCTTAAAAATACAACTAACTGGGTGCTGGTGGCTCACACTTATAATCCTAGCTACTCAGGAGGCTGAGCCAGATTGGGCAAGAAAATCCATGATACTCTTATCTCCAATAAACCACTAAAAAACTGGAAGTGGTGGTATGGCTCAAGTGGTAAAGTGCTAGCCTTGACCTGAAGAGCTGAGGGACAATGCCCAGGCCCAGAGTTCAAGCCCCATGACCAAAAAAACAAAAATAAAAAAAAACAAAAAACATAAAAGCAATCAATCACATTTCAAGACTAACAAGTACTGTACGTGTTAGAGTATGTTTTGGTAATAGCTTTTACTAAGTTAAAATGATACATATGAAGCAAATATTAATTTGTAATGGTGCCAGAAAAAGAAATTAAATTATATAATTTACTTAACAAAATTTGATGTAATATTTTATTTAAATAAGCAAAATCAACTTCACTGACTAGTATTTTGAAGATAATTACATCTTAATAAATATCAAAGGAGTATTGATATTACTCAAAAGTATATCCAGAGTCCCTAATTTGTCCTAGGAAAATTGTAGGTGTTATGCATAACATAATGAACAAATGGAGTAAATGTAATTCCTCATCTTTTGTAATGAGAATATATCAAATATATATTCTATACAATATGATTAAGTATTTACTTGAAACTTGCTTTAGACATGTTCATGTGTAGACATGTATGCTTAACTATAACACAAAATGTATAATTTTACAGGAACCACAATCAAAACACATAAAGTGAGAGAATCTTGGAAGATGGCAAAGGAGAAGCTAGGGGCTAAACAAGTGCTCACGTACAAATCACTTTTAGTGTTCCAGGGAGAAGTCCAAGGCTAGAGAGTCACAACAAGTGTGCCATCATAATACAACGAGTTTGGCCAGAGAGGAAAAATTAAGGCAGCTTGCAATGGTTAAGGAGACAGATTCAAGCACTTGCTTGTGTTCGCAGAAGGGGCAGCTGCGCTGCTATTGCAGCTGCCATATTAACAGAGAGAGCCCAGAACAAAGGTGGTGTGTGAGCAGATTCTACTCACTGCCAGAAAGAACTGATAAAGAGCAGAAATCTTCATCCTACTGACCACAGACAGTTGCAGACCATGGATGGCCTAGAAATCAAGGGAAAGGTATAAGTACCATACAAAACATGCTCATTCCTTTTCATGGAGCAGCAGTGGGTAGATAGCCCCTCCCCCATCACAGATGAAGAACACCATCTTTGATACTAACAAAGACCTGGCCAGAGAAGCTAGCCAGTAACTCAGTCCTTGGAAGAAGACTATTGGAGCCATTCCACAGGTTAAAAAATGGAACTTGACATGCATGACTCAGCTCCATCCCAGGGGAAAGTTGCCCTTCCCAGGCAGTGGAATCTCTGTCCATGGAGGACTGACTTTCTTCACTGAGTAGACAGAGCTAGAGGCTGCCCACACAATTGTAGCTATGGTAGCAGACCCAGCTGAAGGAGGGTAAAAAGAAAAACAATTAGAAACTCAGTAAACATAAATCCTGAGAATGGCTCCAGGGTGGGCTGTGTGAGTCTCTCAGGAGCTAGCCCCTTAGGGAAAAGCTACTGATTGCTGAAAGGCCTCAACCATTTCTACAACCTAGCCCCATCACAGCAACTCCAAACTAGAGGAAACAGCCATCTCCGTCTTTTGTGATACTCAAAATAGATAACCATCCCACTGAACTGGCCTGGGAAGAGGGTCATAAAGTCCCTGGTAAGGCAGAGCTTTGTTTTGTCTGCTCAAACAAACTGATTAAGAAACCAATCAAGCCACAGGCAAACCAGACTCTACAAGCAAACCAGAGACTCCACCAGGAGACTGGATATAGACACAGGGGAGACACAAGATTCTCCCCCCCCCAAAAAAAAAATCGAAGAACTATTTTTTCTACCTGATTTTTAAATTTTATTTTTAAATTGTTTTCAATTTTTCATCATTTTTACTTTAATTTTTTTCTCTTTTTCCTTTTGGTCTTTTTTTTTTTGCTTTATTTAATTACTGTTCTGTCCATCCCCAGATGTATACCTGTCTTCGATTATTAGACCTTATCCTTCATTGTGTGCATACTGAACTCAGATATTGATTACTTTATTCACAAACTCTCAGCCATTCACAAACTCTCTTAATTGTAGAATTATTTTTTATAATTATATAATTTTTAAGTGTTTCATTTTTAAATTTTTTATTTGTCATTTCTCCTTTCTCTTGCTTCTTTTTTCCTTCTATCCTTTTCCTCTATCTGAATTTAGGTCTTGGTTATATTCCCTCTCTCCCTTTCCCTTCCTACATTCCTCTAATATTATTTTCTCATAACAATTCTCCTCAAACCTATTAATTTCTGGTCTGTTGACTCCTTTGATTGTTTTTTAGTCCATTGATCCTTAGTTGTTTGTAGTTGAACTACAGTGTATCTGTTGTACTAGATTGTACATGTACTAATTTTGACTGTGTCAAACAATCTGTGCAAGTACAGAACTCTGGTTGATGTTTGCCTTAAAATAATGTTCTAGTATGGAATTGGTTTTGCTTTCATACCCAAATGGGCAGAACAAGCCAGAGAAACACAAGAAAAATGGCAAGCCCAGTTATCACAACTCCCACTCATGATAATCAGGCAACAGAGCAATTAATGAATAATCCAGAGGAGAGTTTCCAAAATGCACTACAAACATGTAAACTGGTAAACATGCTGAATGAAAAGATTGAAAGCCTGCAAAGGATTCTGTGTGAGTGTGATAGGGAAAACCATAAGCCTGATGAGGCTAACCAAAGATTAATACAGGATTTTCATGAGCATGAGGAGCCTAATTAAAGATTAATGGAGGAGTTGTGTGAGCAGATTGAGAATAAACAAAGATTAATAGAGGTATTCATGGAATCTACAACAGAATGCTGGAGGAATCCATGGAGGCCAAAAGAGAATGCTGAATGAAGCCTAACAGAAGGAAAGGGAGTCCAATGAAACTATAAGCAATCAACTAAATGATGTAAGAATGAACACTGAAAACCAAATTAAGGAGGTAAAGAAGTACATACAAGATCTAAAACAAAGCTCCAACAGAGAATTTTAAGCCATCAAATCAGACCAATTAGAAGGAAAGGAAATAAAAACAAAGTAGAAAGTCTTGACAGTAGGTTAGACATGAGGAAGATCGAATCTCTGGGATTGAAAACAGCCTAGACATTATAAGAAAGAACAGAAAAGTATTCAAGACAAATGCAAGAAATATGATAGATCTATTCAACATTTAGAAGACACCATCAAAAGGCCTAATTTAAGGCTAATAGGTGTAGAGGAGGCCTATAGAGAGATGTGAAAGGTCTAGGAAATTTATTTAACAGGATCCTAGCAGAGAACTTCCCAAACATGCAATAAGATAGGCCCACCCATTCAGAAACAAGAAGCCTTTAGAACCCCAAAGAGACCAGACCAAAACAGGACACCTCACCATCACATTGTAATCTGCACAGGATGAATTGAGAAGGAAAGGATCCTTAAAGCTCTCAGGGAGAAAAGATCGATCACCTATAAAGAGAAACCAATCAGAATAACTTCAGATTTCTCAGCAGAAACAATTAAAGAAAGAAGAGCCTGGAATGATGTATGCCATGCCCTAAAGAAAAAGAACTATAAACCAAGAATACTGTACCAAGCTAAACTCGTCTTCATAAAGGAAGGTCAAATATAAACCTTCCACAGCAAAGAAAAATTGAAACAATATATCTCCACCAAATCATCCCTACAAAAGATACTTAAAGATGTCCTACACATAGAAAATCAACAAGAGCATGATAAAGTCCAAGAAACAGCCCCCAAACAGAGAATCCAAGGACCATAGGAAGAACGCAGTTGGCACGGCCACCAAGAAAATGGATAACATGGCAAGAACTACCAAACACCTCTGGGTCCTAACTCAATATTCATGGACTTAACTCTCCAATTAGGCACCATACATTGTCTAGTTGGATCAAAAAGCAAGATCTGTCTATCTGCTGCCTTAAAGAGACATACCTTGCTCACAAAAACAAATTCTGAAAATAAAAGGCTGGAATAAAATCTACCAAGCAAACAGCCCCTATAAACAGGCAGGAGTTGCAATCCTAATATCAGATAAAATATACTTCAAATTAAAATTAGCAAGAAGAGATAAAGAAGATTATTACATACAAATTAAGGGATCTCTCCTTCAGGAGAATGTTACAATTCTAACTATCTATTCATCATATAACAGAGCAACCAAATTTATCCAAGAAACACTACTTGCCCTAAAACTTCACATAAATCCACAGACATTAATTGTTGGGGACTTTAACACACCACTAGCCCCGCTGGATAGATCAACCTGGCAAAAACTCAACAGAGAAACCTCAGATCTAAACAACTGCATAGATCAACTAAACTTAACAGACATCTACAGAATATTTCACCCAGCAGCATCAGAATACACATTCTTCTCAGCAGGATACAGAACATTCTCCAAAATAGAACACATTTTAGGTCACAAAGCAAATTTGTCCAAATTCAGAAACATTGAAATTATGCCCTGCATTCTCTCAGACCCCGAGGGAATTAAATTAGAATTCAACACCCAAAGCAACTTAAGACAATTGTGTAACACATGGTGGCTGAACAAGACACCGTTGAATCACCAGTGGGTCATGGAAGAGATTAGAAAGGAAATTCAAATGTTCATGATATTCAACAAAGATGAACACACAAATTATCAGCTCCTTTAGGACACAGCAAAGACAGCACTCAGAGTTCCTACAGCAACAAAATGGAGAGATATGAAACCAACAAGTTAACGAGACACCTGAAGCTCCTTGAAAAAGAGCAACAAGCTAAACCCCAATAGAACAGATGGAAACGATTGAAACTAAAGCAGAATTACATTAATTCAAGTCCAAAACAAAACAGAAAAAAATTAACAAAACAAAGAGTTGGTTCTTTGAAAAAATTAACAAAATTGACAGACCCTTAGCAAATCTTATCAGAAAAAGAAGAGAACATACCCAAATAAACATTGGAAACATCACCACAGAAACAATCAAGATTCAGAACATTCTAAGGGAGTACTTCTCAAACCTTTATGCTAATAAGTTTGAGAATCTGGAAGAAATGGATGAATTTCTAGCAAATATTGACATGCTCAAACTAAACCACGATGATTTAAACCAACATACCAGACCCATATCAAGCATTGAAATAGAAATAGCAATAAGAGACCTCCCACCCAAGAAAAGCCCAGGACTGGATGGATTTACACCTGATTTCTAAAAGGCCTTCAAAGAAGGCCTTCAAAGTGAAAGTTCACTACCAAACTCTATGAAGTCATTACAATCTTCATCCAAAAACCACACAGGGACCCATTAAAGAAAGAGAACTATATACTCATTTCTTTGATGATCATCAGTGCAAAACTCTCAATAAAATTTTGGCCAATCAACTTCAACAACTTGTCAAAAAAATCATATACCATGATCAAACAGGCTTTATTTCAGGGATGCAAAACAGGTTCCATATATGCAAATCAATTAATATAATTCATCACATCAACAAGAGCAAGGATAAGAACCACATGATTATTTCAATACATGCGGAAAAAGCATTTGGCAAGATCCAGCACACCTTTAGGATGAAAGCTCTGGAAAACTAGGAATTCATGGAACGGTCCTCAATATAATAAAGGCAGTGTTTGACAAATCTACAGCCAGCATTATACTTAATAGCAAAAAGTTAAAGACCTTTCCTCTAAACTCAGGAACAAGACAAGGATGTTCATTCTCTCCATTTCTCTTCAATTTAGTATTCATTCGAATGCTTAGCTAGAACAATAAGACATGATGTAAACCATAAAAAGGATCCAAAAAGGGAAAGATGAATAAAACCCTCCCTCTTTGCAGATCACAAGATCTTGTATTTACAGCACCCCATGGACTCCACTCCCAAGGTTCTTGAGCTGATCCAAAAATTTGGCAAAGTATCAGGGTATAAAATTAACCACCAAAAATATCAATAGGTTTTCTGTATGCCAATAACGAGAAGAGCATGGCTGAAATCAGGAAAGCAACTCCTTTTCTAATAGCCCCACAAAAATACAATACCTAGGAGTTGACTTAACTAAAGAAATGAAGCACTTCTATGAGGAAAACTTTAAAAATCTGAAAAAGGAAATTAAAGCAGAATTAAGGAAGTGGAAAAAACCTACTATGCTCCTGGATTGGGAAGACTAATATCGTGAAAATGGCAATACTGTCAAAGGTTATCTACAAATTCAATATGCTACTTCAATAAATGAAAGAAGCAATCCAAAAATTCATATGGAACAATAAATGACCTAAATATTAAAAACAATCTTTAGCAGAAAGAACATTGCTGGAGGAATACCAACACCAAATTTCAAAATCTACTACAAAGGCATAGTAAACAAAAAAGCTTGTACTAGCACAAGAATAGACCTGAGGACAAATGAAGACCCAGAAATGAACCCACAGACCTATCGCCACCTAGTCTTCGACAAGGGAGCTAAAAAAATAGAATGGAAGAAAGACAGTCTCTTCAGTAAATGGTGGGGCAAAATTGGTTAAACACCTGTAGAAAACTAAAGCTGGATCCTCATATATCATCCTGTACCAGAATCAATTCCTAATGGATCAAAGACTTCCAAGTCAAACAAGATACCCTGAAAACTTTACAGGAAGGAATAGGAAAAAGTCTAGGGCTCCTTGGCACAGACCAAAATTTTCTCAATAAAGACCCAGAAACACAACAAATCAAAGAAAGGTTGGACAAATGGGACTGCATGAAACTCCAGAGCTTCTGCATGGCAAAGGACATAGCTAGCAGGATCAATAGAAAGCCCACAGATTGGGAGAAGATCTTCACTAGTCATACAACAAACAGGGCCTCATATCTAAAATAAGAGCTCAAAAAATTAAATCCCCCAACAACAAATCCTCAAAGAAACAACCACCCCATCAACAAGTGGGCTAAAGACTTAAAGAGAGACTTCTCTGAAGAGGAAATAAGAATGACCAATAGACACATGAAGAAATGTCAACTTCTCTAGCCATAAAAGAAATACAAATCAAAGCAACACTGAGATTCCACCTTATCCCAGTTAGAATGGCTATAATCAAGAACTCTAACAACAACAGATGCTGGAGGGGATGTAAACAGAAGGGAACCCTACTGCATTGTTGGTGGGAGTGTAAACTAGTTCAACCCCTTTGGAAAGCAGTATGGAGGTTCCTCAAAAAACTCCACATAGAGCTCCCTTATGACCCAGCAATCCCACTTTTGGCATTTACCCAAATTATCATAAACAAGACCATTCTAAAGCTACCAGCACAACTATGTCTATTGCAGCATCATTTACCATAGCTAAGATATGGAACCAACCCAGATGCCCCTCAATGGATCAAGAAAATGTGGTATATGTATATAATAGAATTCTATGCCTCCATCAGAAAGAATGAAACCGCTTCATTTGTAAGGAAATGGAAAAACTTGGGAAAAAATCATGTTAAGTGATGGCCAGACCCAAAGAAACATAGGTCCCATGGTTTTCTTTATTTGCAATAATTAGTATATAACTAGGAAAAGCAGAAAAAGTCAAAAGCTATATACATATGACCATATAAGATGATGCTAAGTGAAATGAACTCCAAGATAGGGACACAAGAAGTTTTGTCTTTCTTGCTGTTGTGTTTAATGTACTTACAATATACTGTGTGATTTTTTTGTTTCTTTTGTATGCTCTTCCCCCATGGTATAACCCCTGTTTTCACTGTATTTGATTCTGGTGCCCTCCATCTGGTATATACATTTTTCTAATTTGGGGAAGGGAAGGGAAATAGCAAAATGCTGAAATAAGGATACAAGATGAACCATTGTAACAATGAGATAGATGCATAAGCCACTATGTTGAAAATGAATTTTACAGCTCTGGGTAGGGGAGAGGGAGAAATTGGGGAGGTGGGGAGGGAAGGGATGGTAGGAGAAAAACAAAGGAGGGGGTAACCATATTCCATAGGAGGTGTACTAATTACCTTACTCATGTAACTGTAACCCCTTTGTACATTGCCTTTACAATAATATATATTAAAAATCATAAAGATATTGATCTAATAAATGTGACTAAATATGTTTGTATGTTCAGTACTATGAAGCTTAGACACAATAAGATTTTTTTAGATTAGACATATTAAAATTTTTTTGTGACCACTGAATGTTTTTATACATCATGTAATATTGATGGATGACATGGGAATAGAGCAGATTGGAGGTACCAGTGGGGCAGGGGTGAGAATGAGAGATTTCAATCAGAGACTGGTACTGCTGGATGCATTCTGTATGAAATTAGGAGATTTAGATGAAAGAACTTAGAGACACACCAAAGCCCCCCCCCCCCACTGCTCAGAAAAGGAAAGAGGAAAACAGAAAACTAGAGAAAATAAGGGAAGAAGAATGGCAAATATCCTGCATCATCACATTTTGCAAGTTTACTTAGAACAGATCTGTATCAAAATCACACATGAAAAGGGCCTCTAATTGTGGAAGTATGATAATAATTATTACTTGTGGAATAAGTACAGAAAGGAAGTCCTTTACAAACCTGCCCAAATTACCTACATTGAACCACAACGAAAGAGTTTATCCTCTCCAACCACAGTACAGACGATATTAACCATGCTTCCACAATCATACACAAACCCACACAGTGAAAAATGTGACTCCCAAGAAGGTTCAAATAAGTATGATTATTCAGTGCTGTTTTCAGAGTTACTGATGTATTCACTATAGACAGTAATGTAACAATTCAAGAAAGTACAGGGCAAAGTCTAAAATAACCTCTTTCTTATCACCATTGAAAAAAAGAATCCAAAGTAAGACAAGGGAAAAGACTTTGAAACTGGAAAAGGCCCAAGCATTGGAGTTCAAAATCATAAACTTCTTTGTTCTTTCTCTCAAGATGTTCTATTTATTTCAACATATGAGATGGCAAGAATGAGCATCATGTTTAGAAAATTATACAGCATGTTGATTATTGTAACAAATCAAAAGAAATGCAATTTACCCTCAAAGAAAAAAATTAATCATCATAAAACCAAACAATGTGTGCCATATGTTTTAGCTAATAGGGTTATTAACTTGATTTCCTTGTGAGTGGTTAAAATAGAGGTACTCTACATTAATGTTTTGGATTGTAAATTCTGAAAACAACCTCTCCAGATTAATATTGTGATTATTCATGTAACTTTAGGTAAGGTACATTCTATTTCTAAGCTCCAGTTCCCTCAGTCTTAAAAAAGGGACAACAAATTTTCCACCACGATGTGTGTTAAGAACTGTATGATTTTCAATCCTAAAATATAGAAGCCATTAGTTGTATTAGAGTTACTGTTACTGAAATAAAATGACATTTTTCTGTAGCAAAAAAGTATCAGAATAGTGCTAATGTGATGGTTAATTTCATTATGTTGATATCTCCTGGCTTAAGAAATAACTAGTTAAACTGTGTGTGTGTGTGTGAGAGAGAGAGAGAGAGAGAGACAGACAGACAGAGAGAGAGAGAGAGAGAGAGAGAGAGAGAGAGAGAGAGAGAGAGAGAGAGAGAGAGAGAGAGAGAGAGAGAGTATGAGAAAGAGACAGTCTTCCTGGGAGCAACTAGCATCTGAATCAGACTGAGTACAATACATGTACTTTTATCAAAGTAGGCGGCAAAGGAACATCATCAAATTCTTTATTAGTCTAGATAGGAAACAAACAATGGAGAGAATAAAGGAAAGCCTATCCTAGCTAATTCCTTGAGCTCAGGCATCAATATTCTCAAGCACTGCGACATTGTAATTAATGTTAGATTCTCCATCCTTTGGATACCAAGGAATTCCAGTGCTCTCTTTGCTTTGTAGGCCTTTGGTTTCAGAATAAGATTTTCATTGATTCCTCAGATTCTCTGGACTTCCAATTCAGTCTCAATTATACCATGGCCTTTTTTGCCTCTCCAGCTTGTTGAAGACAAATCATAGACTTTTAGCCTTCCATAATTTCATGAGCCAATACATTTCAATCTCTCTGAATCTAAAACTTAATGACTCTCTTTCTATGAGAATGTTGGCCAATATAGATTAAATACATTTTTCATTTGAAAATATTAAAAATATTAATATGTTTACCAAGATGAACTGTCCTGTGATATAAATAGAAAGTAATAGTATTTTTTCTAAGAAAAATATAAATTGATAAATAATTAACTATACTGATCAGAAATCAGTGGAAAACACATAAATATCTAGTGTTAAATGAAAGAGTACACAAGGTCATATAGACATTAAAATGGCAAATGAGTATATTATAATTAAACTATATAATTGTTGATGTGTTGTATTTAGTGGGAGAATTCTTAACCATCAAAAAGTTAGAATGGAGGCATGTTCAATGAGCACTGAGCTCAAATTCCAGAAGGGAGCAGAAAAAATATATCTAGATCATTATTAATTTGAAATGGTTTATAGAGCAAAATAATTATAGCTAAAGTTATAAAACAAGTAGAAGAAAAATATAAGAAAATGCTCTGGTGATATTAAGTTAAGCAGAGAATTTTACACAGGATATAACAGTGCACACTATAAAACAAAGACTGTTAAACTGGACTTGACCAATATTAAAATATTTTATTCTTTAAAACACACTAAGAAAATAAAGTGATATGCTGTACTAAAAGTAAGTATATACAAATATATATTAGAAAAAATATTTATAAAATGAATATTTTACAAATTCTTAAAACCAAATGAAAAGGGAGAAATATGTGATTAAAAACCATGTGAGGAAAATATTTTATTGAGTCTGAAAGCATACAGATGCTAAAGACTTGCATTGAGAGTTGATGTGTGGTGTGTCATGCATGTTCTCCTACTACTCAAGAGTCAGCAATCAAGAGGATCACAATTCAAGATCAGCCTGGAAAAATGTTTGACTTACCTAATGTTAAAATACAATAAATAGAATACTAATAGTAACGAAATAAGTAATTTTTACAAAGCTAAAAACGATGGTACATTTTGTCATTCTATATATCTGGGAGGCATAAATAGGATGGTAGATTAGTCTGACCTAAACCCTATGTGGAAAATAACTAAGGCTAAAAGATTAAGGGCATAGCTCAAGTGGTAGAGTATCTTCTTGGCAAGTGTGAGGCACTGGGTTCAAATTCTACTGATACAAGAAACACAAAGGGAATACACAAAAATTTCCTATCCAGGGACTTGACTCCATCTGTAAAAATCTTGATGTTGAAACAGAAGTGTTAGCGAAATGAGCTCCCTTCCCATAGCTTAGTACACTCTTTCCCCTCTCCACAGCTTAACATGCTCCCTTCCTAGGCAACAGTAGGCCCATTTAGTAAAGGCAGTAATAATCAGCCTCCAATCCCCTATACCTTGGGATGGCACTTCTCTGGGACAGCTACCACAATTAAGGCAACAAGTCCCTTCGAGTGACCTTCAGGTCTGGGCAACTGCAGGGACCCTTATCTACTTCTTAGGCAGCAGCCATAAATCCAAGTCTGCCATGAGGAATCCCCTGGCCCTCATGTCCACACCAGGGTCTCTGCCTCCTAGCCCCTTCGAGTCCCTCCTAAACCTAGGTTGTATAGGTCACCTCAGATAATAGCCAGCGCTTCCGCTCACTTCTCCCCTGTGGGAAGGGGTCTTGTCAGTCCCTTTCCTGGCAATAAACTTTCTTTGTTCTCTGTACCTGTATGTCTGCGTGGTTTTCTGGTAAAGTCCAAATAATTTAACAACTAGAAATATGAGGAAAAACTGATCAGTAAAAAATTGATTCCAGTGTTAGGAAAGCATATGAAGTTACACATAAAGTAATCAAAACTGAATGATTTTAAAAATTATCAACAAATTCAAATAACACATCTGAGTAACTTCGGAAAATACCAATGATAGCTGAATGAACTAAGGAAGAAAATATTTTATAAGGAAGAAATTTAATAAAGATGAATACCCAAATATTTTAAAATAAAAAAATTTGTAAGCTAAAACTCAGTGAGCCAAATCAAAAGCTAAACATAAAACTGTGGTACTAAACTTCACCAATAGAATAGATGAAGTGAAAACAAAGTATCAGGGTATAAAATAAGGTAGAAGAGTTAGAGCATACAGATAATAATAAACAAAAAGAAAGCAATGTGAACATGTTCTAAATTACTCGGGTGTTATTGAATAGACCAAACTTAAGCAACATGAGCCTAGGGAAAGGAGACATTAAAGACATAGAAAATATTTGCAATAAAATAATGCACAATATTTCCAAAATCATGGGAGTTAGACACTGAGGTACAGGAGACTTTTAGAATCGAAACATGACTAGAAAAGAGCATTCACATGTCATACGATACTTAAACAGTGAACTTGAAAAAGAAGGAACATTAAGAGTTGGAAAAGAGGTGTCAAGTCAATTCCACCAGAATAACAGTTGATTTCCAGAAACTTACGGACTTTAGGAAGTGAACAAAAGTATACAACAAAACTATCCTTGGTAACTGAAGGAGAAATTAAAAATTTCCATGTTCAACAAAAAGGAAAGGAATTCATGATGATTCAAACATTGCAGTGGATAATATTTAACAGAATTCTACACAGATAAACTCAACCATGATAATAAAGAAAAAATTTCCCTAAAAGAGCAAACAAGCATGTAAGAATTAGGATACTAACAAACCTTACAAAAGCAATGAATTCATAAGTATTAGTATATAACTTTCAATAATTACTCTGAATGCTAATGGTCTCATGTCCTTAAAAGAACACAGGTGGGAACATTTATTAGACTAAAAAAAGAAGACACAATTGTTTGCTATGTGTAAGAAACATTCTTGACTGGCAAGACACACCAGCTTAAAATGGAGAGATTAAAAAGATAGCCTAACCAAATGGAAACTCAAAAGAAGAAAAATACCTAACTTTATATTCAATGATATGCAATTGAAATAAAAATTAATCAGAGACAAACAAGATCATTTTGTGTTGATAAAAGAAAGCAATGCAGTAAGACGCTATGACACTAATAAACCCACATGCACCAAATGTCAATTCACCTCGCTTTTATAAAATGAACATAACTAGCCATAAAAGCACAGAATTTCTCCACTGCTAAAATAGTCACTGGCCTCAAAACACAACCCTTCCAGAACCAAAAGAAAGATCAAAATGGTAACATTGGTGAAACTACAGATTAAATAACCTCAACAGAAATCTATAGAAATTTTACCCAGCACCTATTCTTTTCAATAGCTCATAGAACTAGCTTGAAGCAAGTCTTTAAAATATTAGAAAATAAGACATTTTAAGCATTTTATCAGATAATAATGGAAAAAAACCTAGAAATCAGCAAGACAAAATTTAAAAAGTATACGAAAACACAGACACTCAATGTACTTTTGACAATCTGTGTGTCATCTGAGGAACCAAGGGAGAATTTATAAATGCCTAGAGTCAAGTGGAAAGGAGAACATAGATATGAGAACCTATGAGATACAAGAAAAGAAGTTTTAAGAGAGAATTTCATAGCTATAAATATCTGTATTACAGAATCAATGATATTTAAATAAATTAGGTTTACACTGGACTCTATATCAAATATTTAAGAAGTTAATGTGATCTGAGATATGAGAACCTATGCAATACAAGGAAAGAAGTTTTAACAGAGAATTTCATAGCTATAAATATCTGTATTACAAAATCAATGATATTAGGTTTGCACTGGACTCTATATCAAATGCTTAAGAAGTTAATATGATCTGTATCTATTAACATAAGAATATAAGACTAGTGATTCAATTAAGATAAACCTTATCTGTAATGTCCTTCTTCTCTAATAAACCACTTTAGTCCTGACTTCTTGAGCATTTATACCATAGAGACATAAAAAAATCTTATAAAAATAGTAAATTCCATGAAATTGGTCTGATATATGAACAATACATTGCACCTTTCTTCTTTTCTCTAACATTACTCATATGATTTATACCAATATTTCTTCTTTTTTCAATTCCATATTTGATAAATATTAAAATAACGACTTAATTTTATCTTTTAGATAAGAAAATCACAAAATGACTTAGTTATATCTGAAGAATAAAACATAAAAGAATAAGTTACCTTTTCTTAAAGGAATAATATAACTTTTCAAAACTCCTAGGCTTGCTAGATGATACAGGAATATTTTAGCACAAATGATATAAAGTCACTCCATAATACGTTGTTGTCCCCGCTTCTCAATAAATAGAACAAAACAGGAAATTAGTTTTCCTCACAATTTCTCCAAATTCTGTTCATTATGGTTACTTTTCTTGAAGTTAACCTGCCTGATTTTTGCATAGCAGGTGGTTCCATTCCTAGTAAACCTAAGTTACACTGTTATCTGAAGTGTCAGAGCACAGAGCTTCAAAGGGAGACAGCTGCAAAACATATCTTCACAGCTCCTTGATCTCTGAATTGGAGAGTGTACATACACATCTAAATTGTCTAAAGGGAAATGGAGAGTTTACTCTTGGAATGCTTAAAGGTAGTTTGTTCCAATAAAGGTGAATGGGGAGACTATGAATCTAAGACGTAATGACCATTTCACAAGATTAAATGCTGACATGTGAAACTTCACCCCAGACCCATTTTGACAAATATTTGTTAAACACATACTGGTATGTTAAAGCCACATAAAACTGTGTTTATCGAACAGCACTTCTCACTTGATAAAATTGATATAGTGGTTGGATTTACTTCCAAATAAAACCGAAGGAAAAGTTGGATACATGTGTGGCTAGGATTTGACTTGCCTCTGGCAATGTTTGCTTGGAATGGGTTGATGTCTTCATGGTGATTTCATTTACAATTACCAACTTTTGCTATGTGAAAACTTCTCCATAATAAAACTAAAGTAATAACATACTGAGAGTGAAAGCTACATTTAAAAACCACTACTGATACCGAAATGAGAAAGCAGTAATATGCTAAAGCTCTTTGGTAAGTTAGTTGTTGGAAACATAACCACATTTTTGTTTGATGCAATGTTTTATACACATGGTGTTTAGGTTTTTGAACCAAGCCACAAAAACCTATGAATATTTATTTCACCATTACTACCATGCTTTGCTCAATTACAGATTTAAAAAATATTTTGTGGCTGGCGTGGGCACTTAACATCCTAATATAATTTTATATTCATACACTACTGTGTTCCACAGAACTGAGAACATTTAGGCTGATAAAAAACAAGTTTAGCTGTGTCATTGATTACTCTACCCTCATGCAGATATGTCATAAAACGTCATCTCATTCAGTGCCATCTTTGTATGCAAATGAACAATATTAAGAAACACAATGAGACAATCATATACTCCAATGAATAGTTGCCATTCCCTATGACAATTTATATTTTCTTTATTGAAAGAGTATGTATCCAGAAATTCAGCAATTATTTTCCTAGTTTCACTATGCTATTACTTGACAAATAAAACCTTAGAACTTTAAAAATGGATCATTTAATAACAGGCCTTTACAGCTTTTTTTTCCTTCCTGTATTACAAGACTTGACAGATTACATTAGGTAACTAAAATAGTAGTGCAGATTCTGAACGACTTCCTATATTTTAGTCAGTTTAGACTCTGATTTGTATTGTAATCTAATACTATACATTTTCCAAATTATGACCTGTCTAGCTTAATGTTTGTTTGAAGTACTTTCAGTTATAAGAGAGACTAAGCAATGACAGGAAAATATATAATGAACTATACTTTACATAGTTCCATGTTAGTAAAAAAGGGTTGGGAAACAAGCAAATCCTGTCGACGGCAGAGGACATCAAAGTTTCGTTACTTATTTTTCAGTGTCATGCACTGAAAACACTAAAGGTGTTCCCAGCTTGGGACTCTGAATTTCCAGTGTATCTAGGAGAGCAAGGTGCATTAACAAATGGCTCTAGGAAATACACCTGTTGACTTATTGGACCATTTCATTGGCCAGAAATACACCTGGTGACTTATTGGACCATTTCATTGGCCAGAAGCAATCTTATGGTGCTATTTAGCAGAGTGTTGAGAAATCTACTCCAAAGGTGCAATATAAAATAGAATTTGTGGTTAGAAGTGAATTTTTCTTTTCTTTCCTTTTTTTTCCAATGATATAAGAGGCTTTCTTCAAGTAAGCAGCAACTTCTATCCTAATACTGGAAGTCCTACAGAGATATTTGTGGAACCCTTCAACGATGCATGATAATTGCTTAAATACTGTAAGTGAAAGAAATGATCTTCAAGAATAGCAAATTTGTGCTATTATTAATAGGAGAGAGAAATTTCTCTCTCTTTAAAATTAGGAAACCTCAGCTTTTGACTTTTACCCAGAAATGATCTTCAAGAAAAGTATTTGGCGTGAATATCTTTAGAAGCCCATTCTGGTAACAGGCTTAATGACATTGTTCTAAACAAAGTGTCTCAGTTATCATTTCTTCTGTTTCTGATGTTGGAAAGATGACTTTTTTCCTTACATTTAAGAACAATGAAATTTTTTATAACAAGTGGTAATGATTCAATCTGCCATTTATGCATAGCAAATTATAAATTAACCATCGTGGATTTCCAGATTTGTAATTTTCTCTGATACTAAACAAGCTATAAATTCTAATCAAGCTTTACACTAGCATTAATAACAAATGATACATTCATTCCCCTTTCCACAATGAATTGGAAAAAAATATATCTAGGGGATAAAATTGAACTAATGGAGTAGTAATTTGAATTTAAAGCTATCTTTCTTTTTAAAGTTGCTTATTGTAAGAACTTTATAACTGCCAGTTTAAACATAAATGCCTATACTCACATGCCATAATGTTTATACCTATACTAGCTTATATTAGGCCTAAACTAGGCCTGACCCTGGCCTAGGAAGCAAGAAATACTGTTCAAAGCAAAGATGATTATGTGTTCATTCAAATTGGGTTATTTTGGAGAGAATGGAAGTAATTAATAATTTCACCAGGAAAGCAAGCATAAACTGTTTAGTTTACATTAACTATTTAGTGCATATAACCTGTCCTCAGTACAAATCAACCAAATACAGTAAGATAATACTCATAAGGGGTGATCTGTGTAAGACAAAACAAATGGACTCATCGGTTCTTGGGGAAACTCCACTATAAATAGTATAATATGCATCTGTGATAAATACAGTAAGTTTAGATGATCAAGTAAATGCATTGATGTGAATATTATGCAATTCTTCAGGAATTCCTATCACTAGAAATCAAAGTCTAAGCTAACCCATAGTTCCACACCATCTTCAAAACAATAAATCAAGTAAAAAGAAAGAGAAAACTGAAGCAACGAACTTTCAAGCTTAACATAAGAAAGTAGGATTCCTTAAACATTTGCATAAATATTCCAAATGTGTGCTGAAATATTAGATCGGGAAATGCCTAGATCAAAACTATTAGAAGAAAGATTTAATTTACTGCCATCTAGTGGAAATTACATTTCCTCTTGTTTGTTAGCTGCTGCCCACAAAAGTAAAAAAGAAGAAAAATAAAAATCTAATTTCAGAAGTTTAATTTTCAAACTCTAGAGAATCTCAGTAATTATAGACCCAAGAAATATTAGCCTATCACCAAGGACCTCGGGCACTAACTTAGTGTGCATAGGATTCTGAGGGCCCAGTGCTAATCCAATCAGAGCTGTTATAATATACATGATATAATATTATATATCATATATTATAGTGTTATTTTTGCTATATATATTATATTTGAGGCTTCTAAATTGATTCAGCTTTGAAATATTGAAGTAATCTATGATTACCATTCTGTGAACAGGTAAGCCAATAAACATTGTTTTTACCCTGTTACATAGATGGCTAGTGATTCAGCAGTAGAACTGAGATCTTCTGATTCCTCTTCTCAATGAAATACTTTAAGGGTAATAGTCTTCAATTACAGCATTCTTGCTTAATAGCAGAAGTACCTTATTTCCCTTATATAGATCATTTGCTTGTTATTTATGATAACTTTACCCTACTTTCTCTCTCCATCCTCTCTCTCTCTCTCTCTCTCTCTCTCTCTCTCTCTCTCTCTCTCTCTCTCTCTCTCTCTCTCTCTCTCTCTCTCATATTGTTAGAAATCTGAGTGGAAACAGAATCTTAAATAAATAAAAATGAGATAATGTCTGTAGAGATTGATATTATTTTTTCAAATACACACTACAGTTAATTAAGAGCTCCTTAAAATAATAATGAAAAAAATAACATGTAAGGTGTATTTCCACTCTTCTCCCTTACATTTATTTGATTTTAGAGACAAAAAATACCAAAATCACTTAGCAAAAAGTCTACTGCTTTACTTTAAAACATTATTATGTATTTTCTAAAGCATAAAACTATCAATAATGTCGGGATATAGAGAATTTACAGTGCTTGTCCCAAGGAAGATTGAGTATTCTGCTGCCCTCCTACTTCCTGTCCTGCAGTAAAATAGATAAAAGACAGATGATAAAAGAAATTCATGGGAAGTGGTTGTCATTTTGTTTTATTGTCTGGGTAAAAGTTGGCCATTTTTGAGTACTAAGAGAAAAGAACTTTAAAAAAAGGAGAGGCTAATATAGGAGAGAAAAATTCAAACTTGTTCATAATCTACATTTATCTTATATCATCTCATAAGTTTTGTAAACTTGTTAATTCAAAATGTCTGGGTTTTCCCCAAAATCTATATGTAAATTTCTCCCTTGTTTTAAATCCAGATGAATATCTCTAATATAATTCTACACAATTTTGTCATTTTTACTGTTTAGAAGGAAGATGTACAATTGTTCATGGATTGAAACCTTAATATTAATCCAAATGTGTGAATTTTTCAATAGTCTCTATAACCATGGTAACAGTATGATAACTAAGGACTTTAATTTTCTTCCAACTCAAGTTTTCAAACTTACAATAGAGGAAACATTAATTTTACAATCAATCTTTTTAAAACTTCAACTTTTAACAAATCTTGGTTCTTATTTCTGAGTCTGTCACAAATGTCTTTGTGAATCTGAACAAGACAAATATCATTCCTTTCCACATTTTCTGGGCACATTTGAAAATTAAGAAACTTAAATGATTATCTCCAGCCTATTTCAAACTCTAAATGGTTCTGATTTTGCGATACGATTGTTCACATTTTGAATAAGTATGACTCAGTATAAATTGCTGATTATTTCTTTTATGCTCATGTCATTAAAATTTTAAGATATTCAGAGGCTTTATGAAGAGTCAAGTAACAAGAGAGGTGTTTCCATAGAAGAGAAGTAATTTGAAAAGCTCCAGGATACATTTTAAAAAGATGAATTATATGTCTTTTAAAAATGACAATATCTTGTCCTCAGTATAGAAAAAAAATGACAAAATAAGGAAATATATTTTCTAGGACATTTAGAAGTTATCTAGAATACTGAATGATTAGAAAGCTACCAGAACTACACTTTTCAGAACCTCTTCTTTACTAGATTGAGACATAAAAATCATGGTACCATCACTTCTAAAAAGGTAGAACATGTCAAGTAAACTAATGAATGAGAGAAAGAAGAGTACATCCTTTTGAGGTCATGATCTAAAAATCTGTTTATGTCTAATCTAATCAAAACTTTAAAAACAAAACAAAACAGTGATGGAGATTAAGCCTAGGCCTCTTGCTTACTTGGCAAATAATTTATTATAGAATCACATCCCCAGTTCATGGAGCAAGATTAGGAAGAACAGGCTATTTACTAAAAATAAAACAACCTTCCTTTCACCTGAGAAATGAGTATCACATAGGTAACAAAAGGAAAGCTTTTGCAGAAATAACACTATAATAAGATTGTTAACTCACTGCTCTTGTGCTTTGGGGTTACTAGTAAGTTGTCATTAATAAAGGTGACTTTCAAACAAGCACTGAGTGTGAATTGTAGTCAATGGCTACTCAGTAGCTTAGAGTCAGGGAGTGTGTCAAATATACAATGTGGACACACTGAATGAAGAAATGATTATCTTCCTGTGTAGGAATACTGCAAGATTTCATCACGCTACTCATAATGGCTCATCAAGTAAAATTTATGAATTGTTTATTTCTGGAACTTTCCACTTCATTTAGGCAAAAGTTCATCCTCTGTAACTGGAAAGTGAAACCTTCAATAACGAGAGACCAAACTCGAGCAGTTGAATAGAGAGGGAGAGGAGAGCAAGAGTGAGAGCAAGAGCACACGTGCGCGAGAGAGGCACTCTCCCATATTTCTAGGTCCTGAGTTTTTATGTCCAAGGATAGTGCTCTACTCCACCACCTCAGCCACAGCTCAGTTTCTTTGTTTGTGTAATTTAGTAGAGATAAGAGTCTCTTGGACTTTTCTGCCCAGGCTGACTTGAACTTGAGATCCTCAGATCTCAGCCTCCTTAATAACTAGGATTACAGGCATGAGCCACCTGCGAACACCACCTATACTTCTTCCTAAAATGCAACTATTGTGTGAGTCTTTTCAGATTATGATAAAAAGGCAATCTGATTTAATTAACTCTCATTTGTAGTCCCCTGAAACTAGTTGAGCTAATGGGAATTTTGATTAGAAATATAAATAAAAGTAATTTTATCATTCTTTGGTGTCTAGCACACCTAGCACTAGAGTTTATTTCCTTAGAGGTTCTCATTTTATTGAAATCTTGTTGATTTCATTGGCATTTAAACACACAGTAGCTTGAACAGGCCTTGCAAAACCTCCCAATGACAGAAAACCTTACACTGTCCCATACATCCTCTTATGTAACTTGTATAATGATTATCCTTAGTAGTCATTTTATAATAAGAAGTGTAAAGCTTGTATACAGCAGTAACATGGGTTTCTAAGCCTCTTAGAAATCTCTTGTTTAAGGATACAGGTGGACCTGTTGCAACAATGAGAAGTACAAGTTGTCATGTCCAAAACGAGCTTTACAATGTCGGTGCGGGGCCGGGGGGGGGGGGGGGGGGGGGCAGGAAAAGGATTGGGATTGGGGGGGAGGGGGGAGGCTGGGAAGGGATGTGAAGGGTAAACCAAAGGAGGAGGGTGCAATGCTTGGTAAGAAATGTACGCATTATCCTGCCCATGTAATTGTAACCCCTCTGTACAGTATGTTCACAAATAAAATAAAATAAAATTTAAAGAAAAAACAAGAAATCTCTTGATGACCATATCAATGGATTGATAACTTGTTCAATTTGGGAGATGGCATCATGACATGCAACACAACTAAATGCTTTAATCATACATTATTTTATGCTGGTATACAAGATTTCTAGAGTAAGCATCAAAAACAATGTTGAATGAAAAGTTCAGAAAGCTAACTTTTTGAGTTTATTGACTGTCCATTTCTTGATTGATGACAAGAGAACTGCATGTTTTAGAAAAAAACCATTAATAACTAACTGAAGCCTGCAAAACTAATTTATTTAATAATCATGTACAGCAATTCAGACTTGCAAAGTTATTTTAACACTAGCAGAGCCTCGCTGGGATCCGGTAGCTCATGCTTGTCCCTCAAGCTATTCAGAAGGCTGATATCTGAGAATCACCATTTGAAGTGAGCCTGGAGAGAAGCGTCCAAGGAATTCTTTCTCAAAATGCAGGATTAGAGAAGTTACTGAAGCAGTAAAGTGCCATCCATGAGTAAGAAAGCCATAAGAACATGAGACCCCAGGTTTAAGTCCCCGTATCAGCATAAACTAAATAAATAAAGGGTTCAGAGTTTTGGCATCATCCATCGTAGATTATGATATGGAAAACTGCAGGCTAAGGGTAAATATTTTATTACTTCTGATTTGTCAGAACTTTAATAAGTTTAGAGAAGCCAAGAGTATTATCTCTAAACTTATTAAAGAAGCCAAGAGTATTATTCAGATTCCATATGTAAAACTATTTTTCTTTCCTTAGCGGTTCCATATTTACCAGCCATGCTTTGAGCCCTTAAACTTAATTGTCTGAACAGAAGATGCTAGACAGACTTTCACCATGGTTGTCTTCATTGAGGCACATTTTTGTTCATAAGTGGTCATAAGACATCTCCCAGTGTTTACAAAGTTCATCATTTTAATTTTAAATACAGGGCTAGAAGAAAATATCCCATTGCATAGACAACTTAGTAAATATGAAAAGTTCAGGAAGAACATCTAAATTCATTGATCAATAAATAAAGACCACCTGACTCCACCATAATCTGTTTAACCAAGCCTAACACTTCAAATACATATCCGTATTTAAATATCCATATTTATACCTGTTGCAGAACGAACTCCAGTATTTAGTTTCCATTGTTTATCAAAATCAGAATTACTTTTTAACTGGTACTAATATATGTGAGGATTTATTAGTAGCTAATTATTGTGAAATACTAGAAAATAAACCTCAATAACATCTTAGCCTTATTCTTACCTTATTTAGTAAAAATTTGATATATAATACCTAAATGAAGCAATTGACATTGGTATTATAAAAGTATACTCCTATTGGCTGAATTTTAAAATGGAGATTATTTGGTAGAATCAAAATATATGAAGCAGTCTTTCAAAATGGCAGACACTAGTTTCAGCTGCTCCAGAGCATAAAAGCAATGTACATATTTTGGATACGCTACTTCTCTAAGACTGTTACAAGATAGATTTTAGCTGATTTCTAGCGCTAAAATTGCTAATTTTCCAGATATAATAGTAAAGATGAGTAAAGATGCATCTATTTACTATCTTCTTTACTTCCTTCTGATAACAGATAAGAGTAAACATTTTGAGGGAGAAATGTTTAAATTTTGGAGCATCTGAAAACTTATTTACAAGAACATAATTGTTTGCCAACAAATGAATCTCAATTTAGTAGTAGTATATAGCTAAAAATAAACTTACATAGATAAGTAACATAAAAGCAATTATGTTATCAGATTATACTAAATCTTCTAAAAATACACACTTAAATATATTAGTTTATAGATTAAAGTGAACATATCAACTAGAACACTAAGAATAAAACTTAAAATTCTATATATCCTGGCTTTATGTTTTCTGGAGCATTTGATATCCAACATTAATTGCTTAACTCTTGCAAGTAACGAATTCTTCTATATCATTAGCAGTTTGGCTGGATACTACAATTCACATATTATGGTTGCTTTGCAAACATTCTACATGGATTTTAACTATTTTTAAGTCTTGAAATAAAAAACTAAGATAAATTCCCTATGTGAAAAATAAAGATTATTTAAACTTGCCTATCAGTGGTTATTGAAAGAAATAATGTGGCGATCATTTCTTCTGAGTTTATCATGAAGGGCCATTGAAATAAAAGGCACAGCATTGGTAAGGTAAAGCTGACATCAACTGGTGCCTGGTGGTAATAGTTGGCAACATAGCAGCAGTCCCTAGCATTTGTATAACCTCATTTCTGCTAATGATGGATGTATAACTCATTAAAATATGTAATTAACTCTTAGCAGCAAAGTTTATTATTCTTAGAGCTGGAGGTTGAAGGTCATTTCAATGTGGTATCTCTGTCTCCAAGGGGCTTTTAGTCTAGTGGCAGAGATAAGCACCCACATGGCCTACAGAATCACTGGTTACACAAATGCAATCACAGAGGTGCAAAAAGAAGGGTGGAAAAATCGGAGACATTGTCTGTGACGATTTGGAATGATTTCACCGAAGAGGGGACCTTTAGTTTGATCCTTAAGCCAAAGAATTTTTAACTTTTTTTTTAAAGAGAGAGCATTCCACAGAAAGAAAATACCTTGGTGCTGACAGTGTATTTAATTTTCATAGGTAAGAGAAAAAAGAAATAAATATTGTGACCAAGGTGGTAACAAAAGAAGCAGTCTGAGCCATCACTTGAATTAATGCTTGTATGTCAATGATGCCGGTTACTTCACATCGCTTCCTTCCTGAGATGAGACAGTAAGTATCTCTGCCTTCCCAGGGAGACTCTCCCCATGTAGCCCTCCATATTGCCACACCCTGCGTAGGAACCAGCTCGGATGTCCAGAGAGAAACAGGAGCAGCCGTGTCAACAGAAAACACATCGCATTTCAGCTTTGCCTCTAAAATCAAGCAAGCACATCTAAGTGTATTTTTGGTTTTATTCCCTCCCCATTTCTCCATCAGTTCAAAGAAATGGGAGTTTGCCCTGTTACCACACGGCATGCCCAATAAAATGTTGATCCATTCCTTTAAAGCTTCCATTTCTCTACTTCAGTGTGTCAAGTATGCTCAATTCTAAGAAATCGTAATTCATAACATGAGGGAGGTTGCAGATTTTTGGCTCCGGAGTTTGTACAGATGTTATTCTTTAAGGAAGAGGTCGCGATTGCCTATGTGAGTAATGACTGTGAGTCGGCTAGAAGCCAAAAGTTCTCTTATGCGAGAATGTATAAACCATTCTCCTACTGAAAGAAGGCCCCCGGTAGGATAATATATTATTACACATGATTCAAATTACAGGATCTGCAGCAGGGGAGCTAGTGACTGATTCAGGACAATCGCCCCCTGAATACTGATGATGGGATGATGGAATGCCTCATGAATTAAAAGGGCTGTGGTTTCTCATCTAAATCCTTCACATGTTTTAAAAAGTGACTTTGCCTATCATTGTACTCTTTAAGCTTCTTAAACGAATCATGCACTGTTATGAGACCTTTGTCGATGTCTTTTTAAAATTCCATGTCTCTGCATAATTATATTTGAGGCATTCTTTAAGAAAAAAAAAGGAAAAGACAATGAAACTTTACCTGCTCTTCAGGTGAAATGGAAGCCCACTAATGCCAATAATGCAATAAAGATATGACTTACTAAAGTAAGCAGTAGAAATCACATTGAAGTGTGACCTAGCTCTTTCAGATTCTATAAAGCATCCTGAAATCTTCACAGGCCACACATTTCAGCCTCTCCAAGTTATCTATAGAACAAAACAACTTTATTCCTGGCAAATTAAATACAAATTTACCAGATACAATTGGGTTTCCAGAGGTTTTCACTAGAGAAATGAGCTCATTTGCCAGTATTATTTCATTTGGTCAACTTTGGTTACATAACCACCCCATACGTTTGCTAAAGGTATTACATTTGAATGGAGATCAGGCATTTTTTTATAGAAACAATAAAGCAGATGTTAAATATTATACCTTCTGGAAAACAAATTGCTCTGCACAAACATATTCAGAAATCATATTTAAGCTGTTCCCTGAACCTCTTTTCAAGTCAGGTTTTGTATTCAGTATTTCTAGTAAATGGATGCAAATCGGGTGCATTGTGCTGCAATGGGAAGGGAGAGATTTGTCCAGAAATGACCTCAGTTCTATTCATTAATAAAATGACATGTTGGCGAAGAGCAGTGAAGAATGAAATATAACAAGAGTGAACTTTCATCCATGTGACAGATGCCCATAAGCGCTTTTTGGATAAAGCACTGTATGTAAAATGGCCACTGCAGCATAAAATCTGGAAGCATTAAAGGAATCTCTAAGATGCAGATTGCTTGGGGAAAAAAAATCACAACTTTTTGGCCAGTCCCCCTGTTCTCCATTTCCTTGTACAGGTCTAAATCTCAACTTGGAAAAAGCAAAGAAAGGACATCAGCTCAAACAAAGATTTCTTTCTTTTTCTTTTTCTTTTCTTGGAGAGATTTTTTAAGGAGACAATGATATTGCAAGGTAGAAACAAAACCCAGTTATACAACAATCACTTTCAGTGACTGCAAACACCAGTAGGTTGGGGGGGGGAGGGTAGGGGGAAGGTAAAAGCTACCAGATAGAACGTAGTCACATTTTTGCATAGCGGTTTAAATTATGTCAGCAGAATAATTAATGGAAGGGCCTAATATGGGGGAAAGAGGAGGGGGGGTAACAGGGAAAGGGGAAGGCTATGTTAAACAAAGTTCATTACTGCATGATGTAAATGAGTTTCTCACCAGTGATGTCACTGATTGGCTGAGCTGCAGAGCTGGCTTCAAGCATGGCCGGATTGGCTGCTAGCTCTTCTGGTGCCTGCCTGCTTGGGCAGCGGTTGAACCAGATACTTTCTGTCTCTCTTGTTGTCGTTTGAAGCAAATCTTGTTCAGCCCAGCTGTGTCTCCATAGTAGTGGCACCCTAAGAGAGAATCTCTCTCCTGCTTCCCACAGCTCGTCTGTGAGGCGGTCGCTGCTCTGAAATACCAGCCTTTGGCACCAAGCCCAGACAGCGCTCTCAGATCCATCTATAACACACACATACAAAAAAGAAAAATAAAAAAAAAGCAGTTCTTTCATCTGAATTGCATCCTAAGGAGGATTAAGAAGGCTTCTATTGCTACTGATTTGTGTCCTTTCAATTTGATGGTTAAAATCGTTTTTGAAATACAGTATCTTCTCGTCTGTAGTAGAACATCATTGGTTAAAATAGTTAAGATTGAGGGGGGTAATCCCATTCCCTTGTTTACCTTGATTACAGAGAAACAATTCTTCACTTTCCTCCTAAGCACCGTAACTGATGTTTTTGGTTCCCGCTTACCAGAATTTTAAACTCTCATCAGATTTCTAATTACAGCCGAGTCATTATTTTCAGGTTAAGACATGGGATCTTAATTAGCATTCTTTTTTAGCTATGCGAAATGAGCCAGGGCATGAAACAGAAACGATCTATGAAAAGGCAGAGAGAGAGAAAGAGACACAGAGAGAGAGAGAAAGGAAAAAAATCTGTGCAGCTTTTACAGTTGAGCTGACACCCCCTTATTCCCCACTCTCCCCACAGCCCCCCTTGCAAAAAAAAAGAAGAAGAAGAAGAAGAAGAATGCAGTCATATGAACTTTACCAGAGAATGGTGTACCTACAGGCTCTCCCCTAGACAAGTCCTTTATAACCAGCCAGTGCTATGTGCTGCAGACAGTGGCCAATCGGCAGGCTCCTTTCTGCAGCAGGGACACAATAGGTGCATTGGCCACACTGTCCTCCTAGACCCTGACAGCAGTTCAGGTTCATTTATTGTACACTAGAAGGCACATATGTCTTTAATATTCACTGTGAAATTATCAGTGCGGCTGCCTTTTTTTTCACTGTAATTACATCAACCTAATTACGGCGCACAAGCTGCAGTATCGCTGCAGAGTGGCGCATAGGCATGCATGCCGTAAAAATATGCATGAACATGCTTGCTTATTTCAATAATACAATCTACCAATTATTTCCTTCCCAGAGCTTGATGCTTCCTCTACCACACTTTGGTGGATAGAGCCACATTTTTCCCCTTCAAAAGAAGCGTGTGTATGTGTGTCTGCATGGGTGTGTGTGTGTGTGTGTGTAATTTAAACATTATTCTTGTCGTTTATTCCAGTGAGCTAGGAAGGTGGAACTTAGTCAGCAAATCAAAGATTAAGAACTGAAGGCATTTTCTCCATATCACCAGGCATTGGAGTGAAGTAATAAGTGAATCTATATGTATTACCATAGCCATTCTTAGATGCCGATTCATTTGCATTTCAGCTATCATAAGCATCTGAGTTTGCTTCATTTGTGCCTTTCTATGTGATGTATTGATGGCATTCCTTGGATCACCTATTCAAAATGCTTGGAAATTTTATCTTTTCTGCATTTGATTAAGTGGTCTGTGGTGGGAGTAAACCATGTGCCATTTTTAAAATTTTATGCATATTGCAGTTGCATATTCATGAACCGAATGGCTGTTCTGACCAGTAGCTCTGCAGCAGAAGGGAAAGGCATGATCCAGCCTACAGATATGTTGATTTCTGAATGGAGAATGGAAACAGAAGATAATCATAAGGAGATGTTTTGGGTGTTCACTTGGGTGTATATTATTGTATAATAAAGGGTCTGGAAGACCATCTATATGTAAATATAATGAAAAACAATTTATATTGTTCATAGCCATTTGTACACACTGTAAATAAGTAGACATTTGAAATGGAGACTTCTGGCTCAGGTCTTTACCGCTGAAATCACACATGTCTTATGATCACTTTAGGATGTCATGAAATGGCATGTACTAAGAAGATATTTTCTCATTTTTTTCATTATTTGTATAATTTTTGTCCCAACCCCAACTATTAAATGTAAGAACTGATCATTTTCTAAAGTAGAGTTTCACTAATGATGAGTATATACTGATTTTTAGATCATGACTCTCTAATGAGGAATAGAATTTGTCACTATAGGCATGTTAGAATCAGAAATTGATTTATACTTATGTAAACACATGCATAGCATAGAATACACCTCACCCAAGAGAAAGAATTCCATCAGCTTTTTATCAATATATTTACTATAGTATTCTTGTTAAATATTTGAAAATTTTCTACCTGAAAATATGATCAAGTTGATTTTGAATTCAACAAGAATTTTAAAAGGTTTTGCTAGCTGAGTTGGGAAAAATGTAATTCTTAACAAAATAACTTGAATAAAAGGTAACAAAGCTCAAGCTTAAGAACATAAACAATATAAGAAAGTATTACACATTTTATTTTTGAACTGCTAAATGTATTGAAATCAAAACATCTACAATGTAATGTGTAAACTACTTGATATCTAATGTAAGATACCTCTTCTCTAGCTTATTTCAGAAAATATTCAAATAGAAACTTAAGCAATTACTTGCCATGCTGTTTAATGATCTTCCTGTCAAAGTCTAGTTTTTCAAAAATTGTAATAAAATTATGAAAATTTTCCAGTAATGGAATTATGTACTCTCACTATTATCTCTCCCTATTCTCACCTATACACACATGTATGTACATATGCGTTTGTAAACAAACATACATACACACTGAAACTTGTGACTTTTTAAAATGACTATACAGTTATCATTCATCTCAGGTGTCTGATCTAACACTGTATTATAAATTTCTAAAAAATTAAGTTATAATTATTACTTAGTTTATAATCTAAAAATTCGACTAACACATGGAATGTGCTTATTAAATATATTGTTTTTATAAACAAAGTAAGTGGGCCATATCTGACCTACTAAAAACATGTATATGCTTATAAATAAATGAACATTCCCAATAAGAAAGTTTTTCCTCAAGAACTATGACTCATAAACCAGAAAAATTGTAATTTACTTAGAAGCTTTCTCATTGTTTGAGTTGTTAGAGGTATTTAAAAGCAACATTGAATGTTTATAGTATTATCTTAATAGTCTTTAGTAGTCATCTCACACTATTTGCCCAAACAGCAACCAAGATATATTATTAATATATTAATTATACAATTATTTTTCAGTGAAATCACACTTGGAATAATTTTACTAGAAAAGTTAGAATTTACTTCTTACTGAGCCACTAATTTTAGATATGATACCCAGAGAAAATTAGTTACTAGTTTGTGTATTACTATTCACCATCCTTTATTAAAAATACAGTTCTGACCTGTGGTTGTCAAGATATTCTTAATTAGTTGAGTTTTACTATAGATAAGGAACTGATGGCCTCCTCCCATAAGATCAAAGACACGCATTTATTAGACAACTATATGAAGAATATGAGTGCCATCTGGGCTCCCAGGATGTAGGAAAGCAGACTTCTTTATGAACATCAAAAGCATAACTTTAGATTTATAATCACAATGATCTCACCAAAAGAATCAAGTGAGCACAAATTGGCTATAATCATGTGAAATGCCAGCCAATCATGTTAACTTTATAAATAATACAATGCCTTGTGTAATAAGAGCCAATTTGGAAAGAGATGCAAAACCAATAAATTAAAAGCAACTTGTCAAGTCTCCTAAAGCAACTCATTCTTTGAAAACAAACAACCTAAGCAGGTTTAATAAGTGTGAAAAATATTCATAGTATAATTAACATCAAGAAACCACCCTTTATGTCTCTGTCTACACAAGGACAAGCATTCAGATGACAAAACAAAGCACGGTTCATGACAATGGCTGTGCTGCCTTTGTGACCACAAGTTCAGTGTCTACATCTTAGATTTCAAATTTGCTCTCCTTTAACTCTTCAGTAATGGCCTGTCCTTCTTGGATATGAGAAAGGTAAGATTTCTGAAAGGTTCTATTAATACTTTATCCTATTATTTTTTGCAAGTACATAGTTTTGGTTGCTCTTATTTACATTCAAAAATAGAGCAGTACATCATCTCTGGGTAAAACTCAGCATATTTTAGATTTTAAGACTTGGTTTATTTCCAAAACTCCTCCATTTTAAAACTAATATTGTTTATTTTGAATGTACCTCATGAATACAGCCGAATAAACCCAAATATCCAAAAGAAAAACTTCAAATAAACAAAAACAGTCACAAGCATTAACACTAGTTAACATGATGATGTGTAATCGCTATTGCATTTTCCTTTATAAAAGGAATAGCACAAAACTTAGAAAAATAACAAGAGTTCACCCAAGAGTTATTACCATGCATCCAAATTGTATTTCTAAGTTGTCATTTTTATCAAAGAAAGAAACCATTCTTAACATCTGGATACACTGGAAACACAACAGCAGCAGCAGCAAAAATATATTCTATTTGAACCATGAGGTAAGGCTAGAATTATATTAAGAAATGAAAAACTAAGACAACTGTCAGATTACTCAGATAAGCTGTGCTTAAAGAAAGGAAAAATATTCATAATAACAGTATAGATGTGTAAAGGCAACATGGAGTCTTGATTTGATAAAAGTGATCTAATTTTCTTCATATAGTCTATTCTATTGGATTGATTGAGCTCAGGAGAGGAAATTTTCGTTTGTTATGATTATTGTTATTTTGCATTAGCCATCTTTTGTCACTTTGTGGTTATTCTCTCTGTGGTTGGTTCAAAAATAGCCCCCAATGTTGTTATCCCATCCTCAGAAACTACCTGACATTGGAAAATGATCTTGATGGAATTAAGGTTAATAATCACTTATTCCTTAATGAGATTTTCCTAGCTTATTTAAGACCAACAATAATCACCTACATCTTTAAAAGAGGGAAAGCAAAGCAAAACAGTTTTGAGGAGCTGTGACTACAAAAGAATGATCAAAGAGAGAGATCAAAGGTAGCGAAAGACTATAAGAAATATAGTCTTTAGAAGCTGGAAAAAGAAGAAAAAATGGATTCTGTTCTTCAGTTTTCAGCAAGGATTTTACCTCTTCTGACACCTTGAGCTTAGCTTGGTGATACCTATGTTGGACTTCAAAACTTCCAGACTGTCAGATAATATGTTTTATTTTAAACTACTAACTTGGTGATAATCTGTGACAATAACAAGAGGAAACAAGTAAACACTATCTTTTGAATAATAAAGGTTATATGTTTAAAGAAGGTTACACATATAGTCTCTCACCTTAAAGATGGTGGATTTAGACATGTTACTTTTGAGATTGGGAAGTTTTGTCCTTGATGGGATAGCCTTTGTTACTTTGTCTGGACCCCTATGTGTGCCTTACTAAGATCGGACAGCTAATCCTTCTGGGCCTGTGGGAACATTATGGTACAACCATGTCACAGTTCCCAAAGATGTAGTCCATACACATGATCACTCATTTTCAAAATTCCTTTTATCTCTCAAAAGTCCTATACTATAGCCTCTTATTTTTCCAGGTTCGTGCTGCTGTTGGAAAGCCAGTCTTCTCCATGTCACTGAAATTTACATCAAGCTATATGGAACCCTCTGTACCTTTGTGACTGGTCTGGCCATAATGAATTGGTAGATTACCTCTAGTTCTTCATTTTCTTGACATTTTATGCAGGAATTACTAACATTGTCTATGCTATTTTGCATGAAGCTGAACATGGGGCAAAGAGAATTATAATTTTCTTAATCTATGTTCAATTACTCTCTATGACTCTTCCAGGAAGTCTTTTCTTCATCTCGCCCAACTGTCACCACCCAAATTTCCTACTGGTACTTGATTAATACTGCACAAATATCCTTGTACGTTATGATTTCATTGTTCATGAGCGTTACATCAATCTTCTAGTTTTTCTCCTGGCAAACATAATCGGCAGGTATAGAAATGCATTTGTCTACATTGTCGAAAAAATAAACCAGTGGATTTCTGACTCAATAGGGAGTTATGCTGAAATCTCACTAACAATGCAGCTTTCTTTTTTAGTTAAGGTGGGTTTATCACAGGTAGCAAATAGGCAAACAAACATTGGATCATATGATTAGGGACTGAGCTACTGGAACATAGGGAAGGATGACTTCAGTATGCATTGGAGGTTGACAGCCAGGTTGACAGGTTCAGGAGCTGGAAGCACCAGATACTTGGGAAAGTGGATGGAGAGAGGGAAAATCAAATCCGCCTTAGTTATCCTAGGAGGAAGGAAAAGAGAGCATGCACAGCACAGGATGGGATTCTCACATGCTAACAAAGAGAGCTAACTCACATGGAACATATTAGAAACAGAGCCTCTCCCCACATCATTAACTTGCTAGCCTTCCTATCTTGACCCTCCAGAAAGAATTAGAGGCTCCTTAGAGTAACCAAATTACTAAAAATAATTATTTTTAACTTACTATGTAAAGTGTTGATTAGCAACACAAGGAAATTCACTATTCACTCACACAATATGGATCTATCCCTGGGAAGTGACCACTCAGCAAGATGCTGCCTTTCTTCCTTTCTATTACTGTGTGCAGAATGATGCTGCTATTACAGTAAAATAAAGGCGCATCCTCCTAGAACTGGAAAATGCATAAAGATTTCCAAGTAGATTGTCCCTCATGTTCCTTTCCCTCTGCAGCTATTTGAAATGTAGGTGACCTCCAGGAAGAACTTAACTATCATATATTAAAGATAGGACCACTTCTGTTTCTCTAGGCCATGCAATTTTCCAACACAATTATCCGATCATGAGAAGATGGATCCCAGATTACTCCACGAAGAGATGAGGAATGTGAAGCAGAGCTAAATATGTCCACACAGGATCATTCACTACACAGCCATTTCAGGCATGTGAATGAGTCTAGTCAGGAGCAGTACAGCTACCCTGATGGCAAGACTATAAATACGTGAAGGAAGCCAGCTAAAATTCTTCAAAATCTAAACTCTTAAGCTAAGTAAGTGCTACTGTGTTGTGACCCTTCATTTTTGCTGTGTGCTTATCAGTATTAGTGTGAAACAACTTAGCTGATACTGTAGGTACCATAATCCAAGACTGTTATTTGCAACACATATAAGTAAATACAACAAAGTCACTCTAAAGTATACACAGAACACTTAAAACTAAATAAGAAAAATTAAAAACCAATCAGTTAAAAATAGGAAATAGAATGAGGCATACAACTCACAGAAAAGGATATACAAGTGACCAGAAAATTAAAATCATAATAAGAGGTGGGCACTGGTGTCTCATGACTATAGTTTTAGCTCCTCAGTGGTTGAGATCCAAAGAGGGCTAGGCCAGAGTGACAGAGAGAAGATCTTCAAAATAAACAGCAAAAGGCAAGGCTGGTGACATAGTTCAAGTCGTGTAACACTATTCTAGCAAGCACCATCCTGAATTCAAACCCTAAATACCACAATATGTATTTTAAAAAATAATAAAAACAGAGATACCATTACTTAGTTGTTAAAATTGCAAAAAGCGATATTAATAATACCAAATATTTTTAAAAACTTTTTTTGGGGTAAGATTGTATGTTTGCATACCTAGATTGGGAGGTGGAAAAACTTTGCCAGGGATTTACCAATGTCATTCAGTTTCACTCAGAACTGTATTTCTCTCAAAAAAATGTGTGTGAAAATATTTGGGAAATAACCTAAATGTCAGTGATATAATGTGCAAAATAATTACACTACTGTGATGTGAGTTGTACACTAAGCAAGGAAAGTCAACAAATCCAGACTGAAACAATAAAGAGGCTGAAAACTAGAGTAGGAGAGAGCCTTTTTGCCATAGTCCTATTTTCTTATACTTAAGAAATAATTGTGTGCCACGCACCAGTGTCTCATGCCTGTAATCCTAGCTACTCAGGAGGCTGAGATCTGAGAATGGCAGTTCAAAGCCAGCCAGGGCAGGAAAGTCTGGAAGACTCTTATCTCCAATTAACTACCAGAAAACCAGAAGTGTCTCTGTGGCTCAAGTGGTAGAGTACCCACCTTGAGCTGAAAACTCAGGAACAGCTTACAGGACCAGCGTTCAAGCCCACAACTGACAAAAGAAAAAAGAAAAAAACAAGAAAAAGAAAAGGAAAAGAAAAGAAATAATGTTGGCCTGAGAGTTAACTTTATATGTTAATGAAAACTCTGATCTTTTCTTCTTGGGTGCTTGATCATCTGAATATCCTCATTTTACTTCATAGAAATGTCCTGCTTTGACCTTCTCCTAAGAGTAGGCACTGGCCTTTTGAAGTTTAGAAAAAACGAATTTATTGTACCCAATTTCTTAATCATATTCCTTACAGATGTTCAATAACAGGGCCAGTAGTAGTTTCTTCTAAGATGAGAAAATAATCTCCAGCATTATAAAATCACAATTTAAAACATGTAATAAAAATTCCAAACTTACGTAATCTTAATACTAGTCAATAAAATGTTTTTATAAATAAACACTTAGTGAAGCACAATCTTTAATAACACTTCAATTTATAAGTGAAGATGACATGTAACTTGAAAGCATAAATTGTGTATAAAATGTTTTTCCTTTTCTGCACTTAAATGTTTTTCTGTGAAATAAAATATAACTTTGAATACATGGAGCTCTATCTAAATGATATATTACCACCAAACAATACCACTCAAAGAAAATGAGATTGTTATCTGCAAAGACAAATGCTGACAAAACGCTCTAAAGTGGAAATTAAAAGCAGAACACAGAACAATAAACATGATTTTCTATATTTCTATGAATGTTATATTGTATTTTTACAGGATCTTGGAGGATACCCACCAATATGTTCCTAATGGTTGCGCCTTATTAAGTGAATTGAAAATGGAGCAAGGAGATTTTCTGCTTTGGACTATTTTTTAATAACAAAAAAATTAAAAAGATAAGTGATTCTAAGAATACAATCATTTAGTTACATGAAGTCAAATATGCAAATAAACATTTGGCCCAATATTTTACCTACCACAGGTAAGAAATCTTAAATTAACCATAGTTAACACTAAACAAATATATAAAATCCAAGTAGAAGAAGAACCTAAGGTCAAGAATGGTAGCCAGCCGGGCGCCAGTGGCTCATGCCTTTCATCCTAGCTACTCAGGAGGCTGGGAGCTGAAGAAAAGTCCATGAGACTCTTATCTTCAATTAACCATCAGAAAACTGAAAGTGGCTCTGTGGCTCACGCCGTAGAGCGCTAACCTTGAGCTGAAGAGCTGAGGGACAGTGCCTAGGCCCAGAGTTCAAGCCCCATGACCAAAAAAAAAAAAAAAAAAGAATGCTAATCAAAAATGTCTACAAAACAAATGTAATCAAAAAGAAAATCATCACATTGGTCTATGAGGCTACAAGGTGTACTCAGACAGCAGGTGAGGCCTGGGAACAGACTCCCAGACGAAGAGAGAGGGCACAGGTAACAAGCCCTGGTCATTTCTCCAGTCTTACTCCTTTTTCGTTACAGGCATCTGATAAAGGGAAGGGCATTTTTATTTTATTATTTAGTTAGTTAGTTTTGTTGGTTTTGTGCCACTTTAGGGGCTTGTGGCTTGAACTCAGGGCCTGGGCACTGTCGCTGAGCTTTTTTTTCTTTTTCTCTCTCTCAAAGCTAAGAGTCTACCACTAAAATAAAGCCCCATAAGAGTCTCATGGACTTTCATGCTTGAGCTGGCTTGAAGCCATAATTCTTAGGTCTCAACCTCCTGAGTAGCTAGGATTATAAACATGAATCACCAGTGGCCCCTGGAAATTTTAATTTTATTTATTCAATTCTTATTATGTATTAGTAAATACCCATTTGTACATATGAACAATTTTATTACTTTTGATACTTTTATCTCCCCTTGACTTTTTGTCATTTTGCGAAGATGAAAGTTTTCTGTCCCACATTGCTTCATAACAAGAGATCTAATAATTCAAAAACATAGCATGTGTTTAAAGGACACTGTGAGAAACACTGAGGAGGGAAGGAGGACTTGTTGGTGTAGATAGATTTAAAGATAGAAATGTAGCCATTATCTGTACTGGAGATCCATCCAGGTGTCACAAGAGATAAATTATGTTGACCTGTGTTGAATGCTATGCTTACATTCCCCTCTGACTTAGCTCACTATGCAATCATGAAAACTATAGGAAAAAATAAAAGTAATTTGTGATAGATTTTAGGTTATGCCTTTAGGTTAAAGAGTTAAGTAAGAGTGAAGACAGAGTCTGAAGTAAGTTGCTGGGCAGAGAAATATGGAAAACTGCTTCTTTGAGTGTTCCAGGACTTGGGACTTTATTATCACCTTTGTTGTTGTTGTTGTTTTAATTAACTAAGGGGGGCAGAGATCAGGAGGGTCCTGGTTCAAGGCCATTCCTGGGCAAGACAGTGAGATGCCTACTTGGGGTGGGGCGTGGGGTGGGGTGATGGTGGTTTTCTGTTTGGGGCACTGTCCCTGCACTCTTTCTTCCTTCCTTCCTTTCTTTCCCAGTCCTGGGCTTGAATCTGGGACCTGGGCACTGTCCCTGGGCTTCTTTTGCTCAAGGCTAGTGGTCTACCACTTGAGCCACCGCACCCCTTCTGGCTTTTTCTGGGTATGTGGTGCTGAGGAATTGAACCCAGGGATTCATGCATGTGAGAAGAGCACTCTACCACTGAGACACCTTCCCAGCCCCTACCTTTGCTTTTTTTTTTTTTTTTACTTTGTAACAATCTGTATCTATGACTCTAGTCTATATATTGCTTGCATAATAGGAGAAGATGTAAAACATTCTGGGTTCCAGATACCCTCCTCCAATTCAGGGCAATAAAGCAGCTTTTGAAAACTGTGTGAACAATTACCACTAGAGAAATGGAAAGTTCATTTTATTCCTTGATCACTGGTAAAGTCTCTTCACATCTCAGTGTTCTACATGCGGCCTCAGTGTACAGTGTTAAAACAGAAAATGTGAGATATGCTCAAATATCTATTCCCAGTCCATGACATGTCATTAGAATTCAACCATCAATACATAACATCTAAATTTATTTTTTTTAATTTTATGACCACATCTCATTGAAGGGCTGTTAATCCCCCTCTCTTTGTGCTGTGTTTCCCTCTTCTTAATGGATAGTCATTGATTACTTAATCTTGTTATGCTTTGGCTAAGTGTATCAGTATTCTTTGAATGTTCAACTCAAGAGCCCCAGATCATCTGCTCAAACATTACATTTTTACCAGGTTGACAGGTTAATTTTCAAGAACAAAACAAAACAAAACATTAGCCATAGTCTCCTCCCTGCTATTAATCTGACATGTGAAATGAAAATAATTTGTAACAGCTGGTATGCAAGACTTTCCAGAGTAATACTGAAGGACATGCACAATGAAATATGAATCTATATTACTATGTTGGAGTGAGGTTTTTCCCTAGAGTAAAAAGTTTGTTGTAACTCTTGGAGAGTGATCACAAATTACTAGGCAGGGATGTACAGGACAGGGAGAAAAGTGGAAGTTCTTTGCCCGACTAAGTGAGACTACAAAGGATAATAATTTTTGAAAATGTATTTGTTAGACTTCACTTAACATTCTTTCAAAGGTTTTGCACATAATTTATGACAACTACATTAATAGTTGCTGAGGATTCAAAACAAGAAGAACAAAATCATCCTCTTTTAATAACAGTATTAAAACAAATATGGTATAAAAAAAGTCACCACTTTTTTTTCTTTATTCTTTCTTTCTTTTCTTTTCTTTCTTTCTTTTCTTTTCTTTCTTTCTTTTCTTTCTTTCTTTTTTCTTTCTTCCTTTCTTTCTGCCTTCCCTCCTTCCTTCCCTCCTTCCTTCCCTCCTTCCTTCCCTCCTTCCTTCCTTCCTTCCTTCCTTTCCTTCTTTCCTTCTTTCCTTCCTTCCTTCTTTCTTTCTTTCTTTCTTTCTTTCTTTCTTTCTTTCTTTCTTTCTTTCTTTCTTTCTTTCTTTCTTTCTTTCTTTCTTTCTTTCTTTCTTTCTTTCTTTCTTTCTTTTTTTGTGATCCTGGAGCTTGAACTCAGGATCTGGGCACTGTCCCTGACTTTTATTTAACTCAAGGTTAGCACTCTATCACTTGAGCCACAAGTCCATTTCTGTTTTTTTGCTGTTTAATTGGAGATAAGAGTCTCAAAGATTTTTCTGCCCAGGCTAGTTTTGAACTATGATCTTCAGGTCTCAGCCTCCTGAGTAGCTAGGATTATAGGTGGCTGCTAATTCTTCCTGTGTAGACCACAGCAAATTTATGACAAACTGAGACCATAACACATAATTTCTGCCACTAGTTTGATATTGTTTCTATCAGAAATCACTTGTTTGTAAGGGGAAAAATATTCCCACACAAATTAAATTTTCAAAAATGTATATCATAAGGATTCACAAAATATTGGATTTTTAGAAAATACACTTCTAGAACAAGATATGGGAGTTTATAAGAGAGCAACTATAGGACCATATTGCCTGATGAGAGAAGTTTATGTGTCAGCTTCAAATGCTCCTTTAGTTGAATGGGGAATTGTGGGCATCATAGTTGTGGTCTTGCCCTTTAAGGCTTTGGTTGAGGTCTAGTCCCTCAGAAGCAAGTTCTACCACAGAGCTTCTCTTGTGAAAATCTCTTTGTACTGTTTCTATTTCTGTAGAAAACACATTATGATGATTAAGTCTTCTAAGATGGTTAAAATGGAAGACTGAAATAATGGAGCTGTGCCATTTTAAACAAGGTTACTTTTAGAAAAAAAATCAAGTGATTAGGCATCATAATTTAAATGAGAGATAATGTCTCTTATTTTACTTATCAAAAACACATTTGTTGGCATCTTTTTAGAAGGTTGCCTAGAATAAGAGTCATGACAAAAATGCAAAATAGGAGTGAAGGTGAATTCACTCAAATTCAGTCTCTTCAGTTTCACTTATTTGGTGTTCATTATTAAAGAATAAAAAAAAATCATTATAGGGGCTGGGAAGGTGGCTCAGTGGTAGAGCACTTGCCTTGTATGAATGAGGCCCTAGGTTCGATTCCTCAGCACCACATAAGCAAAAAGAAAAAAGCTGGAAGTGGCGCTGTGGCTCAAGTGGTAGAGCGCTAGCCTTGAGCTGAAGAGCTGAGGGACAGTGCCCTGGTCCAGAGTTCAGGCCCCATGACCGGACCCCCCCCCCAAAAAAAAATTCATTATATATTTAAATCTACAGTGATTTTCAAACTGTGTAGAGGGTAACTCAATTTTGCTTGTGTACCACACATTGAAGACAAGACAATACAACTTACAAGAGAACTGAAAAAGAAAGAGACACTGCAAATCAAATGCCCATCATTTACTTTCATGGAAGAAGTCTGTTTGGCACTTTCAAAGTATTTCAGTTTTTTGAGATTCCAGAAGAAAAATTACCTAACTGTAAGGTAGACTTGGGAGTATAAAGGGGAAGGGCTATAATGTCTCTTTTTAGAAATGAGAAAATTGGACATTCAATTATTTGTAATTGGGCTTAAGATCATCATGACATTTATATAAGATAAATTTGTTGTGTTTTTAAGGTATACAATATGAAGTAATGGGATACATAATAATGATTTTTTAAAGGCTCTTAAAGTGAACTGAAATAACACATCTACTATCTCAGTTACTTAGGTACATAACCATTTTATTTATGGGGAGCAAGCAAAAACTGGCTATTCATTCAGTATGGCTCACTGATGATGAAGGTCTCTGTTGAGCTTGTTCATGTAGTAAGAGGATACTACACTGGAGGGTGCAGGCTGTCATGTGCATATGAACAGGAAGCTGTGTACATACATATTTTGGCATGAAAACCTAAATACTCCACAACATATGGCTTCCTGGAACGAGGCAATTCACTCTTGTCCATATCTAGCCACTGTGCTTATCTCAGTAATAACAGAAGTGTATCAGAAGATGGAATTCTGAGATGGAATTCTGAGATCTCTGATTTGTTGGTACTATTTCTACCCAGTGATAAGCCATGCTTTCAATCTGAAAACTAAGTAAACTTACCCAGGGTGAAACCTATTTTGATTTGTTAATTTGAACGCCAATCTGAACCCAAAAGTGATCAGACTCAACACTAATGATCCAGGAAATGCTTTTTGCAAACTCCATCACAACTAAAAAATGTGGAAGTTCTAAGCATGTATTACAAAAGCAAACTCAGTAGAGTAATTTGGTGTTTAACTTGGTCATACTGTGATTTAACTTAGGGTGCCCAGGTTCTATACATTCTAACATTGTGATCCACATTCTGGTCACCTCATCCCTCCCCAGTTGCTTCCCCTCCACCTCTTCTCTCTTCTTGCTTCTCCTCCTCCTTTTACTTCTTGCTTTATTTTTGTTTTCTTTGAGATATAGCCTTGTGACTTTTCCTGCACAGACTCCAACCATGATCCTCTACCTTTGACTAACCAGTAGCTGAGATTACAGTAACCATAACCAGAGGCCTGGTGTACAGCAGTTAACTGTTTCAGGGTTGGGTAGAATTAGTCCAGCAGTCTACTAAAAAATTAAGCCAAGAAATGGATGATTCTAATTTGTTCCACTAATGATGATGATTCATTTGGACGGCTAAGGACCTGTTCCACTAAACCACATACTTGAAGAGTGGAAAGTCTTGCGAACAATATATAGGGAGAAAAATGATGCCAAGGGGCTTTCTCTCACAGACACATGAAAATATATTATAACAGAGACTATCTGAGAACATGCAGTCACCACTCTACTGTAAAGCCAGACCTGACCTAAATGGCACTTGCATAGTTTTGTACACCTAAAAGTACATACCAATAAGGACAAAACAAGATAGAAAAACCAATATCACGAGGGCAACACAATTTTGGAGTCTGGCATATGAATGGAGAAAACAAGAATACAATGGTAAGTGACTTCTGGGTGAGAAGTTAGGACGTAGAAGTTGGTTCATGTTATAAAACTTGAAGAGGGCCAGGAATTGAAGGCATCCACATCACAACAGGATAAGATGTAGGTATATGGACATCAGTCAGTCATAAGACAGCAAGATGGATAGACTGAAAGTGCTAGAACTGCGGATGACCTCATTATGACTGTGCAACAATGTTATATTCAGCTTTAATATTTCTGGAGAAGCTGAGGAATAGAGTAGAAAAACAGCTGACAGGAGAAAATAGATGGTAAGGAGGTACTAAGTACAAATCTACTGTGACTCTACTTGCACTTAGTACTCTATAGTGAGAGCCCACCCGTGTCCTCATCAGTACCAGCACAACTGTCAGACATAGAGTGCTGGGAAATTGCCCAATTCATAAGAAACAATAGCATCCCTCCCTAACCACTCTTGAATCAATCTAAGAGGTAAGCTTTGCCAAAGCACATAAGAGTTCCCATAAGCACTTAGGCAAACTCTGATAGGAATAAATTGTTAAAAGCCATTAGATACTTATCAAATGTCTGATTTTATTATAGCTATTTTCCCTTCTATTTCTTCTGAGATTAAAAAGTGGTTTGAGGGAAGAATTATCTACAAAATGTAACTCAGAATATCTACCATTACTTAAAAGGACATCATATTAGGTACAATTTAAGACCTATGTGAAAGAATATCATAATCCTTACAAACATACATTTGCTCAAACAGCACTTACTAAATAACAATGCAAATAAAATTCTGATACTTGTCTTAAGAAAGATTATATCCCTAAAGCAACTATAAATACCGATAGAATATTATATATCTATAGCAGAGGAAGATATACATTGTTTTTATTAATCATATATATTAAATGTATCAATGAAGCAGGGTGATGGTGATTCTTGCCTGTAGTACTGGCTACACAGGGTTGAGATCTGAGGATAACAGTTCAAAGTCAGTCCAAGCAGGAAAGTTCATGAGACTTATCTCCAATTAACCACCAGAAAACCAGAGGTGGGACTATGGTTCAAAGTGGTAGAGCACTAGCCTTGAGGAAATGAGCTCAGAGACAGTGCCAAGGCTCTGAGTTCACGCTCCATGACTGACAAAAAATAAAATAAAAATAATAAAAATCCATCAACAAGACAGAATAAAAATATAATACTTATCAGCACTCTCAAATTAGCTAGACAGGAAAAGTGTCCCATTACAGTAATAAAGCTTTAATAAAATTCATTAGAATTGAATATTAAATGTGATAACTTCATGAACATTACAACAATGACATGAGCTTTATTTGCATTTATTTTACTGGTGAAACAAAGCATTTTAATGTAAACATATACCTCTTTTGCTTTTACATAAACATTTATACTTAAATTTTGCATAGTAGATGGATTTGGCATGGAGTTTTAAACATAAAGTATTTCTGGTCTCTTTAATTTTCTATTCTATTTCTCATGATAATAACAACAAAGATAGCGTGGATTATAAAGACTGTCTACTCAAACTAGGCATGTACAAATTTTTAGTACATAGCACATAAGCAAATACACAGAAACTATAATTAACCTTTGGGATCGTTTTCTTTCCTCACAGTCATTTCTCTAGATATTTGAGGAATACCATAGATAAAAGAAAATCTAAATGAGAAACATTTAACACCTACTTTTCAGAATTATATTGGTCTGTTATAAGCAAAGCATACTTGCATAAGCATCAATATATAATAGATGACAGCGGAAAAAAACCCCAAAATATTGTGAATGTTTAACAAAATTTCAGTCAAAGACATGAGCTCTTTCTTGGATGATGGTATTCAGAGGACAAATTCTGTTTACATTATTAATAAAAATATTTTAGAATAACCTTAAAAGAAAAATAATATCAACACAGATTTGTCAGACATTAAAATATGTAGGAAAATCAAATAAATCAAATAGTTTGGAACAAAAATTATGATGTTATATATTTTGCAAAGTGGAGAAAATTGTGGAAATGACTTATGCATGAAGTATTTTAATTAAAATATGTTTAGATGTGAGATTCACCTGCTTGGAAAACAAAACTATTTGGACACAAAATAGCAATAACCTGTGTCCTTACATGTATAATATATCACTAAAATATGAATTAATTTTCAAAGTGCTTCAAATAGAATAAAATTTTAACCGGGCGCTGGTGGCTTACACCTGTAATCCTAGCTACTCAGGAGGCTGAGATCTGAGGATCACAGTTCAAAGCCAGCCCGGGCAGGAAAGTCCGTGAAACTCTTATCTCCAATAAACCACTCAAAAAAACCAAAGTGGTGCTGTGGCTCAAGCGGTAGGGCACTCGCCTTGATCTGAAGAGGAGCACAGGGACAGCGCTCAGGCCTAGAGTTCAAGCCCCTCGACTGACAAAAAATAAAAAATAAAAATAACATTTATCTATTTGTGGAACAATGAGGAGTTGACAATAGCTTCTTAAAATTACATAAGAAAAAAGCCCATGTCCTTCCTCTAAAATAAATGAAGACCATATAAAATTTACTTTTCTATATTATTAGCTGTAAATAAAAACCCAGAAGAGCTAAAAACAACTGTAAAGCAAATTTAACAAGAAAAATAATCCAATTATAATAATTGTTTTAAAAATTAAACTCTGGATTTAAATGCTTTTGAACAAATACAAGATGAATATTATTTTTAGTAAAAAGCTGAAAGATACACATTTGTATTTCTAATGCAAACTATAAAGTTAGTGATACATTTTCTCATTATAGTAGTAAAATTAGGTGATGCATGCCTTGGCAAAAAAATATGTTTTAATTGGCACAATCCAGAGAAATAAGTATGCCCTCTTGTAATGACAATATAGAAAATGATGAGCATTTTATTTTTTCAAATGTCAGCAAAGAAAAGTCCTATAAGCCTCAGTTCATTAAAAATAAAGTACTAAAATCATAATGAAGTAATTCACCAAAACATGAAGCAATGTGACAGATTTCGTAGCAGTAAAAAGAATTACCACTATTAATTCAAATTAATGCAATATATTCTTGATAATAAATATTAAGCATTGCTTTGATATTACAGAAAATTAAGTAAATACAATATAACAACAATAAATACACTGTTATATCTCCAGGACTTTAGAATCTGCTGTGGATCTAGGGATTAAACAATGAAAAAATAAATTTCCAGAAAATCAGATACATAATTTTAGAAAATAACCTATTTGCAGGCTATAAGGTACAGATTGTTTAGAGTTAATTTTTCTAATGTGTGTGTGTGTGTGTGTGTGTGTGTGTGTGTGTGTGTGTGTGTGTGTGTGTGTCTCAGTTCTGGGACTTGAACTCAGGGCCTGGAAAATGCCCCTGAGCTTCTTTTCACCTAAGGATAGTGCTCTACCATTGAACCACAGCTCCATTTCCAGCTAAATCTGAATAGTTTACTGGACACAAGTCCCATGGACTTTCCTTCTGCAGTCTGGCAGACTGCAGAATTGTGATCCCCAGTCTCAGCCTCCGAAGTAGCTAGGATTACAAGCATGAACCTATAGTACCCATCTTAAATTTTTATTGAGTTTGCAATATATGCAATACTTCAGAATCTTTTATTCAGAGATCCTTTCTGCAAAATGAGACCAAAGAAATATTTTCAAACAGAGAAAAAATAGTAAATTAAATATTTGTTTATTGTAAGGCTGTTTAACCAGGAATAAGCCATTATTGGAAAATTGATGACAATTTAAAATGATTATGCAAACCATATACACTAGAGGATAATTTTGACACACTTATAGAAAAATTGAGGTGCATAGTCTTAGTACTCTGATAAATATGTATTAAAAGTATGTATTTGGGGAAAAAAGTGGAAGGAAATAGCACAGTTGAGATAGACATGCTAGATTCAGGGTGGTTTTTATTTATCTTCAACATTTTACTGCTTGCTGAAAATACAGATTCCCCTGGACAAGCTTTCTCTGGAGCGGATTAATGCTGTGGGATGCTTCAATAATTAAGACAATAAAAACAAAAGAAGTTTTAGATATCTTGCTCATAGGAAGTTTAGAACCTTGTTGTTCAATTTCCGTTGAAGAATGAGGCTCCACCGAAGAACAAGATGACAGAGAAGGCAGGTAATAGAGGGCAGACCTCAAGGACTTTGGCCAACCCTACACTGAATCCCTGAGAAAGTGATTGTTATATAACTCAGTCCTTTCAAACCAGGGCTTGGATTTGAGGACTGGATTCTACCTAATGTTAAAGAATCAGAGGCATTGTAGTCCAGTTATGTGGGGAAAAGAACAATGTGGAACACCATATTAGATGTTATATGTGTATAAGTATAATATTAATTTACAATTTTACTGTAAATAATGAAGACTGGATAATAGCTTTTACTGCCCTATACGCCAAAATAATTCCTGTCACCCCCATGATTAATTCAACCCACTCCAACTATAGACCCAGTCCCTTCAGTTTTCCTTAGTCTTCTTCCAACTCCAACTACCAAAGTACAGTGACATACCAAGAACAATTCTTTAGCTCAAAGGACTGTGTTGTACTTTTAATAACTGATACTATATCCATTCAGTCCAATCTCAATTTGCCTTGGAAGAAATCTACTTTTCTACTTTCTCCAGGAAAAAACTAAAGTACCAGTCAATTAAACCTAAGCATTTAACATTCTGTGCATACATTAAATGATCTTCAACTTTTTTCCAAGATAAAGAATAATAAATTACTTAATTATATATTAAAGGCTTCATCTTTTCGTGTGTGTGTGTGTGTGTGTGTGTGTGTGTGTGTGTGTGCGCGCGCACGCGCACGTGCCCTTATCTGGGGGAGTGAACCCAGGAACTGGGCACTGTTCCTGAGCTTTTTGGTTCAAGGCTAGTGCTCTATCACTTGAGTCATAGCTCCACTTCTGACTTTTTGTGATTAATTTGGAGATAAAATTCTCACAGACTTTCCTGTCCAGGAAAGCTTTGAATCACAGTCTTCAGCTCTCCTGGGTAGTGAGGATTTTAGGCATAAGCCACTAGATCACAAAGAAAAACAAATCCACCACTAGTAGGGCCAACTGAATTTTTATTAACTAGAAATAGAAAACATCATTCCAGACTGAAGTGCTGATGCAAAAGCACTTAAGAGACATTTTTCTGCTCTATTATTCCAGGGACCTCTGCTGGGTTCAGTGACTCACAGTTTCCTGTGCCCAGAGGGATGCAGCAGGGCTGCAGATAGTTTGGACTATCCAAAGAAGATATTGTATATTTACTTGATGTATTTGTGCTAGATATGACCAGTGGCCAGGCTGGGCTCCTCTTTCTTGTATAACTTGTAGTTTGGTGATCTATCTGTCAGGCCTGTGGTCATTCATATATAAACCAATGTTTAATGAACTACTCATGTTAATTTCATATAAAATGTATAACTGCTTACTGATTGAAATATGTTGTAATGTATATGACTCATAGAGCATATTCTTCATCAAACTGTTCTAATAGCTTTCAGTTGTTTTGTTCCTAGGAAATGTCATAATAGTTTTAGATGTAACCAACTATACTGAATGATGTCCCAGTTTGGTTCATAATTTAACATAAAAACTTTGTCAACATCTTCCAAAAATTCACTATAAAATTGACGGTTATTATGTGACAGTTTAAACAGTTAGAGACTTTTTCCCCATACACAACCCTCATTATACTAAAACCTTTATAATTCTGCTAACCCAATAAAACTTGAATTCACACTGGTTGTAGTTAATTATAACCCATGATTTTTTGCTCATGAAATGCAATTTTTGTAAATCATTAGAATATCATATTTATTAAGTGTAATATTTTAATTTGATTAATCTTCACATCATAAATCTTAAAATTAATAGAGAAAATTCAGAATTCAATTGAAAAAAGCATAAAAAATTAAAAATACTTAACTGGTGGTCTCAAATCATAGATATTTTTCAGTAGTTGTAATAGTATTTTCATTGAAAAGCAAATTATTAATATATGATCTTACTCTTTTTGGTGGACATACAGTATTCATAGTGGTTTGAGACTATAGTCATGGTCACCAAATTAGGAATTTATGAGCTTGAAGAAAGACTAGAGCTGTAGTTTTGATCTTCTGTGCTCATTAAAATTATACCAGACTCAGGGGAAATATTTTTAATTTCCTAGTCTACATGTTCTGTTCATGTTCAGAGTTGTGGATAAAATTTATCTGAAGGATCTTTGATAGCATCAAACTTGGGTAACAGGATGATCTGCTGTTGACTGGAGATCTCCCTGAACATTGGTCTGTATGGAGATATCTCCTTCATTTCTTCCCTTGCTTAGATTAAGGTGAAAGATAGGAAGAAGTGAGCATTTCTTTCTATGGATCTATGTTTCATTCTGAAAAAACAAGTTGTGGAATGTTTTTATATGGCTTTAGAAATAGTTAATCTATGCATTAGGCTCTAGGCTAGGATAAAATTAAACATGACATTATCTCTGCAGGCAGCCCTTCCTCATTGGCAACTTCTTCAATTCCTAGACCAGAAACTAACATGTGTTCTTTCTCAAATACATAAGTATTTTTATATATAGTATTGGTCTGGATGTTCTACAATTCCAGATAAATATAGCTATATGGCAAGCTAATCCATGCTAATTCGTGGGCTAACCAATAGTGTGATATAATTAGTGAAAAATATGATAATCATGTTGGGGATTATGGTAATCACCACAGCAAAAATAAGAATAATATGCATTCTCAGACCCATATTATAGTTGTAAGCTAATGAAGTGCATGTATTTTCCCATGTGTCTGCTTATAGTCTCTATTTCAGACTTTAGAATGGCATGGTCTAGGCCGAATTTTGAAATCACATAGAAAAAAATATTTCTTTCTAAGGCACAATATTCCAAAGAGTTGTTTGCATTTTATTTCACTGAATGAACTTTATGGGGAAAACAAAGAAGAATGACAGGAAAAATAATAAACCTCCTCAGAATTCAGAAACACACATAAGAAGCTGAAAGATTTCCAGGAAATGAAAATAGCTAAGAACAATCATTCTTATAATGCATCATGATGGATAATGTAGATATATAAAATAAAAACAAAAAAAAGAGAAGGGAAAACATTGCTTCCTTTTCTCCTTTTTTTTTTATTATATCCTGTCTTAAAGCAATTTAAATTTTTACTAGATAGAGTACATTATCAGATAGACAGTATATCATTAGTTGTGTCATAAATTTGACAGTTTTACATAGTTAGCTTGATAGATGAGACTATATGTTTAAAAATAAAATGAAAAAATCAGCTCTAGCCAATTTATTTTTATGCCACTGAAACAAGCAAGATTAAATTATTGACCTTTTTCTCATTATACCAATTTTATATGTCCTAAATAAATTCTTCCAAGGATGAATTTTTTTATTCCTTATACAATTTTACTTTAGAGAAATACCAATTATTTTAAATTAAAGTGTATCAGTTGCATAAAGAACAAGCTATTGAATAGGAAAAATTCATAAGTTTGATTTTTTTTCTTTTGCCAGGTCTAGGACTTGAACTCAGCATCTGGGCTCTGTCCCTGAGCCTCTCTGTACTTAAGGCTAGCACTCTACCAATTGAGCCACAGTGCCACTTCTGGCTTTTTCTGAGTAGTTTACTGGAGATAAGAGTCTTACGGAATTTCCCACCCAGACTGGCTTTAAACTGTGATCCTCAGATCTCAGCCTTTTGAGTAGCTAGGATTACAGGTGTGTGCCCCTGGCACCTGGCCAGTTTGATATATTTTAACTGTCATTCTGTTCAGCGGGTTATATAAATATTCTGATCCAGATCAGATCCTGAGTCAGATTCTCTAATTTTTTGTGTTTATTTCTGGCACAGATGCAATATAAATATATGAAAGTAACAGATAAAAAAGTGAGAGATGATCTGATTATTGAAAATTTTTAATTTGAAAATTTTAATTGAAAATTTTTAATATGAAATAAGTGTAAGTTTGTCTCTAGAGGGACACTGAAAGAAATCTTTAAGTAGAAATTTTGTAAGTAGAGGAGTGACATAGTATATTTGTATTCTAATAAACATAAACAGAGAAGAATGAATGAAGAATAAATGAAGACTGGAGACACAGTTTGGTAGGTTGATATATTTGACGTCACAATGATAACTGACACACTGTAGGAGTTAAAATGCAAAAGCAGCAGGTATTCTACCCTTCTGACATGTATGACTACTAGAAACATCCACTGACAGAAGAAATATATAAGTCAGAAAAAGCACTAGAAAGAAAAGAGTTCACCTTGGCAAAGCAGGATTGTATATGCCTGTAAGTAGACAGCTGGAAATGTTCAGGAAACCATTGAAATGTCATGTGCATTTGAACTTAGTAGACTAGTTGAAGATGAAACAGATTTGATGATCTAAGGTTGATTGATAATACCATCGAAGAGGATAAATTTAGGATTAACCAAGGATAAACTTAGGAAAAAGTTTATATGATTGAGAATCAGGTCTAAGAACAATGCCTGAGTGACATAAATACTAGGAGAGTAGGTTTTAAGAAGCAACAGATGAGAATGAAACACAACAGGAAATAATTCTGAGAATAAACACTCACGAGAGTAGGAGAAACAGGCAGAGTGATGCTATAAGTGTCCAAGAAGAAGAAAAGGATAAGAACATAGAGACAGGATGAGGACTGATAGGATCAATCTGCCATATTCTTTATGCCCCAAATCTTCTGCTATAAAAGGCATTTTGCTAATTATTTAAGCAGAAATTTTCATATTTCTATTTCAAAGAATACTAGATAGCCTGTTATGTCCCAGGGATAAGCTTAGTTTGAGTAATAATTATATTCATATACACACCCCCTTTTGGCTTTCTGACAATACAGAAACAAAGATGATGAGCACTATATTTTCCAGTATGTATTTTTAAAAATCACTTCCCACATTACTAGGTTCTTATAAAATAGCTCCATATGTACTGTGACTTTGCTTTTCTAACTAGAGACGCCTATCCAAGTGATAAAAGAAAACCATAGCATAAATTTAAATTCTTGCACAGGCTTGCTCAATCCCTGAGGGAAACTGATAAGGAAAACAAATTGATCTATCTTATGTATCAAGAATTGAAATCAGGAGACAATAAGAGATGATGCTGAGAAGCAAACAAAAGGGTCATCAATGATCACGTGAACCCAACAGAAAGAAATGCTGCTAAGAGAGTACAGGAAGTGCCAGAAAAAGTTGCAGAAAGAACCATAGAAAATCCCCTCTATTCCTGAGGAAAGTCTCTTCCCAGGCCCTAAAGATCCTCACATGAAATCTCCCATAGGCTTTGGCTAACTACAGGAATCTACTCTGTACAACCAAACCTTAGAAACAAAAACAGAATGGAAGCTGGGCGCTGGTGGCTTATGCCTGTAATCCTAGCTACTCAGGAGGCTGAGATCTGAGAATCGCGGTTCAAAGCCAGCCCGGGCAGGAAAGTCCATGAGACTCTTATCTGCAATAAACCACTAGAAAACCGGAAGTGGTGCTGTGTCTCAAGCGGTAGAACATTCGCCTTGAGCTGAAGAACTGAAGAGCTGAGGGACAGCGCTCAGGCCCAGAGTTCAAACCCCACGACCGACCAAAAAAAAAAAGTATGGAAATGGACAGCCTTGGAAGGTAACTTCCAGGAAATGAACAAATAAATGAGTAAACAACTGAATATAAAAAATGCCATCCAGGGAAGGTCATATTTTTGCTGTCAGATCCATTATATAATCTATTTTATCATTTGGTTGTACCAATATGTCTGTCTTGAAGAGTCAGAGTTGAATAAACTATATTAATAAGAAATTGTCCCCCATATGGTCAATAGAGTCTCACAGAAAGTAGCTTACTAAAAAAGACAATATAAAACATTTATGCATTGGGTAAAAAAAAAGTGAAAATTAAAATTCTTAACAAAGATGTGTCCCCGAATCCCTTCAGTGTTATAACTACTAAGCTATTTTTCAGGTAAGAAATTACTTGGAATTTATATGAATATTATTATAATCAACATTTTCTACTGAAGACAAGTAAAAAATATCCCCCAACCTTTTATAATATGCAAGGCATTGACATTTTTCCCTCTACCTCAGATTTTAAAAACAACTCAACAAATGAAAAAATCCTTACTTTCACCAAGCCAGTTTTATTTTTCTAGTTGCTAATAAAATCATAAGCCATGAATAAAGATTTTAAAAGCTAAGGAATATGACCACATAAACAGGAGGTAATAGGATGGAAAAACTTCAACGTTCCTCTCCAGGAATATTACAAGGGAAGGCAGTAAGCACATCCCTCAAAATATTCTGAGATACTATATCACGTTCAACAAATGAAAGGATTGAATTCTTTCGTGTGGTTTCCTAGCCAAGAATATTGTACCCAAGTATCATGGCATTGGAGAGACGGGGTATTGGTTTAATTTAGATTTGATTTATGTGCTGCATCATCGGGAACAGATAAACCTGCATAATGAACAGCATATGTCAGCCTTAACCAAGCATGTGGATTTGGTTATATGAAAAACAAATGTTCAGTAACAAAATTAATATTAATATATTCTGAAATCAAAGTGAGGAACTCCTCTTTTTGGATCTGTAGAATCACAGACCCCTGTGACATCCCCTTTATTTCACATAATGAAAAGGACCATCATCAAACACCTCCAATGTTTACTAGCACAAAAGTAGCATACTCAAAACTTAGTTTTAAGTAATTTTCAGAAAGCTTCTCTATGAGAAAAATGAGGTTTATAAAAACAGCAATTACTCTTTGATGAGAAAACTGGAATTACGTAGAAGGTAACCACATCTGTTATAAAACCTCTCCAAAGCCATATGCAGACTTCCTTTGTATTCTAATAACTTTATTTCATTTTGGAACACTCAGCTGCAAAGATCATAATAAGCAATAAGAAGCCAAAGGGAAATTTCCTTTAAGGACAAGGAGCAGGGCACAAGCATCCAATTTTTACCAGGTTTTTGCAACGTGAGTACACACTTGTGATCACTTAATACCACTGAAAATTGAAAATGAATGCTTAAAAAATTATTACAGAACTACCTCAAGAGACCATTTTCCTGAAGGCCCACATCCTAAGCTTGCTTTTGATCTCAGAAACAAACTTACTCATATACATCATAAATGATGCATTGTCCCTCTTCTGTCATCTACCATGGTCTGTTATTCAACATCCCCTTCTGTCCATCGAGACAAACATCAGCTCCTCGGCTGGGAGTACAGGGGATTACTTATTTGTTCTTTTATTATTACACTTTTTGTATAAATACTCCCTTCTTATCATGGGTTTCCAGTCTTCTATCCACATGTTCCCTTATGGATATTTTGTGGAACTCATCCGAAGTAGATCACTGTATTTAATATTAATGTAGACGTGTGTCTTTTCCTTAAAGAATGTCCTAACTTGCAGTTTCACAAAGAAGTTTTTCAGACAAATTGTCATGTTTTGAATGCTTGTGTCTTTCTCAAATACACAAATGTACACATTGACACAATAAAGCCTTACCACCCACGCAATGGTATTAGGTAGTAGATTCTTTGGGAGATGATGAGGGCAGGAGAGATGTGGGATTGCAGTTTGTATTGGGTTCATACCCTTTACAAAAAAACCCATCACCAAGCCCAGTGGTGCACACTTGTAATCCCAGCATTCAGAAGGATGGGCTACAGAATGAGATTCGATTATCAAAAGAAAAATAGGTCCATAAAGTAGAGTAGGTGCCAAACTAGAGTATCAGCTTTCACAAGATACCAGATCTGCTTATGGCTTGAGATTGACTTCCCAACCTGCAGAACTGTGGGAAATACATTTTCTGTTACTTATAAGCTGCCACATGTGTGGCTATATCATCAAATCCTCTCTGTAGGATGAAAACTTCTGGGTCTTTAATCTCAGATAAGCACAAAGATGAGAAAAAAGTAAACTAAGAGACTATTTAAAGCCTCCTATATTTTGTTATTACCAAAGGAAAAATAGTGATCACTCCCCTAAAAGTCATTGTTTTAAATAAATTCCATTATACCAAATGACTCTCTTAACATCTTGTATGTTGATTTTTAAAACCTAAAATATTATCCATATATTACCCATATATCCTATGTCCACATCCCATTATTGATAATTATGTCATTTAATTTATTAAAATAGTCTATTGCTTCTCTAATATGTGTGTGCTTTCAGTAAACAAATTATAGGGAAAAATGAAAAATTATGATAAAACAAGGATCACTTGTGATCTTTTACTCAGATATAACCATTGTTAATTCTTTTGACCTGTACAGAGATTTTGTGGTTTGTTTTTTTTTCCAGTGCTGAAGCATGAACCCAGCAACTTGCACTTATTGGTGAGTGTTCTACCACTGAGCTCTGGGTTTTTCTTTTATTTTGGTTTGTCTCTTTTTAAGACAGAGTCTCACTATGTATCCAAGGCTGGCCTTGAACTAGAAATCCCATTGCCTCAGCCTTCTAAGCGCTAGGATTACAGGTGTGCATCATTGCATCTGGCTTGATCTATAAACTTTCATAATTCATGTGTACAGCAGAAAATGATCATATATTTGTTTGTTTTTATTTACTAACAAAAATGTGAGTCCTCCTGAGACCCACAACTGATAAGTGTGGGAGACTGCAGGCTTTTTCATTGTTGGCTTAATGCAAAAAGTTAAATTAGCAAATTATGATGTTTCCAATTTTTCTTTCTGTTGAAAACATTAATGACCTTGTGTGACTGTGAAAACACATGTTGGTTAACAAATCCCATTACTTCCTTAAGAGATATTATTAGAACTGGGACTATTGCAACATCGATACTTACAAGACAGTATGTCAGAAATGAACTGTAAAACCTGGCAGGGAGGGAGAATGAGAGAAAATGAGGGAGTGGGTAATAAGTTCGACAAGAAATATACTCATTACCTTATATATGTAACTGTAACCCCTCTGTATATCACCTTGACAAAAAACATTTTAAAAAAGAATAAGCACATATTAAAATCAAAGCTATTTTATGCAACTGCCCTCCAACCAACAGCAGTTAGGTATGTCCTTTGCCTGACCTCTCATTCACCTTTTATGAAGTTTGTATGCATTGAGCACCTGCTTCTTAAGTCTTGGGATGAGCATTGGGATTTATACAAGAGACACAGGAGAATAAACATGTTGCTAGCTGACTCTTCCTACAGTTCACAGTGTAGCAAGAAGATAAATATAATATAGATGCAATATATTGCATGTATATTACATGCAGTAAATAGCAGCATCTTATAATATGTTCATAAATCGTGTAATTAGGAAGATATATTATGCTTATATGTGGCTCACGTTACTCCATTTTCTGCTTATACTCAACATAGAAAAACAACTCTAAGACTTGAAGAAACTCAGAACTCAGTATGGCAGCTTGGCTGCTATATAATGTTAGTAACCCTCTACCATTTGTGACTTTGGACAATTGAATTTCTCTAAGATTCTATTTCCTCACCTGTCTATGAGAATTAAATGAGAATTGTTATTAATATATTAATTAAAATAAAATTAATAAATATAAAATGTATATACCAATAAATATATTCCTTTTCTACAATCAGAAGCCATTTATTCAATATGGTGGTTCCGACTCCCAGTGTCCCTCAGAGGCATTTGGTCTTATAAAAAACCTGTCCCATCATTGAAGAAACTGAAATGCCTCTTGTGCTTTCTTCTTCTTCTTTTCCTGTGATGAAAAGTCTGCTGTCTCTCAAAAATGAACCGCAGTACTGCATTTGCCTTTGAGCCAGTAAATGAGCTATTGTAGATTGAGATAATAATAATCTCAAGTACATTTTTTAAGTGTTCCAGAAAAAAAAAATAACACTCATGTCATTTAAAGGCAAACAGTAGTCCTGGGAGTTACTGATGCAGGGTTTTGAGATGAATAAACATTTTTAATGACTTCAATTCTAGCACTCTTTACTTCTATAAATATATGAAAGTTAAAAGTAATGTGTTTTGAGCATCTGAAGTAATTTATTAAGTAAAACATTATTCTACTGTTTCAGATTATTTGGAGACCACAGAACAACGGACACTTGATACTTATTTAATTTTCATAGCATTTCTAAATAAAAAAAATGAGTATACCATAGTTGCCTATACATGTTACACTGAGAGACTTGGTAGAGAGAAACAAAAAAATCTGAATCATGTTTATGTTTCCAATAATTAAAATAATCAGCTGGGCGCCAGCGGCTCACGCCTGTAATCCTAGCTACTCAGGAGGCTGAGATCTGAAGATTGCGGTTCAAAGCCAACCCAGGCAGGAAAGTCCATGAGGCTTTTATCTTCAATAAACCATTAGAAAACCGGAAGTGGCACTGTGGCTCAAGTGGTAGAGCACTAGCTTTGAGCTGAAGAGCTGAGGGACAGCGCCCAAGCCCAGAGTTCAAGCCCCAAGACCGAAAAAAAAAAATCAGCTATAAAACTCTTCAGAGATTTCGTGTACACATAGAATAGCTCTCAACATGACACTATCTTAATCACTTAAACATATAAAGATCCTTCTTATTATAAATATGAAGATACAGAGAAAGGATACTTAAACAGCAGTAAGGTAAATGACTACCTCATGAGAGGGGTGGGGACATATTAAAATTGCCCGTCTCAACATCTGACAACTTCCCTCTCCATCATCTGGACTTACCTTACTCAGCTCTTTGGGCTGTGGCTTTAATAGGTCCGCTGATTGTGTTTATCAGGTGTTCCAATTTCAATTTGGGGATAACAAGGATTGGAGGAGGGGTATTTGTCCTAATTTCTAATACATTTACTTTTATCTTCAATGATTTAATTTGTTGGAAGTGGTGGTTATGTGTCTCCAACTCAGGGCCTACGAGCTGTCCCTGAGCTTTTTTACTCAAGCTAGTGGTCTGCCACTTTGAGCCATAGACCACTTCTGCTTTTCTGGGCGCTAATTGCAGATAAGAGTCTCATAGACTTTCCTACCTGGGCTGGCTTCATACTATGATCCTCAGATCTGAGTAGCTAGGATTACAGGTATAAGCCATTGGTGCCTAGCAATTTAAATATTTTTATGGATAGCTAAGTATTTAATAGTACAGCATAGAAATACCTTTATGTCATCTAAACAAAAACATCCCCTTGGTGCAATAAAAATTATTACACTAAAATGTATGTAATGCTATGAAAGGGGAAACAAAACATTTTACCTCATGCCTTGCAATTAATGTAATTTCAAGAATAAGAATAATGAAGTTTTCATTTGTTGCTATAATCACTATGAACATTTACATTGGATTTTGATAGCTCTTTATAAATTGAAAATGCTATACACAGTTCAAAACCATTTTATAAAGTAAGTGATGTTTTCTGTTTCTCATGTGAAGTACTCTTTAGAAAACCTCTGACCAAAAGAGAAGTGTATTTTCCAATTTTTGTAAACAATCTTTTCTAGAAATGAAACATGAACCTTACAAAGGTAGTATCAGTGAATTTATTATGAGTTTTGAAGGCCAGAGCACTTTACCTAAATGGAAAAATAAAAATAAAAAAAGGCGGGGCGGGAGGGATATTATGAAAGAAAAAGTAAGAGGAAGGTAATTAAAGGCAAGGAAGGGAAGGGAACAGGAAAGAGAAGAGAATGGAAGGAAATGAAAGGGAAGGGAAAGTTAAGATTCATTTTAAGAAAAAGAAAAAGAAAGGAAGGATGGAAATATAGAAAATTTTAAAAATAGATAATTCATCTTCTTGTAGTCTCACATGGTCCTACATGATTTCAAAATCCAATTTCCTATCCTATAATGTATAAAATGTAGTGTTCACAATATGTAAGTTTTGAATAAGCTATTTATTTGCATCTGTCTGTTAGTTATGGGTAGGTCAAACATAAGAGTTGACTGGAAAAAGAAAGATTAAAAATCAAAAGAAAGAGGGATTAAAAGAGAATTGTAAAGAAAAGCTATATTTACTTTTATTATTGTCAAGTAGTTGTACAAAGGAGTTGGTGTGTAACAAAGCAGTTTATGAATACTGTTCATCAACAATGTAGGTCAAAGAAAATTTAACTGGAAATAAAATTTATAAAGTAAATAAAAAGCATGGAAATGCAACATATGTTTATGAACACAATAGTTGGAAATGATAGCTTGTACAAATAAAAAATACATATTTGTGTATTTCCTAAGAAATGCATGAAAGTACAATTTTATCAATGCAATTTGGTTTCTCACAAAGAAAAATTTCATTTCCTAGTAAAGGAGAATTCAGAACACTTATTTATTTTTAGCACTCTCACTTTTCTACAAAACTGCCTTCTAAAGTTTGTATCAATAATCAAGCAGAAAAAATGACATTCTAGTACAGTCCTATTTACATGAAGGTTCTTGACTCATTACTACACATTAAATGTGTGCATATTTTATGTTAACTGTATATTTATATCCTTAGAACATTTTAAATAAGTAAATGACTCATTTCCCTAATGTAAACACTGTTGTTTATTCAGATCCTTATAAAATATTTAACAAGTTTCTCTTATGTCCTAAGATAAAAATAAATTCACTTGGAAAATAAGACCAACCTAATTAAATCAGGTGCCACAGAGCTTTCTACCTACCCCTAATTGTGGAAAACAACAAAATCTTGTAGCTAAAGAAAATACATATGACCTTAATTAGTCTTTTGGGTGGCTAATGTTAAAAATGAGGTGTGTTTACAATCAAGTGATTTGACAGTCCTTGTTTAGGAACATTTTGGGGGGTAAGTAGTACAGTTTTAAGAGATCAGAACTTGCTAAACCAGAGGCTTCATTGTTCCCCTAGCTTGAACCTATTTTAATCTTTATACTAAACCACATTTATTTTTCTTTAAATGATCTAGACCAGTGTTTCCCTAGAACCAATACCAGGAAAGCCTTACAAAACAGAAAATCTGTTATAAAGTTAATTTAAAGCACTGTTTACTGAAAATATCAGTGGCATAATAAAAAAACGTTATTCTTGGATATTTATTGTAACTGATAGGAGCGTCCAAAGCTCTTTCTATGTTGTTTTGAGGACCTAGACAGAGAGAGATTTCTCTATCATCTGATGTTCCCCTTTCAAGGATTTATATGCACTGCAAAAAGGAAGAGAATGTTTAGAAAGCTCAAGAGCTGCTCTTTAAAGCATTTTATGTCTGTTTGCAGTTCATTGGCAAAATGTGTCCGTGACATGCCTTGGAAAATGTTCAAGCAAAGGAAGAAGAATCAATTATGGAGAAGACAAGTAATGTCTACTGTTTTCTATTTATTATTCAGTTTACTCTTCCCCACCCCTCCCACACACACAACGCACACACACATCACACTGGCCAAGATGTGTGTAAGACAGCCTGAAGCCCATGCAGCTGCAGTGAGAATCTCAAAACCTAGCTTTAGGAGTTAGATGCAGTAATCCCAAGTAAGCACACATGTGATTCTTGTAAGTCTAAAGACCTGTAAGTTTTAAAACCCCAATATCCTTCTTATACATATGCACATGTAATCACAGACATACTCAATACACAAACCATGTCGTCCTAAGATCATTACAGCAATACAATCACTTTCAGACCAGAGAAGAACACAAGGTTGGCCCACTTACATACTGAAGCTGTGCCCAGCACACAGAAGGGGCCCCTACCTGCGTGTGGCTTCTGTTTCCTCTTGATGATAAGTTCTATTTTTCCATTCCCTCCTTTGATTGTGTCTGGAAATAAATCTCCACAGGACTGTAGGACTTGCTCTGCCTTCTGGCTTACATAAGCATATGTGCACAAAGGCCATTTTCCACTGCCTACAATCAAAGGCCTCTTCTCTCTAGCCTTGTGGTTTCTTTGGCAGTACATTTCTCTGAAATAGTTTAAGAGGCTTCTTCTCTATTTGTTTCCAGTCAGTTCTAGGTGCCAGCAACCACACACACGTGCTTAAATACCAAGGTCTCAGGTCTCCTAGACTTATTTGTTTTCCCACTCCTCTGCCTTTGTTTCTCATTAATGGTGATTATCTGAATGTTTACTGATCATAACAGGTGTGGGGAAAGACCTTACTTTTGAAAGTCTGCCTTAGGAATTTTCATTAACTGAATAACTTCAAGGAACTGAAAGTTTTGTTTTTGTTTTTGTTTTTGTTTTACCAGATATGTGTCATTCAAGGCCTCTGTAAAATTCCTTACTTTAGGTTAGGGGATAACATCAGTTGATTTCCCCAAGTCTGTAGGAAACCATGTTTCTAGTTTCTCTTTGCTGCTGACTGATGGTGAACCAGCTAATTATTTTCCTGAATTCGTCTCTGATTGGTAACACCTTAACCAATAGAAGTCAGCCTACACTATGCTAAACTAAGATTCCTTACCCCAGCTGCCTTATCCAACAGCTAAAATTTATGGAAGCCTTTGGTCTACCTTCCAAGTTCTGGCTGGAAAGTCTCAGCAAGCATGTAGCTTGATGAGTTTTCTTCTTTGTCTTATTTCATGACTTGCTTTTTCACTGCCTGTCCACTGCTTCTGAAGCAGGTTCAAACTATCTTATTGTTATAGGGATCTATTTCTAAAATTCATTTCTGTGTGAGAATAGATGAAGTTATACTTGGTAATAAATGACTAAGTCTCAGTGACATGTCAATGTGGGTTAACTACTTGCTCACTGGAAATCTATAACTGACCAGGGAACTCCCTCTCCTACCATCTGGTCATGCAGGGAGCCAAGCCATTGACATTACCTCACTTGCTTCCACCTGACATATCAGCCAGTGGCTCCTGGGGCAAACAGATAAAGCAGAACCTATAATCACACTTAAATACATTTCACCTTAGGTGACATATAGCAGTGACTTCCTTTTTTGGCCTCCATCCACAGTTAGATGCATGACTTTGCTCTAATGCACAGAAGGGTGGAAGTCTTAATATATGCCCAAGAAAAGGAAACCATGAGATCCGTATTGACTAATGTTTTCTATTGCCCTCCATTTGTAATATTTATATAAACATGATTAATAAACCACAATAATTTTCCTTGATCACAATGATGGTGGTGAAATATTTGTCAAACTAAGTATTAGACTATATATTATAAACACAAATGGGAGGAAGCTTGATTTATTTCTTAAAGAAAACACCTAGGAGCTCAGCACCAATGATACATGGGAAAGAGATTATTGAACACAAAAAGGTATCCTCATTAACAAAAATTAGTAAAAGCAAGAAAAAAAATGGAAGAGAAGAGATGAGGCAAAGGAAGAAGTCAAGCTGCATAAAGTATTTGGGAAAGATTCAAAATTTTATAATAGGTAAGATACATCTAATAAATATAAATTATAAGCCTACCTAAGGCATTGCCTAGAAACTTCAAATATTTGTCATAGTAAGAATAGCAAGGTTAAATATAAATAAAGGGGACCTGAAAAAATTCTGAGTAATAAACATTTCTTAATATTTAAGTCATGCATTGATGTTATAAGCCTGTTGGTGAAAAAAAGAGCTAAAGATATAGTAAACAGCATTATTATATGGAAGTGCATAGAGCCTGTCTCTAGGGAAGGATTACATTTGTGACTCACTGTCTTGATCATAGGAAATGTGACAAGTAACATGCAATGTGTGTCACTGCAGAGAAGTTAAGTGACACAATACAGGGTTTGTTTCTCCTATGCCACAAGACCAGAATCTTCCAGACAAGGGCTGCTTGAGCAACATAAGTCCACACTGAGGGTAGCAAGAAATAGCAGTTGAGAGCAATCCAGGGCACCACCTAAACAGGGTGAGAAGAGAGAAGCTGCTGCTGGCAAAACCTGGGCTACCTAATAAAATGTTAAGTCCAATTGCACTCTGCATTTCAATACATCCATGAGAAGAATGAACATAAAATAACAGCAAGTGTTTTCCCCTATATTTATATAATTGCTTATAAGTGACTATGAAACCAAGTTTCACTTGCACCAACCACAAAGGTGGATTCAGAATCCAGGATTTGTTGTGATATACTGAGGGGTTACAGTTACATAAAGCAGGTATTGAGTACATTTCTTTTTGAATAGTGTCACCCCCTCCCTCATTTTCTCCCAGTTTTTTTCCCTTCTGACACCCCTCCCCCTCCAAGTTGTAAAGTTCATTGCCAGCATAGTGTCTAATGAGTATCACTGCTGCAATGGTTCACCCTTTGTCCCTCTATTTCTGTGCTTTCCCTTCCCCTCTCCAAATCAGATAAACCTATAAAAGACAAAGATGCAGAAATAAAAAAACAGTAACAAAAGAGAACATGCCAAGGTGGTGGGAACTGAAACGGGGTGGAGAACTGAAAACAGTACAATAAAAAAAAAAAAAAAAAACCACTTCAGGGCTGGGAAGGTGGCTCAGTGGTAGAGTGCTTGCCTTGCATGCCTGAGGTCCTGGGTTCGATTCCTCAGCACCACATAAGCAAAAAGAAAAAAGCCAGAAGTGGCGCTATGGCTCAAGTGGTAGAGCGCTAGCCTTGAGCTGAAGAGCTGAGGGACAGTGCCCAGGCCCAGAGTTCAGGCCCCACGACCAGACCCCCAAAAAACAAAACAAAACAAAAAAAACCATTTCCATTTCTTAAAGGTAGTTTTTTTATAGGTAAGAAATTAGATGGCCAAAGAATTACATCTAGCTACAGTGGTTGGTTAAGAGAATGAGACTTGCTATGCCATTCTGGAATAATACTTTCTTTTTCCTTTATTTAATCTAGAGATCTTTAAAGAAATGTTATTTTTTTAAAAAAGAAATGACTCATCAAAATTTATTAGCAAAACTTAACAGACTTCCAAAATGCAAAGTATCAGCATTTTATTTCCTAGAAACTGTCATTGTAACAAAAAATTCCTATCAAAATCTGTTTTAGCCACACTTTTTTGTTAGCATTAATTAATTGTATATACGGATTTCACATTGATGTGTACTCATATACATGCAATTTACCTTGAGGATCTCTGATTTTTAATAAAAAATTAAGTTGTGTCATCATTTGTATCTCACTAAACTCATACAACATACAATTTTGTTGATGACATGAAATGTTCTGCAATTTCTAGAAAATATCAATCCAGTCTCTGGGATATCCTGCCCTCTACTGTCAGTATCATAATTCTGCATGTTTAAATTGATATTAAATTATTTCACTTCAAATCCAAATTATTCAATTCCAGATAATTGTGTTTCAATATTGTTTCTATTATATTAGCTGATTTTTAAAGGAATTTTACTATTATATTTGACTTACACTCAGAAGTTAGTCACTTTATACTGCTCCTAAATAGAAATACTCATTACTTTCATTTAATCAGTGATTTCTTTGTTTATATTTTCTTATGTGTCAGTATTTAATTCTAATTAGGAAAGTGTAATTGTTTTAGGAGGAGGAGGGAATGTTTAGTCCATGGGCCTCATGCGGCCTGCAGATTCATTTGATGCATGACAGGAATGGCTCATATCTTTCTTGTAAGCATCTTACCTGCTGCTTGGGCTGCCATTCTGTTCTGATATAATTTTGTATGGCCATGAATGATACTAGAAGTATCCAATGGCCCTGAGCAGGACAAAGGTGTCTTCAGCTTGATGTTTCCTATGTTATATTTACTCGCTAATTCTTTTTTATTTCTGAATTTCTTTGGCTCTCTTAAGCATGCTGGCAAGATAAACTGTGCTTTTTCCCAAGTCTTTCCATTTCCTTACAAATGGGGCGGTGTCATTCTTTCTAATGAAAGCATAGAATTCCATTGTATAATTTTCTTGATCCACTCATCTCCTGAGGAGCATCTAGGTTGGTTCCATATCTTACTTAGTGAGTAATGCTATGATAAACATAGTTGTGCTGCTAGCTTTAGAATGATCTTGTTTGTGGTCGTTTGGGTAAATGCCCAGAAGTGGGATTGCTGGGTCATAGGGAAGCTCTAGAGATGTTTAGTCTTTTGAGGAACCACCCTGGAATTGTATACACATTTATCTGAATTAGGGAAGGTAAGGGGAACAACAGAATGGTGAGACAAAGGACAAGGTGGAAACCAATCCAACAGACAATATATTGGAAATGATCTGTAGAACATGGGGAAGGGAGGGGTTGGAAAGGCGGAAAATTAGCAGAAAAATGAAGGAAGAAGTAACAAGTTTGACAAGACATGTAATTATTACTTTACTTATATAACTGCAACCCCTCTGTACATCACCTTGACAATAAAAAAGCTAATAAAATAGAAACACTGTGCTTTTCTTTACCAAAATTTTCAGTTAATCCCTGTTCCTTAAAGATTCTCAATGCTATAAAATTCTAGGATACTAATTGCTGTCCTCTACCACTTGCAGGTAACATCCTTTTTCCTCTAGCTTTCCTGTGGCTGTTGATTCCATGCACCTCCACACTTTCTTCTCACTGGCTAGCTTAGCATTTTTCCCATAATCCCTCTCACCAACAAGCCCAAGGTCTAGTCTAGCCAGATGCTTGACCAATGTGTAGAGTTCTTCCCCCTCCTTTTTTTTTTTTTTATTCAAGGAAATCTCTTTCCTTTTGGCTTCCTACTTCACAAAAATGGCAAGTTCCTTAAATTTTCTTGGCTTCTCTGTCATGTTTAAATAGCTTCTAGAATTCTCCTACAATGTGGTCTCTACAAGAAAGAATATACTCAGGTCTTCATTCAGATACACATATTCAGATGTATCATTTATGTCAGCTGCCATGGTATGGAATAAGAGGACACATGTTCATGCACCACCATGTAATAGTTCACATACCATAATCTTCTAGATCTATATGGATGGTAGACTTATACAATCATATCCAAACCTTTTAAGTCACATAATTAACATGGTCAAAAAATATGAATCAAAAAAGTAGGACTCTTTTAATGGATTATACTTATTTGCAAATTGCACAAATGATCTATTGACTTTATCAGTAAAATGTGTGTTTGATTTTAGGCAGATTTAAATACCAGATTTTCAAAAGTATTCATTTGATTTTTACCAATATTCTTTTCTGTTTTGGTGCTACTGAGGTTTGAACTCAGAGCCTCATGTTTCCTAAGCAGGTACTTTAGCACTTGAGCCATACTCTCATTCTCTTATTCTCTAGTAATTTCAGGGATAGGGTCTCAGAGTTTTGTTGCCTGTATCCTCATGGACCATGATCCTCCTATATATACTTTCCATGCAGTTGTGATGTCAAATGTATACCACAAAACCCAGCTATTGACTGAGATAGGGTCTCTCTAACTTTTCCCTAAGCTGGCATCGAAATACAATCTTCCTGATCTCTACCTCTGAGTAGATGAGATTACAAGCAAGAGCCACTGTGCTAGCCCATTTTGTAGATACTCAAGTCTATTCCTCACTAGTATAAACATACTAAGAAGCTCTTGTATATTCATGGCTTGTGTCTGAATAGCTACTTACTTTATAGGAAAACTGCGTTTGTCCTTTCCTCATTCTAGAGATTTTTCGGTCTTTGGTGAAATTCAAGATATAAGTTTGGATAAAATACACACATTCAGTTTCTAATGACTGAAAATGATGCTTCCCTATTAACACTATGTCTCAACTGATACACAAATAAACACCAGATAAAATTTGCTTTATACCTCCGCCATGTTTGGTACTATAAGAAGCATGAATGAGAAAGTGGTGATGGCCAAAGGTCATAGACTCTAAAGTATCTTCTGAAAGATTACCAAGAGTCTAGCCAGGCAGAAAAACTGATCATTTCTAAGATAGGAAAAGGATAGCACACCATATGATACTTCATTTTGGGAACATTCTGAAAATATATAGGCCCTTAAGATTTGGCTTGCGATTACCCTATGGAAAGAACCTTGCAAAACATCTGTTTTGTGTTTTAGTCCTGAGAATCTTATGGTAACTCATTTGTCCTCTCAGTGTCATTTGAAAGCCAAGATGGTTGCTAAAAAATAGTTCATGAAAAATTAAAACTTATTAAAAACCCTAGTGATGCTATACCTGGAAAGCTTAGTGCAGAGAATTGCAAGTCAATACAATCTAGAAAGGGCATCTCCAGTGATGGATGGGTTCACTCCAAGAACGGATGATGGGAGATTTGGTGAATCATATAAATACATCTTGCCTCTCTGGGATCAACAAAGGGGGAGAACAAAGCAACTAAAGATAACAAGGTGATAGATGGACCAAATATGCTTCTTACGGCATGCTGTACTAGGTCAATGGTAGCATGATGTAGTACAAATACAAATACAAGTTCAAGGTTATCATGATTAAGAGAAGCTTTCTAATAGACATTCTACTGTAAGTGCAACAACTTAAAAAACATGTTGCTGAACTGGAGTGCAATGAACTATTGTCTTTTCCTTTGTCTTTTCTTTCTTGACAGGGTTTAAGGTTATAAAAAGGAGGATGCATACAAATCCATACCCAGAGTTAAGTGGTGATAGGCCTGGGTGTTTAATCAACCAAACTAATTCTCATTTTTTGACATACAAGATTTACTTAACTGCACATACCTGAAAACGTTCAGATGACTGTGGAGAATGCACACATTTTTGGTGCTAGTTTGGACTCAGAGCTTGTGTTCTACCTCTTGAGTCATATCTTCAGCACATTTTTTGGGGGGTCTGATTGTGGAACCTGAACTCTGGGTCTGGGCACTGTCCCTCAGCACTTCAGCTCAAGGCTAGCGCTCTACCCCTTGAGCCACAGCGCCACTTCCAGCTTTTTTCTTTTTGCTTATGTGGTGCTGAGGAATCGAACCCAGGGCCTCAGGCATGCAAGGCAAGCGCTCTACCACTGAGCCACCTTCCCAGCCCCCAGCACAACCTTTTGCTAGTTCTTTTGGACATAAAATGTCTCAGACTTTCTGCCCCAGCTGGCTTAGGACAGTAATCATCTGGGTCTGACCCTCCTGACTAGCTAGGATTACAAGATGTGAGCCACTAGCACATTGCTTAGAACATACATTTGCATGAACTTTTTTTGACAGTATCTAGAACTATATAACTGGCTTATGTTTGTGGTTGACTATGTCTGGCTGTGGCTTTATCTTGGAGGACTTGATCAGAGCCTATTGGGAAGTAAAGATCAGTTATAACTGGAAGTAGTGTTCAGTTCAGAAGAGAAGCCTTGGCTTGAGGATTGCTCTTCATTTGAGACTATGGCTGTGGACAGGAACCTAACCTCAGGACTGGTGGTCTAAGTCCCCCAAATCCTTAAATGGGAATCTTTGAGATGCTCTGAACTCTAATCTTTTGTGTTCCTGTGTGGTTTTTTTTTTTTTTATAACATCAACTGACTCTCAAGGGCATGAGAAGCCCATCTTAACATAAACTTTTAGTATGCCCAGGGCAGTAACAGATTGTATTTGTTCACTGCATGCCTGTGTTCTGGGGTTGGTGACATTGCGGGCAATGACAAGGGTACATCAAAGCAAATAAAAGTCATGCATATAGGCATGTGCATACATGTGTATACAGGTATTGAATGTAGCCATACACATTTACCTACATATGCAGAAATGTTTACAACCTACATTATTTAGAATTAATCATTTAACATTTATTTTGCATAAGTAAATGAACACATTATAGTCTCCTTTTGCCACTGAGATATTGTTATCAGTTGTTTCTTGTTTAGCTTCTATACCTACTACAAATAAGGAAGTAAATATTTGACAACAGTTTTTATTGCTTTATCTCAGGAAAAACCACATTAAATTCAATTTCTTAATTATTAAATAAGAATTGAAAGAATCTCACCCTTATTGGAAAAGAAAAATAATGAAACAATCTGAAGAAAAAAATAAAAAATTATCTCATTTTATTAATAAAAACTACACCTATCATTTTCATTTTGTAAGTAGTAAGTTGATATGTCATTTGTTGGTAAGGAAATTTTTACGAGGAAATTGTGTAAAAATGTATGAGAAAAATGATTTGGCTCTTTGTTATGAATATATATGTATATAATGAGGATAGATTTACATATATATATGTATACACACATATTTATGCATATATGTATATATAAATGTATATATGTATATGTTCATATATCTAAATCAATCTTACTGTCTCTCTATATATATCAGTCAATCTATCCTCATTTCACCTCTTTACTAAGGACCAGATTACTCTGGAACTAAACTTATTCCAACATAAATGTACGTAAGTGAATGTTATAGAAATACTAATAGGGCCAAATACTATTGCTACAAAAATTAAAAAAATAATGACCATAAGGAAAATAGTCATAAATTGTGGCTTTAAAGTCCATCATTGGCTAAATCTATAAAACATGCAACTTGAAATAATTCTTTAACATTCTTTATACCTCAATGGTTTTTAACTTTTTACTGTAACTCTCAATAAAAATACATTATACTATATGCATCGATATACACAAGATAGGTATAGATATATGTCTGTTATCTATATAGAAAAATATATGTAACATATATATAACTATATCTGTAGATATATAAGTATATTCAGATGATTGTCAGGGTTGATCTTAAGGGTTTAAAATATGCAAACCATTGGTATTTTTAACATTCATTACATACTCTAGTATAGGCCAGAAGTAAATCTAAGAGACTTGTGATTTTTTTTTAAATTGGCAGTATGTTAATTTTTTCTAGTATGGATAATGTTTATGATCCACAAATTTGAAAAATCGAAAGCTTACATACTAATTTATAAATTCCTATGTGCTCGATTGGCACTTAATTCATAGGCCTAGTCAACAACTTTGGAGGTGGGAGGGAAGGGATGGTGGGGGGAAAACAAAGGAGGAGGCAACAATGCTCAATAGGAAATGTACTCATTACCTTGCTCATGTAACTGTAACCCCTCTGTGCAACATTTTCACAATAAAAAATGTACAAAAAAAACAGAGGTTCAAACTTGAGGACCACATTTTATACTAGGTTTAACCCTTCTGTAAAAATGATAAATGATTAAAAAGTAGAAACACTTTGTAAATCAGATCCTTCCAAGGCGCTGCAGCTAATCCTCAACCAATTATGCATCCATTATATTTTCATAATTGCAGCATTGCAAAATCTTTTCCATGGGACAGTCCATGTATAACACAGATCTTGTGTCTCCTTTTTGTCAAAGCAGCTTTCTAAATAAAGATATTCCTGCATACTTTGCTCACAGCCAAACAGTCCATTCAGAAGATTCAGTGCTATACTTGCCTTTTAGCTCTTCATAAATCCCCTTTAGATCCATAAAGATTCAGTAAACACCTTGAAGTCCACTGTAATGAAGACAGATATTTATTATTAGACTCTTTATATCTTCTGAAATTAAACAAGTCTGTTCTTACTAGGTTGCAGACACAGGATTGAAACTTTTTCATCTCTTAGCTGAGTCCTGAAATGTGGTGCCCTATTGCCTTTTATTATCTTTATTGTCAGTTATTTTCTAGTTCCTTTTCTTTAGCTGCAAATACTGCTTTTAGATTTATTTTCATTCTCTCACCTCCAACAGAACTGAATTTCCAAAGGGACAAGGATGTTGTTTTTTTACAGTATTAACCCTGTACCAGGGCTTAGTGTGTAGTAGGCATTCAATAACCATTTGTTAAATCAAATAAGGAAGTTTCACTTTTCACTGTACTTACTCTTTAAACCATTTGATTTCAAATTTGTGAATTAGTAACCTCTAAATGGCCTTCCTCCTGAACTGTAAGGCAAAAACAAAAATATGGGAAAAAAAAACCAAAACCAAAACCATTTCTTTGTAAATGACCCACTCTGTGGTATTTTGTTTTAGCAGCAGAGAATGGAGTTAAGACAGACAGCAAACCATCATTGTAGTATAATATTGCTTTGAACAGTGTACATTATCCTTTAATGAAAGCATACTTTACTTGGGCTTAGCAACTCATTTTTTTTAATAGATTTCTGATCTTCCCTTTCTATAAGGGTAACTAAAATCCATAAAATACTGTCTCAGAGGTGATGCTGATTAATTACATGTTAAGAGAAAATGCTGTCAGAAAATATAACCTTATGCTCAACATTCTTTTGGATGTAAATGTAAATTAAAAATAAAATAAATCCCAATAAGACTTTTATTTAGCTTCTAAGTATATTTAAATGTATCTATTGCTAGTATTATTCGTTTTCTTCCTTTTGAAACATCTGAAACAGAAAAGTAGGGTACATCATTACTTTTCAGTTATGTGAAGTTAAAGAAAAAAAAAACATGAACAAAATAGAACTGTGATTCAAATTTTCCTGGACAGTTTTAAAGTCAGTTGGAAAAAAAAAATTAAATTCACTTTAATTTCTTGAAGGCACGTAAAATAGTCATTTGGTGATTATTATAACTACATACACACACTTTTTAAGTCAAATCTAAAAGGTTTATTCAACTGATATAGTTAGGGTATTTTTCTCTAAATTATGAGTTGGAGCAAGATTTTGCCAATATAATCTAGTATAGATTTCATAGCTGTTATCTATTTTACTCTTTCTCTAACCAGAAATGTAACACTAACTACCTGTTATAGTCATTTTCTGTGGGAGAAATTTTTTTCTGACAATGAAATAAATCATTTCCATGGACATCCTCTAATGGAAAGCAAGGTCTTTGAAATGTGGCCCCACCACAATGAAGAAAGGATCAGAAGCCTGGCGCCGTTGTCTCACACCTGTGTTCCTAGCTACTCAGGAGGCTGAGATCTGAGGATCATGGTTCAAAGCCAGCCTGGGCAGGAAAGTCTGTGAGACTCTTATCTCCAAAAAACCACTAGAAAACTGGAAGTGGAGCTGTGGCTCAAGCGGTAGAGCGCTTGCCTTGAGCTGAAGAGCTGAGGGACAGCACCCAAGTCCAGAGTTCAAGCCCCACAACTGACAAAAAAAAAAAAAAAAAAAAAAAAAAAAAAAGGATCAGAGAGGGCCATGTTCTCTAGTTAGCATAGGATAAGTCTTTGAGTAGATTTGTAAATCTTTGAGTAGATTTCATCACAATGATCAGAACAAGACACATGATCCTGAAGGAATTCCATAGACTTCCAGGTGCTGCAGAGAAAAACTGTTCTAACAAGTCTATAGCTACACTACCTATAAGAAGCACGTGACATATTCTGTGGTCACAAAGCTGTGAGCTCTAGGTTACATTAGATGGGCTAGACACTGGAGACGCTAGCTCACTGTCTACCTCTGATGTCATTCTACTTTAGAAATACAAGAGATTATCAAGATGTATTCGCAAATGAAAACAAATGTTTAGTCACGGTGGTGGTAGGATATACAGTTGAGAATTCATTTGGTTAGGAATTCTCAGATATTCAGGCTGCATAATAGGTGTTTTTCTGGAAGACTAGATGCTTAATTTCTGACATACCATTTTCCAGAAGCCAGATAAGGTAAATAGGTCCATCATGAAATTACAGAGCCTCAATCCATAGGCAGACTCAAACTTTCCCTCCCACCTGATGCGAACTTCCATTCATGCCCATAGTATCAATGATGTAATGGAACCAGTTGAGCAGTATTTTGACAGGAGTCATAAAATTCTGACAGGGGAAATGGCTTGCTAAGTGAAATGACCAATTTTGTGAAAGCTCAGAGATGTCAAAAGGTCTGTAAAAGTGATTTTGGAAAACTGCTTTTATTAGCCACATGGATACTGGCAGTGCAAACTGAGCTGAGTTATTCTAGTTAGCAATGGAAGAAACACATTTGGCTTAGAAGTAAAAGACTAGACTCAAAAGATAAAAGAGAAATTGGAAAGAAAATACATGGAAACTTCATCTTTTCAAAGATATCCCTCCTATAATTATAGAAGTCAAATGTGAAGTTAAATCACAGTTGTCTCTTTTAAAGGAAGGTTGCAAATTTGTTTTTAGTAGTTACGATTGTTGAAATAATTGAATTTTATGTAAGTTTATTCCCATTCCTATTGGGATCTGGTTAACCTTCAGCAACCTGATTCAACAAACAATTCTCTGTAGCTTTTCAGATCAAAAACAGTGTAGTATTTCTTAGGAAAATGAAGTGAGATTAGAAATTTACTCTCGAATTTTAGCCTCAAAAGGGGTTCACAAAATGGGTTTATTATACTCTCAGAAGGGTTTATTATAACCAGATGAAAAGAAATTTGGAAATACTTTATGAGCTGCATGTATTTAGAAAAACAGATGAAAAAATCACTGCTCTTTTTAAGTAGGCAAAAGGTACAGCCAGAGGAGAAAAAGTAAAAATCCATGTGGTCGTTTGACATTTGACCAAATCTATTCACTCTTATCTTTTCCCCTAATGAAATGACAACTGAGCTGTTTTAAAAGTGATGGATCCTTTGCACACGTCTCTACCCTACTTCCTGGAAAGCTCTGGGATTGATTCCTTATCTGATGAACAGAGCTGACCAGGCAAAATCAAACACATACATACTCCTTTCCACATTCCTGCTATTTCTAAGAAACCTTAATGCTTAAGGCCAGTTACATATTTACACTTGTCTTAACTGTATTTATAAAAGCAGAGCAAAGTTCTTCCTTTGATTCTATAACTCAACATGATCTAGAAGGTGTATATAAAAGATCAGCTGTCATAATTGCTGTTATAATTTGGGAATGTAGTTTAGCATTTTATTGAGATCTCAGGACTCCTGATACTTAGAGATAGCTTTTTCTCCCCTTTTTTACTAAAATCTTTAGTCAAATTAGGAAATAACCCAGGATTTTTAGCAACCCATCATCATCATTAATTTTATAAATACTATACCTGAAGCCCAGGAAAGTAGATTGTGAGTTCATGCTTATACAGAAATGCGTTGGAATATAGAGGAAGATTGCAAAATCGAGAAGCCAAGATGTCTGCATTCAAACTAATAACCCACCATGTTTAAAGGCAAGATACTGAAGCAAACCTCTTAATCATGAACAAAGATAATTTGATATGAGTAAAATTTATTAATTAATTTGTGGTCTTTATCCATCTGAAAATCTTTGGGTGCTTGAAAGAAAGACAGATAAGGTATGAAATGGTTAAGACATCATCTTAACTTTCTGTGTCCTGCTTGATCTTTCTGAAGACAACAATGTGAGCTTTAAGTATGATTCCTACCTTTTCATTTACGTTTGTAGAAATCCCTTGGGAGTGTGTGTGTGTGTGTGTGTGTGTGTGTGTGTGTGTGTGTGTGTGTGTGTGTGTGTGTGTGTGTGTGTGTGTGTTCTTCTTCTACAATGTCCTAATTAGGCTGCGATTATTGTTTGATGGGGAGGGGACCTGCACATTACACTCAGGATATACAAGGAAACAAAAGAAAAGCAATGAGGAAATATCATATCTTACTGCTGTAGATTTCAGAGAAAAAGAACGCATTGATATACATAAAGGTTTTAAAAAAATTCTGCAGCAAGGAAATCCCTTTATCCTAACTTGTCCTGAGGTTTTTTTTGACACACTTAATAAATAATAGTAATTAATACTTCTAAAATTTAGGGTGCTTAGAGAACCTCCACTCCAAAAATTGCTAAAGGATCACGTTTATTAAAATGATATGAATGCTTCTGATTTAATAGTTTTTGTTGCTCCTGAGTCTTAAGCAAATAAAATAATAAGTCAATTAGTTTATTTTTTACCTTGACAAACTACCATATGGGATGAGAGAAGAATGGAGAATGGAGAAGAGCCTGCTGGCTGAGTCAGGGCTTTAGCTTGGAGTTTTAGTTTTTAGCTTGGAATGATGGAAATATTTTGAAACAAGGTAGTTGTATAATTGTACAATATTGTGAATGTAGTAATGCCACTGAGGATTTCACGGCTAAAATGTTTTGTGCAAACTGTTTCTCAATAATAATGATGTTTAACTTCATACCTGCAAAAAAGGTTCGCTTTCAAAACACTAAAATTCAACTGCCTGGAGTTCCAAAACTTCACAGAATTAAGATAAAATATATAACAGCAAGCCAGTGTGTAAATTCTCTTAATGATCTCTAAACTATCTGCAGGTATTCATAAAATGAAAAATCAATATTCTTTTGAAGCTCTGGAATTGCAGAAGCTGTATTAAAGTAAAAAGGGGGTATTTTCTACAGGTAGCTAATATTTTACAAGCAGATTACACACTGTCACAAAACACATATTGACAGAGATGGACTGTTGCTGGTGTAACTTAATCTCAGGATTCGGGCCATCTCAAATCTCTGGAGTCTCACTTCATGGTTTATGATCCAGTTACATCACAATCCCTCAATAGAATTACAGCTTTGTCACTAATCTCTCCCTATCACTTATCCTGTAAGGAAGGAAGCGGGAAGGCTCCACCAGAAAGAGGCTATGGCATGAATGATTGCATTCAGTCTCTTTCCACAGCAATATCTGTGAGTCTGAAAGTGATAAATGGCACCCAAGTTATAAATGAACAACAAGGTCAGTAGCACCAAGAAGCCAAGAGTTCAAAGAAAAGTCACAATTCTGACGGGTTCAAGAAAAGGCCACATACTGCCGGCATGCATCGCTAGAGATAAATCCTCAGAGATGTCTTGCTGCAATTACAAAACAGAATTAGAAAAGCCGGTTATTGAGCCAGGACTTTTGTCCAGAAATTGAACAAAGTATGTTGGTTAAAAAAAAATGTCTCTCTTTGCCAAGAAAGAAAAAAATGTGGAATTCATAATGGTTTCTTACCTTTCAAGTATCATAGTGGAAAATAACTTTAAAATATTAAATAATTTTTTGATATAGAAAGATGTGTAACTGGATTGCATTACTTCTTTTTAATTTCGTTTTTATAAGTTTTTTTTCTTGTGAAAATACTGTACAGAGGGGTTACACTCACATGAGCAAGGTAATGAGTACATTTCTTATCAAGCATTGTTGCCTCCTCCTTTGTTTTCCCCCTACCATCCCTTCCTTCCCACCTCCACAAGTACACTTTCCCCTCACCTAAATTGTAAAGTTCATTGTTCAACAGTGTCTTGTACATCTCATTGTTACAATGGGTCCACCTGTATTCCTATTTAAACATTTTGTTTTTTCCCTTTCCCTCCCTAAATTATTCTGACATCAAATACAGTGAAACTTTTAAATTTCATGAATATTCCTATGAAGATTTAGGAAGACATCGATTTTTTTTAAAATGCCCTCTCTGGAAGTGCTTTGACTACATCCTTGTCTTTTAACAAAATTCCTTAGAAGCCACTGAAACTGTTGTTAAAAAAAAAAAAAGGGAGAGTGGAAAAAGAAAGGTATTTCTTAAAAAGAGTTATGTAGATGAGATGAATTTGATCACAAGTACATTGTTGTATGAATATATTGCACATATGTAAACATCACAATGAAGCCCCTTTGAACAATTTATTTATGTTCCAATAAAAAATAAGTAACCTTCCTTAGTCAAATTGCATACAATAAAATGGTGATTCCATTCATATAGACTAAATATGCTAAATTATACAATAACAAACAAAAGCGATTCACAAACTATTCCAATGGGAAAATTGGAATGGTGATAAATCACCATTCGTACCAGAAATGCTGACAGTCTTTTCCAAGGCTATATCACTGGGAGCTGGGAGGTGAGGAATTAAGTGACTGAGCTCCTAGAGTCTTCCTCTACATTCTTCCCACTGAATAAGATTTCACTCAGATAGATACTGTCATCGTAGTATCTTTCACCCCCAGATCTTTCATGAGAGAGACTATATTGTCCTCAAGCTTGCATGCTGTATGCATTTGTAATAGATCTCAAATGTATTTGTTCAGTTCAAAGAAGTTCTTCCCATACACACTTCCAAGGGAGCCCAAACTCTGTCTTATAAGGGAATGATCTAATGATACGGGCCGGAAAACCACATGCCAGAATAGTCACTATAATGGTGAAAATAGGAATGAGACACACAAGCGTCAGATGGCCTAGTAATTTTTGGCACCATGTTTATTTTATTTTTTTGTTTTTCTATTTTGACAGTAGAGGGTGTTTGAATTCATACTGACTAAGCACCTGTTCTGGCACTTTATGACAAGATTCAGCACTTTTGCTTTGATTTGATCATTATTTTGACATAAGATTCCACTTTCTTTTTTTTGGGGGGGGGGTCCGGTCATGGGGCCTGAACTCTGGGCCTGGGCGCTGTCCCTCAGCTCTTCAGCTCAAGGCTAGCGCTCTACCACTTGAGCCCCAGAGCAGCTTCCGGCGTTTTTCTTTTTGCTTATGTGGTGCTGAGGAATTGAACCCAGGGCCTCAGGCATGCAAGGTAAGCGCTCTACCACTGAGCCACCTTCCCAGCCCAAGATCCCATTTTCCACCTGGACCAGCCTCCTATTTACTCTTGCTCAAACAGCTGGGATGACAGATGATTATTACCACTCCCATTTTTCTGTTGGTTGAGATGAGTTTTCATGAACTTTTTGCTCTTCAAACATGATCCTTCTTATCTCAGCCTCCTGAGAAGCTAGGATTACCTCAAAAACCAAGTTTTTTCTTTTGGGGTGGGGGGCAACTTTTCCACTGTTTGGACAAGATCCTTCATGAATATGTTACATGTAGAGTTGATCATCACCTCTTTATGCCATGAAATAAGTTGCTCTTATTCATCTATTTATAAGCAAAGATATGTACATTGCTTGACTTTTGCCCCAAGCAAAAGTCTGAACAGCTATTTACCCCTCCTTATCAAATGTCACAGCAAAGTATTCCCTTTAGCCTTTTCTGTACCAGAAATCCTGGGTTCCACTACTGTAGGATTGATCACTAACATTTATAACTTGCACAAAAGCATTTTTAATTTAATCAAGACACACATTGCAACGTGAATATTAAGGCGTTGCCCACAATTGGCTGAAGCTGAAGACTTTCTTTAAACCTGAGGTAGATTGTATTTTGTTGTAATAGGTTTTACTATAATGAATTTAATGTATTACCAGGAAAAAGCCATGCCCTGTGGTAGGGCCCTGCTTATATTTCAAAACACGTTAGCATGAAGCTACAGTCAGATCTAATAATAGAAATGAACTTACCTAAAGATCCATTGATTTTGTATTAGGTCATGTTGAGAATTTACAAAGAACATCTAGTCCATGAAACAAAAATCCTCTTGAGAATAACATTGATTGCAAGATGGGTAATATTAGAAAAATGGAAATCCTTGAATGCCAGAATGGTATATATTCGTATAATAGATTAAGTGCAGTGCCTAGTTCAGGAAAGGTCAGCTTTCAGATAAATGATAAATCTGATGAATTTCAGCAGATTTAATCATCCCCAGAGACTTGATTAGAACAATGGGGTATGAAATGGATATAAGAAAACACCATTTAACCCACATAGTTTGCCTATTAAAAATGAGGATAATTTATTTTGGTTTATGAATACTATTTCTACTATCATGCATATGCTAATAAAATTTCTGATAAAACAAGTTCCTACAATTCTAGTGTTTATTTTCATCATTAGATAGCTTCAAAGAGGACCAGTAAAGTAATAAACAATATGCCCATTACGAGAAAAGACAGAGCGCAAAGACAAAAATTCCTTTTCAAAATCCATAGATCCTTCATAATGTATAAAGAAAAAACAGGGAGGCATTTTGTTATGCGTACAGTATTAGACATTTGAAATCAGCATATAGGATAACACAACTGATCTGTATATATGTGTGTATGCAAAAATCTTTGCTAAGAGTTTTCTTAAGGGCAAAACATCCAAAATGATGTTTTGTCATTCAGGTTTATATTGTTCACTCTTATTTTCTTATTGCATTTTGTTTTGAAATGTTAGCCTTCGGTTTTAATTTCTGTGACAGTATATTGTTTTTGAGTCTTTTCCCTACTTCTCAGAATGCTCTGGTTCACCTTCCTCTCTTTTCTCCTATATCAAAGTTGTATCAACCACCTACAAATTTACTTTGTCCATCAGTATATAGGTATTGATTTACCACATTATACTGAAAAATATGTACAAAGATTTCCTTTATATTTTTAATTTTTAAAAAGCTAGTATTTTGAACCAAGCTTTTTCTATCATTCATATTCTTTTAGCAAAGAGGTCTTTTCAGCTTTGTGACTCTAGAACTCCATCATTTTTTGTTTTCACAGTCTGTGTGTGTGTGTGTGTGTGTGTGTGTGTGTGTGTGTGTGTAGATTTAAGGAAGAATAGAGACCTAGTTAAGGGAATTTCAGCCTAGAAAACAGAAAATCTAAAACATAACTAAATGGGATATCTAGAACTAACTGAAATTTTTGAAATGGGAATTATACCAGATAAATTAAGCAGATTGGACATGGTATGACTCATGTGCTTATACTATCAATCCATTATGTTGAAATATAAATATTAATGATGAATCTATTATGTTGAAATATAAATATGAATGATGAAAGTTGTCAGCCATTAGGAAGGTCTGTTAATTTTTTACATATTCAAAGCTGATCCAGTACCTGGAGCCCACTTCCCTTCATGCCAACTAAGCAGATCCTCTAGTAACTGCAGAGCGAATTATTTCTCTGCAAATCTAAGAGAGGAGAAAATCTTTTCACATGAAAGATGCTCAAATTGTGGACTTGAGTTGTCAACTAAATGCTGGAAAGCATGAAAAGAATATTTGATCTGGTTAGAAAACATGTTTCTTAAAAGTCATGCAAAATGTTTTAAAACACTTCAGCATTTTTTCAGATTATCTTTCAACCCTGCATAGTAAGTACATGAAAGTTTACTTAAGGAAATCCTCTAATATCTTGCCATTTATTTGTCTTATAACTTGGATGAAGACCTTACAGAATATGGAGCTCTTAGGTGGACTCCACCAGAGATGCAAAGTAAATGAGACACAGACTTCAAAAGAAGTTATAATCTAGGTAAGACATTTCAATGCACACATAACTACACATCAAAGCAATTCAGGTATGATAAGTAATGCTCAAGGTGTAATGGGGCATGCCCATAATGCCCACACTAGGAAGGCAGAAAGAAGCAAGAGGATCACAAGTTCAAGGAAATCCCAGGCTACAGAACAAGACTATGCACATCTGAAAAGTATAGAGAAAATAATATTAATAAAAGCAATACTTGTTGTGTGATGAATAAAAGAACCAGACCATTGTAAGACTGTGGGGGTTTTAAGAAGGAAAATTAATTCTGCTACAGAAGACAGCACTATAGGCAGCTCTTAGAAAGAACATAGATAGTCAGTGTGTTGCAGGCAGTGGACATATTTGTATATGGAGGGGGGCATTTTAGTAGATAAGGTTATTTGATAGGCAAGCATTCCCATTCTGGTAAAAGAACAGGTTACAATTCAGATACTATGTTTTGCAATCATAACTATAATGATGTCTTAATTGCTATTAAAAATAACTTACATTAGATATAAAAATTTTAAAAAAGTAGAAAAACTCATACAAAGTCATGACTCCTTCAGGTTACACTTTCTGTTCCATTTTGGAAGTGGTATGTAAATTCTATATAACTTTTGTGTATCAGGTTTACTGGGGAGGCAATCTATCTAAATTTTTATTTTATATTTTAAAGTCTATTCTGTGTGTAGGACTGTGCTACACACAATAGCAAAAGGAGACAAGTATCTGCTCTTCAGGGAGTTTGCCCATTAACCAGGGAAGCATATACCAGAGTTGGGGGAAGTTGGAATCCAACTTTGCACTTACCTGTCTAATGTCATAGATATTCCTGGTTACTTGAAAAGGGTAAATACTTCCTTTACTGTGCCTGGATTACATCTTTGTCTTGCATCATAATTCTGCTCTTTTCTTACAAAAATCCTTACATATATTATAATTGCAGACTAGGCTTGTCTGAAGATCCAGCAAAATATCAAGGTCAAATACAAAACCAGTGTCACTTTTTATGTCTCAGAACCTGAGAAGTATTCTATTGTTTAGTAAATATTTCATAATTGAAGGAACAAAGTCATGAATAGGAATTTTTATTATATGTGATCATATCAATGTCAGTGCTAATTGTCCTCTAGAGATCAGTCCTATTTTCTTAATCTGACCGCAGCAGATTCTCCTCAAACATTTTAAACCTTGACATTGTTTTTAAATACATATGCTTCAAAGCAGTCTATAATTTCTTTTCTTAGTATATGCTAAACTTCAATTGAATATGGAGATTTTTATATTGAATCTAAATTCTACTCTAGAATTGAATTTCCATAAAATTTAATTTAATTTGGTCTATTTTTTCTAAAGAAAAATATATATAACCTTTCTTATAATAGAAACAGGAACTTTATATATAAATTTTTGATGTTATAAGATCCTCTTTAGAATTTAAAATAGTAATAATAATAATATTAATAATGCTTTAGCATATCTTCCCAATATTGCACAAAGATTAGTGGCTACGTGATCAGAAGTCTCATAAGTCTCATATCCAAATGCTAAATCCTATATTCTGTCTTTCTCTTTACAGCAAAGTTACTTCTCTACAAACAGTCTGAATTGTCCAGCAAGGTCTCAGACCAACTCACTCAATACCAAATTGCTTAGAGGTCATTTTGGTCCTACTTACTTTATTAAAACTTTACCTGATCAAATCATGAAATTTACCCTTCCAATCTTGGTCAAATTTCAGTGAACAAGAATTCGTTTATAAAGACTAGCCTCTCAGAAAGTTTTGTATGTTCAGCCTAAGCTTTCCTCCAAAACTGTGTTTCTTATTAGTAATTTTATTATTTAATGAGGAGCAAGTTATCTAAGGATTTTTTAAAAATAAGGCAGGAGCTTTTGTATCATGTGATTTGTTAGGTGGTTTCAAGTTATATAATTAATCACCATTTTTTATCTATAGAATTAAAGTCCCTCAGAAAAAGTTTACTAAGTTAATTTTTTTAATACCACATTAATGAAATATTGGTCTGTACCAGAAACATCACTTTGTAAAATTTATCTTGTGGAATAAAAGTAAGTAGAAACTCTTTAGCAATGTGTTAGATGACACTGAATTACTAGGAAGTAGCCCAGGGATACATTCATAATGATGATTGTTAGTAATAATTGTAGCTATTATGAAAACAAATTGATGATATTATGAAAAATATCCTGTCAATAGATGGCAGGGAAATGCTTGTGAGAAAAAAAGGTAAGGGATGTTGAAATTTGCTAAGAAAGATGACATGTCTGATGGTGGTACTTTTTAGAATTTCTCATCCAACAAAGGAAATATAATGACCAGCTGAGATTCCTTATGGACACTCATCAATATTAGGAGGGACCTTGAACATTTTGTAGAGTAAATATCAGTCAGCACTGTTACAAGGTTTTAAAACAACACATTGAGCAAATGGCAGAAGTATAGCAAGTTCATGTAGAAGTGAGACTTGTAATTCCTCTTGATTATAAAGAGAATGTGTGCTTCAAGACCGGAGTCTCAAGAGCATAGGAGGCTGACACTATTGTAGAGTTTGTTGTGTGGAACTAATAGAACTGAGAAACTATAAAAATTATAAACTATAAAAACTACCTGAGAAACTATACGGTAAGTGCTTCTGGTAGGGGAAGATAGGAAGTATAATCTGGAATATGAGAAAAAATAATCCTCACTAAACTAATTTTATGTTCTTAGGTGATTTTTAGGGTGTGTTTAAATTCAGTATCTTGAATTTTCTATGTAGTTCTACCACATGAAACACACCCTAGACTATTTTGCTTTAGTTTTTCAGATAGGGTCTTGTGTTTTTCCTTGGGCTAGCCTTGTACTATAATCCTCCTATCTTTACCTCCTGAGTAGATAGGACTACAGATATGCACTGCCACACTTGGTCCCTGAGGTGGTTTTCCCAAATTTTTTTCTCTGAGGTTACACATTGTACAAACAAACAATGATCTGTTTTTTTCCTTTACTGAGATCTCTTATAAAACCTATCTGACATTCATTCATGTACTGTGATTTTAAAATGTTTATTTCTTGAAAAAATTGGACATTACCTGTAGTTCAGTTTTGCTTTTGTCTAAGAAAAGATTAAGTAAAATAAAGAACTTTACAGATTAAAATATGTAATGAACAATTATAGTCAAATTACTGTTTCAAATGTGAAAATGAAGCTAGAATCTCCTAAAGATACTGGTTTTCTAAGTGTTATGCAATGAGTCATATAATTTTCCATTTTATTGAAACTACAATATAAGGAAACTTTTTATAGAAATTAACTTTGAGCTTATTAAAAAGATGATTGACTAGTTCACATTTTCTGGATCATAAAGCTACACACATCCATGGAGAACCCAGAAATCTAGTACTGCAAAGAACCAGAATCACAATACAAAAGTATAATCCAAACACTGCCTGTACTTCCAGAAAGAAACCTGACATGTAACGTTCTTTATAAAGAAGATCCTAAATCTTGATATCCATTTTAAAGCATTTAAAGTTGATTAGATTCAATTTTGGTAATTACTCCTACTAAAATAATAATATGCTTGCATCCTTAAAAAATGCCAAAGGACATTAACCAAATTAGTAAAAGGCATGATTTTATGATTTTTTAAAAAGGCAGCCAAAGTGAAGTTTCTTTCAGATTTTGCTCCTTTAACCAGCAATATTGCTCAGCAATTAAGAAGTCTACACATTCTACCCTTTACTGATGGAAACGAGGAAGTTCACCTAAGCCCAAATGAGGAATTGAATCAAGAAGTTCATGCTATGCATTTATAATACAGTTGATTTTGATAAAGATATCATATTTCTATATATGAAACAATATTCAAAAACTTCTTGTAAAGCCAGGCACTAGTAGCTCATCCCGGCTACTCAGGAGGCTGAGATCTGAGGATTGCAGTTCAAAGCCAGCCTGGGCAAGAAAGTTTGTGAGACTCTTACCTCCAATTAACCACCAGAAAACTAGAAGTGACGCTCAAGTAGTAGAGTGCTAGCTTTGAGCTGAAGAGCTCAGGGATGGTGCCCAGTCCAGAGGCTCAAGCCCCACGACCTACAAAACAAAAACAAACCAAAACAAAACCAAAAAAATGTAAACATTAACCTAAAATAATTTAAAATTACATTGTTCTTAGGAACAGGAATAGAGAGATATTTAAAACATCAGGAAAACTTTTATCCAAGAAAATAGAATAAAATGATATTAATAATTTACAGAGTTGCCAATAGCTCTTATAAATGATATCCATTTGCTCTTTGACATGTGTATTTGAGAAGGGGTTTTGTGGGGAAAGGTAGTAATTATCAAGCAGTGGTATTCTGTTTGTAGTCAACTTGCACCTCTATAATGAATAACTTTGTTTTATTTATTTATTTATTTTAGTTTTTATTTCCACCTTGCTTCCTTGGCTAAGACTTATTCTAGCAGATGATTGAGTTTGGCATTGGCCCATACTGTAACTACCTCTAGCTTCCTCTCCCGGGCCTGCGTTCTTGGCATTACTATATTTCAAATGTGCTTTTTCTCCAGCTGGCTCATTATTCTAAATATTGCTTTTGTGGAAAGTGCTAATGAGTGTTAAGTTTCAAAAACATCAAAAATGCTTTCTGGTTTCTGCAAGTTACAAAACGATCTGTATGTGAATCTATGTATTTGACCAGGCACTGGAAAATAAATACCCATAATGGTTGTTAGCCAATCTTTTGCATCAAAATATAGCTACAAAATTCTGTGACTATTGCTACCTCTTATTGATATTTTCACTTAGAAAAACATAAATGAATATGGCAATGAGTATGTTTAGCACTACTTTGCTGTAGTGAAAGTACAGCAAAGGCCATAATAAAATGGCAATGATTTAATTTTTAAAAAATACATGGAGCACCAAGAAGGGATATTGTCTCATTAATGTTTCCAGCATTTTCCAGGGAACCAGTCAAATGCGACTCCTCTACTGAATAGCCTCTGAGCTGACAAGAGAATGAGTCAGCAGAAGATCCTGAATAGGCTAAAGGTAGAGATTTATGCATCCACTACTGACTTTAAACCCTCAGTCACAACACGGTTTCAGATACATCCTATGTTCAAAGGATAGATACCGGGTACATCCTATGTGTAAAAGGCTAGATACCAAGATGGCTGAGCACAGTTATATTCTAAAGAACCATCTGAAAAATCATCAGTCCACTTCCTTTTGCTTTCACCATATATAGGAAAAGGATTATATGAATCACAGAAGTTTGGGTAATTATGCACTATTTTGTAGAGAAAGTAACATGTTCAAGGGAAAGGCAGATTTCAAGGACAGTAACAAGTGAGAATGTATGCAAAGAACTCCAGCACACAGGAGTATTCTATTTCAAATATGAAAGGCAAAGATGTAAAGTTGCAAGAGAGAATGCAATTATAGTGATGGGTCCTGGGTTAGTTAGAAGTAGAATCATGTAGGGCATGTGGGCAGCAAAGATAGAACTGAGAGGGAGTTGAGTGGGCGGAGCCCGAGTTGTTTATGTTAAAATCTGACTGGATACCACAACCAGGCAAAGTGACATCAGTGCGTGAACAGCTTGCAGACAGCAGGGAAAGTATAGAAAGCTTAGGCGCATGATGGATTGACCTCTACAGTGATTGGTTGGTTCCTTTTCCTCCCCCTCCCATGGCCCGGTTTTTTGCTTTAAAAAGTGCTTGCTGTGTGGTAATAAACAAGTTCCTGCTTGGCTTGACTCCTGGCTGCATCTGACTGTCTCTGGGGCTAGGGGAGGCTGGGGAACGGGCGGGAGGTGTACTTACCTTTCCTTGGACCCCATCTGTCTTACAGGAAAGTCAAAGACCCAACAGAATAGGATGTATGTGAGGGAGACAGTTTGGGAGTACAATGTAGATAGGTATCTTTCTATGGTGGTGTCCTATTGGCTTTAGAGAAAAGGTAGGATGCCCTAACATGTAACAAATAATTTGTGTTAAACATTTCATCTAACACCTTTGACATTGTCAAGTGATGCAATGTACAATCATATGACATAAAATGGGTATTTTAAAAATAATATTAAAATAGCTTGAGGCAAATCCCCATTTGGGGGATTAGTTGCCGATTTCAAAACAGCATTCAAAACAGAATGGTGTTCTTAGATTTGCTATGTCCTCCGAATGCGTATTAAAGGTTTGATACTAAACCCATGACACTATTGTAAGGTAAATTAAATATGATAGGTCTAATTAGGTAGCTGACAAAGAGAACACCACATGTTATTTAGCAGGAAGAGAAGTTTCTATCATGCCCGCCATACATGTTGGTGACCACTTGGCTGAAAGGGATGGGCTGACCTGGTTTAAGTAGGTAAGGGGAGGGGAGGAGGTGCAGCCAGGTAAGGGAAGGTGTGGCCACACGTGACCTCAGGGCCTCGGCTCTTCCCCCTTGGGATGGGAGGTGTGACCAGGGTCGGCCCAGGATGTGACCTCCAGGTGTTCCGGTTACCTAGGTGGCATAGGTACTGGGAGGAGACTTAGCCAAGAGGAGGGAGGAGTCTGACCACCTTCCCAGAGTGGATCTTACAACTATGGGTAGAAGAAAGTCAGCTCATGGGGGTGTCTTTTGAAGGAGTTATAAGAACCCCAGTGCCTCTTCTCTCTATCTTCTTTCCCAGATAACCATGAAGTGAAGTGAGCAGCCCCCTCTACTGCATGCTCCGCTGTGTTGTGCTTCCTCGCCACAGACCAAAAGCAACAGCACCAGCCCACGATTGACTGAAACCTCCAGAGCTGTAAGTGGAAATAAACATTTCCACTTTATGAACTGACTTCTTTCAGATATGTGTTACAGCGATGCAGAGCTGACAAACCCAAGATTCTATAGAAATTTTATTTTATTCAATGTGGAAATCTGGGATGAATACATGTATCCAACTTTCAGTAAAATAAATGTATGAATGAAATAGAATATACATATAAATACATGGATACTATATATATGAAATATTCAATATATATGCATAAAGTATAGAGAATATTTTTTCTGGATGTCTTTCTGTCATTCATTGGAGACAAAAAAGTATAATTATTAATTGAAATATTAAGAGAACATCTGATTAGTATAGGCATATTCAGCTCTGAAAAAACTAGGAGGAGGGGGGGAGGAGGGGGGGAGGAGGAGGAGGAGGAGGAGGAGGGGGAGGAGGCGGCTGCGGCGGCAGCGGCGGCGGCGGAGGCGGCGGTGAGGTCCACGGGGCTGGGAAGGTGGCTGTGGCTCAGTGGTAGAGCGCTTGCCTTGCATGCCTGAGGCCCTGGGTTCAATTCCTCAGCACCACATAAGCAAAAAGTAAAAAGCCAGAAGTGGCGCTGTGGCTCCAGTGGTAGAGTGCTAGCCTTGAGCTGAAGAGCTGAGGGACAGCGCCCAGGCCCAGAGTTCAGGCCCCATGACCAGACCCCCCCCCCAAAAAAAAGAAGACAACGACGACGATACCAGAGAGATTCTAATGAGGAACACAACTGGCTTGCTGTTGTGGTTGGTGCTGACAAATGGGGCGTACATGCATGCAAGGGGCCTGCGAAGGGCCTTCAGGAGCTAAGGGCCAGGTACAATGTCGCTCCATGACGTTTTAGAATATTGAACTTACAAATCCCATGCCTCATGGGTTGCTTGTCCCTTTGTCACTGCAAATAGTCAACAACTCCTTCACATGTTTGCCAGGGGTTGTTACTTAAACTTTACTTGATGACACTAGTGAACCTTGCAAACTACATATTATATTCTTAGTCCTGTACAATTTCTATTGTACAATGCTCAGCAACTTCTGATATACTATATGATGATGTGTTTGTTATATTCGTAGGTTATTGCTTCTTTTTTCTAGTGAAAATAAAATGTCCTAGTAATATGATTTATAAGCATTTTGTTTCCTAAATGATGTTCAATGCTCAGACAAGTGCTGGCTCAGATTAAGCAAACCCTTCATAAATATTAGTATAGTACTGAAGGAATCTTAGCAAGACCACATAATTTATAAACATGTTTGTAGATTTTGGCAGAAGCTGGCTGATGGCCATAAAAAATGAAAGAATAATGGGTCTACAAGTCACCTTGCTCAGATAAGAAAGTAGGCCTGGGACTTTCATAATTGTCAAGGGTGTATAATATCCATCCTGCTCTTCAGATTGGTCTCAAAATATTAGAAGTTATATTAGATAGGCATTTGCAAAATGAGGGTCAATATTGCATATATAAAATGCTACTAGAAGCAAACATCTTTCTAGTGGTTGAAATAAAACAGTGTATGACTTACTCATACATTGTTTATTTTTCAAAATCAGATATAAAATAATGTTTAAATGGATATGATATTTACTACTCTTTGTGCCACTTCAAATGACTTCTGTAATACGAAAACATTTCAATCCAAGACTGGCAATCCTCCATTTTTAAACTACTTTGATCTCAGTATGCATAGACCAGGAATGTGGCAATGAAATTAAAGAAAACATTTTCTTTCTCATTTTTACAAATGTAAGTTGTTTACTTTAATAATATATACTGCTGGTAAATTATTCTACATTGTATACAGAAGAAATGAACAATTATCAAGCACATAAAAAGCCCTATATAGTGCCTCACATACATCAAAGCCTCAAATTGATATTTATCATGCTTCAAAAGGTTTTTTCTAGGATATCTGGCTAGAAACCATCAACAGCCTTTGTGACAAAGAGCTAGTGTGCTTATATTTAAAGAAATTGTAGGTCCTGTTGGCATCAAAGACCTTGCTTGAACTTGTTCACCAGTCTACCAAACTTCACAAAGGAAAGGTTTATGAAGGGAAAAAAAATTCAGACCTCCACTTCTTGAGCTTTCTGTATCTTGTCCAAAGCAATTTTGCCAAAGCCAAAGGCTTAAGAACTGTGCTAAATTTCTCCATTTTAAATAGGGATCATACATAAAACTGTCAACTAGTAAGAATAAATGTAGTGAGGTTCTTGCCCACAGTAATGGACCATTTTGTCCAGAAATGCCAAAACAAATACACCCATTGGACTCTTTCAATGACAGACAAATTTTGACTTCATCTCAACAACAGCAAGTGGAAAAAAAAAACAGTCCTCAAATCACCTCATTGTGGTTTTCCATGTTTCGAGTTATGCCTGCTGCAACCTAAATAGCAGCTCTATCAGGCACAATTTCTTCCCCCAAGTCCTAAAATGGATCTGATCACATACTTTGATATTTTCAAACAACAAGCAAATATAACCAATTTTTTCTTAAGTTAGAGGCACAGTAGATACCCGAAGACTAATTGGACCCTAACGTGGTCAGGCATGAGGGAAATAGCAGTTTCTTCAGAAACAACAACAACAAAGAGAAAACATTTTTCACATTAATTTCTATTTACTCAGTAAACTTCAACTTTGATGATCTGAAAAATCAATATTATATTCTCCAGGGATATTTATTGTTAACAGAACAATTTACTGACTATACAAGCATCTGTTTTGTATCTCCTGAAAGAGAAGTTTTCCACTGTCAGTTTTCCTTCTAAACCTCTGATCCTACTGTAGACCAAAGTAAGCGGAGACAGGGATCATTCGAAGGATTTTAAAGTCAAGCCAGCCCTGTAAATGGAAGTATACCAACAAAGGTAATGTAATATGAAAGCATTGTTTTGAAATTACCTGATAATTAATACCTCTTGGAATGCTTCTTAACATATAATTATACAACAATGTGTCCATCTATGGAGGAATATATTATGAAATAGCAACTCAATATTCTTTATAATGTGGACCTAATGTAGGAGGAAAATGTAGCTATGAAGTTTTGCAGAGCTCCATGGAAAAATAATTGAGAATAAAATGGTCTTTCATTTGATCTTTAAATTGCAGCTACAGCCTTGTTCAGATAAGTTTTAAGATCCGTACTGGGTAAGGCATTGTGTGGAGGAAGCTGACCTTCCCCATATTCTTATAGTCCTATCAAGAAAAAAAAATTCATAAGAGACACAATGAAGTCCCCCAAGATACTTAGACTATAGGGTTGGAGGATAGGCTAAAGATGTTAGTGGGATTATATTCTTTATTTTTTAGCAGTCACGCTCTTCATACAAAATGACAATTTCTGTCTCAACATTCAAGTTCTGTTGAGTCAGATCCTGGAATAAATTCTAATGATTTGCTTACTTAATAATAAACAAAAGATAGTCACAAAGTAGCCAGACACTAATGGCCAAAATCTGTAATCCTAGCTATTCAGAAGGCTGAGATCTGAAGATACCAGTTTGAAGGCAACTTGACCAGGAAATTTCCTGAGACTTCTTGAGCCACAGTGCCACCTCCAGTTTTCTGGTGGATTTTTGGAGATCAGAGTCTCACGGACTTTCCTGCCTGGGCTGGCTTTGAACCGCCATCCTCAGATCTCAGCCTCCTGAGATCCTGAGTAGCTAGGATTACAGGAGTGAGCCACCAATGCCTGGCATTCTTGAGACTTTTTTTTTTTTTTTTTAAAGAGAGAGACTGGCACTCTGCCATTTGAGCCAAAACTCCACTTCTGGCCTTTGGGTTGCTTAATTGAAGACATGAGGCTCACCAAAGTGCAATGCCTATATACCTCTGATCATATAACAAGAAGTCTTCCCCTTTCTTTTTTTTTTTTTTTAAATATTATTTTATTTTATTTGAGAACATACTGTACAGAGGGGCTACAATTACATGGGCAGGATAATGCATACATTTCTTACCAAGCATTGCAGCCTCCTCCTTTGTTTACCCTTCACCTCCCTTCCCAGCCTCCCCCCTCCCCCCACCCATTTATACCCCCCTCCCCCCCCCCCCACCGACATTGTAAAGCTGGTTTTGACATGACATTTTGTACTTCTCATTGAGACTTTTATCTGCAATTAAGAACCAAAAAAGCCAGAAGTGAAGCTATGGCTTAAACTGTTAAGTGCTAGCCTTGAGCAAAAATAGCTCAGGGACAGGCTCCAGACCCTGAGTTCAAGCTCTAGGACCAACACAGTAAATAAATAAACAAACAAACAAATAAATAAATAAAGTTTAAACATCTACCATTTATCTACTGTGTTTGTTCTAGATGATTTTTGCTGTTTCCCTCTTTATGTTGCTGAATTTTTCACTATTTTTACCTGCCAGAGCTGCATGGCACTTGTCAAAATGCACAACAAAGCACTGAGAAACTAGGTGGATAAATTAATGTAACACAACTATCTGGTAGGATATGTTAACACCAATAGAACATGTTGATACCAGGGATTATTTATGAAGAGCAGGAAGAACATGTGGCCTCAGTGTTTGGATGACTAAACTTAGGAAAACAAATCCTTGGGAAACAATTTCCCTCGACAGTACGTTGCAAACAGGAACACAATGCATCTCTTCTAAGACAAAAATCCTGCTGCTCCCCCCCAAAATTGTTTTTGTTCATTTATAAGATTTAGATGTTCTCAAAATCTTTCCTGTTCTTCCAGTGTGAAGTAGGTGTTTTCTTTTGAATGACACTAGTCTCTTTAGCAACCATTACTCTACTTAGCTAGCACTTTACATGTGCTCTATTTCTAGCCAAATTGCAGTTTTTCATTTCTCTCAAATATTTCTTTTAATTGTTTTTTTTTGTTCTTGATTTTCACTACCACCAAACCCATGCCATTGTCTTAAAGATAAGCTACCTTGAAGTTTCCTGAACCTGATAAACGCGTTCCATCATCTTTCATATATCAGCCTCACTCAAACTCTAAGCACATTGTTGATATTGGAAGCAGGATTCCAATTCCCATAGGGTCTTCATTTCCATTGGAAACCCCATCAACATAGTCTTTACATGGCACATTCTTTTAAGCCTTGCAGCCTTCGGCCTTCCAACTAAAATTGAATACTAATTCTATTTACATTGCTTTAGAATATTTCTGTCTTGCCTCTACAAAATTTTTTGAGATTTCCTTCCACAAATTGTTTCCAAAGTCTGATGAAACACATAGTCAAATGCAGGCACAACAAATACACCCGGTACCAAGAACAAAACTTCAGATTCTGTACAGAACATGAAGACAAACCAAACAACAACAAAAAATCCGAGAGGTTACTGTTTATACCCAGAAATAAGAGAAGTCTGGAGATTCTTAAATCTAATAAAAGTTTAGTTTACTAAACCAGGGAATAATAAATTATACGTTGCAATTCTGGTTTGTTAGAGAAAAAAATGAATGTACATTATTAAAAATGACTAGAAAAGGAACAAAGGTTTAGAGATTTTATGAAGTTCAATCATAAGGAAAATCTGGTAGGTAGAAAGTAACTGCCACTAATATTTATTTGTCTGTAGCTATAAAAATTTAATGAGCAATATTTTAATCAAAACCTGGACCAAAATAAGTGATTAGCATATTCCAATAGTGAGGTACACTTAGCTAATGACAATAATGATGAAAATATTAGCAAGCACCTAAAAAATAATCTTCTTAGTGTGATATTAACATATATGTCTTACACATTCAATATATGTATATATACATATACATATATACTATATAACATATTATAGTTATTATATATAAATGTATGGATATATACCTTTTTGTTTACCTTGTTAGTATTTTTTGGATATTTGGTTTCTTTCCATTCTGTGAGGTACATGAATAATTGCAACTCTGAAAGTTCATGTATAAGTCTTTGTGGGAATATGCTTTCATATGAAGGGGCAGATACAGGAGTACAATTGTGGATTCTTCTAATAAGCGCATGTGGAATGTTCATGAAAGTGGCAAAAATATTTTCCAACATACCTTTGACTTCTTACATGTTTCAAATTCCCACTAGAAATATATGAGAGCTTCAATTTCAACACCTGCATGTGAATATTTGGTAATGTCAGACTATCCATTATTGTGAGAATTTAAAGCTATGGCTTAAGTCTGATTATCATAATGAGTAATAATATTGAGTATCACTTACTGTCCTTAACATTTTCACATCGTTGACAAAATAGTGCCAAACTATCTCATCATACATTTTTATTGGGTTGTTTTCTAATGATGACTGAGTTGGCCAAGTTTGGATAGATACTTTCCAAACAGGGGCTTACATTTTTTTTTCCTTTTTAAATGGTGCTACCTAAGAATCACCTGGGTTTAATTTTACATTGAAGTTACCAAATTTTTATTATGAATTATCTTTTTGGTGTTGTATCTAGAATGATAACCTCAGGCTTGAACACCAGCTGTCCTTGGGAAAATAAACAGAAGTCCTAAAACAAAAACTGTCTACTTAGATTACTGTTTCCAGCAGTAAAATCTTCGACAATAAACAAAAACTAAAATAATTCATAACCACTAAGTCAAAACTGCAGAAGACACTTAAAAGAATCTTATATGCATAAATATCATTTCAGACTACGGACCAATATGTACAAACCAAAACTTTTAGAGACAACCCAAGGAATAAATCCTCATTATCTTATGTTTAAAGGTAATTAAACTGTGAGCAAAACACGAGTCAAAATAAAATTTATACAAGTTAAAATTCACTAAAATTAAAGATTTTTGTTCCACAAACAATATCATTAAAAACTAAATATGTAAATCACAAAATGGGTTGAAATATTTTTAATCAAAAAATATGATAAGTAGATTAAATCTATACAAAGAACTGTTACAACTCAACAATAAGATGACAAAGATTCTGAAAAGGCATTTCCTCAAAGACCACATAAAAGTTCTGAACATTTGAAGACATTTCTTCAAAGGAAAAATTTTAAAAATGTCAAATATGGGGATGAAAAGCTGTTCAATGTAATAAGCAACTAGGGATTTGCAAATCAAAATCCATAGTGAGATACTATATGTACTCGCAGGATGGCTGCAATGAGAAAGATGGATATTTGTGAAGATTTTGAAAAACTGGAATCCTCAGACATTGCTCATTTTAATGTACCACAGGGCATCCAGTTTTGAAAATTGATAGTTTTTCAAAATGTTAAACAATTTACCATATCACACAGTAATTCCATTCCTATATAAGTATCTAAGAAAAAAGAAAGCATATGCCTACCCATATATTCATAGCACAATTCTTTGTAGGCTGTTACTTACTCAAATAATTCCAATAACACAAAAAAGAAAAAATGACAATAAAATAATGCTGATTGGAAGAATAAAATACGGTATATCTGCACAGTGAGATATTATGAAAGCACAAAGAGATACATGACTGATGAATGCCACAACCTAGACAAATCTTGAAAGATTATGATAAGCAAGTTTATGAATTTCAGTTCATATTTTTCCAGAGTTTTAGTCTCAGGAAAGTATACACTTATTTTGCTTGTATTTTAGGACTCTTGCATCATTTGCAAAGAAATGGAAGGACCTGGAAAAATCATATTTAACTGAAGTAAGTCAAACCAAGAGAGACAAAGAATTTGTGTTTTCTCTCACATATGGAAGTTAGAATGAATCTATTAATATATAAATATATACTTCAGGATGGCATGGATGTATATAAAAATGTACTATCCAAAATATGGTAGATACATTCAGGGAGAACTCAAATGGTATAATTCCTAAGAAAGGATAACTTATCATCTAACAAAATAAACAGAAGTCAGGTAATTGGAAGTGGGGGTGGAATGAAGGGGAGAAAAGTAGACAATGAAGTGAAGAAGTGGGAAAAAATACAGTCATAAAATGCAATATATACTCTATAAAATTAAGAAAATTGAGTAAACAGATGGAGTTGGAAGGGATGGAAGAGAATAAAGGGATGACATTGATCAAGATTCATGTACCACTTTGTTGAGTGGCAAGTCTTTTGTATAACTACTTAAAGATAAACATTTAAATAATTAAAAAATAGGTCACCTCTCTTAACAAGCTCCAGTAGTTCTGAAAAACATTTTATAAAAATGCAATATGGGACACACTATATATATCTTGTCCACTAAACCATTCTTAACAATAGTGAAAATATCAAATGTCCTCACCACTGATCATTTTTTGCCCTTTAAATTCACTATTCTACAGAGGTATTTATCTTGTGATTGTTTTCAGTGTTACCACATCCAGATTACATAAAACACACATTAACACAAACTCATTTTTCTTACTACCTTTTGCAAACTGCTCATATACTGCTCATGATCCTTTAAACTGTTTAAACACCACATGCTTTTCTACCTTTGAAAACCCAAATTGTAAGGAGATACTCTCAAAAAGGGTGTGCTTAAAGTCAGTGGTACTTAGAGAGCCAAGCAGCAACCTGGTAAAGAAAGCACTGAGTACCATAGTGATCTGGATTTCACGATCCTTTCCCTCACTTTCCTAAGTTGTAAAGGTACAGCACAAGGTCTGTGTTGCTATTGCTTACTAAGGTTCATGGGAAGATAATGTAACAAAATAAGCAAAGATTGAACTTGGCATTGGAATCTTGATCAAAGGGAAAATTGAGAATTAGAGGAACTGGGCACTATTTTCCTCTATTTTAGCTATCTGATTACAAACAAGTTGGACTTTAATTTCTATGATATTAACATAAGCACCATAAGAAAGTAAATGTATAGATATTTGTAAAGAATAGTTTACAATGTAAATAATGGCTTAATTTTATATACTTTGAAATTATCAGACATAGAATAAGGACTGACTTCATAATTCATTTCTCTAAATAACATTCATCTTTCTATCTATTATTTTAAATCAAATTTTTGCTGGCTCAAAAATTACCAAAAATAATAAAAAGCTTCTTAAATTTCATTAGTTCTGGGTAACAACCTTAAAACAAGGCTATGATAACATAGCAAAGTGATTTGGAAACCTGTGGATTAAATTCTGTCAGTGATTTAAGGAGATGTGACAAGGTTCAGGAAAGACCAACAGGTCACATTTCATGATGTGCTTTATACCTGCATATCTAAGTTTGTAGCGATGTGTTCAAACTACACAAGACAAGAATTTTTAAATGTGACACTAAAGAAAGTGCAGCAATCATTTTCCAACTCTAACATAGCTATTAGTTAATAATAGATAATTTCATTAGTCATTGTCATTTTTAGCTTAATGGTTTTTAAAGGTTCTTCCTTAAATTAGCAATTAATAACATATATCCTTAATGTGCTGCCAATTATAACATATAACACCTTAGAGCAATAATAGTTGACAAAGTATTTGAGAAAACTTGGAATTACAACACAAACATTTTCAATATATCTTCTCTTTTTGTCACTAAAGGCTAAATATGTTATATATATATGTATATAAATGATCTATTCTTAATATTGATAATAACATCAGATTTATCACCTTACTTTAGTCTCATAGTTACTTGAAGAAGAAGCTTTGACACCTTCAGTTTGGGTAGTGTCACATCATATGAGAATATGACATACATTTGTTATCAGAAGGAATTTGAGGGACTTGAAGTCAAACAGAGCTGAAAGGAAAGTGCCTCTGGCTTTTCCCACACTATCTAAAGGCCAGAATCTTCTGTTGTCCTTTTCTAGTTTCTCTCTCTCTCTTCCCTCTCTTTCTTTTACAGAAAATTAAATTATATGGAAATTGGATGGAAAACTGTGCACTGTAACCTTAAAAATGAGGTAATTATAGAAAATCACTTATGGGAAGCAGAAACTGTAAAAGAGAATGCAAATATGAAAGCCTAGAGGTTGGGGAGATGTCAGTATTTAACTCAAACATTTAAATACATATTTTACCACAATAATTATATAAACTGAAATCATAAATCTAATTTTTGCCTAATTATACCTTATAAGATAGAACTATTATTGAGTTTATCCCATACTTAAGTGATTACAATTCTACCTACACTTCATCGTCCTTACTACTCTAAAGTACTTTTTCCCAATCAATGTTAATTCTACATAAGTGGAACAAAGGCTTCTATTCATGCATTCTTCCTCAGTTGAGTGAGTTAAGTGGAACCTGGAAAATGTTTGATAAAATATCAAAAAGCAAGATATATAAAGCAGGCTTATAACTATGAGAACATATATTATGTCATTGGCAATAGAAATTAAAAATACATATCAAACTTTTAAATCCATCCACTGTGTTATATACAGAAACAAAGTTATAGTTGCTTTTTTTTTTTTTTGGTCGGTTGTTGGCCTTGAACTCTGGGCCTGAGCATTGTCCTGCAGCTCTTCAGTTCAAGGCTAGCACTTTACCACTTGAGCTGCAGTGCCACTTCTGGTTTCTTGATGGTTTATTGGAGATAAGAGTTTCACAGACTTTCCTACCTGGGCTGGCTTTGAACCGTGATCCTCAGATCTAGCCTCCTGAGTAGCTAGAATTACAGACGTGAGCTACTGGCACCCGGCTATAGTTGCTTCTTATCAATGTCAGAAGTCACATCTTATGGGACACATTTATGCTTAGACTTTCTAGGAGATAGTGAAATAGAATTAGAGAATAAGAAATAGAAATAGAAGTGATAGAGGCAGCTTTTAGAGGATATGATTTTATTCCACATGTGGTAAGGATATGGATCCTTGAGATCCAAAATATGGTCATTTGTTGCCAGTCTTTAATATTACTCAATAATTCTTATTTCCTGGTACTGCCATCTTCTTTTTGTAGGTCTTCACTATAAATCTAGTGGGAAAACAATGGGAAGAATTTCTACTGACACCTTGTTGTAAGCAGAAACAGTCATATCATCTTAGAATTCTCTATGTAGTATCTGTCAAAAATGTTTGGTAAGTTAAAATACTTCAAACAGAACAAAAGTTTAAAGATTCACAACTGTAATCCTAGCTACTCAGGAGGCTGAGATCTGAGGATCATGCTAGGGCAGGAAAGTCCTTGAGACTCTTATCTCCAATTAACTACCAGAAAACTGGAAATGGCACTGTGGCTCAAGGGGTGGAGTGCTCACCTTGAGCTGAAGAACTCAGGGACAGTGCCCAGGCCCAGAATTCAAGCTCCATGACCACCACCACCAACAAAAACAAAAGCTTAAAATGTATATATTGGTTTAGAAATAACAGTGGAACTTAGGGAGAAATAAAAATAATGTTCTCAGAGAAAAGAAAAGTGCCTGATGTGGTAAAATTATGAAGATATGACAAACACTTGCTTTTCATTTAAAGACAGTTGACTGCTATGATCTAGTAATTCCACTACTGGATATTTATCTGAAAGGAAAAAAACACGAGAATTTGATTTACACATCTGTGCCCTTTTAGTACTATTCACCAAGATCAACAGGTGGGAAACTTCAGATACTCATTAATAAGTAAATGAATGAACAATGTGATATTTGCATAGAATGGAATCCAACTAAACCATGCTGAAACAAGTGGGTATCAATTTAAGACAGAGTAACCTCAATGTTCACCTTACACCTATGGAGAAAAAGCCACTAAAAATATGGAATACAATCCGAAATGTAAAAATAATTTTCCCTTGGGAAACTCCATTATAACAAATGAAAGTCACAGATTAGATGCAAAAACCTACAATATATACATCTCACAAATCCTATGTCTATACAAAATGCAGGGTACCAAAATCAAATACAATGACAACAGGAGATATACCATAGGGGGAAGAACAAACAAAAGCAACAAAAAAATCACATAGTACATTAAAAACCACTGATCGAGAAATAAATATTTTCTGTCTAGCCAATACTAGAATTGGTTGGTTTGTTTCCCTGGGACAGGGTATCCAAATTGTCTGATTTGATGTGTCAAACAATGGGTTTTATTTTATAAAAACTGATAGCTGCACAGGAAGTATGTGCAAAGACACCCATGGCTTTTGGATCTCCCCAAACAATCTTGAGGCCTGATACCTCAGTTCATCCAGAGACTGTCTGAGTGACCCATAATCCTTCTTATTCATTATTTATTCACTTGCTGCTGCTCTTTAGTCCACCTCTCTAGTACAAAGAATATTTTATTATTAATATAAACAATCAAGAAATTTGGAATTGCTCTTGAAATATTCCTTCTGAAAAATCCATGTTAGCCAAGTGCTGGTGGCTCACATCTGTAATCTTAGCGACTCAGGAGACTGAAATCTGATTATCCCAGTTCAGAACCAGTCCAGGCTGGAAAGTTTGTGAGATTCTCATCTCCAATTAATCATCTGAAAACCAGAAGTAGAGCTGTGACTCAAGTGGTAGAGTGCTAGTCTTGAGTAAAGCTCAGCGATAGTGCCCAGGCCCTGAATGAAGCTCCCATGATGGTCCAGAAAAAAAAATACCATTAATTTAACATTTTGGAAATAAGAAAATAATGTTCTAGCTGATTAAGTAGAAAAATAAAAGTACAAAGGAAAGCAAAGATGGGGGAGACCCTCTTAGTATTTCAAAATATCACCCATGACATTTGTAGCTCTCTATCAAATGAATCCCAGTCCCTGAAACTACAAAACCTTTTAACATCTCAGTAAGTACTTTGAGTTCCACCCAGAATTTTATGATCCTTGGAAATGACTACTTTTCACAAGGGATTTAGTTATTCCACAAATAATAACTGAATACATACAACAAATCAGTTGCTATTTTAGGTGTTGAAATGTATTGCAAGACCAACAATCTCTTTCTTCTCCAAATTCAAATGCTCATTGAAGATATGCCCTCTCCTTCAGGCAAAACCTCTCTCAATGGCAGAGCTAGGCAAATACCACTGTTATCCAGCGCTCCACAGCTAGTAAGTGAAAAGATTAGTGACTTTCAACTTGGAATGCCAACAAAAAGAAATTAATATTATAGGTCTCTCAAGACTGGATCCTGACTTAAGACACTTATTTATAGCATCAGTCTCATCAGAGAGTTTTCACCAGGACTAAAGATTCAGAATTTTCTAAACTGAAACAAAAGAGCACACAGGCAAACTGTGGACTTAGCACATGCTTGGATAAAGCTTCCTGATTAAATATGCAGAGTAAATTTCAACACCGATCCCAGGTGATATGTTGGCTGTTAAGTTTTCGGAATTAATTTTCTGCCAGTTTCTGTCATGATTTCATCTTGGCTTTAAATATCCATCTGCAGTGTACAACGTCTCGCCCCAGCTGGGTAAATTGAGAGAGTGAGAAAATGAAATTCAGATATGATTTTTATGTAATAAATATGGGAATTGTAACTTCGGTGCTGGGACACAGGAGAACTGTAGCATCTGGAAAAATTTAAGTTTCTTCAGAATTTCCTTCTTCCAAAAACAACTTGACTTACACAGATTGGGATATTTTGAGGTTACAAGTTTTGGGTGAAAGTACAATCTTAGCACTCACAAGTCTGGTTAAACCATAAAGTTCTGTGTTAAACAGAATTTCTAGTCACACAAAGCTTTGTATTGCTTATACCTAAAGACAGAATGAGAGAATCCAAGTTAGCATAAATGTACAGAATAGAGAAAATAAACATACAAATGGCATTTGTTTATCACAAAAGCCTGCACATAGGCAGTCACACTGAGTACTGGTTTGGCCCATAAAAATCCTAGAGAAAGGGGCTGGGAAGATGGCTCAGTGGTAGAGTGCTTGCCTTGCATGTATGAGGCCCTGGGTTCAATTCCTCAGCACCACATAAGCAAAAAAGAAAAAAGCCGGAAGTAGCATTGTGGCTCAAGTGGTAGAGTGCTAGCCTTGAGCTGAAGAGCTGAGGGACAGTGCCCAGGCCCAGAGTTCAGGCCCCATGACCGGACCCCAAAAAAAAAAAATCCTAGAGAAAAATTCAGTGAGCCACTACCATTGCTTAAGGCAGTTTCTCCCCAGAGATTTGGCTAGTAGTCACATCTTTTCAGCTGAGTGAGGTAAGAGGGGTAATTCTGCATATTTGTGGCAAGTATGGCCATGGCTGGGAAATGCAACTGTGACAACATAAGTGTCATAACTGTCAGAGTGAGGTTTCACCATAGTCAGTTTGGTCAATTCCTATCTACATACCTCTTTACTTTTGGCTAGTTCTGTTGTGGGTTGGTTTTGTTCTTTGAGGGTGGGGGTTTGCTTTGGGTAGTTGCTTAGTAACTTCTTTCCATCCAATTGCCATATTAACCATGCTTTGTTTTCCTTTGACACACCTTTACCATTAATCATTAAAAAAAAAATCCTTCTTAGCTTGGAGAATAAAAGAGAGGTCCTCTTGCTTAGTTCTAGAAGAATAGCTGAATACCCTAGACACTGCCTCTAAAACAAAAAAAAAGAAGAAAAGAAAAAAATATTCCCCAAAATTGCAAAGAAGAAATTAGATAAGAACTATGGACTCAAAGAAAAACACTCTGGTAAGAATCATTGGCTTTCTGTTTCATACATCCCAAACTCAAGCTGAAAAGGCTATTATGAAATTTCCCAGACATAATGAAGCAATAATGTTCCAATTACAAAACAGATTTTTTTCTGTACTTGGAGAGATTAGAAATGAGGAAACCTAAGTAGTAGCAGCTTAATTCCAAACAAATACACATATACACATTTGCATACATGCACACACACCACAACACAATAGCCATGGCCCTGTGGACTCCTACAAGACAAAGTCAAGTAGGAATTCTCACTGTAACCAGCTCTGAAGGCACTCCTCTGTGCCCCACTCCCTGCAAGATTGGTGTAGAGAAGGTTAAGAGAGAGTTGGTAAATCTACCTGCATCAAACATTAATCCCACACAATTTAGTGGTATCCATGGAGATCACAGCCTGGACTTTAGTTCCATGCTACCATAATAACATCTCTTACCCCCTTCGCACATCATTGGTGTCATCTGAAGCTGAGAGGAAAGAACTTTCACAAGTCCAACATAGGCAACTCTAGAGGTTCAAGATGTCATGCCAGCCACTTGCCCCAAATGAAGTGAACAAAAAAAGATAATGAAAAGATAGAAAAAGATTTGAATCAAAATTAATGCTTGGTGGGCCATCATTTCAACCCATCTTCAGTGTTTTGACCTAAGTTTTAAGTAATATAGAGGAAGAATTGGGGTAAGGGAACGAAATATACCTGATTCAACTGCCTTGGTCCAACTGTGGTTGATCAGTCATTATCCCATTCATGATTCTGCGTGGTGCAGGGAAGGAAGTCCTTACTACTTGGGGGAACACTCCAGTTCCAATGACATGACTGTTCTTGCTGTTGGGAGATATGGGCAGAAGGAGGTGATCTCCTGGATGATGTGTCTACAAGTTCTGCAGTTCATAGATAGGTTCCAAGGTGTTGCCATTATGGACAATGACAAGATTTTCAAGTTCTTTTTCAGGGACCTGGAACAGGGCATTATTTAAAAAACAAAATAACAACAAAAATCTAAAATTCCTGGTACTCTAAATTTCATGTCTTCAGCCTTCCCAAAGGCTGATAAATTAGGTATTGGCGGTTTTTAGATAAGACACTGCTTGAGTGATTAGCATGCTTATGTGTAGTGAAGGAGGAGTCTGACTCAAGCAACACAAAATGAAGACAGAGATAACAAGCTTTCCTCCTGGGTTTAGTTACCTAGTTGGCCCAAGTGAAGAGTCCAAAAGGACATTCTAAATTCATGTTATGCCATTACTGACATCACGCTGGCCTGCAATGGTAATGGAGGCCTTGAGGAAATAATACGAAGGCATTTTAGCCAGGGATGTTTCACAGAAGGTGGAATAAGAAGCCTAAATTCTCACCTCCATCCACACATGATGAAGCATCCCCTCCCCAAACATCTTTTCCACCTGAGTCATTGAAAACATAGTGGGCAACCTTTACTTCCACTCTCATCTAGTATCTAAAGAGGTGTACCCACACTATTCACCATTATCAGAAGAGGTCTGATAAAATAGTTTCATCTCAGATCCACTCCCACTACACAATACCCAACAGGTCCAGGAGTTACACTGTGAATATGAAATGTCCCCCATGGGCTCTTGTTTTAAACGCTCGCTGGTACCATTTTGGGAGGTGGTAGGCCTTGTTTGAAAAAGCAGGTGACTGGGAGCCCTGTCTTCAAAGAGTATAATGTCCATTCCCCTCAGGTGCAGCTCTGCTCCATTCATTCCACCAGGATGCTGTGCCTTGCTGCAGGCTCAAAAACACCAGAGCCAGATGATTGTAGAGTAGAACCAGCGAAACCATGAGCCAAAACCAATCCTTCACTTCTTAAAGTCCAGTATTTTGTCACAGCAATGGAAGTTTGAGGAGCACACCAAGACGTAATCACAAATCTATCATACTAAGAGCTAGAAAAATCTTAAAAGATAAAAGTCAATCAACAAAGGCCAAAATCAAGATCGTCCAGAGGTTGAATTATCTGAGAAGGAATTTATCGTTTTTATTTAGCAGATTTCCTGTAAATGTTCTTGGTTTGTCAGTAAAGGGAGGCAGCTACATTAAAATGGGGCTAATGAATTATAATTATCAACTGATGAAATGTATTTGTCATCTAAAATCAATAACCATAGACAAGTTAGTAACAACAATTACTGAGACTGGAACATAGTTTAAAAATTAAGAGGCAGGGTAGTAAAATATCCATGTTTAATTTCATCTGCATAAAGTATTGTCTACTGAGTCACAGATTAGGATTGTTTCCATCTTTTTTCATCATCCCTCTTAATCCCTAAACATATATTCCATAATTATTTACACATTCCTATATATGTAAATGCTTATAATTGTAATTGTTCACATATTGTCAAACATAAGTTACAAATACTATTTGTGAAAATAGCACTGAGGCTAGGGAAGATAAGTTTTCTTTGCTTTGAACTAGTTTCTTTGAGTTCCTTGAAAAAAAAAAAACAAACTCAAAATAATTATATTGTGCTTGGTAGTTTTTAAGATGCCATTTTACTATAATACTTTTGATTGAGTTTTTGTTTATGAGATAATGGCATGATTCAAAGGCAAAACGAGCTTTTCTGTATATTTTTGTTTTTACATCTGAAATTAAACTATAAAAAGTCTTATAAACCTCTTAACTTTTAAAGTAAGACCTTGGCAGTCTGGTTTCAAAACCTACCATTCTATGTCTTCAACTGCATGGATACTTTTGTGAATATGTCATGATTCACCTGGCTTTTATACTCAAGACAGAGAATAAAACTTGTGGGTGACTCTTATTTAAACAGAATAAACCTTGTGGGTGATTCTTTTATTTAAACAAATACAATAGGAAAAACATATCACCTCCTGCTTTCATTGGTTTTATATGAAGGTATGTGAACACCAGGGATAAGTCTTGTTATGAAAAATGGTGTTTTCAATTTTAATGTTAGATTAAGGATAAGAAAGAAACTTTCTGTTACCTAGCAACTTTAAAAGATGATGTTATCATGTTTGTAAGGAACTGTTATTAAGTAAACAAAATTAAAATATTATTAAAATACTATTAAAATAAACAAAAACTATGTGCTTATGTTGTAAAAACTCTTAAAAATGGAGGTTTTCTACCCTGCACTCTATAGTACTGGGGTAGTATACCTAGATCAACATTCTTTCCAAATTAGTAAATCACAAAAAAAAATGTTTAAAAAAAAAAGCAAAAAATTACTCGCAAGGAAAATGAAACCAATGTTTATAGTTTTAAGAGATGAGAAACTTGAGGTTTGGCAGGAGAAAATGTACATTACTAAATTAGATAATAACTCTATTATAGAAACTGAATGTAAGTGCAAAATATCCCTTTGTCCATTCTATAACATCTCAGTGTTAGATGGAAATAGGAGGTACAAACACTTCAGCTTTATTCCTGCAGTAATCCGTTCTGCTTGTTATAAAATGATTGTAAGTAATTATAAAACATGCTATTGATATTTAGAAATTCCAAAGTATTTTAAAATTAAGTCTGAAAAGTAGTTAGTAGGTAAACTCTAGAAATTATAGCATCAAAATAAACTGAACTATATAAATATTGCTTCCCAATTTTAAGGACTGTAGTTATAGTACTAAGTAGAACAGTGGGAAACAACAAACTTTTGCTTTAGTTTAGTTCTCTGATTGGCTGTCCTGTCACAATGAAGCCGAACCTGGACAGTGAGGTTTCAGAATATTATGAGGGTAATGTGGGAACCAGGATTGCTTCAACAGTGTTCTAAAGCACAGCTGCCTGAAGCTCTAATGCTGCTGCTATTCAAACCCTTTGAGGAAGGAAGGAATTTTTTTTCTAGATAACATCTAGACTCTGTTATTTTATAGTAGAGCCCTACAATTACAGAATTACAAAGTGTTAAGAAAACAGCTTACCTGATGAGCCTTGTGATGTTACCTCAACAGCTTTTAAGAGTCATTTCTTAAACAGGAAAAATTTTATGGGAGATAAAGGAGATTAGAAAATGTAGAGAAATAACAAAACTCCTTCTAGAATCTCTTTTAAATGCCACTTTAAAGCTTAAAATGAATTATACATGCAACCTCAACTGATGGCCTGTTTATTCCTATGCAATCCTTTTGGCTGCAATACAATTCCACTTTTTAGATGACTCAGCTCTGCACAAAAGTCACTTGGCCCCAACTATGCAAATGAAATCTGAACTCAATTTTTAAGAAACCACAGATCTCTCCTATAGGGAATTGACTACTTGTGGCTGGTTTTCAATTGTAAGAGAAATATTCTCCCAAAATATTTTCTCAGGCTGAAAGTGAGAACTCTGACACTTTCCCAATATAAAGGCACCAATGTGTTTTATCATTTCTAAAAGTAAAATGTAAAGTATTTTCTTGTTTATTCAGTTTAAACAATAAGAAGCCATTGTGCAAAATTCTACCTACCTCATTTCCCTTGTGGAATGGATTGACAGATTCCAGTTAGTTCTTGCAAAATCCCTTGCTTTCCATGAAAATAGAAAGCAATCCCACTTGCCTTAGGCTAGGTATCAATTTATTGCTTCAGAGCTCCAACTCCCCCTGTATGGCTCTGAAAGTGACACTAGAAATGAACTTTACAAATATTTCTCCTTTGTCAGATAACACAATGCGAGGCAGCCACAGAGAACACTGCAGGGGAAGGAGGCTCGTTTTGGTGTGATTTTCACTGCTTGCTCATGTGGAGTACAATATCCCAGAGCGCAGGGATGCCCAGTGCGGCCTCTCCACTGAGATCTCCCTCCTCTCTCAGCTGTCTCTTGCCCTATGAGAAGGCACCTTTTAGCATATTATCCTCTCAGGCAGCTTCTAGGCAAATTCCAGTAAGTCGCATTTCTTTGTGGAGAGTTTTCCAACAAGTTCAGAAAGTGGTTCCTGGCAATTTCTGCTGGCAATGAACCCCAGAGAACTTCTCCACCACCCAACAGACAATAACCATGATTATAGCCTCTCAAACAGTAGAAAAGAAATGGAGTAATCACACAGATTTCTCTTTGCTTGGATGTTCTGCCATCTCAGGTGTTCCCTCCTATCTTAAGATTGTTTGGAACTTATTTTCTTCTCTTGGTGGATAATAATTGCTTAAACTTTCTATAGGATCCTGCATCCCCATTAATCAATCACTGTATGATTCTTACCGTCACTTTTAAATTGAATAATAACAAGTACAAAATTGTTTCCAGAGACATGATATAGGAAAGAAGAAAGAGAATATAGATGAGTCCTACAACGGACAAAGGTCTCATATCTAAAATATACCTGGAACTCAAAAATTAAATTCCCCAACAACGAATCCTCAAAGGAACAACTGCCCAATAAATAAGTGGGATAAAGAGTTAAAGAGAAACTTCTCTGAAGAGGAAAGAAGGATGGCCAATAGACGCATGAAGAAATGCTCAACCTCCCTACCATAAAAGAAATGCAAAGCAAAACAACATTGAGATACCACCTCACTCCAGTTAGAATGGCTAGAATCAAGAATTCTAAAACAACAGATGCTGGAGGGGATATGAACAGAAGGGAACTTAATTGCATTGTTGGTGGGAGTGTAAAGTTGTTCGACCACTTTGGAAAGCTGTATGGAGGTTCCTCAAACGACTACATATAGAGCTCCCCTATGACCCAGCAATCCCACTTTTAGGCGTTTACCCGAATGATCACAAACAAGACCATACTAAAGCTACCAGCACAACTATGTTTATTCCAGCATTATTTATCATAGCTAAGACATGGAACCAACCCAGATGCCTCTCGGTAGATGAATGGATCAAGGAATTCTATGCCTCCATCAGAAAGAATGACATTGTCCCATTTGTTAGGAAATGGAAAGACTTGGAAAAAAAAAAGCCAGGCCCAAAGAAACATAGGTCCCATGGTTTCCCTTATGTGCAATAACTAGTATATGTCTGAGACAAGTAGAATCGGTCAGATAAGTTGATGTTAAGCAAAATGAACCCCAAGATAAGGACTCAAATGGTTTTTCTTTCTTGCTATTTCTAACATATTTATAAGATATTTCTTTGTTGTTTTATATGTCTCTCCCCCACAGTATAACCCCCGTTTTCACTGTATTTAATGTTGGTATAATTGTGGAGGAGAAGGGAAAAAGCAAATTGTTTAAATAGCAATAAAGGTGGACCCATTTGCAACAATGAGATGTACAAGATGTTATATTGAAAAACGAACTTTACAACTTTGTAGGGGGAGAGGGTGGGAAGGGATGAGAAGGGAAAACAAAGGAGGAGGCAACAATACTTGATAAGAAATGTGCTCATTACCTTGCCCATGTAATTGTAACCCGTCTGTACGGCATTTTCACAAAAAACATTTTAAAAAAACAACAAAAAAGATGCTAAGTATCATGGGACTTGTGCAGTATCCCAAGTAAAGTGAATCATAAAACCTCTAATTATTATAAAATGTATTTAAAAAAAGAGTCCTGCCTGCACTGACTCTATCCTTTTCCTTGTGTTGAGATCATTCTACTTCCTTCTTCTTTTCTTCTGTTTTCAAACACTTTTCATAAAGGATCCAAGGCACAGAAAGGAAAATATATAAATGGTGTTGGTTAGAGGAAAATAATAGTCTAGAAATAATGAAGGGGGAATTTTTTTAAACTATGCAACAGGAATAAATTTGCAAAATATAGATACGAAAGTTATAAAGATAAAACTTTTAAAGAGTGAAGACATACTTTTCTACTCTTCATTCTTCAAAAGGAGGAGTATTTTTGAGTTTGCTAGTATAAACTGAACTATTTTCATAAACTTTGTATCAGAATATTGTTTTAACTTTCCATGGTGTTCATAATTTTTATAAGACTTAATTATTATGTCACACACTGTAATCTCTGTATTTACTTTTTCATCAAAATATTTAGCCTACCTCCTTTCAATGTCATTTTCTGAAAAGATCTTTCTCATTAAAAAGAGTAAAACACAAAAATCATCATCTGGAGGATTTTGTTATAAGGTAATGAATACAGTAGGCTATTAGGGTCAGAAATAAAGGCTTATTTTCAAAATGGTCTGGCCAACACATCTTCTGACACTATATGGATAAACATGAAGGCATGCATGTACAAAGCATGTACAAATGATACAATAATTAGGCAACTGTAAACTATTACCTGAACAAAATACTCAACTTTACCTGAACAAAATACTCAACTTCTCATAGAAGGTGAGAGAAAAGCATTGGTTATCAAAACATGGGGGATGAGAGAGGAGGTGAGGAAATATTAACCAATGGGAAGTAAGTTACATTTACCTAAAAGCAAGACATGCTGGTGAGCTATTGCACAATACTATAGATAATAATTATAAATGGTATATTTCAAATAGGAGAGAAACTTGAATTTTCAACATTAGGAAATGATTGCAATATCAAATTATCACCACTATTACCATTACCACCATCAGATTATCACACCATTACTATAACAACACTTATGTATCAGTTAAAAACAAATTTAAGGGGGCTGGGAAGGTGGCTCAGTGGTAGAGTGCTTGCCTTGCATGCCTGAGGCCCTGGGTTCCATTCCTCAGCACTACATAAGCAAAAAGAAAAAAAGCTGAGAGTGGCGCTGTGGCTCAAGTGGTAGAGCACTAGCCTTGAGCTGAAGAGCTGAGGGACAGTGCCCAGGCCCAGAGTTCAGGCCCCACGCCCGGACCCCAAAAAAAAAATTTTTTTTTTAAGCTGGGTGCTGGTGGCTCACATCAGTAATCCTGGCTTCTCAGGAGGCTGAGATCTGAGGATTTCAAAGCCAGCCCCGGCAGGAAAATCCATGAGATTATTAACTACCAGAAAACTGGAAGTGGAGCTTTGGTTCACAGTTGTAGAGCACTAGCCTTGAGCGAAAAAAGCTCATGGACAGCACCCAGGCCCTGAGTTCATGCCCCATAGCTGGACAAAATAATAATTTGAATTTAAAAAAAAACCTTTTTGGCTACTTTTAACTAGATATGTATAAGCATTATTATTTTAAGGATACAGGTGGACCTGTTGCAACAATGAGAAATACAAGTTGTCAGGTCCAAAACGAGCTTTACAACGTCGTTGCGGGGGAGGGGGGGAAGGGGGGGAAGGAGAAGGATTGGGATTGGGGGGGAGGGGGGAGGCTGGGAAGGGATGTGAAGGGTAAACAAAGGAGGAGGCTGCAATGCTTGGTAAGAAATGTACGCATTATCCTGCCCATGTAATTGTAACGCCTCTGTACAGTATGTTCACAAATAAAATTAAATTAAATAAAAAAAGCATTATTATTATGAGCTCTGTAAATATACCACCAAATAGAATATATTTTATTAAACTTATGTGATTATCTCTACTGATGGAAATTTTCTTTAGTAAAATATTTGCTAAAAATGCTACAGATATTGTGTGGTAAAAAGGTGTATGAAATAAGAGAAACTGCATCCTTTTAAGTAGAATGGCATACATGTAGTTGGCAGAATTAAAAGCACTTCTCTGATTTTTATCAGAATGGAAAGCTTCTCTTTGTCTTTGAAAGCACTTGGAGAAAAGGAACCAAAATAGTATTCAGAGACATTAAGGACCATTATATGTTCTTCCATTAAAATATGTAAATTTAACACTTTCCCTCATAATTTGCCTATTTAAAATCACTCTCTTCCTCCTCTTCCAGGCACAAAATCATCTCAAGATGTCAGAACTTACTTTCAAAACTTCCTATCCACTTAATGTGAACTGCAAGCAACAGTTATGCTGTACAATTTAAGTAAGTTTGAAACTTACCTAGATCCAGACATTATGAAATTGGACAGAAGTGTGAAGCGCTAGGCTTAGGAAAGACCTGGAACAAGAGCCTGGAGGTCAGTCAGCAAGTGCTACACTTCATGATTACCCAGTCAAGGGCAATTACAGGAAGTGATGAGCTCCAAGCACTCTTCTGCCTTAAATCTTTCTCCTAAAAGTCAAAGTCCTTAGAACATAAGCCCAATTTCTCTAGCTTAGGTTATATGGCCATTCTTTGCTTAGAAAAGAAATGTGATTTCTCTGGCATCTCAAGCTAATGCAAAATGGGAGCACTGATTAAAGTAAATCAGGACACTAGGTGAAGTACAGTGAAAAGCTTAACGTCCAGTGTTTTTCAATTACATAGTCTATCTTAAGTCAAATCTATCACTTTAAAAGCACAACTATAACAGATGGAATGCTCACAAAGAGTAACTGAAGTGCTTGAAAGTCTGGTGAGCTTAGTGATAGAACTAGGGCTTCATGCATGGAAAGAATGCACTCTGCCCACTGAGCTATGGTACTAACTTTTATTTTCTATTTTTCCTTGATAACCTTGTCCTAGGCTAACCTAGAACTTATCCTCTGCTTCTGCCTCCCAAGGAGCTAAGATTATAGGCATTCACCACTATGCCTAGCTCTAGTTTTTGTCAGCTACGATAAAAGAGTACAAATCTACACACTGTAGGTTCTATTTGAGATTACAACTGATATGGCTGTGGGTGTTAAAAGAGATAACCAAGAAAATGGTTTAGTGTTATAAAACATTTAATAAGTGAGTTCACAAACTATGACAACCACACACTATAATTTTATGCCTGTTATTTGGCCATATGTTCTGGTTCTTCTGGCTGTTTATTCCCAGGTAATCCTTTCTTAGAGGTACTCCATATCCCAAGCAGTACTAAATGGCCACATTACCTCATTTAATCATCTACAGCAAAATCATTAAGCTCTTGAAAGAGGCAAAGACCATAACCTAAGATCTTAGTAGCTGTTTAAAAATTATCTAGTAAGAATTACTCAATAAAAGTTTTTCTTAGCTGAGTGCTGGTGGCTCACATCTGTAATCCTAGCTACTCAGGAGGCTGAGATTTGAGGATCACAGTTCAAAGCTAGCCTGGGCAGGAAAGTCCTTGAGACTTATCTCCAATTTATCAGAAAACCAGAAGTGGTGCTGTGGCTCAAATGGTAGAACACTTGCCTTGAGCTGAAGAGCTCAGGGACTGTACCCAGGCCCAGAGTTCAAGCCTATGACCAACAATTTTTTTTCTGAATTCTGAAAACTTATCAGGTACTCATTAATGACTAAGGAAGATCCTGTCGGAGGACTTTCAGAAGGCAATTAGAAAATGGACATAATAAAGGCAGTAGAGAGTGAATAAGTAGGCAAACTCCAATACAGAGGACAATCTGTATTTGGGAAGGCATGGGAACATGTTATCTTTATTTAATTTCTTAGTTTTCAGAATAACATATAAAGTTAAAAAATGTTTTAAGTTTTGGGGAATTTTTTTAAATGGGTAAAATACCGAAAAGTTTCTCAAAGAATTCACACTGTTCCATAAAAGCTCAACTCCTGGAGCACTCACATACATCTTCCAATTGTTGAATATTGACTGGACAAGCGGTAAATTATCAAGATAATAGATTTCACAAGAAATTCCATTTCTGGAGTGTAGGGAAAAGTTAAGCATATTTATTCAGGATGCATGTACCAAATATCTGCTAGATAGTTCTCCTAGTTTTAAACAAGTATATTGGTAGCCATAAAAACAAATAAGCAAAAAATGCACACTCATCCATGGAAACTTTTCCTCAAGGGACTTATAATCCAGCTGAGAAAACATGGAATATTTCATGGACTGCCGAGAGCTTTCCTAGCACAGAGCTTTCCTAGTACATTCACAGAGTGAATGTACAGTGTAGCTTTCCTAGCACAGAGACTGTGAGTATAACTGAGTGCATGTACAGTGTAGCCAAAGCAAACACAAAAGCATTACTCACATACAAGGTAGGAAAATTAAGACCACATTCAACTCAACCAGAAAGAACTGAATTCTAGCAAGGCCCATCATTTATGATGCAGACAGATAGAATTCCCCAACAAAGAAAACATTCAGTGCAAAATAAAGGTTGTGATAGAATGATAGGCATTACATTCCTTCTGAATCTCATAAGTATTTTGGTTTTTTTTTCCCACATGATTCCAATGCAAAGTATTTTGTTGTTCTTTTCTCTTATGTCAAAGCTATGGAAGTAAAAGAACATGGGAAATCTGCTGTATCACAAAATCCAATTCAACATGAGATGAAAGGACATAAAGATATATCTAAAGGTCATATTTTTTTTTTGGGGGGGGGTCGGTTGTGGGACTTGAACTCTGGGCCTGAATGCTGTCCCTCAGCTCTTCAGCTCAAGGCTAGAGCTCTACCACTTAAGCCACAGTGCACTTCCGCCTTTTTCTGTTTATGTGGTGCTGAGGAATTGAACCCAGGGCCTCATGCATGCAAGGCAAGCACTGTACCACTGAGCCACCTTCCCAGCCCCTAAAGGTCATATTTTTGAAAGACAGATTACCCAGATATTTTCATTCTTCCAAAAGTCATCTTTCACTCACCATGGCTGCCATTAAAGCTGATGGAATATTTTTTACACAAGTTTCTCAAAATACTTATTATGCAATTTCTACAAATATTTGTATTTACTTCTGCCATGACTTATATAAAATATATTAAAATGCCAGGTTCTGGGAACCAACACTTCCTCATTAACTTTGCTCAACACACAAGCAAAAATAACTTTAAGGTAATGAATACATTTCTTAGCAAGCATTGCCTCCTCCTTCGTTTTGCTCATGTAACTATAACCCCTCTGTACAGTATTTTCACAATAAAAAACTCATTAAAAAACTTCAATTCACTAATGATAGGTTCTTGTTACCTACTGATATAGAGAAATTTCGTTTAAGAAATGAATCTGCCAATCTTTGGTTACCTTGTTCTTCTGATTGTGTAGATTCTAGAGAAAATAGCAAAATACTGTCACTTAGCTTATGCTTTCTGTTAAAAAAGTTTTTTTTTGAAAAAAATGTAAATAACAGGTTTACAGCAGTGTCAGGTCGGAATAAAAAGGAAACTTTACAATGAAAATACATTAGCAATTTCTTCAGCACTCATAAAAAACAAAACTATTCCCAAACACAGTATTATGACACCACCTACTGGGAATTTAGAAGACAACAGTTATCTCAGTGTAACTATCCCTTCTTGAACTATAGACTTTAAAATTTACAGTGATTGAACGATAAATCATTAAAAATGATCAGTAATAGTCAACTTCCACATACTGATAATAAAATTGCACAATTTGGCAAAATTATTAGTAAAGTTCTATATTAGAAAAGCCTCTTAATTTTAACTATTTATCTATTTGGGGGCACATACTATTAACCAGGATGGATTATAGCTATCTAAAACAGTTTGGATCAACAGGTAGAGGTTTTCAAGTGGTAGAATATATGAGTAGAAAGTGTGAGGCCATGAGTTCAAATGCCAGTGCTGCCAAAAACATATAAAAGTAATACTGTCAACTTTATTGTCAGAACATATCTTTAACCTCAATTTTAGCCTCCCACCCACATTCTATAGGTACTCAGTTTGTGGTACTCAGATTGCAAATAAATCTCTCCATCCAAACTATGAAAAAAGATGAGATTCCTATTTACTGTCTTCCTTCCAAATGTTTATACTCCCTTTATACTAATGATCTTTCTTTTTGGTTGGCCGTAGGCTGTTTTCTCCCCTGCTCCTTACTAGTCCTGAATTGTTTTATGAGCCCAAAGATAAAACATATTGTGTTGTTGTTGTTGTGTGTAAACTCACTATTATTCCAAAACCTTAAGGCTATGCCCTTAGTGTATCTTCTAAATGATTTATAGGTGTGATTAAGCCCTATCTGAGTAACTTCTCTGACATAAATAACCATAAACTGTATTATATATAATATATATAATATAATTCATATATATATATATATATATATGAGAGATCAACTCTTCAGTGTGGACAAAGGCCTGATGCAAGGTTGCAAATTGTAAGAGCAGAAAAACACATAAGGAAAGTACTACCTGGAGATCTCTCAATGTAGGGAATAAAAAAACTGCAACCTAAACAAAGATACAGGCATTCTACTTAGTAAAAACCTCTAGACCAATAAAGGGAATCCAAAGTTCCACACTATTACTCCAGACCAACTTTATAAAATAATTAAATTTGGGCTGGGAAGGTGGCTCAGTGGTAGAGCGCTTGCCTTGCAAGCCTGAGGCCCTGGGTTCAATTCCTCAGCACCACATAAGCAAAAAGAAAAAAGCTGGAAGTGGCGCTGTGGCTCAAGTGGTAGAGCGCTAGCCCTGAGCTGAAGAGCTGAGGGACAGCGCCCAGGCCCAGAGTTTAAGCCTCATGACCGGACCCCCCCCCCAAAAAAAATTAAATTTCCAAGAAAGTATAGGAGTGCTATGAGAAACAAGTCCCAATAACTTTTTAAAATAAACATTTGAGTCCCTGCTAAATTTTAAGTTAATTGTGTGGGAAGTGTGGGTACAGAATAATCTTCATCATTATGCTGTAGGTTTGGGGAGTTGTAATTACTACTTTTTCTTCTGTTCAAGCCTTAGCTTTGTTATTTAAGCACAGCTGCTGCCAACAAAAAGCCCAGGCAGGCAGGAAAAAAAAAAGTTAGTTTTCCCCTTAAAGTGTCTGTCACAGGGTAAGTTAATGCTGACAAGCCACTTAAAATGTAATTATTTTCAAACATTTTTAGTTTCTAAAATGACATCAACCCTTCCCCACCCCACCCCCCCACAGTATATCCCCTGTTTTCACTGTATTTGATGTTAGTATAATTAGGGGAGGGGAAGGAAAAAAAAACAAATTGTTTAAATAGGGATACAAATTGACCCATTGCATAATGAGATACACAAGACACTGTTGAAAAAACGAACTTTACAATTTAGGAGGGGGAAGGGGGGAAGGTGTTGGGAGGTATAGTTGTGGAGGTGGGAGGGAAAGGATGGTAGGGGTAAAACAAGAGGAGCCAACAATGCTGGATAAGAAATGTACTCATTACCTTGCTCATGTAACTTAACCCCTCTGTACAGTATTTTCACAATAAAAAACTTTTTAAAAATAAAATATCAAGTGATATAGTCTACCTGCACAAAAAATATCTCAAGACTTTTGAATGTAAATAGGGTCTGAGTTGAAAAGTTTGAAAAATCTTTTCAAAAATCTCCCTGGTTCTCTGAGGAAAAGAGGGAACCATTCATAAACGTGGCAAAAACAAATACACTGAGATAATTAAACTTAATAAAATGAAAATAATTTAGAAGCCCACTGAAAGACACATGAATCTAACAGAAATATGAATATTTTAGATAGAAATATTCAGTATTATAAGAACACCATAACTTCTCAGTATATTTACATTCCATGTTCTATTTCTGTAGCATATATAATCAGAATGCCAACTGAACTTAATTGAGGAAAAATTAAATAATTCTAAGAGAGTATGGAAAACTATGAAAGACAATAGGTAATAAAGGTGAATATCTTGGAGAGTAACTAATACAAAAATGTGTACTTGTTAGGAAAAGGATAAAACTTGGCCTCAACCCTTAGATTTATGTAATTGCCAACTGTATAGAAGATGAGATAAAATAATGTTTTAAAAAGAAAAATAACGTACTATATAAAAGGCAGAGAACTATTACATGATAGAAGTTCAACAGATTTTATTACATAAAAATTATCATAAAATAATAGTTTACCATACATAAATGATAGTAAAAAAAAGTTTGCATCTATTGCTAAACAATTTGGACGTGAATACCTAAAAGAAACAATAAGGGCAAGAAATTTTCTTTTCCTTTTAGAATGTGGGGCTGTGCTGCTGAGTAAGTGATCTTCCACCTGAATCATCTGCCCCCCAACTTTAAGCAAGTGCACTATTAATACATTGAAATACTCTTTTAGTAAAAATAAACAATTCACAAAAAATCCTTTGGTTGCTACTTAAAAGTACTAATTTCCAATAACGTTCTGTGTTACTGACTGAAGAAGTAAGTCTTCTGTACTGGGGATGGCAGTATAAAAGGGAACAGCTAGTTTGTGAGTGGGAATTTGATAATTGGACTATAGTCCAAACTTTTAAATATGGAACTCAAGAATCCATATTAAAAAATCTACATTTAGAAATTTATCATAGACAACATCTATAGAAACTAAATATAGGAATATACATATAGTAGCCTACACATATATTTAGATCTATGCACATTTTCTCATATGTGCTATAAAGTTTTATGGAATTATTTGAATACAGTTGTGTGTATATATATGTAAACATGCATATCACAAAAATGTTAACTGAGGCTAAATCTGGAGAATTAAGGTTTTGGTTGTTATATGTCTCAATATTCATTTTGCTTAATGTAATTTATTGAAGTTGCCAAATCCTAATGCAGATTGTGTTATATTCGGTAGACATTCAATAGGTGTTTGAATGAATGATGGGCACGAATTACTTATGACACTTTCCCATGAATTACTGGTTATATCCCTCGATTGTAGGATTTATAACATAATTAAACAAGATCACTAAACATTTCGTTTGATATAAGAACACAAGATTTCCATTGGAGCTAGTACACTATCTACTGAAGCCCTGAGACAGTATCTACAAATTTGAGCCCCAATATATATCAGCTACAGTTCCATCCTTCTACCATCTGCTTGTGATGCTAGGGTGGGGGGACTGAAAACTACATTTCTCTCATTCCAACTTGATAGGCACTGTCACAGGTAAGGTCTAGAGGGACGTGGGATAGTAAGAAGCAAGGAAGTTCTACTTTTTCTTTCCTAGTTCCATCAGTGTTGACTTAACATTGGTAGCTAAGCCTTTCAAAGCTTTATATTGATCTGTAAAATGCACAGCATTACCAAAGGTAGTTTGGTGTGGTGCATGTTCTGCATTCAGTCAGAGGTCTGAGCAACAGTCATATGCACTTCTTTCTTGGAATTCAAAATTTCCATTTTTGTTTTCCTACTAGGAGTAGGAGATACATTTTGCATTTACCATCTCTTAGTTTACAATTAATCTGTACTTCCAACTCTTCTACTACTTGTGTGCAGTAGAAGTACTGACTGCACAGATGCTGCTAGATAGACATGCTATCTGAAGAACAGATTAGTAAAGTAGTTAATGGCAGGATTGGCATAAAGTGAAATTAATGCTGAAGCCAAATTTATTCAGCTTATACTTTTGAGTGCCTGAACAGTAAAGTGAGTTAGAAAGATGTCCACATAATCAAGGGTCTTGAACAGCTTGAGTCGTGGAATATTTTTATGATAGTGGAAACATCCTAAAGCATGCTACCCAATATGGTAGTCTACAGTAATGCACAACTACTGAACATTTAAAATATGGGTAATTTGACTAAGAGAAGGATATTTTAAATGCCATTTAAAATACATTTACTTATTTTTTTCTTGTCCATCCTGGGGTGCTGTCCCTGAGCTCTTTTTGCTTAGGGCTAACACTCTACCACTTTGAGCCACAGTACCACTTTCTGGTTTTCTGGTGATTAATTGGAGATAAAGCCTGCCTGGGCTGGCTTTGAATAATCCTCAGATCTCAGCCTCCTGAGTAGCTAGGATTATTAGTGTGTACCACCAGCACCCAGCGCATTTACATTTAAGTAGCCACTTGCCACTGGCTATCATATTGGACAGTGGAGGCCAAAAGTGTCTGGAGGGCTTGAGAAGATTCAGAGTGCTACAAAAACAGGTACAACAAACACAAACACAGACATGATTTCCCACTAAGAGAATTCAGTCCAGCAACGGAAAACACATGGCTGAAACAAGGCAACAAAGCTTCTTCTGCCAACATCACAGAAGTTTAATTAGGACAACAGAGGATACTCATTGGCAAAACAAAAAGAGGTCATACTGCAGCTATAGTATTGAGGAAATATTACAGTTTTGACTTTTCAACAGTTGATAAATGGTGGAAATAAGTAGTGAATTCAGTGTCTCTGAAACATGCAAGTACATAAGATGAACAACTGGAAATACATATCAGTCTAATGAAGACACAAAGGGGAAAGAATGATGTCATAAAATTCAATGTATATCCTAAAAAATTAAGAAAATTGAGGGAAGGGGTAGAGTTGGGAGGGATGGAAGAATGATGAAAGGGTAACCTTTTGTATTTATAAACTGATTTGTTGGACAGCAACTCCTTTGTACAACTAGTTAAAATATTATAAAATATACTATGCAAACACACACACAAGTATGGAGCTAACAAAAGATTGACAAGTGGGTCAAGTAGTATGGTTTCAGCAATCACAATATTTAAGTATTAATAAAAAAGGAAATAGCTGGGCGGCGGTGGCTCATGCCTGTAATCCTAGCTACTGAGGAGGCTGAGATCTGAGGATCACGGTTCAAAGCCAGCCCAGACAGGAGTCTGTGAGACTCTTATCTCCAACAAACCACCAGGAAACCGGAAGTGGCACTTTGACTCTAGTGGTAGAGCGCTAGCCTTGAGCTGAAGAGCTAAGGGACAGCCCCCAGAGTTCAAGACCCATGAAAAAAAAAAAAAAAAAAAGGAAATAATGAGTAATGTAGTCAAAAATAAGAAAAAGCTTGAAGAAGTGTTCTTCAAGAAGTAATAGATCCTGAAAATCAGGAACAACCAGATATGGCAACCGTGAAGCACGTAAGGATGGAGGAGCATGCAGTTTTGCCCAGTGCTCATGAAAGAGAATGCAAGAGACATGCAACATGCAAAAAGCAGATGAAATCACTTTAGCTAGGCTCAGTTTCTCAGGACAGAAGAGAATGTCTAGATAGTTCTCAACCAAGAATCTTGTATTAAAGAACACATATAATAGAAATTAAAACAAACATAAAACTATATGCATTTGATGAACAACCGAGTTAAGAACTGTCTACCTCATGATCATTGAGTTTTTGTACCAGTTCTAGGGCCTGTCCTTTAGTTTAGTAGTTGTTTTTTTTTTTTCCCTTTTCGCTCAAGACTAGGGTTCTGCAACTTGACAGCTTCATTTCTGGATTTTAGCTGGCTAACTGAAGATAAGAGTTTCACAAAAATGGCATCAAATTGAAATGTGCAGATTTTAATATTCTGAGAAACTAGGATTGTAGGCATGAGCCACCAGCACCTCTCAGTTATTAAAAATATATGTAAACAAAATTAGTTGATGAAGAACAAATAAATACACTTCAAACACTGTGGACCCATTCATGTAGGTAATGTTGTTCAGGCAAGGAAAATAATTATTATGTTGAGTCAAAAGTAGGAGATACACGGAGCAGGCAAGAATGAAAACATCAAAATAGAAACACATCCATGGCATATCAATGAAACTGACAAGATAATCATCAACGTGAAATATTTTCTTTATTCAAGAAACATCTATTCAATGAAAAGTCTAACATTAATGCTAGTGGCTCATGCCAATATCCCTAACAACTCATGAAGCTGAGATATGATGAAAGACACTGACAGGATCATTTGAAAGAATTCTAGTTTCAAACCTGGAATACCATCGTAATCTTTTTGTGTTTGTGCATGCCAGTTTGGGGGCTTGAACTTAGGGCCTGGGCTCTGTCCCTAAGCCTCTCTGTGCTAAAGGCTAGTAGTGCTCTACCACTTGAGTCACAGCTCCACCTCCAGCTTTTTCTGTTTATGTGGTACTGAGGAATCGAACCCAGGGCTTCATGAATGCTAGGCAGGCACTCTACCACTGAGCCACATTCCTAACCCCATCGTAACTTTTAGAATAAAGTAATAAAAACACAAAGAAGTAAAATAGACCTGAGAACAGAATTATGGACATTTGCACTGTATCCTGAGGATAAAGAGGCAAGTAATCCTACTATTGTTTCTGGAAGAAGGGTATAAAAACTAGCTGTTCACAGAAATTGAGGGACAAAGGGTAAACAAATGCAGCAGTGATAGTCACTAGACAGTATGTTGAAAATGAACTATGCAACTTATGGGTGGTGATGGGAGGGAAAAACTGGGAAAGAGCGAGTGAAAGGATGACACTGTCCAAAAAGCAATGTACTCATTAGTACCTGACTTATAAAACTGTAACACCTCTGCACATCCTCTTTATAAAAATAGGAGCAAAAAACCCTACATGTCACATACTTTTAAGTGACTGAATTATGACTCACCAAAATCCACATGTGACAGTTCGAACCCCAGTGCAACTTTCTTTTAATATGAAGAAGGTAAATTTGCTCCAACTGAACTGTGTGTGTTGATGGCAACATCACAGCAAAAAACCCTTGAACTATAAATTCAGAACTAACATTTAAGACTGAAAGTAACTAAGGTTAAATGAGGTTATAGTTTCACAAAGACAAAAAGCCATGCAAGAGTACAGAAGATGGCCATCTCTGCCAAGATGTTAGGCCTCCACAGAAACTAAACCTTCCAACATCTTCATCTGGAACTGGCAGCTCCCACGACTATGAGAAAATAAAGCACCAGGGAACCAGTCTGCAGTATTTTGTTAAGAGATCTTTACACACCAACATAAATACTCTAGATGAAGTTACTATGGCCAAGGTAAATGGCACTCAATCTATTTAAAAAAATAAAATTACATAAGGAAGTATCCATTCTGCACCTGCAAGCAATCAAGTTTTTGTTTTCTGGGGATGAGTGGATCCTAGAGGAGTTGACAAATCTGAATCACAAAACAAAAATATTAAACTTCTGGAAAATCAGACACAAAAAGAGTAAACCCATATTCTATTAAATCTAAGATGAAATACTAAAACAAAATCACTTCCTTGAAGCGACTAATAAAAGAAATATGAGAAAGCCCCTAATAAAGAGGATCAGAAGAATGTATGGAAATCAGAAAGCATCAATTAAAATTGCATGAATGCTACCAATAATTTTATCAAAGGCAGAAGTGCTCGGCCTTAAGGAGATGTCAAAATTTTATTTAGGAATTGATAAAAGCTCATACCACTTGAAGTTTCTGAATCTGAACTCTGAAGGTAGGGTTCAAGAATTTTCCTTTCTGTTGTATTTTCAGATTCTGCTAAAACTTTTGGGTAAGAGACCATACCTTGACAGCGAATAATTTTGTTATTGGTTATTACAGTGAATGTGATCAATGTGGGAAGGGTCACATAGATTCATTCAAAGCTTCTGGTCTCCTTAAACTATAAATTTAGAAGCAGTTCCTAGAAGTCAAGTTCTATCTATTTGGATTTGACCCTGTATTATTTCAAATGAAATTTTTTTTGGGGGGAGAGAAAGTTCCAATAATTCAAACAGTGTAATAGTTATTTAAAGTCAAATGTTCATGGACAACAGAACTATGAAATTCTAATTCTTAAATTACTAGCTATGTTACATTTAATCCTGCAAATTATATAAAGAAATACCACATACTTCATCTTAAAACTAGATTAAGAACCAATAAATATAAGAACCAATAAAAGTAAGTTGTATCCCCAGGCTTGGAAATAGTTTACTCCTTTAAATCAATTAATTTAGATTACCAGATTTCAGATTCATTACTAAGAATCAATAACCTAGTTTTAAAGTACAATGTAAAGATATGCCTTCCAAAGGATTAATTTGCACTTAATAGTTGAGCATGTTTGTGTCTCAGCAGTCAATTATAAACAAACATGAACTAACTTACCACTGTGAGGATGAAGATACCTGTGAAGTTTTTAGATTTTTTTCTTTAAAACAAAACCAACCACCATTGAAAACCAATGCAATATTCTGCTCATCAGAGAAATTAAACTCCAAACCAAAACACATTGTGATAAACTATGATGAGCAAAATGAAACTTAACAACAGGACTGGAACAAATTCTTCATAACTATCAGATTAGCAATGCAATGATATCTTTATAAAGACTATCATATAATAGATGAATATTTCCTCTTTCACTATAGGTCTTCTTATGAGGCACTAATTAAAAGCCTTAGTTTGGTGATGCTAAAACACACACATAACATGATGCATGTTGTGTGTGTATGTATATAATCTGCTAACACAGCATCATTTATACAGAAATTTTTATAAGTTCAAAAAAAGATGTCATGATTAAAGGTTACGTAGTTACCTTTAAAGAACTGATTTTGATTTTCATTCACAATACTTCATTAATCTTAAAACAGAAGTTCCATTTACAGGACTTTCTATAGCTTTGTTTTTGGAAAAAAAATGAAGATACTTATAGCTTCTAGTAGTTAAACAATATCAATTTCATTTCACAGCATTGATTAGTAGAGAACATTTTCAATGAAAGTGGTATACAATTTACAAAAATACAATAATTATATAATGCTAACATTGTCCTCCATTATGAAGAATATACATGGTGTACATATATATGTACATGTGTGTATATAGATATGCACACATAGATAAGTTATACAAATAATCCTTATTCAAGTGCTTTATTCATGTTTCATTTGAAATAATCACTTTACTATATTATTTGTAAAAACATAAAAGGTCAATCTAAGAAAAAGACTAAAAACTTCCATGTAGCTTGACTTATAAATCAGTTGCTACTTTCAGTGAAAACTTGATTCAATCAAAGTAGGTTTTAGACTCCATTTAAATTCAACAACTTGGTTAAAAATATAGCCAAAATATTATGTGCCAAATAGTAAATTGTCAATATGCTACCAAAACAGCAAAATAAAAAGACTGTATAAGCCACTCGATCTAACATCAATCCCAAGGCCAAGTTCATAATATACCTGCTTGCAGACACGTAGGTAGCCATAAATAAAACTTTATTCTTTCATTTCATTTACAAGCTATCAAATAATTATGTATCATACAGTGTTGAACACTTAAATGGCTTAGTCATGGAAATATCCAGACTGCAATGAAAGCTGTTGATAAAGAAAAGATGAAAGCGAAGTAATACTGTAATAGAAGGGTGGCAAAAGAAGTTTTGCCATAATGAAAGCAATTGGGTTGCCATTTTTCATCAGTTCTGGTTAAAACGAAGTCTGAGTGCCATGCAATTCTCAGCTTTATTGTGTGTAGTCTGGCTAAAGTCTGTATAGACATTTTGTCTTTTGCAGTTATTAAAATAAAAAAGTTAAAAACTATAGCAGCAACAAGCAAACCCTGTGACAGCAAGGCAAGGGTTAAGAACTAAAAAAAGTTTATACAGTGCGTTTAAGGAAAGAGTGCGCTGTTTATCTTCCATCAGCAGGCGTTCGACTGAGGGACAACATGATTCGGGCAAATCGCTCACAGAGTTCATGTGTAGAATATGAAGGTAACTTCGGGGGCTCATGGAAACCTTTAATCTCTGAAGAGCAGTCAAGCAGTTTTGGAAGAAAATCTGTCAGCTTTTCTTGGAGATTTGCTGCAAATAAAAACAATTCGATGAATCAGGCACTGGGCTCTTGCCTGTAATCCTAGCTACTCAGGAGTAGAGCTGTGGTTGAAGTAGCAGAGCTCCATTCTGGAGCGAAAAGCTAAGGAACAGTGTTCAGGCCCTAAGTTCAAGTCCCAGTTCTGGCACATACACACACAAAATTAGATGCATCTTAACAGCAAACTTACCAAGTGATTATCTGCAATGTGATTCATTTTGAACTACTTAAATTAACTGCCATGCTTTAATAAATATTACGAGAATAAATGGCAATAGCACTGTGTAAAAAATATTATGCAATACAAAATTGACAAAAAAAATAACTATATCCTAACTATTTTCATCCTCATAACTCAGATACCTACTAGCATTAAACTTACATTCCATTTCTTGTCCTAAGTAGGAACACCATCGATTCCTCATATCTTCCACAGCAAGTATATCTTTCTCCTCCATCTCATCCACCAATAACAGAGGCAAAAATGGAACAATAAATTCATTCATGATAATCAAGCCATTGTTTACTTCTCGATCCTCTCCAGATTCAAATAGTTCTGCAGCTTGCTCATTTAATTTCTTAATGCAAAAGAAATGACCAAATGTTATTCTTAAATGAAAAAGATCGTTTTACTTCCTTTTGTAATTAAATAAAAGAAACTGTAAGATAGCAAGGTGAATTTGATTACTACCAGCAACAGAGTAAATAGAATATAAAAAATACAAACTATTCTATCACCAAAAATTTGCAGAGTAAAAGCTATTCATGTAAGAGCAACAAAAACAAAAGCTAACATAGTAAAATTTTAACCAGCTAATACTCCTTTTCAAAAATGATAAAGAAAATATACATTAAAATTATGTAACCTAGATTTCTCTCTCAACGAAAACATTTCACCACCACAACTACCTGGTGTTTTAAAAAGTACTCTTCAGGCATATAACCAAATTGTAAAGGTTTAAAAGACATTAAACATTCAATATCTTTTTTTGTATTTGTTTTATAAGAAAAAACTACAACTTTAGAATTCACAATATGGAACAGAGTAAAGTTAAAAATTAACTAAGAAAAAAATAAAAATAAGAATTTTTAAAGGAGTCTGTGATTATATGACATTTACTCATTCAAGGATCACCGACAAAGTATTCTTGATATCTAGTTATGTGAACTCGAATAAAAATTTTTACATGTAGTTCAATACATAGTGAAAAAATTTGAATCAAGAACTATGAGCAGGTGCAAGATAGATAAACAAAAAGATACTATATCACAAAGAACTGTTAGACATTATGCATGCTGAGTAAACCACCATTTGCGAAGTCTCAGAAAATCTATTATTTGCTTTCTAAAATATTTCCTCATGAACTATGCAGTACTTTCTTGCCTACCAGAAAAGGAATGGTAGCGTGATGATAAAATCTAACTATATAATGAAAATAATCTGGTCTCATTTCAAGAGCATTTCTGGTTTATCAAGGAAGTATTTGATATCCATAAAGGAAGATTTTTGCCACTCTAGGGGAACAGACTCAGTGTTATAGTCATTACCACAATACTTACTCCATTAGAGTTTAGAATCACTCACTTACACATGAGTCTGGAAAATGTACCCAATGTATGAAAGAAACCAAATAAACACATGTACACTGAACTGGACTTACTAGTAAACATTCTCTTCTATAATGTGATATCAACTCTTCATCATGTCCTCTGTATGGGCCCTTGGACAAGAGCTCTTTGTTATTCTGGTAAGCACAGATAAGGAACAGCAAGGAATCTATATAACTTAAAAAATTAAAGACAATGTTAGAATTTCTTTTCTGTAAAAACATTCACATTTTATAAAGCATTTGGTGTATACTCTTAAATTTGAAACATTATGTACTGACTTCCCCAAAGCATCTTTTGAACAGCAACACCTTAAGTTATGCTTTAAATGAAATTAAAACAGTAGCTAGGAAATAAAAACTGGGAGAGAGGCTCATTACTGAAGAAGGCAAAATGGTCATTCTATGTTATTTTGTTACTTCGTTTTCTCACTATCTTCCAGTTGCACTCACAATTTAGATTGATGTGAAAGCCTACCATGTACTTGTTTAACAACACAACATTTTTTAATGAAACAAAGATCAGGTTTTTTTGTTTTATAATCACAAATATTGTTTGGTTCATGCAGAGACTCCTTAGTCTGAGCAAAGTCTTTAAACCTAAAATGTCATATGTTCAACTAGGTCTAAAGAATAGGTGTAAAAGTGTTTAACAAAATATTATGTTTGTATCTAAAATAATTATCTTTACAGGCTTTTAAGGAGTAAGGAGTCATATTTATAAGTGAAAGATAAAAAACATATTAAGATATCTCCTTTTTCATTTTTCTAAACCTTAATCAATTAATGATTATTATCTTTACAGAGATTAATAGAGGAAAAATATAACATCTTAAACAGCAAAAGAGTAGAGAAACATTTGTTTCCAAACCTGAGCCTAGATGGCCAATCAGTGTTAATGTTTATGATTTACTTCATATGCTCAGAGAGAAGATAAATCTACATTACAAAATGCAAACTGCTATATTATTTGAAAATTAATATACACATTTATGACAAATTAATTATGTATCAGACACTAATTTGATAAGTTTAAGTATTTTTTTGAAAATACTTTTCCAGGCATTTGGTTTTCATAAAACTTGTGTGAAATTTTATTTTTAAATTGCATGATTATGTCAATAAATAAATCCTCAACTAAAGGTCTTTCTTATGAAAAACAGGGATGATTTTAAGTGTATAATTGTGGTAGTCAATATATCATTGACCTATGAATCTTTTGTATCATAGCTGTTAGTTTGCAATTCAAGATCTCTCTTGAATTACACTTTTGGCCTGATAGAGCTGAGTCCCCTCCCTGAGGATAGTCTCAGTTCTGCACTGAGATGGACAAATAGTTTTTGTCAACCTTTAAAGTTCTTACAAATACATAAAATTCAGAGTAAAAGCCAACAGTCCAGTTACCATTCATTTGAAACAAAATATGCTTCTTTACCTTCCACTCTACTACTGTTTCAAAAAATATTTCATTTTACTGTTCAGAAACTGACATGGCTTCAGTTACATCTTTATAAATATAAGACTAACACAAGATTTCTACATAGTAGCTAAAAAATTAAAAATAGCATTTCTTTTAAAAATATTTGATACCATTATAAATTTTGTAGCCAAGTATCCCACTATAAAAGACATTGACTATCCTAGAATACTGACATGTTTAACAACTGTATATTGAAACCAATAAGCTCATTATGTAATGGAAAACATTCTTCTAAGTTATGCAATTGAAAAAAAAAACTAGGAAGAATTATAGTGTAAGCCAGGCTTTTAGTTAAACAATTACTTTCATCTTTTAAGTGTTTATTGGGTAAGATATATGAATACATTTTTTGAAGACACTGTGCAATTATGTTGCCCAACCTGGTTTCATGGCTTAGAGTACATTTGGCATGTATTTTATTCTATTTTATTTCACTCAACATAGTTGTCTCTATTTTAATTTTTCTCTCCATAGTTGAAAGTTAACATTAAAGATATCTATGTTAAGAAATGTGTAGAGAAATAAATATATGTAAACTAGTAATTAGAATGGTAAGCAAATCAAAATCCATCCTTTTCTTAACTATACATAATAACATTAGTTAAATAAGAAGTTCTTTCAAGATTATGCATAAATAGAAATCAATTTAAAATGTGTTTAAAAATCACATTACTTTGAGATTTTCTATACATATAATTTACACGGTTCTTGAGATTTCAGAAAAGGTACAATAGGTTTTCTACCTCTGACTTAAGTTTACTCAAAGTATAAAAGACAACCGGGTTGAAGGTAGATGTTAGGGAATATTAAAGAGTTCTCTGTGCTTGGAAATCAGCTCCTCTAATCCCAAGCAAACTCAGTAGTTTTTAAATCGAAGCCTATTTCACCATAAACTCTTACTATAACATTTGAGAGCTTATAAAAACACAGACACTAGCTGGGCATGATGGTATATATCCATAGCCCTATCACCTTGCTAGGCGGAGGGAGGAAGATCTCTAGTCTGAGGCCAGCCTAAGCTACATCGCCAGATACTTTCAAAACACAAAACAAAACAAACCCTCAATGGATAAAATTATAAAACCAAAACAATGCCAACAAAAGAATTTGCTCATCTTGTAGATTTAAAATAAAGCAATATATTTTATGTTGGGCATATAAGAACTATTTATTCTAATTTTCAAATATTCTATAACTTAACATAGTTTTACAATGAAATGTTTATTAAAATAGGCAACAAAAATAAAAATAAATATTTTGAGACTTTTTTTTCTATTAAGTGAGATCATAACTGAATCGTTTTGGCAACAGCTATAGTCTCAAATTGTAAAGTGCTGCTTAGCCAAAACAAAGTCCTAAGCTCAAATCCTAGCTCATCAAGATACATTTTTGTTGTTTTGCCGGTTCTGGGGCTAGAACTCAAGGCCTGAGTGCTGTCCCTGAGTCTCTTTTTGCTCAACACTACCACTTGTGCACTACCACTTGAGCCACAGTGCCACTTCTGGCTTTTTCTGAGTAGTTTATTGGCAGTAATAGTCTCACGGACTTTCCTGCCTTGGCAGACTTCAAACCATGATTCTCACATCTCAGCCTCCTGAGTAGAAGATTACAGATGTGAGCCACATCCAGAGCCCAGCAATAAACAGTTTTAAACAAAATGGTTTAGTTCTTCTTCTTTTTTGTTTTTAATATTTATCCACTAAGCTTTACCTTTCTCTTTGAAAATTTTCTAATCCAATTATGAGATACATAGTGGTTTCCCTGAATTTCTTATAATCTTGATGCCACTCCTGTAGTGAAAACAAAAATATAATGAATTATTCACAAGGTAACTCATAGTTATGACTATCCAATTCAAGAGAAATGAAAATTTCAAAATTAAACTATATAACTCATATTTTCTGGCAGACCAGTTTTTTCAAAAAATATCAAGCACTGAGAAGTTAAGCAATAAAGATATAACTAGAAAATTAAAGATGCAAAGTCAAGGTAAGTCATTTTTCTTTCCATCAAAACTGCCTTCAGTGACTGAACAAGTTTACTCTCCCACCAACAATGCAGTAGGCTTCCCTTTTGGCCACATCCCCTTCAGCATCTGTTGTTATTAGATTTCTTGATTATAGCCATTCTAACTGGGGTGAGGTGGAATCTCAATGTTGTTTTGATTTACATTTCTGTTATGGCTAGAGAGGTTGAACATTTCTTCATGTGTCTATTGGCCATTCTTATTTCCTCTTCAGAGAAGTCTCTCTTTAAGTCTTTAGCCCACTTATCAATCAGGCAGTTGTTTCTTTTGGGGATTTCTGGTTGGGGGACTTAAATTTTTTGAGTTCTACATGGGTTCCCTTATTTGCAATAACTAGTATATGTCTAGGACAAGCAGAAAAGGTCAAAAGCTATGTACATATGACCGTATAAGATGATACTAAACAAAATGAACCCCAAGATAGGGACAACAAGGAGTTTTATCTTTCTTGCTGTTGTTTATAATGTACGGTATGATTTTTTGTTTCTTTGGTACGTTCTTCCTCCATAGTATAACCCCTGGTGTCACTGTATTTGGTTCTGGTGCCCTGCATCTTGTATACACATTTTTCTGATTTGGGGAGGGGAAGGGAAGTAATAAAATGCAAAACAAGGATACAGGTTGACCCAATGTAACAATGAGATGTACAAGAAACTATGTTGAAAATGAACTTTACAACTTCGAGGTGGGGATGGGAGAGAGAGAGGAGTTGGGGAGGTGAGAAGAAAAAGGATGGTAGGGGAAAAAAAAGGAGGGGTAACAATACTTGATAGGAAATGTACTCATTACTTTACTCATGTAACTGTAACCCCTCTGTACAGCATATTTACAATACAAATGTATTTAAAAAACTGCATTCAATATACATTTATATTACTCACACACAGCAATTTTATAGAATATTGTTTATCTAAAATGCTTGGGACCAGGAGTGTTTCAGATTTCAGTTTTCAGATTTTGGAATATTTGCTCAAAAAAAAAAAAGACAGACAAAAAAAAAACAGTTTATCATCTCTAATTCAAAAATCCAAAATCTTTCATTCTCTAGAACCCAAAACTTTTAGAATATCATGTTGCCACTTAAATACTTTTAGATGTTAGAGTATTTCAGAAAATTTATCTCTCTCACATTGAAAGAAGGAAGTAAATTTATTACTTCAATGTGCATAAAAGTTGAAATGCTTAGTAAATGTTATCATGTATTTATTTACTTTTGTTGAATGCATGGTATCCTCAGGTGCAGAACATTTAAGATATGGTGACCGGGGGACAAGTCAACAAAATTAGGATTTATTAATTTATTTAAAAAATTTTGACTAAAGAAAACTAAAATACAATATATAATTAAAATCCAAACTCATTAAAAAAATAAAATTTGAATGGTAAAGCTTTTGTAAACCTTAAAATAAAAACATGATATGATAAAAATATGATCTTGCTTATAAGCTATCTTACTAAATCATTTTTACTCTCAATTTTAATTTTCAAGGCAGAATTTTGATGTTTTTATATCTAATAAGATAGGCAAAACTGCAGCTTTAATAAAGAAAATTCAAAATTAAACTGCTCCTGTGGGATATCAGAACTGGCTTAGAAGTTCTGAGACGGCAAAGTTTCCCTGTGAAAGGATGAGAGAAAAAAGTTTTGGCTGTATAGGCCGTGCAGTCTCTGCCAACTAAGTGTTAGTGGGCAGTCAACGGTGGCATGCAAACCAATTTCTATATGCCAATACACTTTATTGACAAAAGCAGGCAGTGAGTTACAGCTAGTTCACAGGCCAAAGTTTACTGACTCTTGAACTTAGAAAGATGGCAAGGAAAGACAAGGAGTATGAGGAATCCAAAACCATGTTACTTAAATATTCACACGATTTAGTGAACTATAGTTAAAAAGAACATGAGGTTTCAAATTTAAAAAATAGAAGAGAGGCAGATTTCAGTCTTTTGAAGCATCCAGGAAGACTGCAGAATTACATCTAAGTAAAAATCAAGTCCCAGGCATGTAAATCCTGAGGGAGGAGAAGCATAAGATGAAACCATTATGAACGGCACTATGAGTTAGGACCATTATCTGCTAAAAGATTGGCTTGCTCCTCATGTCCATAAGGAACCATATTCTTTACATCTTTGGTGCCACACCATGTATACTAATCAGAGCTCTGTGGTCAATGTATTTCCTTTATGAGTTAATAAAGCCTAACTTCTAGACAGCTTTAGGCAGAAATCTTTCAAAAATGAAATAGATCTGATAAATAAAGTGAGGAAAAAATCCAGTTTTACTTACGTCCCAGAATCCCTTAATGAAAAGCATTCTTATTGTTAATGGATTTGCTTCCGATATTTCTGGCACATGTTCAGCATTACTCTCTGGCTTAAATCCAGTTAATACATGCAAAAGGTTGAGAAGAATGCTCTGCATATATATTAGGCTCTCAATAAATATTAGATGCTACCATATGAAAGCAGTTTCAAAATTAACAGTATGATGTTATACTCTTAATTAGAAAAGTTGTTTTTAAAGGTATATAAAAATTAAAAAATCAAAACACAAAATCCCTTTGGGTTTTGAACTTTTTAGCCTAGATACCACTATACCAAATTAGCCCTAAATCATTTACGAAAGTATTAGTATCTCGGGCGTGATTTAGACATTTAATTCTTATTCATCACCCATGACTCATTCAAGGTTATGCTGAAACAAAAGGAGTTATCAGTGAGCTGCAAGATACCTCAACTGAGAGTTCAAGTTTTCAAAAGTATATTACCTCATATTCCTCCATGTTTACTTCCTCCGGTTTTATCATTTCAAGTTTAGCTTGAGCAACTTTCATGATATTATGACACCTTCAAATAAAAGAAAATATATTTCTAAATTAAAATTCAAAAAAATTAAAAATATGTAAAACTAAACTACTAAAATACACATAAAAATAAAATCTACTATATCTGAACATATTTTTGAGATAACTTTCAAATAACCTGAAGTGGCAAATATGACTTATTAAAAAAAACTTGGGAGTGACAAAGAAAATAAGAGCGTAATTCTAATTCCAAGTTACTATGTTATATTAACATATGCCTTTGAAACTCTAAGCTCTATTAAAACAGTTTACATAGACAAAAACTAACCATGTTTTTATTTTATTGTTTCTTTTCTTCTTTTTTTATTGTCAAGGTGATGTACAGAGGGATTACAGTTACATAAGGTAATAAGTACATTTGTTGTCAAACTTTTTACCCCTTCCCTCATTATTATCTGACTTTCCCTCCTCCCCAGCCCCCCAACCCAAGTTATACAGATCATTTCCGACACATTGTCTTGTGAATATCACTGCTGGATTGGTTTCCCCCTTGTCCTTTGTCTTACCATTCTGTTGTTCACCTTCCCTTCCCTGATTCAGATAAATGTATAAGTAATATCATACCAAAATCAAATACAGTTACAACAGGGGCTATACCATAAGGGAAGAACATACGAAAGAAACAAGAAATTACATAGTACATTAAAAACAACAATGTGGTACACACACACACACACACACACACACACACACACACACACACACACACACACATACACACACATACACACACACATACATACATACATACATACATACATACATACATACATACATACATACATACATACATACATACAATGGAATTCTATGCTTCCATCAGAAAGAATTGATACTGCCCCATTTGTAAGGAAATGGAAAGACTTAGAAAAAATCAAGTAAGCCAGACCCAAAGAAACATAGGTTCCATGGTTTCCCTTATTTGTAATAAATAGAACATGTCTAGGGTAATCTTAGCAGATGAACACAAAAGCTCATTAGCTATGTACATAAGACCATATAAGATGATGCTAAGTAAGCAAAATGAACTCCAAGACATGGACACAAGAAGTTTTTCTTTGTTGTTTTTAATCATGTTTTAAATAACATATCTCTATTAAACAAAGCAAAGAGACAGTGTTTCTTCTTTTCCCTTGAAATGGGATTATTTTGAAATAGTAAATAGTTCAAAATGTCATATCAAAATGCCACCTCATGTCAGGTAAAAATAGAAAATTTTGATGAATGTTATGATTAGACTCATATAGTGAGAGTCCTCATCAATTGTACTGCTGAGTCCTCTGAAGTGATATGTATTAAAATAAGCTATATTCATGCTGTGACTAATATAGTCAGAGCCAGCATTTATTGAACACTCAACTAACTGCCTACTACATATTTTCAAAATCACGTATTTGTATTATTTTATTTAATTCTAAATTTTACAAGAGACATACGATGAGGCAGCAACTGATCCCAGATGGTCTGTTTCCCTCATATTTTCCTCAAATACATTTTTCAACTTCAGTATTTTAGAAGCATTTAAGAAGATAATCATGTATGTATTTCACAATTTAAAAATTAGGATAAGGAGGGTTGGGTGTGGGAGGGGCGGGAGTGGAGGAAGGAGGATGGGATGGGAGGAGGCTACAATGCTTGGTAAGAAATGTACTCATTATCTTGCCCATGTAATTGTAACCCCTCTGTACAGTATTTTCACAATAATTGTTCTGGATACTAAAATAACTCTTCAAAATCTTTTGAAACTTAAGCTGCATAGTAAGAGTTCATTTACTGTTATCAAACAAATTTTAATTAATTTTAAAATTTATTTATTGTTGGTTGCAGGGCTTGAACCCAGGGCCTGGGCATGTCCCTGAGCATTTTTACTCAAGGGTAGTGCTCTACCACTTACGAGCTACAGCTTGACTTTTGTGGTGGTTAATTGGAGATCAGAGTCTCACAGACTCTCCTGCCTGAGCTGGCTTTGAACCGTGATCCTAAGCTCTCAATCTCCTGAGTAGCTAGGATTACAGGTGTGAGCCACCAGTGCCCAGCTAAAATTTAATTTTTAATGTGTGGAATTTTTTAGTAGAAAATAACTTTTGGTGACCCAAATTAATTTAACTATTATAAGTGCCCTTAATGTCAATGCAAGCTTAATTATTTTGTTTTCATAAATGAAGATAAACTTTTCTTCAGTGATTCTCCAGTGTATTCCTCTGAGGTTTTATTTGAAAAATAAAATTTCGACATGTTGTAGGCTTGTCACAGTTGGGATATTATTGCTATCTATCAAGTGGAGATCAGTGACACTGCTAAGTATCCTACAGTCATGTCAGGTCCACACAACACTATTTACTGACTTGAATTATCTGAATTTAAGGTTGAAAAATATTTTTTTCTCTAAATTACTGAGAGTGACCTTTTGACTTACAATTAAGATATAGTAAAATTATCAAAATTATTTTCAGTTTACACTTTAAAAGGTCATATAGACTTCAGATAAATTATACTGTATTACTCTAACTGATATCAATTGCAGTGGTACATTTATTAAAATTTTGTATGAAAACTAAATAAATTATATTTGAGCTTTGAAAAGGGACAAATGGAAAATATGAATTAGATAGTTTACCTATCACATTACCTTTCATCGAAACTCAAATTTCTGTCTCCAAATTGTTCAAGTAGGGTTTTCTCAATGATTTTCTTTGGAGCCTGGTTCTGGATGAAGTATACTACTACATGATGTAGACGATAATCTGTCTCTGGTGGGGTGTCTTCCTGGGCCAACTTAACCAATCTTGTATACTCCAACTTAATGGCCTATAAAATATAACAAGAATGACAATTTTAACTAGTTATAATCCCTTAGAAACCTTTAAAATTACAATTATAATACTTGTATTCAAATATGTCTTCATTTTAGCATACAACAAGTACAGACAACTAAGAATGTTCCGTATTTTACTTTCGAATAACTTTCTGAATAAGTGGTCACAAAGACCCTTCCTTATCACATCATTATTGTATATTTATTTCTGGCTTCAACACAGAAGTGACAAAATACTACATTTTGCTTATGATGTAACTAATCCTGTAAATTTTACCAAACCATCGTCAAAATCTATATAATGGCAACATGCAAGGGATATACTAAGTTCTCACTTGCTACCTTTCTCGCATCAGTTTAGGTATCTAAAGTTTAGAGCTGATATAATTACCTAGCATACCTTAAAAGCATAGTTAGCTTACTATAATTATCTTTTAAACAGTCTACAAATAAGCATGAACTAGAAAACCCTGAATTGCAAAATGATTCTTTGATGCTTTCACAGTATATAGGTTTTATTACTGTGGTTACAATTATTACATACTGTTATTATTGTTACCTTCCTATTTGTTTTCCTTTAGAAAAACAAGCATCTCAGAATAAGTAATTAGTTTGGAAAATAAGTATTTTTGTATTTCCATATATGAGCAAAATCTGTAAAGTATATGACTATAAAACGCTAGGCTTATACATCAAACACTCATTTACCCATGTAGCACACACAATAAAGACAGCACTTTTGAAACTTTCCTCTACATTAGGCTTACGTCTATAGTCTAGACTACAAAACATTTTGAGATACATAAAAGATAATGTTACAAGAAACTATTCTATGAGAAAGGTGGGGATTTTTTTGGTGGGGAGGGGGGGTACTGGGTTTCAACTGAGGGCCTCATGCTTGCTACACAACAACTCTAACCACTTGAGTAAATTTTAGTTCTCTTTCAGATTAGGTTTTCATGCTTTTCCTCAGTCCAGCCTCAGACTACAGTCCTCATACCTCCACTTCCTGAGTATAATTGAGATTAATAGGTATGCCTTCACTATGCCCTGCTTGTTTTATGATATAGATCCTAGCTAACTTTTGTCTTCAAACCACAATCCTCTTATTAAGTACACTACCACAACACCCAGAAGAAAAATTTTGTTCAATGTATGTATTCCTTAAGGACTTTATGTAGCTGTGTTCAACTGGAGGTACAAAATACAACTATTCAGTCTCATTTAATGTTACTCTTCAAACTGGACATCTTTCCACTGTGATCTGTGTACCCATAAATGCACATCCCCCGCCCCCCGGCCGCCCCAAGGTTCTCAACAAATATCCTCTCATTTATTCCCCATCTATCCATGGATGACCCACCTGGTTAGCGTAGTCATGTCACTTTTATGAAACTCCTCTTCTGCATAGAATTTTGTTCTACATTTCTAAAGTATGTCATAATATCATTTTCTGAATTTTTCTTATAAACACATTGGAACATCAAATACATAAGCATATAGAATATTGGATTCAAAAAGTTATGTATACCATTTACTAACAGGTTAAACAAACCATATACTATTCTAAATCTTCATTCTCTTATTTGTAGTTATAAGAGTATGTTTCAAAATGTCCTATCATTTAAGATGCCAAGAAATGAAAACAATTTAACCTTCTTAAAGTTTCAGAACAAATGAAATAATATTCTTTGATTCTTATGCAAAACAAAGATGAAACTTAGGAACTTTAAAATGTTATCCTAATATGGAGCCAAATTATCCATGAATCAACTGACTTAGCATATTTAATGTTTACAAAACCCTCCAAGGAGATAAACAATCAACATAAATATCTACACATAAAATATTTATGAGAAGGTACTGACTCTCACCAAAAAGAACATACATTTTAAAAATGGATTACACTTTTAATGCCATTTTGCTAGACAACCACCAATAAGAGTTAAAACTAGCAAATCCACTTGAAGGTAATTTGGTAGTTTTACCAATAGAAGAATTTATAAACACTTTGAGTTGTCAATTATATTCTTCTATATATATATATACACACAATGGCCAATAATATATATGTAAGAATGCTTGCAACAATATTGGAAGTGACCTAGATACACAGTAATGGACAGGGCAATGATGAATTTAGTAAAAGCTTAACAATTTTCAAGTATTTTTACGTAAAAACATAATGTAATTGAGCTCCATATGGATTATCTCATTTACTTTTCAGATGTCTCCTTTAGAAATAGAAACATTGGCTCTCATAACTTAATAAACCACCTTAAGTCACACAATTATCTAGTAAGAAAACTAAGACTGAAATCTGGGTACCCAACCACAGTGTTCTTCCTGGTTTGTAGCTGGTTTAAGAAGGAACTTCCTTGCCTAGAGCATGAACAGGTTTGCTGAGATACTGATCCCATCAGCCCATTTAGAAGGAGGGAGCACTTAAGTGCATCACTGATGGACATATACATGATTATTTTATACTTGGCAGAACATGGGAAAAAGGTAAGTAGGATGCTCTTCTATGCAGATATTTAACTATATTTTGGTAATCCCAATAGGAAATAATAGAAGTGCAATAAATCTATAAAGTCTGATATAAATAATTATGTAAATTATATTATATGAAAAAAGAACCCAAGAAAAAGAAGCAAACAAGTCAAATAATATCATTCTACTTCTTGAAATTATGAGTGCTTAAATGTAAGTCAAACTTGTTTATCTTTCTTCCTGTGTAAGAAACAATATTAGAAGCTAATTGTACAAGTGAGAGATGCGAGAAAACCATTTATAATCTATGTTTTGGTGTGTGTAGTTTAAATGTCATTTTCCTAAGCTTTCTAGATTCCAGCTCTTTTCTCATTTTGTGTACTACTTATCAAGTTGCTTCTTCATCATACTGATTATAGTTCAAATTAATGTTTGCCTCCCCACTAGAAAACATTCTTATGACCAAAACTCACCCCAAATTATCCTCGCTACAGCCACTAGATTTAGGACAATATCTTGTATATTTTGTCTAGCAATTGTAGGATGGGAAACTCTTACTGTTTATGAGGATAGACACTGTCGTGGGAAGAACTGTAAAAGTGCTCTTATAATGGATTGATAACTCTTCCTAAAGCAAGTCCATTTACCAAGACACATGTTTTATTCTCCAACACTTTTTTTTTAAAAACCAATTACAGTGCTGAGAGTTTCACTGGATGCTTTTAACACCAGCAAACATACAGTGCTTTGGAAAACTGGTATGGAAGTCATTTTTCATATTCCTCAAATACTTATAAACCAAACTATTCTGGAATCCAATGATACCACATTTGGGGCATTTATCTGAAGGATACAAATCCTGCACACTGAATTTCCATGGAAGCACTATTCACTACAGTCAAATATATGCTAATGGCCAAGATAATCTATATTCAATAAGTGGACCAAGAAAATGTGTGTATGTATGTTTGCATACATACACAGTGGAATTGTATTTATGCACCACAAAGAATAAAGTAATTTGCAGGAAAATGGATGGACCCAGAAAAAATCGTATTAGGTAAAGTAAGCTAGTAAAGAGTGCATGGTTTTCATGTATATATTAGATATATATAATATATATATATCTAATTTATACCTAATATATATCTAATATAATTATATATATTAGATATACAATCAAAAAGCCAAAAGTATGGCTTTTACAGCAGTGAAATTCCTTGTCATAACCCTTTTTTGAACAATTAACATACAGTTTAACAAAATGATTATCAAGAAGCTGAAAAAGGTCTTGAATGTGAGGGGTCAAGTTAAAAGAAGAGAAGCAAATATACTCTTAAGACTCAATGTACATACATAAACATGAAACTAGTAACCTTGATGAGACTAGTGGGAAAGGGACAGGTAAATGCAGCAAAAGGATACCAGATGTGACTAATCAGGATACATTTACACATAAATGGACACATTTATGGAAAGTGGAAACCCACTTGTCCCACTATTTGGAGGAAAAAAATCTAGTCTTATCTTACTTAATGCATAAGAAATTCCTTGTGCATTAAGAAACACTTTCAAGCACAGAATTGAAAAGCTTTCCCTCGAAGTCCAAGAGTTATGTGCAATAAGTCTAAAGATTTTTTGTGAAGTGGCAAGAACAAAATGTGAGATATCATTTTCCATTAACTTAAATAATAACAAAAAGAATAGGAAGAAAATAGGGAGACAAAAGCAACTTTCATGTCAGATGTTGTGTACGTATCTTATGAATTAGAACTGAATAATGACTAAAATGAACTGCCAAGAAAAAGAAGCCAAAATGAGACAGAGACAGAGAGAGAATATAAGAATGAATAAGTGAGTTCCTAGGTGCTAGTAGCTATGTTACAGGAGTAAAAGAAAACAAATCCATATAAGTATGTCCATAAAGCTCTAGGAAAAGGCTTCCCCAACAAGATAAAATTGGTAAAGGTTAAATAAGAGACGATTTAGAAAACCATACAAACCAAACTAGGAAATGACTAACTTCAAGAAGATGAAGGCCAAAGAGAAAGAGTGATGTTTGTAGCTTGGTTCAATGCTGTGCAATACATGCAGTAATAATACTACAACCTTCCCCAATCCTTCCCTCTTCCCTTCTTTTCCTGTCTTTCTTTTCAATGTTTTAAAACTAGATTTTTAGCATTTCAATAAGATCTTAATAAGAGGATGATTTTGTCCTGGAACTAGTGTACCTAGAAGTAGTTTTGTATAGCACTTCAAGTACATATTCTAGAAAACTCTCAGTCCTAGGCATGTCAGACCATTGTATACGGAAGAAGTGGTGAACAGATAATGATGTACTCTCACAGTAATACACTGACATATATTGTCAGGGATAGCAAGCAAAATCTGTCAAATGTCACTCTGCAGCTTATAGTTTCAAGCTCCCTGGGCTAGTTGAAATGATCTATTCTATCGATTTTGACAATTAAAGTTGTATCAACTATAAAAAAGTGATTACACTAATCTTAGAAAATTACAAAATGTTCATTGAGATAAGCTATTGTACACAAAACTTTTATTTTCTATGTTATGTTTTGTAACAGTGGTGGGGATGAGGAACTTTTAGAAGACCGGTCTAGATAACTGAAAAGTATAGGAAATCAAGAGATATTTTGAAGCCGGGTGCCGGTGGCTCTCACCTGTAATCCTAGCTATTCAGGGGCTGAGATGGTAGGACTGCAGTCCAAAGCCAGCCTGGGAAAGGAAAGTCCATGAGATTCTTATCTCCAATTAACCACCAGAAAACCAGAAGTGGCGCTGTGGCTCAAGTGGTGGAGCATTTGCCTTGTGCTGAAGAGGGACAGTACCCAAGCCCAGGGGTCAAACCTCACAACTGACAATATACATATTTATTTTTTCTTGATTTTTTAAATATCAAAAAATTGTTTAGTTAAAACACAACATGAAGAAGTAATAGAAAAGGTGAGGATGTGTGGCAAATCTAAATGATAATGTATGAGGAAACATATGTGGTACTTCATCTTATAAATATGTAAATAAAATAACTTAGGTTGGGTGCCAGTAGCTCACATTTGTAAGCCTAGTTATTGAAAACACTGAGATCTGAAGATCAGATTCACATATAGCATTGGTACAAATCTGAGATATTCTTACATCCAATTAACCAGCAAGAAGCTTGAACTGGAAATGTGTCTCAAGTGGTACATCACAAGTCTTGAAAAGAAAAGCTAAGCAACAGTGTGAGGCCATGAGTTCAAGTCCCAGTACCAGCACCAACAAATAAATAAATAATGAAAATATTGAAAAGTGCTCATATTAATTGGGAAAAGGTGTGATCACAGAATAGTGAAGCAGGCTGATTGTCTTATATGCATGAACCAACTAGGCTATTACAAATTCAATGGGCAACAAAAAAGATTGAATAAGAAAAAGAAACAAGATAATAAATGAGCAATTTGTTTCAGAAATTTTTAAATGAATAAATCAGTTTGCTGTCAAATAACGTAAGCAATAAACAGCTATGACCATAAATAGTTGTTTCTATAATTGTTCATCAATACTGTTATTTCCTTCAAATATAAATATCAATTCAAATTTGTGGTAATGAACCAGAAGCACATTATAGTAACTTAGGTAAAATATTTTCATTTTCTTAAATTATCTAAATTCAGAGAAAAGAGTTCTGGATCATGCATATAAGAAACAGCCCCAGAATTTCAGGTGGTCATGGCTAATAGAGGAAAAGAGAAATTATACAGGAAATGAATCTAAGATGTTATTCCTTAGAAAGGCAAAGGCAAAGTTCAAAAACATAAACACCACAGGAAATAGGAGAACAGAGGGAAAATGGAGTGAATAATTCAAAATTAGGAAGAGTGAGGGAAGTGGTGGGTAGCGGAGGGATGGGTAAGAATGTTGAGAGGGGAGACACTGTTCAAGATGTATTCATAAACTGCTTTGTTAAACAGCAACTCCTCTGTACAAGTACTTAAAGGTAATAAACATTTAACAAATTTCATTGTATGAACAAAAAAGACATTAGGACATATTTCAAATCAGGAAAATAAAATGAAAATATTAATAGTACCTTAAAGAACCCTGCTTCAGGACCACACCTGTCATACACATTCCTGGATTTACCTATGGCCATGATAATACCTTGCATATTCGGTGTCATCATGATCTGCCACAGGAATTTAAAGTAAGAGGTTTTGAATGGTTAACATACAAAAATTTAAAAATCAAAACAATGTCTTTCCATGCAAGTTAAAACACCACTTGGTTTCCACTGCTTATGAATCAAATGTAGCCTTTATTAAATAGCAAATGTTATCTGATGTGCAAGTAAGCATCTTTCAGAATCATCCATACAAGGCACAGGTGACTCAAACAGTGCCTTCATGCAAACTGCAAAAAGGCATCTTCTTTAAACTGTAGACTTTTTTGGGGGGGGGTCAGTTGTGGGGGCTTGAACTCTGGGCCTGGGTGCTGTCCCTCAGCTCTTCAGCTCAAGGCTAGCACTCTACCACTTGAACCACAGTGCCACTTCTGGTTTTTCTGATGGTTTATTGCAGATTAGAGTCTCACAGACTTTCCTGCCCTGGCTGGCTCTGAACCGCAATCCTCAGATCTCAGCCTCCTGAGTAGCTAGGATTACAGGTGTGAGTCATTGGTGCCTGGCAATTCTAAAGTTTTTAAAGGCACTTCCTTCTAGACAAATCAGAACAATCTCTGCCCTCTGAGAGAACTTAGAAGCCTCAAGGGTTGGTGATCTCAGAAAAAGCTAAACTTTAACCTCAGTTCAGCCCCCAGGTTAGGAGTCCCTGTAAAACTATAATGTGCATCTATTAGCACCTGTCTTGTACCCATGACTTACTCTAAAAACATTCAACACACATGCACAGGTAAACTATCATTCTAATAAATTAAGACAATGACAACAAACACAATTCAGCCAATAACCAAAGAATTAGCACAAAACAGTATGTTAAGTGATTAATAACAGATCCACTTAAAATGCTAGGAGGCTTATTAATGCAAGCAATTAATGCCTAACAAATAATTTTTATTACTAAAAACTTGCTGGTTTCTATAATTTTTGAGAACCAACATTGCAAGAAAGTAGTGAGTTGGAATAATAAAGAAATATTATGTACTTAATTTTTGTTTTTATACTAAGTGTTCAGAGCTGTTTATATTTTAAAATATCTACAAAATTAAATAAAGCACTCTGAAGGTACCTTATATCAATCAAAAGATTGTAGCCACTACTTCTGACTCAATGAACGTATTATTCATAGTTTTAGTCTGGAATGTACAGTGATAGTTGTCTACATGTGTCTAAAATCTAAGTAAGAAAACATTCTGGTAAGTTCTTATTTTACAAATCTACTTTTTCTTTAAATAGCCATGTTATCTTACATTGCACAGTAATATTAATGATTTTGTAATGTTTTTGATTTTGATGATTCACTTTTATGTAATAGTCTTACATAATTAAGTTGGGGGAAGTTATTTTAAAAATTATACAAGCATGTATTTTTAATTCATACATTCACTCACACTCACACTTTCCTCTGTCACACACACACACACACACACACACACACACACACACACACACACACACTCCATTTTTTATCCACACATCCACAAGAGCTAACAAAGGACATAGATCATCAAGTCACTCAATTATCCTAAAGGAATTGCCTCCTCTGCTGTTACTGTGCAGAAATTGCTTTACTGGCCTTCTCTCAAACACATAAAAGGGAATCATTTGAAAAAGCTCAAGAGAGGGCTGGGAAGTTGGCTCAGTGGTAGAGCGCTTGCCTTGCATGCCTGAGGCCCTGGGTTCGATTCCTCAGCACCACATAAGCAAAAAGGAAAAAGCCAGAAGTGGCACTGTGGCTCAAGTGGTAGGGCACTAGCCTTGAGCTGAAGAGCTGAGGGACAGTGCTCAGGCCCAGAGTTCAGGCCCCACAACTGGACCAAAAAAAAAAAAAAAAAGAAAAAAAGAAAAAGCTCAAGAGAAAGGTATAAAGTGAGTGGAAAATAATCCAATGGACCAAACAATAGATCACTTTCATCTGGATTTTGAAGAACTCTTGTGAGAACTAACATACCTCCAGAATATATGAAAAACTACGTAGATGAGAATAGAGATAGAGATGAATTAAGACAGAGGCACCACAGTGTGTGAAACACCACAAGGTATAGTCACGTGGAGAAATGCCATTCATGATCACAAGCAGAGGCTGTAGCAGCAAAAATATCATGTGTCTATCTTTTAATCATGCTTTAGGATGATCTACCTGGTAGAGAATAGTAGGCAACTTACAAATAAATTATTTAAATAAAACAGGAAAAATATTTTAAAATATTTTAAAATGCAAAATAGTCTGTTGTGTGTCTATCAACCTGAGAGTAAACTGATCCTATTTTCGTGTACAATAATTCTTTTAGTATACTCCATTGCTTTCTACTTTGTTTTAATTTATATTCAAAGTCATGTTAGTAATTGGTAAGAGAATTTTACACTAAGGGTGGCAAAGCTGTATGTTATGCAGCAAGACATCAAGTGTGAGGGTGTAGGCATGCCTAAAGTGCTTGTATCAAACAACAAACATTAAGAATGGTGCAGAGTGATAAAATAAAGTACCTCATCGTCATACCCCCCCTCCTTTGATTCAATCATAAATTTGCCTACATGAGGAATCGCCACCTCTACAACTTGCTGGTTAGAAGGTGGTTGGCTTGTGGTAGTTTCAGGTTTCTGTAGAAGAAAATCATTAGTATGAACATTAGAAAATACAATAATGAAAGCACCAGCTTTAAGTGCCTGGATTCTCACACCTTTTTTTCTTTTTTCTTTTTTTTTACAATGCCTGAATTTGCTAAGTACAAACTTAAATTGAACATTGGAAGCAATTTTTTAACCAAAGTAATACAAAATCTACACGCTGTTCCGCTGCATCCAGCACACTTAAAAATAGTATTTCAGTTTTCCTTCAAAGCATCAGAGGCTCTACTTAAAATTATTGAAGTTAAAAATAAATACTGAAGATGAATTTCCTTCTATTTATTCAGCTGGAGTTTTATTTCAAACCAAAATTCCAGTGACACTCAAAAGTTTGTCTTGATATTTTAATACAAGTAAGACTATACTTTCCACAATCTCATCAAGAATAAGAAGAATTTTCTTAGTAGGACTTACTTTTTTTTTTGTCAGTCATGGGGCTTGGGCACTGTCACTACGCTCTTCAGCTCAAGGTGAGTGCTCTACTGCTTGAGCCACAGTGCCACTTCCGGTTTTCTAGTGGTTTAGTGGAGATAAGAGTCTCATGGACTTTTCTGCCAGGACTGGCTTTGAACCGTGATCCTCAGATCTGAGCCCCCTGAGTAGCTAGGATTACAGGCATGAGCCACTGGTACCCGGCTAGGACTTATTTTCTAGTATCCTTTCTAGTAATCAGTTGTGTCTCCATCCAGTTAATATCCATTCTCTATTGTGTTTAACTCATTCTGAAAGCCTACAAGATTTCAATACAGTGCATTTACATCTTAAGTATTCAGTGAATTCAGAAGTACTAAGGCAAGTGTCAAAAGTTTACATGGTGCTTGGAATCATCTTGCATAGGTTATTCTAATTTGTAGTGGGCTTCAACATGATTATTCTTAATTCTGATATAAAACAAAGAAATTTTATAACAATGGAGGGAATGTTAAATGTTAAATAAATAAATTCATGGCCAAGGCCAGTAATTAATGCCTCTTCTAAAAGAACTGTTATCTCTTTAAAAGAAAATGGTTATTTTCATACTGCTTTTAAAAATGGTGTTCTTATTTGTGTGACCCTTTAACTTTTCATGGGGAAATAACTAATCAGCACTGTTTTGTGATCATGAGAGGTAATATTCAGCTAAGCCAGTATCTAGAGCATAACAGTTGCTTTATAAATGATAAATGATAGGCTTTACCAATGTCACTATACTACTCTAAATTAATTATACTTATTTAATGCTGACTAATATTACTACCAGATTCTATAAAGATGTGCTTATAACTATAGATTGCAAATTCTAGCATGTAAGAGAGGAAATATTAGCTAGTTCACCATTCACAAGAATCAAAGATAAAATAGAAATTAAGAAATCTTACAGGATTTTTGGTGATAAATTTCGAACTAGAAAACAAATCTAAACTACTACAATCCTAAGAACAGAAAATGGAAACTAAAGCAAACTGGGAAATAGATGACTGAGAATATTTAGGAAATGCATAGGACCTGGGGGTAAGGGGAGCAATTTGAGAAATGTGTTATAAGCCTAAGTAGTTGCTGTCAAAGAGTTCCAACAACATTAATGTTGAGGAATTCTATGGATGTAAGTTGAGGACAGGAAGACAATTCATCTATATCAAGCTTTGAAACACTTGGAGACTACTTTCTGTTGCTCTAAGATTGGAACTTAATATATAGTTTACCAAATTTGGAATAGTAAGGAGTAATAAATTCACTATCAAATTTAGATACATTAAGATGCAATTTTTCACATAAACAAGGGTTCACTAAAGAAAAATACATGTTTATTTTTCCATTATTTTCAGTCTTTATATGAGCACATTAAGAAAGGGTAAGCTTGAGAACAGTTTTTAAAAGTTCCTCAGTAAGGTAAAAAAAATATGATAAAGAATTTTACTAATTTTCTAAATCCCACTAACTATACAATTTTTTTTAAGTGTTCTCATAGTCAGGTGCTGGTGGCTCACACCTTTAATCCTAGCTACTCAGGATGCTAGATCCCAATTCAAAGCCAGCCCAGGCAGAAAAGTCCCCGTGAGACTCTTTATCTCCAATTAACCCCTCAAAAACTAGAAGTGAAGTGGTAGGTAGTCTGAGTACTAGTCTTGAGCAAAAGAGCTCAGGGACAGTGCTCAGACCCTGAGTTCAAACACCACAACTGACCCCTCCCCCTCAAAATAAATGTTCTCATAGGAAGGTAGCTATAAAGTCACAGAACTATAATCCCTTTGGCCACCTTAACATGTCATTCTTTTAATAAAATTAAACTATGAAAATCTATTCTAAGGAAAACACTTGAAAATACAGATTTTTATTTTAACAGCTTATTTATAATAAAAGTAAAAAATGTGAACATATAAATAAGTATACAACAGAATGCTTAAGCAAACAATAATTTAATTATTCAATGAAACATACTCAGCAGAATTTGTTTAGTTTACAACATCAGGAGACATTATAAGATTAGCGAAGAAAAGGCAAGACATGAAATTTTATATGCAGTAATAACTCAACTACAAAAATAAATTCAAGAATTGTATTTACAAGTAAAGATGGAAAAAAAAACAAACCAACATATTGACAGGAATGGGTGCTAGGATCATTGAAGGTTCTTTCTCCAAGTCTAATTCTCTGGATTTTGTTAATAACCTAAAGCATTCCAAATAATATAAAACACAAAGCTGCTTAAACATTTCAATGCTGCCTACAGTTTCCATCAATCTAAGATTTACAGAATATTCTTATATTTTAACGTTGGAAAATAAATACTATATATGCAAAATATCTAGGACTAACGTAACAGAAAAATTACTTCTTTGTCCCACAATTATCTCCATTTATCTCCATTTTTGAGACTTAGGCAAGCAATACCTGATCCTAAATATTGAAGACTTAATTTAGCTTCTATCATATATTAACCTTCAATGAAAATAAAACACCATATAAAACTGTGACCAGGCTATTAAGTAATAATGAGATCAAGGACCACAAGGTATTCTTACTAGCCAAAGATAGAAAATTTAAAATTGCCATATTATAAGAGACAATGAGGTTAACTGTGGATTATATTACTAGAAGACAGTAATGTAGGAAAGTATTTACACTATTTCCCTATCGTATTCTCTCCCTGCCATTGTACTTTTCTAAGTAGAGATGCAGCAGCAGGTTACTAGTTTACAAGATAATAACTTTATTAGTAAAACAAAATCATCAAAACTTAAGGGCTCATTTTTGTGAACTTGAATTACTTATGATTAACCAGACTTAAAAAAAAAAAGAATGTGACTCTAAATGAAACTAGCTGTTTTGGGTTTTAAAATACCAAGAGAAAAAGCTGACACTAATTAGCTATCATTTAGAATCTACCAAACAAAAGTTCTAGTTACCCAAGTCCCTACAAATTAATTTGCGGATGGGGCAAAATTACTACTACTCTGTTTTTATTTCCTACATTTTCCTCTTCCCACCCACCTAGAGGCAGAATTCTGACCAAAGAATTTTCCAAGAAAAATTTCAGAGTTAGCACATGCTCATCTTAAATTCATTTACAGTCTCCAAGCATTTACAAATTTTGGAATCATAAGAAAAATCTTACTTAACAGTAAGATGATGTTAATACATTTTCCAGTTTACAAACTGGAAATAAAGGTAAGGAAATACAATTAACAAAATATAATTAACAAAATACTCTATTTGACATTTTAGTTAATATGGATTTAATATCAAAGTCTCATTGCAATTTTAAGTTACTCCTGAGAGTTCACTTACTAGGCAGAATAGTAAGTGTTGTAAAATTATGATACATCCTTCTATCTTTAGTTCTCTCAGAGGAGAATTTTCAAACACACTAAAAGGCATTGCCATAAAATCTGCATTAGAACTGCTGATTCTTACTACTGAAGTACAATAAATGATAAATAAAAACTGAGAGGTTTTGCAATATCAAATTCTTGAAATAGCATCTCTCAAAGTCATATGCACTGATATACCACTGTCCTCATTTAGGGTTACAGAAACACAAAACTACAAAATAAGAATATGATAGGGAAATAGTGTAAATACTTTCCTATATTACTGTCTTCTGGTAATATAAGCCACAGTTAATCTCATTGTCTCTAATAAGATAGCATTATCTTTAGCCTGTTAACAATGCTCTAGCAAGTAGTATCTGACACTCTTACGGCCAAATATATTTTATGAAATAAAATTTATGTCTTCAATTCTCAACTATTCCAATGAAATTGTATTTTAGGTAAGAGGTGTGATGGTCAGGGAAAACGACAGTAACAAACTTATTAACTTCTCTTTTTAAGTTTCTAGTCAAATGCATTATTTTGTTTATAATTAGGATTCTTCCTAGTTCTCTCACATACAGCCCACGGTTTATGTGAGTTGCCACGATGACTGACCATATTTATAACAGAGCCAACACTGTTCCCTGTCTCTCAACTCCCAGACAGGTTGCTCTCCTTCATATTGCAGGAAATGTCATGAACATGGCTACGTTCAGAGAGCCAAAAGAAAGGTTCTTACCGACTGCAAAACTGTTTCAGGACTTTTATCTTCATGCTCATGTGATGCCTTGGTAATTATTCGAATAGTTTCTTCTTTCAAGTGCTTTGAGAAATCACTTCTTGAAGGCTGCTCTAGATATTCTGGTTCTCCTGCTTGTGCTTCATGAGAAAAGAATCAATTGTATATCTAATATAAATCACAGAGTCTGTACTAAGATGAATCTGTTATTTATTTCTAATCTGCAGTTATACAATAACCAATTTTAGTATTCTGCTTACAATAAAATACATCCTTCAAAATACAGCACTTTCCACTTGAAATTTACAAAGAAACAAAAAATAACAACGAAAAAGAACCAAGAGCATTTAAACAATTATCAAAGAAAGCACTCATCATCATTTATGATAACTTACGTAAAAACTTTCCTAGAATGGAAAGTACCAAATCCCATTTTAGAAAATAAACATTTTGTCAAGAACAGAATTTGATATGGATGAGAGCAGAATACCCTTCTTCACACACCTACCTAACAAAATCCTAATCCTGAATGAAGCTAACCATTTATATTTTCTAAATTTGCTCTGGTAGGAGAATATTGTCTGAGAAGAAGCAATCTCAAGTTGGGAAACTAGTACCAGTGTATAGTAATGCCATCTATGTAAGGATGTTCTAACATATCTGTCTTACCTATGTTTTGAGCTCAAAACAATAAATCCAACTATATGAGTATGTCACAAACAACCTCCTTGCATAACTTACATATTCACAAAGCTTTGTGTCAGTGCCTTTCCCTTCAATGTCACCTTGTGCCCTTTACTCAAAGGGCACAAGTTTAGTTTTCTCCATTTCTTCAAGTACAATGAAAGTGACATTTACCTTCTAATTTTCCTACATATTCTTCCCTCTGCTCACCCTACACTCACCTACTCTTCTGCTCTACTCAGACATTTTCACTCATCCTTGTCCTTAATATTTCTACTACAGTAGGGTTCCTTCAGCATTGGCATTACCAAGATATTGTTTCAGATAGTTCAGTATTAAACAGGGCTATGCTATGAAACTAGCATCTACTTCCTAGATATCAGTAATTCTGTTTCTGCCTCCCAGGGTATGAAAGTCAGTGTCTTCAGCATGGTCAAGTATCCATTAAAAGACTAAATCAGTGATAAATGAGAACACCCTAAAATTTCCTTTTAAACATCATTTACTACAATGTTAACCTAATTACTATTGCATCTGTTTCAAGCCTATATAAGACTGAAAGGATCGCATGAGCTATCTCTTGCATTGCTGTCTTCAATGCACAAAACAGGAACATAATAACTTAATGGAACAAATGAATTAATGCCTCAGTTAATGAATGGATATGAAAAAAAAAAGAGGTAAAATCCCACCATATTCCTGAAAGTGATTAAATAAGTCTTTCCTCACCTACCTACTGAGACACAGCAGGGCTACTGTCATCCTCTCTAACATTCCATTAAATTTAAAAATCTCCAAGGTAAAATAAATATTCAAAAAGTAATTTCAACTTACATGGCTGAGTGGTCATTCATTTAGCCAACACATTTTAATTAAGCACCTAAATATATGCCAGGTACTACAACTCCAGTTGTCTAGTTTCTTTCCTCTTAAAGTAAACTATGGACAAAGTCATTAATCAAACGACCACAGATATAAATTGTGACAACATTCTAATAGTACATTATATAAGGATAATGAAGGTAGTGTGCTGTGGTAATTTAATTAGTATGATAAGGAAATCTAATTTAGCTAAATGAGTTGTTTTCATCTTAATGTGTTGATTCACCAGACAGAAAAAAACAAGGGCCCAAGCACTTTGCATGAGCTGAATCCAAGTAACAATGTGCCTGCATAACAGTAAAAGAGACAGATAGATATATTAAAAGATGATGAGGTAACTCATAAGTTATGTGAAAGTTTTGAGGGAAATAGGAAATTAATGATACTTTAAATAATGACAACATAGCAAATTAAAAACAGAAATGTCTTGGGAGCCTTTAGGGGAAAATCAGTGGTAGTATGCTTGCCTAACCTGTTCAAATCCTTGCATTTAATACTTAGCACAGAAAAAAAATATAATTCTAGTTACATTGTGAAGAAAAATTAGAGACGAGATTATAATTTAAGATCAGCAAAGGTACTAAATGTGTGTTAGAGCAATCAAAAAAGAAATAACTGTACTTTTGGATATTGGATACCAGACACCAATAGTGGTTGTAAGAAGTGACTAGATTCAAGATTTACTTTGGACACAGAGGTTTAGAGACCAGAATCAGGTATAGTAGAGTATATCTATCTGTAAGGCCAGCATATGGGAAGATGGGGCAGGAAGTTGTGAGTTTCAGGTCAGTCTGGGACACATCTGAGACACTGTCTCAAAAGCCAAAAAGATTTGGAGACTATATAAGAAGTTGAGACAAAGATTTTGGCATGAGTAATGAAGATGACACAGATAAAAATTACTGTAAAGAAAACTCAAGTTAAAAATGTTTAACATGTATCTAACAAGAGGAAGAAGTTAAAATGTAACTGTCATACATATGTATTTCCTGACTTTAGACTGGCTTCTATCTATCCTTTGATGGTCTTAAATGGTAACAGAAAGATAACCTTAGGCTACTTCCAGTTATGCACTGCAACTTTCTCTGAAGGTTTTATGCAAGTGCTTAAAGCCAGCAATTCTAGGGCTTATCAGAAGAAACTTCTTGCGAAGTTTTTTATTGTGTTTGCTACTCTTTTCACTATATAGTCAAGGGTAATGACTAAGAGTATGATATGAACTTAATGTACTGAGGGCCAAAAGATCAATCTAGCCAAACATTGGCCTAATTGGGAATATATGTAAAATAAGTCCTTAGGAACAAGAGTAATTTTATTTAATTAACACAGACAACCCACTATGGGACATTAGGGCAAAAAGTTTTCTTCCATATAGAAGTTTAAGTACAAAAAAAATTATGGGTGATAACAACTGGTTTTGCCTCCACCTCACAGAAAGGTACTTTCTCTAGAATATTTAGAAAATTATTGCTACCAGACAACTTATTGGATTGGTGATATAGGCATAGAATACAAGCTTACAAGGACTCAGAATTTTGGAAAACGAATAAGCAACATGTTACATTTCCAGTATGTGTGTGAACCTGTACCAATTTCAGTACTGTGCTATATATTTTTATATATCTAAATATTTTGTTCATATTAAAGAATTCCCAGTAAAATCAGACATGTATAAACTCTATTATCATACTATGTGCTACTTGCAGTAAGAAACACATATGGTTCTACAGAGGAACTATGGACCGAATACACACACTTGATATGGTGTTGTATGAAAAGAAAGATTTTCTGGAGATGAGTCTTGAAGGATTTGCAGAGAATATTATGAAGGAATAGCATGTGGGAAATCACTGTTGGACAGATAAGCATGAAATTCCTGTTATCAGTGAGTCTTTATGATGGTAATCAAACCAAAATATATGTGAAATATAAAGAGGGATATGATAAATTGGGTAGTCTGAACAGATGTAGGTGATGTAAAAGGGATTCACAAAGACTTCTGGATAAGAGATTGCTTTTAAGAAAAATCTATGAAGTGACATTTTCAAGATGAAAGATACTCTATTAGCCAGGTCATGATTATAAGAAAGCTCCTACATGTAAGAAAAATGGTAATTACTTTAAATGAAGCATTACAGACAATTCATCATAGGAGATTAACAAGAGAATCAGATAATAACAGAAGATCCTCAAGAAAGGAGATTTTGCCTTAATTTTATCAAACCAAAATAGTAAACATGTGTGTACTAAAATTATAATAAGTGAAACAAGCAGATGCAAAGAAACATACGTCCCATAGTTTTCCTTATCTGCAATAACTAGTATATGTCTAGGACAAGCAAAAGAGGTCAAAACCTATGTACATATGACCATATAAGCTGATGCTAAGTGAAAATGAACCCAAGATAGGGACAAAAGAGTTTTTATCTTCGTTGTTCTTTTTAAGGTGCTTATAATGTACTATGTGATTTTTGTTTTGTTTTGTTTCTTTTATGTTCTTCCCCCATGGTATAAGCTCTGTTGTCACTGTATTTGATTCTGGTGTCCAGCATGTTGTATACACATTTTTCTAATTTGGAGAGGGGAAAGGAAATAACAAAATGCTGAAACAAGGATACAGGCTGACCCACTGTAACAATGAGATATACAAGACACTATGTTGAAAACAAACTTTACAACTCTGCAAGGTGGAGAAGGAGGGGTTGGGAAGGTGGGAGGAAAGGGATGGTAGGGAAAAAAATAAAGGAGGGTGAAAACAATGCTCAATAGGAAATGGATTCATTACCTTGCTCATGTAACTGTAACCCCTCTATACAGTATCTTTATAATAAAATATACATTAAGAAAAAAAATCTATAAACCAATATGAGAAAAATCAAAAGCTCTTTCCACTACTCAGATAAAAGGATTGTTAATGTTTTCTTTTATATTACTTATTTTGTATATTACCTGTCTAATCTATTTTTAAAACAAGTTACATACACTGGTTTTAATTTAAAACATTTTTTCATATCAATATACATCATTTCTTTTAACCAAGAAGTTTTGTACAACTAAGTCTCACCATCACATGTAGGCAATTTCCCTATCATTGTTAATGAGAGCAGTAGGACAAAACATTTAGCTTTTACCTGTAACCCTATACAACTGTCATAACTGCTGGCCTGTATGATTGCTAAAACTTTAATAAGTGGAGACCATGCTGCTTGATGAATCTTCTGCCTCTACATATGAATTGCTTTTGGCTTAATATATTGTCACTTAAGACAGTGCGGATTACTTGTGAAAATTCTGTTGGAATTTTTTGTTTCCCAATCTGGTTTAGATGTTAAATTTCCCCCAAAGCACATGTGTCATAGGCTTGGTCGCCATCCGATGGTGTTATAAGAAGGTGGTACAAACTTTAGTTCGAGGAAGTAGATCACAGACTGCATGCTGCTGAAGAGCCTAGCCCCTTCCTCTATCCCTCTCTCTGCTTCCTGGTGACAGCGAGATGAGCAACTGTACTCCATAAGATACTTCTGCCCACCATGATGTTCAGCTTCACCACAATGCTAAAGGCAAGGGGCCAGTAAACTATGGGCTGGAAGATCTGACACTATGAGACTAAACCATTTCTCTTTAAGTTATTTATCTTTGGTATTTCGTCAAAGGGAAGGAAAGGCAATACAATTCCCTACCTACAGCTACAAGCTACTACATGCACTCATTTTGCCATGATTGACAGTTCTCTACAGACTGGTCATATCTGTTCCTTAAATACCTCTCAAATTATTTCTGTGCTTTTCAGGGTGATTGCTGAGATTTTTAAACAAGTAACATCCACAAAAGATAATCTGCTACATACACTAGTCATTTCATTCACCTATTTCACTGTTATAGCAGGCCCAGTGTTCTGAGGGTATTCTAAACTGGCTCATTGGATATTCCTTCATATTAAAGTAATAAACTGAAAGAATGTTTTACTTATGTGTATTTCTTACCTGTAGTATTCAATATCTTAACAAGAAAGTTAATTGAACTACCAATTCTATTAAAGTATAAGAATCTGTTCTTAACAATAAAAAAAAAAGAATCTGTTCTTAAACAACAATAAAAAGTAACCTTTAGCTGGGCACTGGTGGCTCCACGCCTGTAATCCTAGCTACTCAGGAGGCTAAGATCTGAGGATCCTGGTTCAAAGCCAGCCCAGGCAGGAAAGTTCGTGACACTCATCTCCAATAACCACCAGGAAACTGGAAGTGGTGCTGTGGCTCAAGTGCTTGCCTTGAGCTGAAGAGCTTAGGGACAGTGTCCATGCCCAGAGTTCAAACCCCACAGCAACAACAACAAAAAGTAACCTATGAGATGTATTTTACATGTATTTATTACCTTGACTTATTAATGAGTCATACTGATTACTCACACTGAAGGAGAATTAAATATTTAATAGATATATACTCCCTATACTCTTCTAGAAATGCATTTAAAATTAGTTCCTTAAAAACAACTATAGAACTGTGAAACTATCGAACTGGCTGCATAGAACACTTTAGATTCCTGGGCCCTACTCTAAACAGGTGAGTTAATACAAGTCAAAATTGATGCAGAATATAGAGTACTATAGCATTACTATGCACTTAAACCTATCAACTGTAAACTACACAGTGAGTATACTTGAAAGTCTTAAATTCACCCTAGAAAAGCCAAACTGAAATTTCCAGACAAAGAACTCATGACAGAAAATATTCCAAGAGACATATACCATCTATCATCATCATACTAGATAACATCCTGTACCAGCTTTTTAAAAATCTGAGCATAGTAAGTATCTATCAGGTCTTACCTTAGGAAATAATTCTACCCTTCCTAGAACATTAGTTGATTTCTGACTTCTAGACAGTGTTTGCAGCTAAGTCCCAATCTGTCTCCTACACATAGACAAAATGCATGAAATCTTATGGAACACATCTCTTGTCAATCTTAACCAGTGGTACATTACTTTTTCATCTTTCTTTTTATTTCTTTCATTTGAAATCTGAGTACACTATGTGTAGCTGTAAGGACCTCAACTATTTTTTGGAGGAAGAATATAATACTCTTCTCTCTAACTATTGTATAAATACAACTTAGAGCCAAGCTGATCAAGCAGAATTATATCTGAATTTTCTGAAGATTATTCAACAAATACTATCTGGATCCATCTTCCTGTAATTCTGATTCCACGAAGTCTTAGATGTGATGTGCTGCTTATATGCAGAGGAGAAGCCAACTGATGTACAATTCTGATATGTAAAATTATAGTGAAGAACATGGGCTAGAAACCTACACACAAGTACTAAGGTAAGTTTCACTTTGGAGTAAGTAGGTTTAAAGAGGAAACATGAGATGAACCTAATCCTTTCTTACTACTTATTACTCATTACACCTTCAGTTAGGTAATGAATAATGCTGGAGAGGTGAGGCTGACAGTGGTATTAATCATATATATAAAACAAAGACATGCTAATTTGATATATTAATATTCTTGTGTGGAACCAAAGTCAGTATAACTAGGACTTAAACTAGTTCCTCCATTACATCTTTATTGAGACTTCCAAGGAGGGAAAGAAAATTGCTGCTGAATTCTATAAACAAGGTTTCTTCTATTATTTCTTCCAGCTAACTCATAATCTTAGGGCATACCTGTGAGACTTAAATATAGGTTCTATGAGTTTCTCAAAGTATTACACTTAAATTTTGAAAATCTAAGTAAAACAGGAAGACAACAAGAACATTTCGACAAAAAAAATCATCGACTAATAATAGGAGACAGGATTTCTAATGAAATATAGCCTTTTTTCGAGAGAGAGAGTGAGAGAGAGAGCGAGCAAGCGAGCGAGCGAGAGAGAGAGAGAGAGCCAATACTACAGCTTGAACTCATGACCTGGTGCTCTTGCTTCATTTTTTTCACTCAAGGCTGATGCTCTGTCACTTGTGACATCTTCACTGCTGGCTTTTTTTTTAACTGAAGAGAAGAGCCTCAAAGATTTGCCTGCCCAAGCTGGCTCTGAATTGCAATTCTCAGATCAGGCCTCCTAAATAGTGAGCCACCTTTGCTCTGCTTCAACTATGATAGCTGAAACTCCCATACAACAAAAGGTATGTTAATATGGCATAACATAATAAATCAAATATACTAATAGAAATTGAAGATAAAATATTTTACCTAATCAAAAGTCAAAGATAACTTAGTAATAGAAATGAATCTTGAAATAAAGTCTACAAATCTACAGACTTGGCACATTCTACTTCCACTAAATCAAAAAATATATTTACCATAGAAGATACACCTTCCCTATTGTAACATTGCCACTGCTTTTTCAAAACTCAATCTGGGGCTGGGAAAGTGGCTCAGTGATAGAGTGCTTGCCTTGCATGGATGAGGCCCTGGGTTCCATTCCTCAGCACCACATAAGCAGAAAAAGCCGGAAGTGGTGCTATGGCTCAAGTAGTAGAGCGCTAGTCTTGAGCTGAAGAGCTGAGGGACAGCGCCCAAGCCCAGAGTTCAAGCCCCACGGCCAACCAAAAAAAAACAAAAACAAAACAACTAAATCTGGAATTGGGTATTTCTATTCTTTATGTTCAAGTCATTCTGCCTCTGCTCATGTTCACAGCTGCCTTTAAGTTTATTTTCCACATAAAAAAAGACATGAGGGCTGGGAAGGTGGTAGAGTGCTTGCCTTGCATGCATGAGACCCTGAGTTGGATTTCTCAGCACCACATAAGCAGAAAGGCTGGAAGTGGAGCTATGGCTCAAGTGCTTGAGCTGAATAGTTGAGGGACAGTGCCCAGGCCCAGAGTTCAGGCCCTGTGACTGACAAAAAAAAAAAAAAAAAAAAAGACATGAACCAGGTATCAGTGACTCATGCCTATTACCCAAGCTTCTTGGAAGCTGAGACTGGGAAGACTGAAGTTTGAGACCAGCCCAGGCTTAAAAAATATATTTGAGAGACCCCTTTTCATACTGAACACAGGGACATGTGCATGTTATCTTAGCTGCAACTGGAAGCCTAAAGCAGGCAGACTGTTGTCCAGGTACGTGCCTGGGAAGAAAGTGATAAATCATCTCATAATTAATCATCAGAAGGAGAAGCTGAAGGCAAAGATCAGTATCTGCCCAGCAGAGCATGGCTGAGTTCAAAACCTTAGTTACAGCAAAACGAATTAAAATTAAACAATAAATAAATAAAACGAGGGGCCAACAAATAATACTGAATTCTAAAAACTACAGAACAGTTTGGAAATGTGTAATGGGAGGCACTGATTATTAAAAAAAATGGCCAATAAAATCAAGAATGTAGTTCTTATCAAACAGGTATGCTAATTTGATAGTAAAATAAAGTGTATTAATCCTAAATTTGGGGAGCTAAACGAGAAGCAAGCAAGATGATTTTATGAAACAAAGAAGGAATTCTGTGACACACATTCTCTGAAGCCAGAATTACCAGAACAGGTTAAAAAAAAATGCAGGCCAATTTCCTTAATGAAAAAAAAAAAGAAAACAAAAACAAAAACAAAAGCCCTTAATACTTGGAGGCTGAATTCAAAAAACAGTAAGAGATCATAACCCATGACTGTTTCATTCCAAAGATGAAAGGATTGTTCAATATATACAAATCAACAATACAATACAGGGCTTCAACAGAATCAGGGACAAAAATCACATAATCACCTCACCAGATGCACAAAAAGCCTTTGACAGAGTTCAACATCCCTTCATAATAAAAGCCATGAAGAAAATAAGGAACACACTTCAATATAACAAAAGTTATATCATGTTCAACCTATAGCCAACATTATCCTGAACGGGGGAATACTGAAACTATTTATTCAACTGAAAAATGAAAGCTTGCACACTGTCTCCACTTTTACTCAATATAGTACAGGAATTCCTAGCCAGAGCAATAAAGCAACAGAAAGAAATAAAAAGCATTCAATAGGGAAAAGAAGTCAAATTATCCTGTTGATGATGATATAATGATATAATGCCATACTTAATCCCTAAGGACAAATGAACACAAAACAAAACTCTTAGATCTGATCAACACTTCTGCAGTGTAGCAGAATACAAAATAAACATACAAAACTCAGTAGCTTTCCTCTATAAACAACAAATGAACAGAAAAAAAAAGTCAGGAATATTATTCCATTTACAATGTAGGAACATGAAATACCTCTACAATGAAAACTATGAAACCTTAAAGGAAAAATAAAAAAGACATAAGAAAAAAAGTAACAAAAACATTATGTCAATGGCACAAAAAAATGTCAATTGCACAAAAATATAGATAAATGGTGTACAATAGAAAATTCAGAAATAAACCCACATAATTTTGGCCATCTGAGTTTTGATGAACAAGCCTAAGTGTCTTCAACAAATGTTGGAAAACTGGATATCTAGATACAAAAAACTAAAATTAGATACCAGTCTCTCACTCTGTTCTAAAATCATTTCAAAGACAAATATCTTAATGTAAGACCTTCATCAATGAAATTACAACTTTCTAAATAGGACTCCAAGAGCTCAGCAAGTAGTGGCAAAAAACAGGCAGATAAGACAGCATAAAATTAAAGTGTTCTGTGTATCAAAATAAATAATTACCAAGATCAAGGGACTATCCAGAAAATAGGGAGAAAATTTTTGCTACTTCATCAATGGATAAAGAATTATTCAGCAAATACAGAGCTAAAAAAATAAAAAGAGCCAAAGAACAAATAGCGCTATTGGGATTGGGTAAATGAACAAACAGTTCTCAAAATATAAATGGTTAATAAAACATGAAGAAATATTCAACATCCTTAGCCATAACGGAAAGGCAAATAAAAAAGACACTGAGTCAGAATGGTAGTTGTAATCAAGAAGACAAATAATAAATGCTGTTGATGGGAATGTAAAACTAGTTTCGCAATGACAGAAATAAGTATAGAGATTCCTCAAGAAACTAAATATAGATTCTGTTACAACCTCTTGGCTATATACCAAAAGGAATGTTAGTCAAAATTTGAGAGATACTAGCACACAGAGATTTCTAGCAGCACTATTTATAACAGCCAAAAAAACTGAACCAGCCTTGGTGCCTAACACCAATTTTGGATAGAGAAAATGTGGTGTATACATAATGGAGAATTATTAGATCATAAAGAAGAAATGATGTGGGACTGGGAATATGGCTTATGGTAGAATGCTTGCCCAGCCTGCCTGAAGTTCATAATCAGAAAAACCCAGAAGTGATGCTATGGTTCAAGTGGAAGAGTGTTAGCCTTGAGCTTCAGGGACAGTGCCCAAGCCCTGAGTTCAAACCGCAGGACTGGCAAAAAAGAGAGAGAGAGAAAGGGAGGGAGAGAGAGGGAGGGAGAGAGAGGGAGAGAGAGAGAGAGAGAGAGAGAGAGAGATGATGTCAATTACAGGAAAATGAAAAGAAACATAGATCATGTTAAACCAAGCTCTGAAAAATAAATGCTGTATATTTTCGCTGTATACAGATACTAGACCTAGAATAATGATAGTAGTATGTATATATGACATAACTGTAAAAGGGGGACTATTTGGGGAGAGAAACCAGGGAGAAGAAAAGACAGATTGACAGAATATTATAGAAGTAATGTATATTACTTCTTATATATTGTACACACATGCATGCACACACATACATATACTTGAGCTAAACCAAACTCACTAAAAACTCTTTAAATGGGGAAGAAAGAGAAGGTTAAGGAAGAGTACTATAAAGGACTATAAAGCAGAAAAGCAGTATATGCATGTAATTAAATATCACAATGGATTAATTTATGCTAAAAATAAAGAACAGGCAAGATAAAGAAGAGAAGGCTCACAAAATTTTCTATTTTCGAATGATGAAATGTAGGTACACCAAGAGTAAGGTTGTAGCTCCACCAATGATGGAAAGCCCACAGTGCTTACGTGCTCAGGTACTACTTCCACAACTTACGTTAATTATGTGGCCCTATGCTTCTATAAATAAAAAGAAAATTTGCATGTGCACTTTAAGGGAAGAATAATAAAGTAGCTTCATCCTGGGCAAGTTCAAGAGAATGATTGGGAAGGATATGTATAGAAGATGATGAAGGATGCAATAAAGTCACAATGAAATGGATCTGGCTTAAAAATGAAAGGAATATACTGGAGTCAGGAACCTCCTGACATCTGCCAACAGTACAGTGCTGCAGACCCACAGTCTCACCTCTTCCACATGGCAAACGTGGATGGATATGTGGGAAGAAAGCACAGTCCTGCAAAATGGCTCACCAGCCATTACAGTGTAGTGGAATATTGTATCATAATACTTGCATTTTGTTTGATATCCAACAAAAGTGGTCTTTAATAATTCTAAATTATTAGTCTCTTCAGATAAAATAAATCAAGGAATCAACTATTTGATTGCATCAAAAGAAATTTACAAGTCAGAATGGACTGATCTGTACAGTCCTGCCTCTATCAGTCAACAATAACATCTGACAGTATTTGAAACTTCCTAGTAGAGGAAACATTCTGCCAGTGTTCAAAATGGTAATGCTCAAGCCTACTCACAAAATGCTGCACAGACATTTCTCTATGAAAGATGAAATTAAACAAAAATGAAGTTCCTTTAAAAATACCACAGATCAGAAAATAAAAGGTTATTACCAAAAAACTACCCAGATAGAAAAGAGACATTGAAAATATTAATCCAGGTTTAGTTATAATTTCCCCAACTTTTACAGAAAAACAGTACTTTGTTTACAGCAAAAGAATATATTTCCCTAAAATGTATTTACAACTCTGTGATGATTAATCTTTAAAACAAGAATTAGAAAACAAGTTACTCTCAATTTCCTCAAATATATTTTCATTTTAGTATTTACTTTGATCATTTAGTTTTAGCAGTTTTGAGAATGGCCTTTTTAATATTTATATTTTTATGCACTTCTATCTTCAATAGGTCTACTGTTTTTTCCTGGATTACTTTAGTGTTGGGTTTTTTTTTTTTTTGGTCCAGTTGTGGGGCCTGAACTCTGGGCCTGAGCACTTTCCCTAAGCTCTTCAGCTCAAGGCCAGTGCTCTACCACTTGAGCCACAGCGCCACTTCCGGCTTTTTTCTTTTTGCTTATGTGGTGCTGAGAAATCGAACCCAGGGCCTCAGGCATGCAAGGCAAGCGCTCTACCACTGAGCCAACTTCCCAGCCCTTTAGTGTTGGTTTTTAATCTGAAGATTTTCAAAAATAAAATATTCTATCGGGTGGTGTTATTTCAGTATTGTACAAAATACAGATTAATATACCAATAGTATTTCTCTTATAAAACCAGAAGTAAATAGAACTTATTCTTTTGACAGATTCAGTGAAATTGGTTGAGTTACTTGATAATTTCACAGTTTTTCCTGTTTCTTTCCAAGAAGATCCAAGACTTAAAGCAGACAGGTATGAAGAATCACAACTACCTTGAGAAAGTTCTACTGATATTCAGTGGTATGTGGTAAAGTAACAAAAATAACCTGTGGTTATTTCTGAGTGCTAGAATTATAGTTGATTTCCACCGGCTTCTCTGTGGTTGAACATAGTTGAGATTTTATGCATCTGTATTTTCAATTAGTAATCCTTAGTTTATTATTAATGATATAATGTATCAAAAGTAAAATACAATTGAATAGAAATTAACAAACCTGTTGTCACAGAAGATTCTGATTCTCTCATCTTCTGAGCTGCTAAAAGCTTTTCCTGCAAAGCTTTCTGGGTTAGTTGTGCATCCCATTCTTCTAGTTCTTTTTCAAATCGTTGGTTGTCTTCCTCAACAAAATCTCTTAAATCTGGTGGTAATGTTTCTATTCCAACAAGGGCCTGCCCAGTTTCTTTATTAAATTCCTCTGCAAATCATTTTAAAAAACTAGTATAAAATTTAGAGTTAAGAAAAATACAATGCTCAAAACAGACTGCATTACAAATGGATGTGTTATAGGTATACAGCAAATCAATTTTATTCAATCTTCTTAAAACAAAGGCTCAGAAGCAAAAATTTATTCAATTATTTTTAACTAAGCAATAAAAATGAGACAAGATATAAAATACTACAATTTTTTTGTTCTCTAACACTATGAAATACCACTTTTGCTATAATAAAGGACCAAATGTTTGAATAATTACGATTATGAAATAAAATTTCAGGAAGTGAAGGCTTACTTTTTCAATAGATTTATTAAACTAAGTATAATTGGTGCAGTATAGCCATAAATCAGTGAACCAAAGCCATAAAAATATGTAATTATGAAGATAATCAACATATGAAAATGTTTTATAGTTACATACTATTTAAATTGTGAATCAATTTTACAATCACACACATCTTATATATACCTTTTTAATTATAAATGGCTGCTTTGTTGAATTCAATGGTTAAATATTAAAGTTTATCATTTTCAGCTAGGCACCAGTGGATCACACTTCTAATCCTAACTACTCAGGAGGCTGCAATCTAAGGATAATGGTTCAACAAACAAGGAAAGTCTGTGAAATTCTTATCTCCAATTAACTTAAAAAATAAAAAAGAAATGAAGATGTGTCTCAAGTTGGTAGAACAAAGTTGGTAGTTTGAGCAAAAAGAAAGTTCAAAATATCAGGACACACACACACACACACACACACACACACACACACACACACACACACACACACACACACACACACACACACACACACACACACACACACACACACACACACACACACACACACACACACACACACACACACACCATTTTAATATAATCATGAACTTTGGTTTTAAAGGTAAATAAAGGGCACAAAGGTAAATGTGCAAAACAAGTCAACACACAATTAAAACACAACTATAAGTGCCAAAAAGTATGCTACAAGAGCACAAGGAGAGCAAATCTGAGGATGGCACCCAAACAGAATCCTGACAGATGAGCTAGAATTAGACAGAGAATGAAGTAAGGAAGAGAAAGGGGACTGGGAACTGAAAAAAATAATAATAAATTAAATGCCTAGAGATGTAATTCTGTGAAGTAGTGTTATGTATCAGCAAATTCCAAGTGTAAATTTCAAGGTAACAGTGATAAATGAAGCTGGCAGGAGTGTTAGAGGCCAGAAAACAGAGGCTCTGTGCTAGGCTAAGGAGTCCACATATGAATTGATACTACAGTATTGATTATAGTTATAATAGTTATTAGAAGGTTTTGTTTGTTGTTTGTGCTGGTCAGGGTCTGGAAGCTGTCCTTGAACTTTTCATTCAAGGCTAGTGCTCTACCACTTAACTCATAGCTCTACTTCTGGCTTTTTGCTGCTTAATTGGGGATCAGAATCTCATAGAATTTCCTACTGGGGCGGGCTTCAAACCTTGATCCTTAGATCTTAGCTTCCTTAATAGCTAGGCTTATAGGTGTGAGCCACCAGTGCTCAGCATTAAAAGAGGTTTTAAAGAGGTTAAAGAGATTTTAGCAAAACCTCTTTTGTTAAAAATGAAAAAGGTAAAAACAGATTCATATTTGACAGTTAACGTTGAACATAAAATGTATACCAATTCTCAGGTTTCGTCCCCATTTCAATTCCAGCTTTCGTACTAGTGATAACATACTTCCTGGTCAGAGCTACCAACCTCTGAGCTACACTTAACTCATCACACTGCATATAGCCACAAAAAAGTACTTCTTTTTAAATATATGCCATCATCTTCTTACCTTGTATTAAGAATTGTGCCTTATCATTTATGTACATTAAGCAATATGCACTGGCGTTTCTATAACCACCGAAGGAGTCCCTCATGAGTTCTTCCCATGATGATTTTGTCACAGCAATATCATTGTACTTCATCCACCTGCTTTCACGATGGTCAAATATATAGGCCCAGTAGTGCCCTGCATTAGCTTGGCCTTCATGAACTAAAACAGCATGTAAGCGGTAAGGAACCTAAATACAGAATTAAAAAAAAAACAAAAACGTTAAATTTCAATTCAATAGTCGACTATATTATATACCCCTGAAATTCACAACTACCTTTTTGAGGGAAAGATTAGATGCACATTGTTTAAAATGAGATAAAAATGGCTGGAATTTAAACTTGGAAAGAGGCAACTAGACCACAATTTTTTTTTTTTTAAAGCCAAATAAGCAATAGATGTGTAAAACAGTTCTGTCAATTAGATGATTTTTCAAAAATGAAGATATATTTGTTGTGCATATACATGTTGACCCACTTAAGTCCAATTTGTTGCCTTCCATTAGGTGAAATTTTATAAATAAAATATACATAAAATTTGTCAAAATCTTCATAACTATAATTGATGCCTAAAAAATGGATGACATAATATACACCAAGAGTTAAAAGTAATCTCACACTTTCTCCTAAATCTTGCACCTTTAAAACATAGTTCTTCACACTGGACTTTTTTTTTTTCTTTTTTGCCCATTCAGGGTCTTGAATTCAGGGTCTGTGTGCTGTCCCTGAGCTTTGTGGTCAAAGATAGTGCTCTACCACTTGCGCCATAGAGTCACTTCTGGCTTTTACTGAGTAGTTTATTGGAGATAAGAATCTCACAGACTTTTCTGCCCAGGCTGGCTTCGAACTGTGATTCTCTTGAGTAGCTAGGATTACTGGTGTGAACTACCAACGCCTGAATCCATCATACATTTTTTTTTAACTGAAACTTTTAAAAAATTCTGATGTTAATTATAAAATTAGAAAAAGTGAAAACTAAGTAGGAAAGAGAATACAAGTGAATAAAGAAAATATGAGAAATTTGTGACTATTGCTTATTGCTGATCTTTTGTTCTTTTGTGATAAAATTTATGCAAATCTTATGAGGAAACATGTAATAAAGAATTCAGTAAGATAAATAATAAAAAAGTAAATTAAAGTATGAGTAAATAATACAGAATAAATATTCGCTCAAATTGTCACTTACTTGGATCATGGATTTGTCAGAGTACATTAGTTCAATTGTTCGGTGGATTCTGGATATGCTTTCCTGCAAATCTAAAGATGTAAGATGTCACCTCATGATTAACATCAAGTGTATTTATATTTAAACTTACAAGTGTATTGGAATTTTCTTACAATCATGTTAGAGGAATAAAGAAGAGTTGTTACAACTGTGCTTAAAAATATCACAAATTGAAGTCGGTGTTTCTTCTAATACATGATACAGTTCAAGTGCATACTTAAAGCAAATTTGTGTCATCTATAAAATATGCACAGCTATCAAAACTGAACTTTGTTCAAAAAAATCTCTAAAGGAAGATTTCAATGGAAGTGAAAAACAACACTATATACTGAAACAAAGTAAATGAAATAACATCACAACACTTTGTGTGTGTGTGTATATATATATATATATATGCAAAACAATAAAAATCCACTATAATTACTAATGACAATAAAATTATAGGCTACGATTTTCCACTATTTCCACATCTAGGAGAAAATAACCTATAAAATTATTCAGAAATAAGAACATTCCCAGAAATATTTTTGTAGTTTTAAGAATTATATAATATAAATATGTGCCAATAGGGAAATGGATAAATTACAGTGTAACACTATAGTATACTGTTAATCTATTGCAAAGAAGTAGGAGAAAGCCAAGAAATACTACAGGAAAGTAATAACTTTATAGTGGAAAAACACCTTAGGAATCATCGATTAGCACTGCCTCCCAGACAAAAAACTTAAACCAACACTACAGTATGAAAACAAAACAAAACCCAACAACATAAAAGTCAAATGATAAATAAAAAAATAAAATCTGTAGCATATAAATCAAGGCAAATTTTAATATCTATAAGATATTAAATTTCACTTAAGCAATAAGAAACAGGCAAGGGGCTCCATATTAAAAAAAAAAAAAAGCAGTTAAGACACTACTGACTCACACTTTGTAATCCTTGCTACTCATGAGGCTGGAATCTCAGGATTGTGGTTCAAAGCCAGCCTGAGCATAAAAGTCTATGAGACTCTTACCTCCAATTAATCACTGAAAAAGCTCAAAGGGGTGCTATTGCTCAGATGGTAGAGTACTAGCCTTGAGTAAAAGTAGCCTAAAGACAGCACCCAGGTCCAGAGTCCAAGGCCCAGGACTGGCCACAAAAAAAAACAAACAGACTACTCCTTCATAAATTGCTGGAGAGATTAAATAATGTTTTATACTTTTATCATTTGGTCTGTTTTTTTTGTTTTTTTATTGTGAAAATACCGTGCAGAGGGGTTACAATTACTTGGTAATGAGTACATTTCTATATTAAATATATTAAGTTGTCTATAAATACAAAAATAGACAAAGAACACAAAGAATGTTTTTTTTTAAAGTAGTCAATTACATCTGTACTCATAAGTAAGAAACGATATATCATTTAACCAGTAACAGACTACTGAAGATGTAAAAAGTACCCAGGATCTCTGAGGGCTATTCTGGGAGTCAGTTCTCTGCTAAACACCTAGTGGGATTCAATGTTTTGAGGAGACAGAAATCAAATTTTTAAATATATGGAGCAGTATATAAATATATAGCTACATAAAAAGTTAGCACTATTTACAGTGAATACCAATAGGGATATTATCTCAAAATACCGTTTTGAAGTATTAGTTTGAGTAATTAATCAAATTAATGTGTTGGAGTAAGATAGCTTCTAAAATAATGTAATTTAATATCAATAGAGAGAGGAAATGAACATGTGCATGAAGTTTCTTTCTGATCCACAATACTGTCTAATAAACATGATGATATGTTTCTGAAGCTCTTCTCACCTAAAATGATCATATTGTGAATTCATATTTTCACTAACTTGCTCACTAGTTTGCCTTTAGCTAAACTATATTCTATTTAGTTATTCCTATCACTTACCTGTAGTCAATGGTCCACATGTGTCATTGTCCCCCTTATATGTCTATCTATATCTACATGTAGATATGTAGATATAGATATATGCAAATTTTAAAAATTAAGGTACATTTCTTTTCTCACTCAATGTCACCATCTTTGTTTCAATGATTTCTTAGCTTCCACCTCTCTGAATAAACTCTTAAAATCATGCCCAGTGGAAAAGTAGTCAACATTTACCAGCATTTAACAAAATACTGTCAGGTAAACAATGTATGTTTTATGTTTGTAACATGTCTTATATTTAAAACATATTAAGGAAAATCATTATACCTAGGGAAGGTAATGGTTACTATTTTTTGGTCTCTATTAAATTAGGACTAATCTTTATCAGCATGTCATTTATAAGGAATCAAGTTTTTCACTGAAAATCCTATAATGCTATGCAATATAACTTCATTCTTTCAGTATAAAATAGTTCTAATATTTTTTTTTCTAGAGAACAATAAAATTGGTGTAACACTTGGGGATAATGATAGCATGATATAGTTTAACAATATGGAAAATATAAACAAACTATCATGAAATACTGACAGCAACATTGCACTAAAAATGAAAAGCGGACAACAAAGGAAAGTTTGGAACAATTTAAGTTCAGAACAAAGGACAGTTTCCTTAAAACATTGGACAGATGACAACTTAGTAACACATGCATGTGCATGTGGTATTATTTTGCTGCATGTCAGTTAAAACTTACATACTAGTCTAGAAATCAGAGTAGATTCAAAATAAAAATTCCTATTTCTAATTCTGAAGCTAAAGGAAAAGATTTTTTATCACTCAAAATTCTTTAGTATGCAAATACTAGGTCAAAAACAAAATTGGTATGTATAAACTGGTATTATATGGCATTTCACCAATGGAGTAACTGAATACCAGTTTGATATAAATTTAGAACACTAAAGTAGAAAATCAGACCATCTGCTATGTCATTAATCAGCCACATAATCTAGGAAAGTTTTGGTCTCTGTAATTCTGATATTAGATCCAAGAAAATGGAGAGTCAGACTACTTTAGTATAAATAAAACCTTTTCTAGAAAATGGTGAGTAGGATATTTAAATATGAAATCTAGAAGTGATTTTCCTTCTCTCAATGTGAGTATACACACCCAGGTCAAACGACAGTAGCTACATTATAAGAAGCTTCTTACCTCTTGTGTCATTTTCTATTTCTGTCCTCCAGCGATGTAAACAGCTTTCCAGAACAGAAAGTTCTTCTTCTGTGATGTGCCTTGGTGCCGGATGCATGGGTAAATCTGGGGGTATCCGAGACTGAGTGAATGGCTTGTGTATCACTGACCTCGAGGGAATGGCAGCAACTAATGCAGGCGACGTGCTGGGCAGCTCTGAAGAAGGAGTTCCCTGTTGTTCTGTTGCACTGTGTTTTCCAAGCACAGGATATTTTAATTAAGAAGACATCAAACGAAAGTGCTGAGTACAGACGATGGAAAACACATAACTTACAATTTCAAAACCAAAAGGTCTTTATATGAATTGACCTAATATGCTAAGATTCTTAATATATGGGAATTACATTACTATAAGGATAAAGTTGTGGTGTTAAAGTAAACAAAAAAGTGGTGTAATTGCATTTATTTTTAGAAACCAGAAAAGGTAATATATGATAAAGTTAACATATTTGTAACTATAAAGATCTTCCATTGTTGATATTTACAAGTTCCTATTATAAAAACAAAAACACTTATTTAAAAGTATGATTTTCACAAGTTGTAGAAGGTTGAAACATATAACTACATACATATAAAAAGAATCTAAAGTATAATTCTGAATTTAAAGAGAAAATGAAAATTTCAACCCACAACTATAAAAATCCACCAAAATAAGGAAATAAGCCTGTTTCCAAAGACTAAATGAATTTACTCTTTCAAATATTTATGAAAAACTCCACAATTTCATTTTATAAAACTTGAAGGCATCCATTGTATGTAATATAACAGGAGCCTACAGCAAACTTTACCTTGGTAATGGTTGTGATGTTACAGAACCACTAGGTGGAGAACTAGAGTCAATATCTTCAATAGGAGATGTGCAAACAGGTTTACTTGAGGCAAATTCCAATGCATACTGTAAAACATCTACCAAAGGGAATCGTTTGGGACCTGAACCATAGCTTAAATATCTGTTTAAAAACAACAACACACAAATGCTTTTATTTGCATGTACAATACGTTTATTTTTTTAATGACTCTCATAAAACATGGTACAGTGGTTCAGTAACTCTGCCACAACAGTAAAATTCACTTCTTTAAAATGAAGAATGTAAACTGAATCACACTCAAGAAATATAATATAGGTTCTCCAAAGAAATAAAACTAAAGCTGATAAAGCTGTTAAAATGTTCAAATCATTATGATAATAGTATTTAAACAGGAAGAAGACACTGACAGTACCCACTCCAGAGGTTCTTTTCTTTTTTCTAAATTTCGTATGTGGCCTCATGACCAAGATGGTGATTTATACCCTCCTACATTCATTTGTCAATACTGTTTAATAGTATCAGTACATTTTGGTGGGACTAAAATTATTGAAATAAGAAATGTTATTTTTGTTCAGGAATTTTAGGCTATTAATTTGCAAATAAGAAGGAAGTTAAGAGATTTAAGTTAGAGGCTGTAAACTTGGATCTATCAAGGCCCATTTCACTCTGTAGACTTGTCTACTTGCAGAATATTTTGGTCTTGATTTTGGCTTGTTTTAGAAATAATGCAAAGCTCTAAGACAACAGAGATACCATATGCACAAATCTCTTCACTTACCCTCAGAAATAGTAAGCATGCATTCTGGCTATGCAAGACATGGTACTGAGGTACCCCTTAACCCTGTTTTGGACTTGGTTCCCTCTTTTTACAAATCTGTAGTCAGGTACTGTTATTTACTCAAGTTTGTATCTTGTATATTAAGGAGAAAAACACAAGACACTATTCATTTTAATAGAAAGTTCAGGAGTAATATTGAATCTTAGGCACAATAGTAATTTACTCTTTATTCCTACTTTTAGCACCATGATAATTACTTGTTGATATTTAATTTTACATATTAAAATAATCCTCTAAATTCACCTATAAATTATTTCAAGTTTCTAACAAAGCTCAAAATTATTGAAGCAAATTGTCAATACAGAAAGATTACTAGTTACTCTTATACTATGAATCACATAAAGCAAATATAAAAGAAAAAACCTAGTCACTAATTAACATGATTTCCTATAGTTATAATTTCAAAATGTTATACCTTTCTAATCTTTGCTGTAATACTGTGAGGTAATCTTTCAGTCTCTTGATCTCTTCTCGCTTAATTCTTGTTATTTCTCTGTTTCTGTGCATATATCTATTAAGAAAAAAAAACACTATTAGTATTTCCAAATATCTTAGAAGTAGATACAAGGCTAGGTATAACCATCACCGTAAGCGATAAATTTATTTAAAATTCTAAATAACACAAAATTGTATTTTTAAAAATGCTAACAGCAGTTTGAGATCACAAAAAAATCTCATTTTTAATTTCTCTGTAATAATATTTCCATTATCTATTCTTTTGTAATATAATGTAACTCCATTTTCCTTGGTATATAGTATGAGGTGTATCATGAAACACATAGATTTTATTAATTCATTTGCTTCTCAATTGTTAGAAAGCAAAGTATGTTTTATAGCAGATCATACCTGTCCAAATATAATACTTGAGGAAATTCTAATTTGTTGTGTATTTTTTCTGGTCGTCCTAATGCCTGATTAAATTCAAATCTTGACAATTCAAAAGTTAACACAGGTGGCAGTTCAGTAAACCAATGCTGAAAGAAAACAAACAAAAAACCCAAACTTTTAACATTTCCATTTTTACCACGGAAATCTTACACATCAATTTTACATTCCATCATGTTAATATGTCTAAGAACATAGGGCTTGGGAACACACACGATTTAGTTAAAATGCAACTTCATCCTGAAAGTTTCCCATACCTTTTGACAACTCCAACAATGAGTATAACACATAATCAGAAAAGATAAAAATCTGCTAACAATTTCCTTCTAAGATCACTGCTTACATTAGACATTCTAATCAAAAGAAAAGACACTGGTTAAAATCAAGGCTTCATAGCTCAGGTTTTCTTTTTCAAAATCATGTTGAATTGCACTGGCAAAATCTTGTGAAAAAAAGTAATTTGTAAGGTATAATACTGAAAAGAAAAAAGGTACTTTTATATCACAAATGATAACTATTTTTATCCTAAAAACAAAACATAACATTTTCATATATTTAACTAATTTATGAAAAATATCAATCACTAACTCACTAACAAGCATGAGATTGGAACTTAAAATGATTATATTAAAATATATATATATATATATATACACACACATATATATATCAACAACTAACAAGTATTTGTTGTTATGAGCCAAATAATAATGAATGTAGGGCTGGGAAGGTGGCTCTGTGGTAGAGTGCTTGCCTTGCATGCATGAGGCCCAGGGTTCAATTCCCCAGTACCACATAAGCAAAAAGAAAAAAAAAGCCGGAAGTGGCACTGTGGCTCAAGTGGTAGAGCACTAACCTTGAGCTGAAGAGCTGAGGGACAGAGTCCAGGCCCAGAGTTCAGGCCCCATGACCGGACCCCCCAAAAAAATAATGAATGTGGTTATAATTTCCCACCTCCACTCAAAAGCCCAGATAGAATCTGGTAGCTGTTCAATGAAATATGAAATTCAACCAATCCTCAAAAGAAAATTATTTTCATGTAAGTTTTGTTTTACATAAACAATTACTTCATGAGAAGGAAAAGTTTTTAACTTGTCAATCAATATAAAGTATAAAAAATTGTACTATTATTTGATGTATTTAATAAGCTTTACAAGTTACTTCTATAAAAAAGAAACTGCTGTATAGATTTTACTGTGTGTAATCATTTCCACTGACATAAAATGCCACATTCTCTGTCAATACCTTAAAAGGATACTAATTTAAATTAAGGCATCTAACAAAAGCAGAAAGGAAGCTCACCTGGTAAACTGAATTAAACTAGGATCTTGAAAGATGCTACTTTTATCTAGAGAAAGCATTAATTAAATAAGTGGTTATTTAACACTACTTCTCCCTCCCCAAATGCTAATGATCTTGGCAAACTGGTATTTCCTCAGCTGGATATGGGTAATTTTTTACCCAAATATTATAAACATCTCACATTTTATTTTGCTAAGAAAAATATGCTTACTTATTTTTATTTCACAGGGCACTGATATGAATTTTAGTGAATTCTAATTTACACCCACATTGCTGCTAAAAATCAAAATAGCTAGGCATGGTATTGCCTAGGTGTAATCTTGGCACTCCATCCTGAGTGTCCAGGCAAGTCTCAGCCACATGAGTTTTCAAGGCCAACCTGGGCTGTACTGACTCAAGAAGAAAAAAACCCCAAAACATTAGCCTACATATCTCATGAAAATGTGATTATTTAAGATAATATCCCATATTCCATTCTAGTGCTATACAAACAAGTAAGCACATTTCAAGCACTGTTACTTGTATATTTTACTGTGATACTTTAAACATCAGCATTAAAATTAAAGCTACATGCTGTAATTCATTAGAAGTCGACAGTAGCCAGATTGGGTATGCTCTTGCACAGACTGTAAAATGTCCAGGAAACACAAATTGCTTCCTTACCTTGCAAAAGATGTTCATATAATGTTTTGTGTCTGTGCTATGAATGCACTTCCTCTGTGAGTAATGGCAGGTGTTTCCTACCATGAGAAGTGGAAGGATTTTACTGCCTCATTCTACTGCTCAATGCAACATAATGATATGACCAGACATTACCAAAATTCATTTTACAAGCCATTAATAATATTCTGAGCTCTGCAATTAATCACATTAAAAGTGTAGCAGTATATATTCATATAATACTAACTAGAATTAAAAAAATAAAACAATTTTTCATTTGACAAAAAAACTATATTTACTTTTCTATAATCTAATATCCCATGCTAGTAACACACAGGTCATTAAAGGTAACTTTATTATCTTTAAGCACAGCATCATTGCCATACTGTATAAGGGTCTAATATTAAGAACAAATTTCTGCAGTTAGAAAAGATTTACATAATCACCATTAACAGCCAAAGTGCTCTTAAATTTGTCATAATTCTGTAAGACAATTTCTAGAGGAAATACAGTACTCTTAAAACATTTTTTAAAAAACAGGTTTTTCTCTCAAAATGTACTTCAAAAACCTTGCTTTTGTGAGATTACACATATTTAATAGAAAGTTACACTTATTTGTTGAAAAAGCAAGTTCTTCCATCTGACCTTATGTAATCAACCACAAAGTATGTATGAAGAGGAATACTGTGATGCAAATCCCAATACCCAATGTAAGCAACAAGTATCAGTATAAACATCTGCCCTAGAATCAGTGCACGTTTCTTAACTTCCAGGTCTGATATGCTACTAATACCATGATTAAAAGGTACAGTAACATTAAACAATATCCCAAAGACAGACTGATACAAAAAATGTTTTAATAAATTGTTTAAATGAGAATTTCACATATACTATAGATCATATTAACTGTTCATATTTCCAAGTCTATCTAAACTAACGTAAGTATCTCCAAAATTATGTTTCTGAATTATTTTTCAATGATTAAGAACCGTATAATTAAAATACTGAATTGTGCTTTATGTCTGTGTAGGAAAGACCTGAGCAAACAAGAGGGTAATAGCAATGCTAACCTCACCTCTTGGCCTGACTTTCCTGAATTTTCTGAATGTAAAGATTCAATTTCTCCTTCAATCATTGCAGCTTCTAGGCACTCATGCAGATCTTTGAATCCATTGACTTGAAGTGGATACTGACCAAACATCTCAGTGTTTTCAAATTTTTTACCTATAGGAAGGAGAAAAGTTGACCAGATTAATATTCTTTTTTTCCACAAAAGAACACTTACAGATTCTTTCCTAAACCTCAAAATTTTAACACTCAGGTTCTGTGTCAAATAGTACAATTTCCCCATTAGTTTATTGATATATTGATTCATACACCTGTGTGCTCATATTCAACCATAGACATTAGTTACCCCCCCCCACACACACACACACGTATACCTACAGAGAGAGAGAGGAGAGGGAGAGAGAAGCAGAAATACAATAACTCTTGCAAGAAGTTTTGTTTTTGCCAGTCCTGGGGCTTAAACTCAGGGCCTGGGCACTGTCTCTGATATTTCTTATGCTCAAGGCTTGTGCTCTACCACTTGATCCACGCTACCACTTCTGGCTTTTTCAGAGTAATTTATTAGAGATAAGAGTCTCATAGACTTTTCTACCTGGGATGGCTTTGAACCACAAGCCTCAGATCTCAGACTCCTGAGTAGCTAGGATTACAGGTGTGAGCCACCAGAGCCCAGCTGCAAGAAGTATTTTTAAGAGCAAGATATCATGTTACCCATGGACACACCTATAGCAGTTAGCATAGAGAGGTGATCCTGAACTAAAAAATAACTTCACTTCTGTTTGCAACACATCATACACAATTATTTCACACATACTTATAAATTAGTAATTCTTTTTTTATGCTAGCAATTACAAAAGATACACATACACACACACACACACTCTCTCTCTCTCTCTCTCTCTCTCTCTCTTGGGGGGAGCAGTGGATACCATAGGGAAGACTATCAAGGTAAAGTGATATTCAGGCTGAGATTTGAAGGGTGAATAGAAGTTCGCCAGGTCAGACTGTTGCAGACTATGTAATACTCTCTTGGCCAAGGAATGGCATAACAAGTATGTTGATGCATGTTTCATGTAAGGAAGGTCAGTGTTAACATGGAGAAACAAGGAGAAGACAATGAGGTATAGCAGGGTTTCATAGAGACTATAAGGCTCTGAAACCTCATAGAAATCTACTACATTCTGAATATGAAAAGTTGCTCGGTTACCTCTAAGAATAATGGAATTGGACATGTCTCTGAAATGCTTTTATGACTGTTTACAATGGGTAATAGAATGTTAGGTAACTATTGCAGAAGCCATCTAGAAATAAAATAGCATGGGCTGAGGTGCTAACAGAAATTTACAAATGTAGATGAAATCAAACACACAAACATGCACACACATATACATGTATGGAAAGGGCACAGGACTGGACTTAAATGACCAGCCTGGAGATAACAGGATGAGTAATAATACATCAAAATGACACTGAAGCCAGGCACCAGGATAGTGGCTCATACCTAGCTATTTAGGAGACTAAAAAGGGGGAGGAACATGGTTCACTGTCATCCCAGGCAGCAGGGTTGAAAGACCCTTTTCTCATTCCACACAATGGTATGTGCCTATTACCCTAAGGTATGCAGGAGTCTGAGATTGGGAGGACTGTGGTTCTAGGCCAGCCCAGGCAGAAAAGCCTACGAAAGGCCCATTTCTATAAAGCGAAGATGATAACGTGGAGTGCATCTGACATCCCAGCTATGTTGAGAAGCCTAAATAAAAAAGGTGGACTGTATTCCTAGTGTACCATGGCAGATAGTGAGACCCTGGCACAAAAAAAAAAAAAAAAAAAAAGCAAAAAGATCTGGAGGCATGGCTCAGTAATAGAGTGCTACCTGGTGAGCATTAAGTTCTGAGTTTAAACTCCAGCACCAATACACCAGAAAATAAGAGCCACTGACAGCTGGGAATGGTAGCACATGTTTATAATTCCAGCTACTTGGGAGGTGACATTAGAGGGATTATAGCATAAGGCCCACGAGAAGCAAACATGCTATACTCTTATCTGACAAAGAAAGGAAGAAAGTGTGCTGGGGTATGGCTCAAGTAGTGGAGCAAGCACCTACCTAGCAAGAACAAGGCCTAGAGTTCATATTCCAGTAGGTGGGGGAGGAAGAAAGGAAGAGAGAGAGAAAAGAAAAATATATATATATGAAAGAGTCAATGGAGGGTAATGTCATTTTCACTTGCAATAAAGAAAAAATGTGTAACCATACCTTCTAGTATTCCTACAGCGAGGAATCTTCCATAGAACAACTCTACCATGGGGTTCTTTGGCTTCTCTTCATCCCTGAGGATATTAAAAATAAACACACAAGTCTATAATTTTAGAACTATAAATAGCAGGGAAAGCATTAATAAAAATATAATATACAACAAGATGGGAACATTTATTGGCTGTCATACACAGTTCTTTTATTTATTTCCTGTGTTACCTAGACAAGGAAGTTTACTTTTTACTTTGTTCACATGGCAACTAAAGGTAGTGATGTAATTGAACTCACAGAAAACTGTGACAAGAGTTAAAATGAGTTATTACATAGACCAATCTTAGTAAAGATACATCATAGTTGGTGCTCACAAAGTATCTGCTTTTTCCTATTATCATGATATATTTCAATCATATACTTAAAAATGCACAATTTGGTTTATTTGGCTTGACGGAGAATGAGGTAAAACAATGTCCAATAAAAATAAGATTCTCCCTATTTTTATTATTTCCTACATGGAACGGTAAATGTAATCCAAAAATCACCAGCTCCAAGCCAGAAGCACTAAGAACCTACTCTATCCTTTATTGTAAGTTTCACACTGCTAGTAGAATTAGCTATCTGTGAATTAGCCAAATAATTTTAAAATACATTTTTATATAATTATCCAAATAATTTAATACTTTTTGAAGTAAACAAACACAAAAACAATTCTGGACTAGGTGCCTAATGCCAGCATTTAGGAAGCCAAGGGAGGAGGTAGTAGTAGTATGGGCTATACAGTAAAGACCCCATGTCAAAAAGCAAAAAAAAAAAAAAAAAAAGGACCTAAATAAAGTATTTATGTGGTCCCCCAAACACAACTTATCTTGGTTTTGTTGTATTAAAATGTGCTGTACTCAAACATCATATATAACATTTTGCTACATTTTGTATTTGAATCAAATTGATTTGTAAATACTGTTTAAAAAAGACAGGCCGGCCCTGGTGGCTCATGTCAATAATACTAGCTACTCAGTAGACTGAGATCTGAGGATCACAATTTAAACCCAGCCGAGGTTGGACAATATGTGAGACTCTTACCTCCACCTAACCAGCAGTAAACCAGAAGTGGAGCTATTGATCAAAGTGGTAGAATGCTAGCCTTAAGCAAAAGTAGTTCAGGGACAGGGCCCTAAGCCCTAAATTCAAGCCTCAAAACTGACAAAAAAATTAAAGACACTTTTTTTTGTTGGTCATGGGCTTGAACTATGGGTCTGGGCGCTGTCCCTCAGCTCTTCAGCTCAAGGTCAGTTCTCTACCACTTGAGCCACAGTGCCACTTCCAGCTCTTTCTGTTTATGTGGTGCTGAGGAATCCAACCCAGGGCCTCATGCTGTGAAGTAAGCACTCTACCACTGAACCACTTTCCCAGCCAGAAACACATGCTTTTGATGAATGTGTTTCAAAGGACACCATTCAATCCTTAGGAAAACAGTGGTATATCGCTTAATTCTTTCAATAACACAACAGACTGTATGTTCCTCTTTAATACTATTCAAAAAAAAATTCTGTCCTTTTGCTTGCAAGTACATGGTAAGCCACACTCTAACTCACTCTTTAATTTTTGTTTCTTTTGTGTGTGTGTGTGTGTGTGTGTGTGTGTGTGTGTGTGTGTCTGTGTGTGTCTGTGTTTGTATGTGTGTACTGGAGGTAGGTCTTGAACTTACAGTCTAGCCACTGTTTCTGAGCTTTTGTGCTCAAGGCTAGTACTCTTCTAATTGGGCCATAGCTCCACTTTCAGCTTTTCTGGTAGATAACTGGAGAGAAGAGTCTCTGGACTTTCCTGCCCAGGCTGGCTTTGAACCAAGGCCCTCCTATTTCAGACTCCTGTGTAGCTAGGATTATAGGCATGAGCTGCCACCAATGTCAGTTGTTGTTTTTTTGTTAGTTTGTTTTGTTTTTTTTGGGTCCAGTCGTGGGGCCTGAACTCTGGGCTTGGGCGCTGTCCCTCAGCTCTTCAGCTCAAGTCTAGCGCTCTACCACTTGAGCCACAGCACCACTTCTGGCTCTTTTCTTTTTGCTTATGTGGTGCTGAGGAATCAAACTCAGGGCTTCATGCATGCAAGGTAAGCGCTCTACCACTGAGCCACCTTCCCAGCCCCTGTCAATTGTTTTTTAATTGTAATAAAATGACACAAAGTATACCATACTCGCAAAGTATAACACAAAGTATACCATACTAGCCACTTTTGTTTTCCCATCATACAAGCAAACTCCAGAATTTTTTGTATTTCATCGTTTCTTCTTTGGTACTGACAATCGAACCCAAGGCATGGAACCTTCTTAGCCACGTGCTCTATCACTGAGCTAAATCCCAGCCCAAATTCTATTAAAACTGAAATCCTATACACTAACCAATCCATTTCCATTCTCTCCACAGCCTGTGGCAACCATCATTCTGCACAGATCTCTAGGGTTATTTGTCTTTTTTTGGTGACTAGCTTAATTTCAGAATAATGTCTTCTGGGTTCATCATGTCATACTATGTGTCAAAGTTCCTGAATAATATTTCATTGTTTCAACACACTACATCTTGCTCACTCAATCATCTTTTGATGGATTTGGTTTGCTTCTATTATTTGGCACTTGTGAATACTGCTGTTGTGATCATGCATGCTTAAATATCTTTTGCAGACTGTTTGCTATTCTTTCATATGTATAATACTCCCTACATCCTGTGGCTCCCCTGTCTCAGCATTCAGCAGTAAGCCACCATCCTGAGAAAGTGCCCATGTTGGGACTAAGTTCCTCTGGAAGCCTCCATAGATGGAGCAATCAGAGTTCAATGACTCACAGAACACTTCGCTATTGATTTTTGAGTTGTAAGAGTTGGTTGAGGAGAGGGAGTGTGTTTGACAGGGTCCCTCAGATAAACATAAACTGTCTCAAAATACAACATCACGTTAGACACCAGAGGCAGTGGCATTACCAAGTAACAGAAAATTCTGATTCTGCGATGTGCCAGACAGAATGGTACCCATTGTATTTGCCCATAAAGGACTAGAAAAGAGACTCATAACACTTGGCACAGCCCACCATTATAGCTAAAAAGGTAAAGGCAGCTGCCCAAAACACGACAGAGAGGAGCCTCATGAACCACTATCCAGTCACACAGCAGAGGTGCTATTGAGGTAACTGAGACTTATAAGGAGTCATGGTTGTGGCTGCTGTCTATGGCTAAAAGCTTCCCGGGTAGAGGACAATTCCATTGCCCAAGGCCAGGCTGGCAAGAAACTTTTGAGCCTAAGGATTCTAAAGTTTTCACTACCCTGTCCCTGGCTCTTGTGGTGACTGTTATGGAGACCGAACCCTTCTACTTGGATCTATTACATTCAACTTCCACAGCCTTGATCCCCATACAGGTGTGTGTGTACATAGCCATACATCTAATCAGAGTTCAAACTAAAATCAGTTGGAAGAGACAAAAGTCACTTTATATTGAAAAAGGAATGAACTTTTAAAGGAAATTGCAGTTGTTGACAGACACATACCAGATAGCAGATGGACCTGGGTAAGTCTACTAAATAAACACTTCTACAAGCACTGACAGACCTAAGAACAATTAATAGTAGGAGACTTTAATGCCTCTTACCAATAGATAGGACAAAAAGTCAACAAAGAAATCTCAGAACAAATGATACATATATCAAATGTATTTAACAGATATCTGCAGTGTTTCATCCAGAAGCTGCACAATATACATCCTTCTCAGTAGCCCATGAACCATTATCCAAAATACATCATATTCCAAACTATAAAGCAAGTCTCTTAGCTTAGAAGAAAACTGAAATAACTTCTTGTAACCTACCAAATCATCATGAAATTAGAGATCAATAGCCACAGAGAGTATAGAAAAGTTTTAAACAAATGGAGATTTAACAACTCACTGGTCACAGGAGATATTAATGGAGATGCCACCATTAATCTGTTACTCCTTGTTAATAATGATTGTAGAATCGAAGGAACTTGACTGGGCACTTAGAAGAACCCTTTCAGCAATCACATTTTAGATCATCCTGGCTAGATTCTGAACTACATTGATGTTTAGGTGGAAAATAAAAGCTATGAGAATGTGTGCCCACAAATCCCAAAGAGCTTGCTAGTAATACAAGTAATACTGGCATTTTCACAAGTATGTCTTGGTTCCTATTTCTTTTTTGACATGGAGCACATAGGAGTAAAAATGTAATGCTATTTATTGAATTCCTGTTCTCATCATTGAACTTCATGGTAACTTACGTCTCCTCTTCAGCTTTCATTTGGAAGGCATCTTCTAACCAATCTAATAATTTGTGTGTAAATTCACTCACATCTTGCTGTGGAAAAAGAAGAAGTCTTATTGAGCATACTAAAAACGGTGTTACCACATAAAACCTAGAGTCAGCTTTTAAAAAATATAATTACTAATTGTTCACAAACATCATGTGAAATGTTTTACATAAATAAAACGAATTTTTATACTTTAACCAGTATATAATTAATACTTTAAAATACGCTATAACCATTTACTGGGTAATACATACATGCATACGTGCTTGCTCTCTCTACAAATAAGCTTGTAAAAAAATTTACTACCATCCACAGAAATAAACTTCCTAATGGATCATCACTGCCTCTCTTTTAGAAAATTAGTGGGGTTTTTTTTGACAATTCAGTTTCTTGATTCAATAATTTTTAAGCTGTATCACCATTACCAAGACACTTGTTAGATTTGGCAGATTAGCTAAAGCTAGTTACCAATACCTTAATAATTAAGTCCACAATCTCTTTTTAATATTGCAGGTAATTAATTCCAGGGCAGTGAAATCATTAAAACATATTCTTAGGATACTGTCTGATATATTCAATCACATGGGTATGTAACAAAAACAGTCACAAATTTCTATGTGTGTACTTTACATTGTATACTCAAAGCTATCAAGCTGGTTAAGTATGGGAGGATAATGATGACATGAGTTAAATAATTTCTCACTGCTCAATAGAAAGCAAGCTTCAGGCTTTTCATGGAATAATGTACAAACAAAGCACTTTATCTGTTGAAAGGACTGAAAGTGGGTAACACTACACACAAAATTCCATGTGCTCATCTTTCAAACAAAGGCTGGTTTCCAACTAGATCAGTCTTGAAAAATCTCAAAACTAACAACTTATACAATGTAAGTTAAGTCCACAATCTTATGAAGCTCAAAACTGATCTTCTGTTAAAAGCCAGCATGTATGTTACTTTTCACATTACTTCCACATTATTGGAAAAGTTGTTCAGGGATCTATAAGATTCAATAGACAAAAATGTTTAATGATCAAATACCTGCTGTGAGTCATTTGATTTGAAGGCATCCTTAAGAATTTCTACTGCTCTTGATGGATCAACATATTTCCTTTTAGTACCAACAAGAAGTGCAAATAGATACCTCAGTTCACGCATAAAAGGCAAATTTCGATGTTCCTACAAAGAAAACAAAAATCTAAGTGAAGATTAAAATCTTCACTAGACCAGCGAAAGTCACATAACCATAACCCAAAATTAAAATAACTGATACATATTATGGAAAAATACAGCACTTTATGTTGTTCTTAAAGACAATAACAGTGGCATTATCTATAAGACTTGAAAGTTAAACAAGAAGAGAGAAGATCTAGGCTAGGTTCACAATTTCAGCACAAATGCTATAAATTCACAGCATATCATGTCATTACTCAGCCAAGAATATCCACTGCATTTGAGTGTGTTTATTATAATCCTTCCCATTCAGCAAGACCCAGCTGCTGCTGACAAAAGCAATAATAACAGCCAACATTCAATAAGTGCTCACTACAGGCCAGGCCCTGTTCTAAGTCATTCCCCCAATAAACCCATAAGCGTTTCTAGACAACACCAACGTAAGAATGTCTTCAAGTTCTATGAATCTCCACCTGCTATTGCTGATGGGATGTTCCCAATTTTTAGAACAATACTATAACTTTATCTAAATACCTCTTAGCAATTTAATAAATAGCAAATAGTATTTACATTTTTTTCATTTTTGCTACTTACATTTTTTATTATTTATAGAAACACTGTCCTTAGTTTATAACATATTAAATGCAATCTAATTACAATTGCTATGCTTAATTTTGGTTTTTACTAAGTATATGAATCTAGTATTAAACCAGATCCCACTATGACACTAAAACATATTTCTCTTAGTACTCTAAAATTTTAATGTTCCTCTCAATAAAACCGTAACCTTCTCAAAGATAAAGAGTTCAGAATCCCTTAAGCAACATTTTGCTACACAAAGTATTCAACCAAACCCTCAAGAAAAAAAATAAAAACCTAGGTTATGAATTATTTCCTACTTGTTTTAAAAGAGATAAAAGGAAATATTTAATAAACATAATTATTTACATAATCAGGTGGAATGCTTCTAGACAACTGGATAAGTAGTTCTTATATTTAGCTCTTACAGTACCAATTCTAATATAAATATGAGAGAAACTCCAAGTTTACAAAAATTATCATTAACAAAATCACTACAGACATGTATTTAAGTATCTTTACATAATATCTGCCTAGAAATCTATAGTTCAGATAGAAATAGTTGTTCTCCAAGCATCACTGTGCAGATCTGTATTCCCACAGTGTGAGGCAGAGACAGGAGAAGATGTTGCAGGACAAAAACTAAGAGCCTATCTGAAAAATAACTAAAAGTACACTTTTGTAGACAAGAACTTGCTCTCAATTCAAAATCCTTCCTGTCAATTTTCTGTAAAAACATGGCTGTTGAATATTTTAGTGGAATATTGGCTTACTGAGACTGTAGGTCACTTCAGGTAATGTACTTCTACACCAGCGGATTTCATCAGCTGTGGCCTTCTACATACTTGTCTTTTGATTATGAGATCTCTCATATACAGAATGTAAAGTGTTCTTCCCTTTTCTCAGCCTTTATAGTTCTCGTTTCTGTATTTTCTTCCTTGATCCATAGTCTTTAGAACAATTGTACTAATTTTCTCAAGAAGCAGCTTTGCAGTCACTAATTTCCTATTATTTTTTTTTTCTGATGTCTACTTCAGTGATTCCTATTTTTATTTTATCATTTTCTCCTTTCTTCAACTTTGAGATTCATGCTTGTTTCTAGTTTCTGGCTATGCAAGCAGTTGTTTATTAATATGAACTCTTCTGTGTCTACTAGGTGATTTTCCACTAATCATTGCTTTAACTGAATCTAATTTTGGCAGGTCATGTTACAATTTTCATTCTGTTCAGAACATTCTAAAATTTCTAATTTTTGTAGGTTCCTTGGCATATTTAGAGACATGTTAGTTCCTAATTACTGAGATGTTCTAGATACCTTTCTATGGTTGATATCTAACAAGTTCCTTGTATTCAGAAAATATATTGCAACATGCTGAATCCTTTAAACACTTATTAAAACTTATAAATCCAGTCCCTACTTCTGCATGATTAAGTACTTATATCCAGAATTCTTTTTCTTTTTTTGGGGGGGGGGTGGTGGTGGTGGGAATAACTTCAAAAGTCTTTCAGGTATTAGCTTCTAAATACAGTGCATTCCTCAACTATACACAGTCCCTTGTATTATGATTCTCATTCCCATACAGGGGAAAGGAGACAAAAATGCTTATGTGGAAATTTTTGTCCTGAATTTAGATTTCAACTAATCTAAGCCTTTGATTAATTATAAGCCATTACCAGATGTTTATGTACTGATTTCTATTATATATGACATTTTATTCTTTGTATTCTCAACAGTTATTGTGTTTTAGTCTCCATTTGTAACATTTTAATCCAGATTTCCTTTGAGGACAAGGAAATGATTAAGTTTTTCTAGTAACCTCACCATTCTCAACATAAACTTACAAACAATTTAAACAAACATAAGTGGAAAAAAAAATAGTTTCAATTTCAAGAAGTAGAAGCCTGATCTATCAGTGTTCAAACCAGATCAAACTCAATTTGTTCTTCTCACTCTCTATATAAATATCTGTGGCAACTTTTGGTGGTTAGCTGCAAATGGCATCTCTGGGATTTCACTAAACTGATCCCAAATGTATTCATTTTTAAGCTCAATATAGCAGTACACAATTCATAAATTGGATGTAAATTTGACATTAAATAATAAGTAGCAGAAGTTACACTGATACCTTATTTGAAAATGGGACTTTTATGATCTCAAGTGAGCATAACACAAATCGCTGCTTGACAAGGACCTATATCATATCACATTTGCTTCAATGGCATCAATTCGGCACCATGTAAAATTGGGAAAATAACTGCAGACAATCCTATATAAAATGATACAGTAGTCTCCTAAATGTATGTTTTAAATAATGAGAGAAATTGTTTTAACTCCCTAAATCAGAAGAATATCTGGGCTTGGTACTGGTGGTTCAGGTCTATAATCCTAGCTACTCAGGAGGCTGAGATCTGAGGATTGTGGTTTGAATCTAGCCCGGGCAGGAGAGTCTAATGGGACTCTGATCTCTAATTAATCACTTTTGAGCTATGGCTCAAAGTGGTAGAGCGCTAACCTTGAGCAAAAAAGAAATGGGATAATGCCCAGTCCCTGAGTTCAAGCCCCATGACTGAGAAAAATAAAAAATACCCGGATATGCTACTAATCCTTTCATTGCAAGAAATAAATATCTCTAGACCCATACACGGTGGCTGATGCTTGTAATCCTCCCATCTCAGAAAAGAGGAGTAGGAAGATCATAGTTACAGGCCAGAATGGGAAAAAAGGGGAACAATCTCAACTAACAACCTTGGTATTGCAGTGCACTTTTGCAATCCAACTACATGGAAACTACATGTAGATCCAAACAGATCCACGAAGGCAAAAATGCAAAGAACCTATTCAAAAAATAGGAAAAGCAGAAATGGGGTGGTCTACAACTCAAGTGGTAGAGAACCTGCCTAGAAAATGTAAGGCTCTCAGTTAAAACTCCAGTACAAACAAAGAAAAAGGAAAAGGAAGGAAGGAAGATTTCTCTAGCATGTTCATGGCCTCACTAACCCTGGTTATGGAAACGAAGATGTAATAAATACTTCTTAAAGATTAAAGAAACTTTTTATTCAACTATAAAAAATAAAGTTCTCAAATTACTTAAGTGAGAAAAATTAAAGATCAAGACCATATTTAGAGATATGTAGAGTTATGTACATCTGTCATGAAAATACAGGTATGTAAGCATAAATAACTACATAATGTCAAATAATTATACTTGAGATTGGTACCCTGGGTACTGTATATACATTTATCTAAACTAGGGAAGGGAAGGGGAACAACAAAACAGTGAGACAAAAGACAAAGGGGGAACCTATGCAACAGTGATACAAGACATTATGTTGGGAATGATCTGCACAACCTAGTGGCAGGAAGGGGGGTTGGGGAAGGAGGGAAAGAGGGAGAAAAATGAGGGAAGGAATAACAAGTTAGACAACAAAATGTAACCACTACCTTAGTTATGTAACAGCAACCCCTCTATACATCACCTTGACAGTAATTTTTTAAAAAAAGAATCATTGATAATAACAAATTGTGATCAAAGGAAAGAATAGTACAGAAAATGCCAAGTATAAACTACTAAGACTGAAGAGCTTTTGCCTAATTTTTCAGGAGTGTGAGATGTTGTTAGAGTCAGTTCTCTTTTAAACATAATTGCTTTCAAGCCTGACATTTCACTACCTGAGATTACAGCCTGAAAAGTTGGTTTTACATCAAATAATATCCCTTCCAGAGTGCTTTATGAATGTTTCACATGTTTGCAGAAAAAAAAAGTTGTCTTAAAAATTAAACTCTAAAAGAAAAACATCATTTAATAATTTAGCACTACAATAATAGGTCACAAGAAGTTCAGTATTTTACTGTAACCTAAAACTTTACCACCTTCTTGCTACTTTAGGGCTCAGGCAGTTTATGACAAACACCACTCAAACCCTGTACCTCAACATCTCATCTCCACAGTCAGTGTTTTTCCCGTTAAGTATCAACATCTGGGCACAAATGAGACCTCCATTTCGAAGTCTTTAAAATAAAAGTATTATGTAATAACTGGCAATGCCTGCCACCTAATATTTAAATACAACAGGTACTTTTAAACTCTTTATATTGTCTCATTAAATCCCCTCAAGCACTCTATGTAATAACTGCTATTATTTTCTGTATTTTACAGACCAAGGAACCTAACAAAGAAAAATTAAGTGACTAAACCAGTCAATCAGGCCTAGGAGTTTGTCTGCTCTCACTTTACACAATACCAGCTTCCAAAACAGAAGGTTAAAATTTGACTGTAAAGACACTATAGCTAAATCTGTTTTTTTTTTTTTTTAAGGATTCTTCTGAACAAGCAACTGAAAAGAAATTTTGATTTCCCTATAATTTTTCAAGAGTAAATTGAGAAAAGATAATGAATTGTACATTGTAGCCTATAAATGTTATTGAAATTTTAGCAATCCCAATAGAGGGGTCCTGAGTAGAAATTTGGAATACTATTATTATTTACAATATACTGACAAAGGATATGAAGTTACTATAGGAAGTTAAAACATTCTTAATCTCATTTGATGAATCAGTAATTCATCAAGATGAATGGATATAAGATGACAGGATATAAACAGCATTTCATAACTCTGTAAATCCTTTATAATTTTACCTTTTGATTTCGAGGTAAATCTTGAGCATTTGATGGAGGCTTGTAATTCAGAACTAATCTTCTAAATTCCAAAAGATTGAATAATGACTGAAAAAGAATTATTTAAGATATCTAAGAGAAAATTCTGCTGACAAAATTTGGAAAATCATTGTTCTTAGAGACATATTTCTGACAAATAAATATACTACTAATATACAAAACTCTTCCAACTAACAGAAGAAAACCTGTTTCAAATTTCTTGTATTTTTATGCATTACTTTTGTTCAGTAACAATACTTACCCATACTTCTACTGCAAAGCAAAAATGTATACAAGGGCAACTTTTAAAAGCCATACTATATATTATTAAAAGCTCTTTATTGGGGCTGGGAAGGTGGCTCAGTGGTAGAGTGCTTGCCTTGCATGCATGAGGCCCTGGGTTTGATTCCTTAGCACCACATAAGCAAAAAGAAAAAAGCCGGAAGTGGCGCTGTGGCTCAAGTGGTAGAGCTCTAGCCTTGAGCTGAAGAGCTGAGGGACAGTGCCCAGGCCCAGAGTTCAGGCCCCAAGACCAGACCCCTCAAAAAAAAAAAAAAAAAAAAAGAAGCTCTTTATGTTATTATGTAGCTAGCAAGTAGTTTTCTCAAAATTAAAGGTATATAACATAGTCAAGAACTTAAAACATTCCTGTGGAATATCTTGGAAAAAAAAAAAAGAGTAGCCAGACACTGGTGACTTGTGCCTGTAATCTTAGCTGTTTAGGAGGCTGACACCTAAGGTTCATGGTTCAAAGCCAGTTTATGCTAGAACATCTATGAGACCTATTTCCAATTAAACACTAAAAGGCAGGAAGTGGAGCTGTAGCTCAAGTGGCAGAGTATTAGCCTGGAGCACAAAAACTCAAGGACAGCTTCCTGGCCCTGAGTTCAAGCCTTATGACTAGCCCAAAAATAAATAAGGTACCAATAAATGTATTCACCAACTGCTAGTAACAGTGATCTAAAATAGTTATACCTATAAGAAAACATAGTACTCAGGAAACTTTAGCAATAGAAATCTACCTCAAAAGTCTAGGAATACTGATTATGCATGAATGCTTTGGGAGCAAATGAAGAATAGTCACTGTAATAAACAATTTCATAGTACTGTATGAAATATCAGAGTCTATCATACACAGCATATATATTTATATCTATATATAAAATATATATAGCTATATATAGCTATATATTTTTTAATTTTTATTTATTTATTTATTTTGCCAGTCCTGGGACTTCAACTCTGGGCCTGGGTGCTGTCCCTAAGTTCTTTTTGCTCAAGGCTAGCACTCTACCACTTGAGCCACAGTATCACTTCCAGCTTTTTTTGTGTGATTAATTGAAGATAAGAGTCCTGCCCAGGCTGGCTTTGAGCTGCAGTCCTCAGATCTCAGCCTCCTGAGTAGCTAGAATTACAGATGTGAGTCACCAGCACATGGCAAGAGGAATTTGATTAAAAAACATATTGTATATATTTTACACACATGTCTATGTATGATTAACAATATCAAATATATTTTGTTCTTGGGACAAAGATTAAACAGTTTGAATGTTACATTACAGGAAACAACAATAATATTTGCTAAAAGATGAGTTATTCTACTTTGTAGAATAGGTAAATGTAGCTCCAAATAGCTCTGAGGTAACAAGGTTTCTATTAGTATCTGGTACTGAAACAAGGGGCTCACTACTTATTTTAAAAATGGCATCAAATAAACAGATGGACTAGGGATTTAAATTGGAGGGTCAAACTAGCTTCTGATAGCTATAGAAAAATATTTTGGATCTCTTGTGACCTGCACTTACACTTAAAGTATACAAGTTAAAAGAAGCACAGTCAATATCACTTTCACGGCCATTATGCCAATCAAATAAAAGCTGAATAAAGACCCTTACCTGAATAACAGCACTAAACCAGCAAGTGTTGCCAACATTCTTTAGTCCAACAGGAGCCTTGTCCTGCCTTTTTCTATCATAAGGGTTTCGAGAATCCCTCCAAACTTCTGTGGGAGTCCTCTTCAAACAGGCTTTATTTTCTGCTATACTGGCTTCCAGAACTCTTAAGCAAAGGGAAGAAAGTAGCAAAAAAATATTATGTAAGTCTGTACCCTAAAAAATAAGCACAGCATAAATTCTGAGGATTTTAGTTACTTAAGCTCTGGATAATGTGTCAGGAAAAGCATCATTTAATGCTAATCTTATTTAAGTAGTATCAAGGGTTAGTCCTCTTTAAGAGCAAGGCAATGGTAACAGATCAGCACTGTTTTTCAAAAAAAAAAAAAAAAAGTCAAACAGGCTAAATATTGGTGTCTCATGCCTGTCATCCTAGCTATTCAGAAGGTTGAGAACTGGAGAATCGCAGTTGGAAGCCAATCTGAGCAACAAAGTCTAACAGACTCTACCTATCTCTAATATGCTAAGCTTGAGATGAGGCTCAAGCAGTACAACAGCCAAGAGCAAACTACAGTACCAGAAAAAAACAACTGAATAAAAATGTTATATAATACAAAGTATGTCTCGGTGTATCACACATGTGTGTGTCTGTATCACACATGTGTGTGTCTGTAAAGTACCTAAGTAAAATTTCTGAGAAATTGCTGTATAAAATTACACGCTTACAATATAACATAATGACAATGTTTAATAGCAATTACTTTGAATCATGTAGAAAACATTTTAAATGAACAAACTGTATGTTTACTTCTCCAAAAGTAAATATTCCTCTTTTACTAAAAATAGTTATATAAGATGAATTCTAGAGTTCCACTCAATTTCAGACATCTTTGAATCTATGGCTGCTAAATAAAAACACTGCCATGCTCACTTCTTCAAAAATTTGCCTATGCAAAAATAAACTAATGAAGTATTTCCATATGCAAATAATCAAAGTTTTTTTTATTTTTTTTATTGTGAGAATACCATACAGAGGAGTTACAATTACATGGGCAAGATAACCAGTACTCTATTTTTAACCTTTCTGAAACACTCACAATCTATAAACATCTAAAATATAGTTAAACAAGGCAAAAGTAATGCTATTTTACTTAATGATGTTTTTCTTGTTTCTAAGCATCAAACAACATATCTATATAATAATGGTAAAACTAATTTCCATGTTGAAACTGCCCTAATTTCCATGTTGAAACTGCCCCAATATTTTTGCCTTATCAAGAAATGTTTGACGATTCTAAATAAGCATTTAACCCATGAGAACAGCTTAATCTACCTTGTGCTAATTATAAAAACCTTGGCAAGAACTAAGATTTTACAACTCTTTGGCTTCCCCAGAAAATCTCATTCATGTCATATTATCTTTATCATAAATATTTCACCCTATTAGAGTAATGTCAAAATATATTCTTTTAGATTAGGCTCAAATGGGAGACTGCTTAACTAAAATGCATGAGTCCTGGAGTTCAAATCCCAGTACCGCCAAAATAAATACTAAAGAATATTCTTTATTTCAGAATAATTTGTAATGTGACATTACATACAACAGAGTAAGACTTCAAAGTTATCATTTCTTGAAACAATCTATGTGAACATAGGAGAAACTTAAGGAATTCAAATAAAACTACATACTTTAAAATTGTTGGTAATAAAAAGGTGTTAATGGATAAAGATTAAACTTAATTATATAACAAATAATAGTTCAGACTTTTGTCATTTTAACAATGCTAAGCAGCTTGCTTAAATTGTTTATTATTTCATAAAGAAAGTTGGAAGGGAAAAAATGTAGTAATATAAACCAAACACTATCTTCAAAATATTTATGTATAACTTTTGTTTTTGGTCAGTCATGGGCCTTGAACTCTGGGTCTGGGCACTGTAACTCAGCTCTTCAGCTCAGGGCCTGCACTTTACCACTTGAGCCACAGTGCCACTTCCAGCTTTCTGAGTGGTTTATTGGAGATAAGAATCTCACAGACTTTCCTTCCCAGGCTGGCTTTGACTTGAGATCCTCAGATCTCAGCCTCCTGAGTAGCTAGAATTACAGGCGTGAGCCACTGACACCCGGCATATAACCTCCTTTATCATGGTCAAATTAGGTACAAACTATAATAAATAGCTGCTTGATTAGAGCTAGAGAAATGCATATAATTGCCTGCTGCTCTTCAAGTCACCTAAGATTAAAAAATGAAAATAAGCCAGAAACCAGAGTCTGACACTTGTAATCCTCACTACTCTGTGATGTGCATGCAATGATGAAATTGCCGCTGGATCCATTTCTCAGAATCTGTCTCTATTTTTGAGCAGTTTATGAAACAAATAGCCCCTGTTTTAACCAAAAAACACATGATACAGAACTATGGGTACAGGGCTCAAATAAGGCGCAAAAGACAGAGCACCTTCTTACCAAATATAAAAGCCCTGAGTTCAAACCACAGGAATACCCAAATGCTTTTTCAATGTGGTTAAGAACAAGCAGTTTCAGGCTTGGAAGGTGGCTGAGTGGTAGAGCGCTTGCCTTGCATGCATGAGGCCCTGGGTTTCATTCCTCAACACCACATAAGCAGAAGTGGTGCTGTGGCTCAAGTGGTAGAGCGCTAGCCTTGAGCTGAAGAGCTGAGGGACAGCGCCCAGGCCCAGAGTTCAGGCCCTACGACCGGACCCACAAAAAAAAAAAAAAAAAAAAAAAAGAACAAGCAGTTTCTAAAAACAAAATCATTGGTATTAATCTGATCTATCAGACTTGTTCATATTCATATGCTAATATTATTTTCATGTGAATAAAATACACTTATAAAAATACTTATACCACACTTACATTTTAATTTCTTACATCATATTCACCTAGGTCGTCTTAGAACAGATAAGGAAAAACTGCATTCCTCATCACAGTTTAAGTACTATCAATTCTCATTCCAAATAATTATTTATTTCAATGAACTATTCAGGGACAATGGATTTAGAGACACTAAAAGTATCACTTGGAAAAAAAAAAATCTGTGCTTTCATTAAACATCTCCCACCACACAGAAATCTCTAACTATTCAGAAAGGAATACATTGATTTTAAGCCAAGGGACAATGGTCTTTGAAAAAAGAAAAAGGTAGTACATTCTGCTACTATGTACCTTTGCAAAAATCTTTAATCTTTTGAAAGCTAATTTCATTTCTTCTCTTTTAAGTTTGCTACTCCCTCCAAATAGCTGTTTAAAAAAGAATAGCTACTACTTAAAATTAAAAGTTCTTTTTAAAAATCATTCCCTAGCAAAATTTATTATTTATTCTTACTTGGATTAAACTAACTTAAACTAAAAAGTTTTAGTTGTTAAGTTGAAAACCATACTTCCAAACATCATGAAGACTTATATATGTAAACATACTACTATATTACTAGATATGAGGTTGGCAATCTAGAGCCCATAGGACATATCCAGCAAGCTGCTTATCTATGCAAATAAAGATTTACTGGAAAACAGTCATGCCAATTATATAAAAGCTATGACTGCTACAACGTGAGAGTTGAGTGGCTGTGACAGAAACCATGTGATCAACTAAGTCAAAAGTATTTAATAATGGCTATTCACAGCAAAATGTCCTGAACTATACTGTAAATCCATCAAGTTAATTAAGTTTACTGTGCTATAAATTATTAAGTTCATTGATAACGGCATGTTCAAGGGGATTGTAGAAAGAAAAAGAGATAATTAAATACATGACTCAAATTTAGTACTCCATAATGCTATTCCAACAACCTAAAAATCTAAGCTTCAACTACCAACAGACCTGAAATATGAAAATTTTGATTACATAAGACATAAAAACAATATATAGAAGTTGCCATTGATTTACTTAGAACAAAGTACATCTTATTGCCTCTTAAAGTTAAAGCCAATTACTATTTCTTATAAACAGTATCCAGAGGCTGGGAATGCGGCCTAATGGGAGAATGCTTGCCTAGCATGCATAAAGCCCTGTATTCAGTTCCTCAGTATCACATAAACAAAAAATAAAAGAAATAAAAAGAGAAAAAATTATTTTAAAAAGTAAATGAATAGCATCTATATCTGCTTTATACAAATTGTGTTTTTACCTGCTAATGGCTTGTTCCTCATCAGTTATTCCAGTCTCCCTGAATGCCCTGTTTGATTCTGCCAAACTTAAGGCAATTGCTCTCTGAAGATCATCTTTATCATCTCCAGTAAGATCAATCACATCTGAAAAGCAAAACTATCTTTGTCAGAATTCAGTCAAACAAAACGAAAAATAATGCTTATCGTTGAGATTTTACACCCAATAAACTCTTAACAAAGTCAGCACCATTTTTAATGCCCAACTTCTTTTGGTTTTTGCCAGTCCTGAGCTCAGGACCTGGGCACTGTCCCTGAGCTTCTTTTGCTCAAGGCTAACACTCTACCACTTGAACCACAGCAGCACTCTGCCTTTTCTGTGTATGTGGTACTGAGAAATCAAACCCAGGGTTTCATGTATGCTAGGAAAGCACTCTATCACTAAGTCACATTCCCAGCCCCCAAATTTCTTTACAGGATTGAGCTTATATAAAAGAATGCACACTTTTAATGAATTATTACTGGCAACCTAAGATTTTCTCCTAGAAAATATATGAAAAGAGTAAGAGCATAAATGATTTTCATTGAATAATCCCTATATATACAATGAAGTCTCTAAAAAATGCTAATAAGTAGTAAGAATGCTAAGAATGATTTCTTTGCTAATAAAAACTGAAACAAATAGAATCAAACATGTTTTGCATTTATACTTTCTGAATTTAACCGTATCACAAATTCTCTCCATTCCACCATGTAGACATTGTTTATAAAATTATAATAAACAACTGTGTCTTCAAAAGTTTATATTTCATAAATATACTGACAGTAGATGCATGGTGTTTTCATGTCTGGAAGAATAATATGACAAACTGTCAAAAAATGATTAGCTCTAATGAAATAAATCATGAAAGGAGAAACTACAGGGCTTTGACTTTCTTTTCTGCACACTTTGTACCATATGTATTATGTGATAATCATGCATTTCTTTTAAACAAGATTCTCCTTTCACTAAAAACAACAAACATACAAATAAGTGAAATTGATCTTCTAACAAAGAAAACCCTTAGTACCGTAAGAATTACTTCTTTCTCTAAAAACTACTTTCAGTATAAGTCACTTTCAGTATAAACATGGCATTGTTTAATTTTTCAATGTGTACTGGTTTTCATTTTAACACAGAACTGGCAATGAAAAATACTCCTATTATGACTGAAATGACAGGAATCAGTAAGATGAAAAAGAAAAGGAAGTACAGCTGATATCTTGATGTAGCTGGGATTATTTTTATTTGTATTTTTTGATTTCGCTTATTGGTATTTCAAGCATGTTTAAAACTTGCCAATTTTCCAATTTTACTTTTTACTCATAAAGAATTTTATGAGAAACAAAAAAAGTAAATGGTAGGGGTTATCTTCATTTTACCATATAATTACAAAATTATAAAAATAAATACTAAAAGGCATGCCAGTGGTTCACACCTCTAATCCTAGCTAGTCAGGCAGCTAGGATCTGAGGATAGTGGTTCGGGAATCTATGAGACTCTTTACTCCAATAAACTACAAAAGAAAAGAAAAATCTGTGTGCTGGTGGCTCTTGCCTGTAATCCTAACTACAAAGGAGGCTGAGATCTGAGGATCATGGTTCAAAGCCAGCTGGCGCCAGAAAGTCGGTGAGACTCTTATCTCCAATTAACCACCAGAAAAACAGAAGTGGCTCTGCAGTTCAACTGGTACAGTACTCTCCTTGAGCTGAAGAAGTCAGAGACAGTGCCTAGGCCCAGAGTTCAAGCCCCATGACCAACAAAAGAAAAGAAAAGGCTAGAAGTATAGCTATGGCCTTGTGTAAAAGAAGTTCAAGAACAGCACCCAGGACCTCTGAGTTCAAACCTTAAGACCTCTACAAAAAGAAAAATAAGTAGAAAAATATAATCTAAAACGTGAGAAAAAAAATACAAACTCTAACTCTATTGTTGCCTGCACTTTTTTTCTAAGCATGGTAGCTCACAAGAATATTTAAAGCTGGACACCAGTGACTCACACTTACAATCCTAGCTACTTGGAAACCTGAGGTCCAAAAGGTCGCAGTTTAAAGCCCTCAGAGGCAGAAAACTTCACTAGACTCCATCTTCAATTAGCAAAACCCAGACTGCAAGCATGTCTCAAGTGACAGAGTCCCAACCCAGCATGTGTGAGGCCAGGAATTCAAACCTTAGTACCAGACATCTCCCTCCCCCAAAAAAATATTTAGAATAGCTGTCCATAAGAAATATTGAGTCTTTTGAATGCCCTTGAACAATAACCTCATGGAAACATTAGGCCAAGTCCAAAAGACTCAATCAACAAATATGCAGAACAGCTACACCACACACTAACTGAAATGATAGAATTCCTTACATATGCCAACAGGGCAAACGTTTCATAAATTTGGCTACAAGATCTATATACCACCATACTATAGCTGAAGATGGGTTAGGCCACCCAGCTCAGAATAAATAATGAACCTGAACTATAGATAAACAAAAATGAATCATAAACAGTGAGGGGTATCATGGTATTTAGAACTTGGGTAAGTTAATCAAGAGAAGTCATTCTCTCATCTTTCTCATATGCATTTGACAACTGTAGAAACTGCAAAGAATAGAAAACAAAAACACGACCCATCTTCTGAATTTACTTGCAGCTCAATAAGAAATGTACTCATTACCTTACTATGTACAGATAGAGCATCTTTACAATAAAATAATTTTTTTAAGTTAGTTTACTGTCACCTAGACATACTAACAAGATCAAAAAGGCAAAAATAGGATGAAGCCATTATCCTGCTGCTTCTGGCTGTTTTCTCCCAGCAGAGTTTAATAAATATAAATTGTTCTACAGTTGCCTTCCGGCATCTAATTTCTACTTCAAGGATGTCAGGTGATAAAGGAGAAGTGGCAATATGACTTGGTATTCCAATGTCCAGGAAGCATTCAGTTGCAGTTACCTGATCTTGACATTCCATTGAGTAGGCCATAACTACAGAAAGAAGTACGCTCTTGAACAGATTAGTCCTTGAGGGCTTGGGGCAGAGGGAAAAGCTATCCTGAAATGTCAGTCATACAGTGATATGTAAGTCATTTCAGAAAGCAGAGTTGGGGTTCTCTATACCCAGTCCCAGGGATGTTTGGAGACTCAAATCCTCTATATTAAATACCTTGAGAATATCTTAAAATATGTATAATGTTTCATGACTGATAAAATGCCTACAGTAGAGGCTCATTGAGAAACAGCAAAAATCTATACATACCATATAATTTAAGCAAGACAAAAAGTAAAACACAAATCAAGATTTTTTGTTTGCTTTTTTAAAAACAAAACAAAACAAAAGGGTCTTACTACGTAGCCCAGGCTGGACTTGTACTCATGAACCCCCTCCCTTGACATAAAACAACTGGAGTTCTGACAAATGAAGCACAATGTCTTACAAATAAAAAATGCTACACAGGCTTCAAATTTAACTCTTAAATTCAGTAGTCTTCAAGGTTTACCAAAATATTTGATGGAAGGGGTAAGGAGATCCTCAGGCAAAAAAAAAAATCATAATAATACTAAATGTTTTTTGTCTTTTTCTACTGTGATTATATTTGTCACAGCCCATGATAAAAATGATAATAAGAAAAACTAGTATGCCTTGGCACAAATCAAGAGAGCACCAAGATGTGTAAAACAATTTCTTTTTAAATATTTCTACAAGTTTTTCTGAAGAATTATAATGAAGGTAGAAAACGGTAACTGTCTAAAAAATTCACAAAAATGCAATAGCAAATTTTACAAAATCCCATGTGTAACTGTGACAAAATAGACTACATAAAGTATCTCTGGCTACATATGTAAAATATGTTCTTGCTATAGAAAAATAGTAGTGCAATGTTTGAGTTATAAAGCTAAAGTACAATTTAAACAAACAAACTTGTAACTAGTTACAAACTATGACTATTCAAGAACAACACACATACTTGCCACTAAGGAATACTTATTGAAAATTATTGGAAAACATGGAATTTTCAAGCAAAATCAGAACTTTGACAAACTTTGTTCACACTACGATCTTGATTATCTTCTAAATATCATAAAGCTTTCTAGTGAAAGAAGTGATGAACAAATTTCATTTTAGAATGCAGTAGACATTTTACACATTCAACAGGAAATCTTTCCCAAATGCCTATGTAAAATTCCTAAAAAAGTTTTTTCACAAGCACAAGTCACAATTGAAAATTTCCTCTGATAAAAACTTTTGAAGCCAGGCCCTGGTGGCTAACACCTGAAATCCTAGTTACTCAGGAGTCTGAACTCTAAAGATTGAGGTTAGAAGTCAGCCTGGGCAGGAAAGCTGTGAGACTCTTATCTCCAATTATGTACCACAAAAGCCAGAAGCAGATCTGTGGTTCAAGGGGTAGAGTAATAACCTTGAGCAAAGGAGGTCAGGGACAGTTCCCTGAGTTCATACTCCAGGACTGGCATACACACACACACAGACACACAGACACACACAGACACACAGACACACACAGACACACAGACACACACACAGACACACACACACACACACACACACACTTTTAGGATATAAAGTTTAATTTTTTTGGGGGGGAGGGGGGGAGGAATGGGGGAGGGGCAAGAAGAGGATGGGAAGAGATGGGAAGGGGAAACAAAGGAGGAGGCTACAATGCTTGATAAGAAATGTACTCAACTCTGTATATTATTTTCACAATAAAAAATAAAAATAAAAGTTTATTTTTAAGAAAGAATAAAAAGTTTATAAAACTTAAAAGACTAGTAGATTATAGGTGAATGAATATTTCTTCCCTTCTTCGCTGAGGGCAAAAATGGATAAACTGGTCTCAGGATTTCTGTATGGCAATACAACCACCATAACAAGATAGGGTGGCAGCTGAGGCTCTCTTTAGACAGAACGGTCACCTCCCCATTCTGACATATCCCCTGCCCCCTGTCTAGCCACACACATTCACGTTACTTGCTTTGTTCATGCATCACTGTACTTTTCACTGGCATGAAGGAATAAAGCTGCCTGTAGTTAGAATTCACACTTTCTGGCTCCAGCTAACCCATACTCATACTATCCCAGCCTTCTCCAATGTTTAGGGGGTTAAATATTCAGGCACATGTTGGTAACCTGAGCCTGCAACCCCTGATACAGGGGAACAGAAGTTATTAATTGTAGAAAACACTGATGATTGAGATCAGAAACTATCACCCATTAACTCAGAGTTGAGAATTTTTCTTTTAAACAGTAGAAAGGTTTATTAATAATTTCCTCCGTGTTATTCCCATTTGCTCATAAAGCTTTCTTAGGCCAATGATAATCATGTAAAATTAAAACCAATTTACAAGCCAATTTCATATTATTTTAGGATCCATGTAATTAACGATCAACAAGTCAAATGATATTTTAATGCAGTGCTTAAAACTGAATTTCTTCTTCTGGAATTAATGAACTAGTGATTGCAGAAAATACATGACCAATAACAACTTTTACGATGGAAGTTAGTACTTTCTTACAATTACAAGCTTATTTCAGAACATAATAAATATTCTTGCCTGTGCGCCAAGGCAAGACCTTGGTAAAACCATTTTTTTAAAGCAACCTTCCTCTAGTATTATTATGAACACTTAAAAGGCACATGTATGGAAATTCTATAAGGATCTCTGCACACAAAAGTAATTATAAAAATTGACCATTTAAGTCATAGTACCAATGTTTCTCTACTAACTCCAAAATAGGGAGTGGTCATCAACTTACCAATAAATTAAACTTTAAATTATGAAGTCCATAATTCATAATTTACTTTCTCATGAAACTACTGTATTAAGTAAGTGAAATGAAATTTGAACAATAAAAAGATTTTGATTTTGTAAAGGAAAAAAATGTTCTTCCATTGGTTTTCTTATGTACAGGGAAGCTAAGCCTAGGGAATTTTAAGTAAACCAAGACTATATTTACTACTGTTATGATTCTAGGCATGAGAATGAATGGGCAGAAAGGACTCAACATGTTTAGAAATAAAGCACTGACCAAGAGTTTAAGAAGTATTCTAGAGTATGTGCCAGGGTAACAAACAATTTAAAGAAAAGTTCTGAATACAAAATTTACAGAACTGCAAATTGAACACTTGTTCAAGAAGAATTATTGTTAAAAAAAAAAAAAAAGAAAACTCCTAGGACATCAGAAGTATACAGAAGAATGGGACAGATGTTTGAGATCAGATGATCAACACATCAGAAATAAGAGTACTGACACCCAGCCTTACTCCCTTCCACATCAGATTACATACTCACTGTTTATCTCATAGGCCAATCTTATTTCTGCCTCAAGTCTAGCCTAAGACATACTTCTCTCACAGTGCCAACTTTGCTCTTTTCTTCCCTTTACTCAAGTATCTATACAAGAATAGCCTCCTTCAAGAGATAGTTCCTGAACACAGGAACTAAAACAGCTTATCCTATTCTAAAGACATGACACCCAGTTCACTGTGTCTGCCTAGCTCTAATGTTCTTCACAAATTTCTGATTTCCTGACCTTTAGTCTGTGAAAACAAACTCTGTATTTCTTTATGATCTATGAAAGTTTCTAATACATTTTAGTCAATCAACATACCTACGGAATAGAAATAGAAATTAGTGGGTTATCTGAACAGTGACACTAGTTAGCAGACTTGAGTACATGTCCTCATTTTCTAATAGGTGAGTATACAAATAAGGTACTATTTTAAAAATAAAAACTTCAAAAACAAGAAGATATAAACAATGTAAATTGTGTTTCTCACCCTATCCTCCAATTCTTCCTTATCCTGACTGACTAATAGGATTCTTTAAGATACTTACATTTGTTCATTCCTGACATTATAGAATTCAGGGTTTTCAAAAGAATATTGCCTGAAAGAACTATCTACTGTTACCTGCACTCTCCAATATTATAGCTACTAGTATTAAACACTTAAAATACATTTTGGATAGCCTAAGCACCAAATTTCAATAATATTTAACTTTAATGGCCACATTTGACTAGTGACAATTGCATTGCACAAAATATAGTTCTGCTTTTAATTGCTGCGAAAGAAAGGAAACAAGTATAATGAATACCAAGGGAGTTATGACAAGAGAATCTTTTCATTACCTAATGAGAGTGCATTTTCAACTTGGATTACTGAGGGGAAAAAAAAAATGAATGCAACACTCTACTACAACCTGTAAGTACAAAGGCTCTTAAAAAAAAATCGAGAAGCAAGGATGGAAAATTACTTCAGTCCACATTTTTTAGGTCAACCTGGGCAATATAGCAAGACTGATCTTTACCTTGACTTCCATTTGCAGTACATTTTATTTTCTACCTGAAGTTACTTGCTTAAAAACATTGGGAATAAGAAAAGTATCAGACTGAATTAATAAAAACCCATGCCAATTTGACTTAAGTGATTTATCCTCAGTAGGATAACATTAGCATTGGATGTATTCATTTTTAAATCACTGTTAGTCTGGCCAAGAACTGTACCCATAATCAGAATTTCAAGGTTTGTCTCAGTGTGAATAAATCTTTTCAAATAATTCAAGCTGTATGGGGGAAAAAAATCAATGCTTTCAAATTTTGGAACTATCAGTTCTCAATTACCATTTGTTATATCAATTTCTCTATAATTTAAATAAATAACATGGTATTATTTCCTCTGTTAAAATTAACTAGTCAAATCCCTCTTATCTTGATTTGATCCCTCTTATTTTGGCTGCTCAATTGTAGTACATCTGGTGGCCACATACTGCTTTTGTCCTGTTTTAAAGAAATGCAAAATTATTTAACAATGTTCTTAGCCCATTAATCCATAGTTGTTTGATATTTAATAGATTGTATCTGTTGAACTAGATTGTACCTGCACGCATTTTAACTGTACAACTACAGGACCCTGGTTGATGCTTGCCTTAAAAGAGTATTCCAGCATGAAATTGGTGTTACTTTCATAGCAAATGAGCAGAACAAGCCAGAGAAACACAAGAAAAATGGCAAGTCCGGGTATCTCAACTCCCACTCATGATATTCAGGTAACAGAACAGTTCATGAATCCAGAGGAGAGTTCCTAAAAAGCTCTACAAACATTACTAGTAAAAAATGGTGAATGAAAAGATTGAAAACCTGCAAAGACTCAGTGTGAGTGTGATAGGGAGCAACACTAGGCTAACCAAAGATTAATATAGGAACTTCGTGAGCATGAGGCTAACCAAAAATTAATACAGGAATCTCGTGAGCATGAGGAAGCTAATCAAAGATTAATACAGAAATTGTGTGAGCATGCTGAGACCAGTCAAAGAAAAATACAGGAATTGCATCAGTATGAGGAAGCTAATCAAAGAGTGATACAGGAATTGTGTGAACTGGATGAGAATAGACAAAGATCAATGGAGGCATTCAGGGAATCCATAAACAGACAGTTGAAGGAATCCAGGAAGACCACAAAGGGAATGCTGTAAATGGAGCCTGTAAGAAGGAAAGGGAGTCCAATGAAACCATAACCAATCAACTAAGTGATTTGAGAATAAACATTGAACACCAAATTAAGGAAGTAAACAAGTCCATACAAGATCTAAAACAAAGCTCCAACAAAAAAATCTAAAGCCATCAAAGCTGACCAATTAGAAGGAAAGGAAATAAACAAAGTAGAAAGTCTTGACAGTAGGTTAGACCATGCAGAAGACTGAATCTCGGGGATTGAAGACAGCTTAGATATTATAGAGAAAGAACATACAACTATCCAAGACAAATCCAAGAAATATGATAGAACTATTCAACCTAATATAAGGATAATGTGTGTAGAAGAGCACCTAGAGACAAAAGTTAATGGTCTAGGAAATTTATTTAACAGTTCTCTGCTAGGAAGCAGATACAAGAAGGTTTTAGAACCCCAAATAGACCAGAGCAGAACATGACATCCCACCATCACATTATAATCCACACAGGATCAATTCAGAACAAGGAGAGGATCCTTAAAGCTGTCAAGGAGAAAAGATCAATCACTAGCTATAAAGGGAAACCAATTAGAATAACCTAAGATTTCTCAGCAGAGCCAATTAAAGCAAGAAGAGCCTGGAATGATGTATGCCATGCCCTAAAGACATACAACTGTCAACCAAGAATACTGTACCCAGCTAAACTCTCCTTCATAACAGAATGTCAAATAAAAATCTTCCATAGCAAAGAAAAACTGAAACAAAGTATCTCCACCAAACCAGTCCTACAAAAGATACTTAAAAGGGGCTGGGAAGGAGGCTCAGTGGTAGAGTGCTTCCCTTGAATGCATGAAGGCCTGAGTAAGATTCCTCAGCACCACATAAGCAGAAAAAGATGGAATTGGTGCTGCGGTTCAAATGGTTCAAGTGCTAGCTTTGAGCTGAAAAGCTGAAGAACAGTGCCCAGGCCCAGAGTTCATGTCTCACGATTGGCAAAAAAAGAAAGAAAGAAGGAAGGAAGGAAGGAACTTGAAGATGTACAAATAGAAAAGCCAACAAGACCAAAATAAAGGCCAAGAAACTGCACCGAAACTAAGAATCCAAGAACCACAGGAAGAACCCAAATGTCACAGCCCCCACAAAGGTGGATAACATGGCAGGAACTACCAAACATCTCTCAGTCCTAACTCTCATTATCAATGAACTTAACTCTCCAATTAAGCACCACAGACTGTCTAGTTGGATTAAAAAGCAAGATTCTTCTATCTTCCTTCAAGAGTCACACCTTGCCCATTAAAAACAAACATTCTGAAAGTGAAAGGCAGGAATAAAATCTACCAAGCAAATTGCCCCATAAAGAGGCAGGAGTTGCAATCCTAGTATCAGATAAAATAGACTTCAAATTAAAATTAGTGACAAGAGATCAAGAAGATCACTACATACTAATTAAGGGATCTCTTTCTTTTTTTTTCTTTTTTTTTTTTTTTGGGTCCGGTTGTGGGGCCTGAACTCTGGGCCTGGGCGCTGTCCCTCAGCTCTTCCGCTCAAGGCTAGCACTCTACCACTTGAGCCACAGCGCCACTTCCGGCTTTTTTCTTTTTGCTTATGTGGTGCTGAGGAATCGAACCCAGGGCCTCATACATGCAAGGCAAGCACTCTACCACTGAGCCACCTTCCCAGCTCCTTAAGGGATCTCTTTCAAAAGCATATTACAATTCTAAATATCTACTCACCAAAAAGCAGAGCACCCAAATTTATCCAAGAAACACTAATTTCCCTCATATCTCACATAGATCCAAAGACATTAATTGTTGGGGACTTTAACACACCACTAGCCCCACTAGATAGATCAATTCAGCAAAAACTCAACAGAGAAATCGCAGATCTAAACAATTGCATACATCAACTAGATTTAAGACATATACCAAATGTTTCACCCAGCAGCATCAGAATACACATTCTTCTCAGCAGCACACAGAACATTTTCCAAAATAGAACACATTTTAGGTCACAAAGCGAACGTCCAAATTCAGAAACATTGAAGTTATGCCCTGCATTCTCTCAAACCACAAGGGAATAAAATTAGAACTCAACACTAAAAGCCACCAAAGAAAGTCTTATAACACATAGAGGCTGAACAACACACTGTTGTATCACCAGTGGGTCATGGAACTGATTAGAAAATTCAAATGTTCATGATATTCATGAACACACATATTACTAGTTCTTCTGGGACACAGCAAAGACAAGGTTTATAGTTTGAGTTCCTACATCAACAAATTGGAGAGATCTGAAACCAACAATTTAATGACACATCTGAACCTCCCTGAAAAACAGCAGCCAGCTAAACCCCAATCCAGTAGATGGAAAGAAATAATTAAAATTAAATCAAAATTAAATGAATTAGAATCCAAAAAAAAAACAAACATAGAATCAACAAAACGAAGAGTTGGTTTTTGAACAAAATTAACAAAATTGACAGACCCTTAGCAATCTTATCAGAAAAGCAATCTTATCAGAAAAAGAAGAGAACACACTCAAATAAAGAAACTCAGAGATAAGAATGGAAACATCACCACAGAAACAACCAAGATTCAGAACATTATAAGGGAATACTTCTCAAACTTTTATGCTAATAAATTTGAGCATCTGGAAGAAATGGACTATTTCCTAGCAAATATCAACATGCCAAAACTAAACCAAGATGAATTGGACCAAATTAACAGACCCATATCAAGCATTGAAATAAACAGTATTAAGAGACCTCCCACCCAAGAAAAGCCCATGACCAGATGGATTTACAGCAGAATTCTACAAGCCCTTCAAAGCAGAACACCAATACTCCTTCAACTCTTCAATGAAAATGAAACAGAAAGTTTTCTACCAAACTCTTTCTAGGAAGCCATCATAACCTTCATCCCAAAACCAGGCAGGGACTCATCAAAGAAAGAGAATTATAGATCCATGTCTTTGATGAACATCAATGCAAAATTTCTCAACAAAATTTTGGCTGATCGACTTCAACAATTCGTCAAAAAAATCATACACCGCGATCAAACAGAATTCATTTCAGGGATGCAAAGCTGGTTCAATATATACAAATCAATTAATATAATTCATCACATCAACAAGAGCAAGGATAAGAACCACATGGTTATCTCAATAGATGCAGAAAAAGCATTTGACAAGATCCAACACCTTTATGATGAAGGCTTTGGAAAAACTAGGAATTCATGGAACATTCCTCAATACAATAAAGGCTGTATATGACAAACTTACAGCCAGCATTATAATTAATGGTGAAAAACTAAAGCCATTTCCTCTAAACTCAGGAACAAGACATGGATGTCCACTCTCCACTTCTCTTCAATTTAGTATTTGAAAACCTAACTAAAACATAAAGGGGATCCAAATAGGGAAAGATGAAGTAAAACTCTCCCTCTTTGCAGATGACATGATCTTGTATTTAAGAATCCCATGGACTCCACTCCCAAATTACTGAGCTGATGCAAAACTTTAACAAAGTAGCAGGGTATAAAATTAACCCTCAAAAATCAACATATGCCAACAATGAGAAGAGTGCGGCTGAAATCAGGAAAGCAACTTCTTAATAGCCCCACAAAAAATAAAATACCTAAGAATTAACATAGCTAAAGAAGTGAAGGACCTCTAGGATGAAAATTTTAAAAACCTGAAAAAGGAAATCAAAGCAGAACTTAGGAAGTGGAAAAACCTCCTATGCTCCTGGATTGGAAGGATCAACATCATGAAAATGGCAACACTTCCCAAAGCTATCTACAAATTCAATGCAATACTTACCGATATTCCAACCTGATTCTTCAGTGAAATGGAAGAAGCAATCCAAAAATTCATATGGAACAATAAAAGACCTTAAATCTAAGAACAATGCTTAGCAGAAAGAACAGTACTGGAGGAATATCAATACCAAATTGCAAACTCTACTACAAAGCTATAGTAAACAAAACAGCTTGGTACTGGCACAAGAACAGACCTCAGGACCAATGGAATAGAATTGAAAACCCAGAAATGAACCCACAGACCTATAGCCACCTGAACTTCGCTAAGGGAGCTAAAAACCTAGAATGGAAGAAAGACAGTCTCTTTAGTAAATGGTGCTGGCAAAATTGGTTAAACACCTGTAGAAAACTAAAGCTAGATCCTTATAAATCACCCTGCACCAGAATCAACTCCAAATGGATCAAAGGCCTTGGATTCAATGTAAACACCCTGAAAACATTACAGGACAGAATAGAAGAATCCCTAGGTCTCCTTGGCACAAGCCAAAATTTTCTTAATAGAGACCCAGAAACACAACAAATCAAAGAAAGGTTAGACAAATGGGATCGCATGAAGTTGCAAAGCTTCTGCATGGCAAAGGACAGCTAGCAAGATCAATAGAAAGCCCATGGACTGGGAGAACAAGGGTCTCATATCTAAAATATACTTGAAATTAAATCCCCCAACAACAAATCCTCAAAGAAACAACTGCCTGATAAATAAATAGGCTAAAGACTTAAAGAGAAACTTCTCTGAAGAGGAAAGAAAGATGACCAATAGACACATGAAGAAATGCTCAACCTCTCTAGCCATAAAAGAAATGCAAATCAAAACAACGTTGAGATTCCACCTCACCCCAGTTAGAATGGCTATCATCAAGAACTTTAATAACAACAGATGCTGGAGGGGATGTGGCCAGAACAGAACCTTACTGCATTGTTGGTGGGAGTGTAAACTTGCTCAACCACTTTGGAAAGTAGTATGGAGGTTCCTCAAAAGATTCCACATAGAGTTCCCCTATGACCCAGCAATCCCACTTTTGGACATTTATCCAAATGATCACAAACAAGACCATAATAAAGCTACCAGCACAACTATGTTTATTCCAGCATTATTTACCATAGCTAAAATATGGAACCAACCCAGCTCTACGTTGGTAGATGAATGGATCAAGAAAATGTGGTGTATGTACACACACACACACACACACACACACACACACACACACACACATGCACTCACAAAATGGAATCAGAAAAAATGGCATCACCCCATTTATTAGGAAATGGAAAGACTTGGAAAAAATTATACTAAGTGATGTTAGCCAGGCCCAAAGAAACATAGGTCCCATGGTTTCCCTTATTTGCAATAAGTATCATATGTCTGGGATAAGCAGAAAAGGTCAAAAGCTATGCACATATGACCAGATAAGATGATGTTAAGGGAAATGAACACAAGATAGGGACACAAGTGGTTTTTTTCTTTCTTGCTATTGTTTCTAACATATTTATAATGTGCCATGTGATTTTTTTGTTGCTTTGTATGTTCCTTCCTCCATGGGGGGGTAGGGAAGAGGGAGGTAGGGGGAGTGTAGTTGTATTAGTGGGAGGGAAGGGATGGTAGGGGAAAAAAAAAAGGAGGCAACAATGCTTGACAGGAAATGTACCCATTACCTTGTTCATGTAACTGTAACCCCTCTGTAGAGTGTTTTTTACAATAAAATGATTTAACAGTCATGATACAAAAAATATTGCCACTAGACTTCACAGTGGGCAAAAAGTCTTATCCAATTATGGCCTCATGGCTGTGATTTTATGTTCCAGGAAACAAAAACCTCACAGAATCTCTCCTCCATTAAGTAGTTATGATACTCAATATCTTGCCTTGTATCCTACCACATTTTCATTTGTATTTCTGTTGTTGTTGGTTGTGGGGCTTGAACTCTGGGCCTGCGCACTATTCCAGAGCACTTCAGCTCAAGGCCAGAGCTCTACCACTTTGAGCCACAGCACCACTTTCCATTTTCTGCTGGTTAATTAGAGTATAAGAGTCTCACTAATGTTCTTGCCCGGACTAGCTCTGAACTGCACACAATCCTCAGATCTCAGCCTTCTAAGTAGCTAGGATTACAGGCCTGAGCTGGTGCCCAGCTCATTGGTAATTTTGGCTGTAAAATTCTAATATAATTTAAACCCCAATTTAAGCTAGGGCCAGGAGTCATTCATCTGAAAAATCCAATATTTAAGTAATGAAAGTTGCCTAGAATTTTGGCTAATGATTTGAACCTTTCTCTGAGAATCCGGCATACTACTACAGTACAGAATGTTACGGAAATAAAGACACCAGGTACTCTACTTCTAAATTCCTTATTATTCAAACTACAAACTTCCCTTGACATACTTCCTTTTTCTCTCAGAATCAAGTGGCTTTAAAAAGACTGAAAAAGCACATGGTTGTTCTATTATTGAAAAGGTAATTACTTCTTCAATATTAAATAAAGGCTCACAAATACAAGTGCTCTTTAAATCTGGTGTCATAACTCATTCTCTCCAATACATCAGAATACACATGAGAAAAAGTTTCCCAATCAGCTAGAATTATTTACTTGCAAACTCCATTTTTTCACAAACTATTAATTTACTCACAAATTATTATTTTTCTAATTACCCTAAGAAATGTGTTTTATCCCTTCTAAAAGATCCACTCAGTTATAAATTGTTATATTTCAACTTATTATCAACAAGGATGCTCTATATTTTCAATTTCGAAAAACAGATGTTTCCATCACTACTGAAACCAACAAATAACCTATTTATAGTTGGCATGACTATTTACTCTTTACAGTTGCAGAAAATTTTTTAAATGCCAAAGTAAAATATGGCCATATTTGAAAAAATTAGGTAAGAGTAAATTTTCAGCTAGCAATATAGTTCAAATAAGTAAGAAAATGGTCAGAAAATATTCTCAGAATATGTAATGATCCCTTGAGAAATTCCCATAATTCTAGCATTGTCACTCCACATTCCTTCAGCACACACACAGTTTTTCCAGCAGGGGCCTGCACTTAAACAAGTATCCTTTCATAACATTTCCTATCTTTCTATCCCACATGCAAAGTTTACTACTCCTTCCAAGAACTAAAAATATACCAGAAAAAAACCTTTCACTTCTCAACAATAACTGCACAGTAAAAAGAGTATTTTTTCAGCATCCATTGATGTGCTGTTTTCTATTTTAAACAATTTAACACTACTATAACACAGTTTACTGAATAAAAATTATTTCCTAAGGATAACTATGCTTCTTAGAATTCTACAAAACATAGTATTAATATATTAAATGGAAAGGTTATTGTTATTCCATCAGTTATTTTGGTCCAGTTTGACACTAATACTACAATTATACAACCACCATATCAACTTGCTACAAGTTTGCTTCTCAATATCTCAAACCAACTTAATGGGTATTTTGTCCCAGTAATCATTCCTGTAAGAAAGATGACACATTTTATAGATCAAAAGAACACCGTGATAGTAAACAATTTATTCAAAATGCCAGTTGATCAGTTGAAATAGAAAGAGAAACATCATTTATCTTTTAAGTGAAAAAATAAAATTACATAGTATTTTGTTCAGGACACAGAATAAAATTGTTAGCAAGTGAAACACATGATTTCCACCAATTAGGTAGCCTCCACTAACATAGCTATTCAATTTTTTTCTTACCCTCCATGACAGTTTTCACTATTCTTAATCAAGTCTGGAAGTAGTATTAACACTTGATTTAAGACAATGTTCTCAGTTTTACACAGCAAATAAGCTATTTTCTCTTCTTTCTGACAGTCTCATAATTTTAATTTTCTCGATAATACATTTATATGCTATTCATGTCAAAGTATATCATCTCCATTAAGTGCTCTCAAGTATCTAAGTCTTTTTACAATTAGAACATCAACCAGTATTCATTTCCTTGACTTAATTCCACTTTAACCAGAAGTCTTTAGCCATAACTCTTCAATTAAAATCACTTGTTTTATTATCTAACTAAATTTGTGCCCCACCTCTAGGTGAGAACCTTGGAAGAAATGAGATCTCATTCTCAAACTACTTCTCAAACTAATTCTTCGTATATTTATACCACTTTTCTTCTTTCTGCAGTAAATCTAGAAACAAACTTCTCAATCTCATTCCCTTTCGTAAGTCTTCAAACAGATAGGCTGTAGGTATTGCCAAAAATAATTCAACAAACATTTTTTCCAATACCAGCAAATAATTTCAAAATAGCAGAACTTGTTAGAAATATGGTCTATATGCTGAAAAACACTTGGTCCTACCTTCAAAGAGACCAAGAAAATGTTTTCTAGCAACCAATTTCTGCAGTAACCCTTTTAAGACCAGATAAATTAGACTAGAGAGGAAAGGATAGAGAGGATTCCTGACAGAAGAAAAAACAAGTATAAAATGAAATGATACTGAGTTGTGTGGGAACATCTAACCATTCTCTACTGCCATGACAGTGTAAACTGACATAGAAAACCAGATAGAAATGAGGCTGGAGATATATCTAGAGCCAAGTCACAGTTGGTCCTAATAGACATAAGCACCTGCATCTGTATCATATATACAAAACTTCTCTCATTATCTATTAACTATGAAAGGAAGGAGTAAATGAACTTTTTCTGTATTTTTCCCAACTTCAACGAAGTCTATTAGCAAAGTCTCTTTAAACAAATTAGCAATCACACTTGTTAAATCCAAACTTCCCTACGTAGGGGGAGGATGGGGGGAGATGGGAGTGGATGGGAAGGGGAAACAAAGGAGGAGGCAACAATGCTTGATAAGAAATGTACTCATTACCTTGCTCATGTAATGGTAACCCCTCTGTACAGTATTTTCACAATCAATCAATCAATCGATAAATCAATATCCAAACTTCCCAAATAAATGCTTACACATGGGTAGTGTAGTTTTTTTTCTTGTTTTAGGTGTAGAGAACTGAACTCAGTGTCTCACACAAGCTAAGTACATACTCTACCATATGCACCCTCAGTCAGAGTACAGTTATTAACTCATGATGTGATATAGAGGTAACTTGAGTGTATCCTGAAAAGCTCTGGCTGCTAAATAATAATATCTATACTATGAGAAAAAAAAGCCCTAAAATCACATGTGAATCTGCCATGTACGCATTAATATGTGCATACGCATCTGTGAGGTCTCAAAATACCTCTCCCAGGTTTTTATGGGGTTTTTTGTTTTGGATTAAAGGAGATTTTGATGCAGAATGATAGGTCTTTTTCCCAAATTTTTACTGGAAGTTGGGAGAAGGGAAAAGAAATTTTGTTGAAAAATAAACTTTCTAGTGATTAGAACTAGTACTTTACCTCCAAAGTAGTACAAAGCACACTAGTTACAGTCCACCAGGGATCATGATCTTTTTAAAATTCTAGCTATTTCTAATAAATATAGTTGAGACAATTCTATATTTCAAAGCCATAACTAGGTAGCTAAATATACAGATAACTAAATATAATCTGTTACCTCTAATTCAAGGGGAAAAAAAGTAGAATGTGGCTAATAACACATGTTCTTTTCAACTACATTAAAAGAAACCAAGGCTAATTTAGTTCCTTTGCTGCGCTGTTCTTCACCCCTGTTCAAGAAACATCAGTATATTACCATGAGATATTTCTCATACATTTTCATTCCATTATTTAAAAGGAAAAGACAACTTACTTGTATCTGCTTGGCTTCCCACACTGATGTATCTATCATTGCCAGGAAGTGCTGTTTGATAGTAAGTGGTCTCCTCCTGCTGAGGGGTCTTTGCATTCTTTGCAGTAAGAAAAGCCACTGCTAATTCCAAGTTTCCATTACTATCCTTCAAAGGTCAAAACAGGAACATAGAATGTTTAGGAATAATTCTACACAGTATCTCACAAACTTTATATAATTTTCTGTATCATAAAAATCCTCCATACAAAAGCATACTTTTAAACACTTGAATAAACTCAATCTTTTTCTAGGACTTGCCATATAAAAAGGAAATAAAAAGTACTATAAAAGTACAATGAAAGATAATATATTTAATTTACATATCAGATGTGTAGCTTGGCAAAATGTCAGGGACTCAGAACGAAAATAGCAAAACATATTGAAATTCAACAGTATGGAAAGGTATGTATAACTCCTGGACAGAAATCCTCAAATTAATCAAGATGACAATCCCATTCGAGTTTACGCATGAATTTTACTTAAGTTCTTCCTAAAATACATACCTACGGTAAAAAGTTCGCTTAAAAGTAATAACGTTAGAATAAAAATTTTAAAGCAGCAAAGTGAGAAAAGCCTTGGCCAATTTTATCTTTATATTCTCTACATGGTTAATAAAATAGTATCACACTAAACACAGCTAACTGAAACAACATGAGAAGCTGATTACATGAATAATGGTCATTACAGTGGCAGATGTTAGAACATAGACAGCCCTGAGAACGTCACTATATACAACAGTGTAAAAGGAAGGCAGTGGAAGATTTTGCACAGGAATTACATGTTAAGACCTCATGAATTTTCATTGTAAAAGGTTTACAGAACATTTACAGAACAGAACATGTGGTCGGGTGCCAATGGCTCATGCCTATAATCCTAACTGCTCAGAAGGCTGAGATCTCAGGATAATGGTTTGAAACCAGCACAGGATCATAACTCGGTGAGATTCTAATCTCCAATTAGCTTTCAAAAAGTCAGAAGTGGACCAGTAGGTTCAAGTGCTTAAGTGCTAGCCTTGAGCAAAAAGCTGAGGGATAACACCATGACTCTGAGCTCAAGCCCCAGAACTACTGAGGAAAAAAATAATAATAATAAGATTAAAGGACAAAGGCAAATCACCTTAAATATGGGAAATGATAGAAAGATCAAGATGTATTTGATGGATCAAGATCCAGTATTTGATGCATTCCTAAACGACTGAAACAAATCAAGTTCCCAAAACCCAGCTCAACTCTAATTCTAGCAGTCAACGGGGAGAAGAAAATTTGAGAAGAGGACAATTTGCAAAAACACCTCTGATTTATTCTGTATTACATTCAACACTGTGACATAATAAATGACTCATCAAAAATATGAGTAGACAATACTATCAGATTAGTAAATTATTCAAAAATGGTAATGGCTATCACATTGTAATGGCTATAAATTAATCATAGTCATGGCCAATTTTATTAAATACTAGTTCTGTGCCAAGAAATGTGCTGAGCATGTCATATGTCATCACACATAATAATGAAAAAATTAAGTACATAGCCTGCAACTGGTAGCTTATGCCTATAATCCTAACCACTCAGGAGGCTCAGATCTGAGGATCATAGTTCAAAGACAAACCAGGCAGGAAAGTCTGTGACATTCTTATCTCCAATTAACCACCAAAACCCAGGCAGTAATGTTCTGGGGCTCAAATGTTAGAGCGTGTGCTTTGAGTAAAAAAGCTGTCTCAGGCCCTGAGTTCAAGCCTCAAAACTGAAATCACACACTAAAAAAAATTAGCACATAAAAAAATGTCATACTTTGATTTAAAAGTATTGAAATTTATCAGAAACAAAGTTTCCCAAAGTAGATTCCACATTGGTGATTCTCAAGAGCACCGACTCATTATTAAACATCTCAAAAATTTACAACAGGCAACAAGGAAGGTCTAAATACGATCTCTTACCCTCCTCCCCCCCCCCCCCCCCCCCCGCACCCAGTGATTAAAATGAAACTGAAGCTTGGGAAAACAAGGTCTCCTATTCATGCAAATTACATCAAAGGAATGTAGGTAAGACTTAATTTGGTCTACATTCTTCAAGTTAAAAAAGTAAAAATCTGCAAATTGAAACTGCAAAAGTGATGGGCCAGGAGCTTTATATTCTATGATATATTGAGAAAGGCATTTTCTGAAAACTGACTTGGAATGATGCAGTCATGGTATTTATCAGAATAAAGGAAGGATTAGCAACATCTCAATGTCATACTCATAAAAGATAAGGTGCAATACTTCCTCTTCTCTCCAACAACTTACAGTGGCTTCGTAACTCCTGTACTAATGCCCTCACAGTACTGTTGCATCACTTTCTTTATAGGGAAAACAAGATGAAGCAAAGCTTCCAATAAAAGAAACAAAAAATTTAATGTGGCATCCAGAGATCAAGCTGCTGTGGCTTCTCTGCCAGCTTCTTCCACTTTCTGGCTGTGAAATCTCAGGGAGTTAAACTGTTTTCCCATTATCTTCAAAAAAGGGGTGGGGGGGGAGATACTCAGGATGGTGGAAGCAACACTATTTAAGAATCATTATGAGGATGAGTTAGCACAAATAAAATCAGATAGTACCTAGCTCTATCAACTGTTTAGTTACTATTATCAGTATGGTGATTACTATTTTAATTATCTCATGATTTAAATTGTTTCTGGAAACAAAGACCTTTTGGCTCAAAATTAGTAATCATTTAATTAACTTTGTCTCATAGAGTAAGCGCTAAAGACTGTAATTGTATACATGACCATAGTAACAAAAACACTACATTACTTTTAACCTTTAATAGCAACAAATAATGAGCTTAAATTATAGTTCTAGTTCAAGAGCGTCATACATTCACTGTGAATTATCCACATGACTTATATTTGAACTTCTATGTGGTAATGAAGATATTTCACAGACATAACCAATGTACTTTATTTTGCTGCCTATTAATACTGAAACTTGAAGCTGAATATTTTTATACAGTTGAATGCAAAAATAAAATTGTATTTCTTCCTCTTGAGAAAAGTAAATACAAGCTTTAACTCTATTTTCTACTTTATACTCCATTTATGCAACTTTCTGTAACACCTAACCCTGAGTCCCCAATTTAAATTCTAAGACTAGGTCTGTGGTAATAACATTAGTGATAGGATTCACATCCTACTGTTTTGCCAAAAGAAGCTTTCATGTAGAGAGAAGGTATCCATCATTCCAATCTGAAACATCAGATTGCTGAAAGTTAATATGGTCAAAATTGCAGTGCACTGAGTAAGGCTCTTTTAAAAGGTCATTCCTCTATCTCCAAAACTACCACAGTCAAAATAAATAACTCAACTTCCAACTTCAATACAGAGTGGAGGTGAAGATGTAATACAAAGTCCATGTCTCAAATAGGCCATACCTTCAAAGCTTGCTGCAGTATCTGGGTGTCATTAATGCCAGTAATTTCTCTCAGCTGATTCAAAAATGTCTGTTGGTGCTAGAAGAAAGTAAAAAGTGAATTATTACACCATGAACTCTGAAAATACATAAGACCATTTATTCATGGAATTTCTTTGTATTACTTGTTCAAACTTTTAAATGATTTCAAAATAAAGTTCTAAAATACTCTGCATTCAAATGTATTGGAGTCAGAATTGCAAAATGTACATTTTAAAACATGCTTAATTAGGCTAAGTATGCATAACATACAAATCAGGTCCTAAGTAGAAGGGGAAAAAAATAAAATGTCAAAGACTTCCCTATCCATGTAACTCTTGAAAAAGAAAATCTTTTCCATAAAAATCTTATTAAGGAGCTGAATTGAGATTAACCAATAAATAAGATAAATAATAATAATAAAATAAATAATAAATAAGTACAATAAATAAATACTTAGGCAAAGTTATGTTAAAATCTAAGAAAGTATAACAATTCAATGAAACAATCAAATTGCCAAATTTACAGGGTTTAAAGAAAAATTGTCCTTAAACCTATCGACTTTCTATCAATTTCCATTTAGAAAAGTATTAGGAACTAACAATGGATTCATGACTGAGTTAGGCAGCACTCTATATGATGAATTGAGGACGTATAAAAATACGATGGAGGGCTGGGATGTAGCTCAGTGGCAAAGCGCTTGCCTAGCAAGTGCAACGTCCTGGGTTCGATCCCCAGTACCAAAAAAGAAAAGACAAAAAAAAAATACAGTTAAAAATACTATGGAGATTCTCTTCAGCTAATTTGATGTCTTAGTCATTTAAAAAAAAAAAAAAAAAACTTTAGAAGCCTGTAATCTCACTGCGACAAGCAACAAAGCCCTATTATTTTCCTCAATGGCAAATTTTTCAACTATGAATCTAAGATAGATAATTGGAAATCTGAAGGAACAAGTCATTTATATAAATGTTCACAGATATTATTTTTTAAATGCTGGAAAAAAATGGAAACCATGCAAATGTCCTTCCACTAAAGAAACAGTTCTCAACTTACAGAGAGTTTTCTTAATATACAGAGGCTGATCTATGTCTAATTATAAAAATAAAGTCAGGCCCCAAGACAATAGTGTAATTCTAGGGAGCAATTATATCAAATAATTTTGATGTAAATGAACCAAGAAGCAGTTTGAATTAAACAATGATGTGTGTGTGTGTGTGTGTGTGTGTGTGTGTATATATTCATCATTTACAAAATAATTTTTATTAACATTTAGTAGTTGTAAAAGAAGGTGCCATTTAACATGCAAGTTTATAAATGCAATGTATCATGATTAATGTCACCTCTTTCAAATATTTTCATTAATAACTTCATTGTGAAAATACTGTACAGAGGGGTTACAATTACATGAGCAAGGTAATGAGTACATTTCTTATCAAGCATTGTTGCCTCCTCCTTTGTTTTCCCTTACCATCCCTGACCCGAGACCCCTACCTCCCCCAAAGTTGTAAAGTTTGTTTTTCAACATAACATCTTGTACATCTTTCAAATCTTATTAAGCTAACAGGGTAGAATACCAACCAGTATAAAACCACCTTAATGCCCACATAGTAAGTGCCAAGCTGAATATAGAGCCAGAAATGATTATACAGAACATGCCAAATCCTTATTTTTGTCTGACATCAGTGTCTTAACACAAAGAACAATACTTGCATGAGTTGCTTCCTCAAACATGTACAACTCTCTTAAGAAGATGACTTGGGTAGTCCACTTACGCTGGAAGAATGAAGCAGTTGGTCAACCAGCAACCGTCTGTGAGCATGATGATAATATTCAGTATGCAAGTGAATTTTAGGATGGTTCGTTATAACCAATAGTTCACTGGTAAGAGTGCAGAATGCTATTTTATTTTAGAAAAAAGCAAGACCTGGGAATCTTGTTATAGTTCTTTAGGGTTTTACTTTTTACTAGTCATACTGCTTAGAAAAATAGCAGATACATATATATATACATATATATATATATATATATATATATTCATGGTTTAAGTTTTCCTAAGTTGTGACTCAGACTGAATGATAACAAAAGATAGGGGGAAGATGCTTAGGTGGATTAAAGGTAGAAAGAATGTTCTTAGCTGAACTGGGGGGATGGGGGAAAGGAAAGATTTTGCTCCAGAGATGTACAATCAAAAAAAAAAAAATTCTGTTAAGGCAGAGGGAGCCATTTCACTTATATAGTAAAGCATCTTCTTGTCTTTGAAAATCTGGTTCTTCATCGCCTGCAAAATCTGTTTTGAGGTTTCTTTCTTTCTGTTTTGTTTTTCGTGGCTGAAAGAGCCTACTGTCTTTCAAAGCTGGACTGTCTACTTTACCAAAGTTCTGCTCTGTGATATATCCTGATCCTTAACTAGAAAAATGTAAGGATCTCTCTTCCTATAGCAGCAATTACAGATCCAATATGCACCCAATACCATTTGTTCTTTTTATTGAGTTCCAAGGTCCTCCTTCTATTGATTCCTTACCTATAAAAGTAAATGGGGATGGGCTCAACCTGTTCCTAGTGCTGGACCAAGAAGGGCAAGATGAAATGTCTAATAAGTCTCCAATCTGTGTATTGAGAGCCCTAAGTCTATAGCTTCTAAAGCCTGGAATACCAGGCCCTTAACTCTCAAGGCTTAGAGATGTAAACCTCTATATCTTTCCATCTAGCCTTAGGGGACTTGGACTCAAAGGCCCAGGATTGCCAATCCTCAAGAGCTTCTCTTCTCATAATTTTTATCTAGGTAAAGCAAAAAGATGCAGCAAGCTCATTTGTGACAAAAGAAAGCATGTTTAGCAACAATACAATTTTCTGAGGATGCAAAAAAGGAGGAATCAATCACTGGCTTACATTAAGAAGACTGGCATTTATTATGCTCTTGCTATACAAGACTATCTTAATGTTTCTAGTAGAAAACCTTACACGCACGTTTTAGGAAGTAGCTACTGAAGTATCAAAATCTCTTCAACAGATTTTAGCGTGCATTCAAAGACAGGAATGAAACTAGGTCTTTGAAACTCTAGCTTATATACTCTCCATATTTTCTTGATTTCATGACTGATTTCATGAAAAATAAAAACTCATTATAAAAAAATCACCATTGACATAAAATATTCAGATAACAGTCAAAGAAAACTGAAGCACTGTTGAATTTATGGCAGAATAAAAACTGTGCTAAGAGTTGAATGACTCATAAGTCATTGGCTTCTTGAAATAAATTTCCAAAAATAAATGAAATTCAGTTAAGTCCAAACAAAAGGAAGCCAAAGGTTTTTATACCTAAGGGAAAAGGCTAGCTTTTCAAAATGATCTCTAGAAAATAGAAAGAGGAGAAAAGAGGGGATAGGGAGCCTTCAAATTTTCTAAGAATACAGAAAAAAAAAAAAACTTGGCAGAAAATGACATGGCATTCTTAAACTTCAAAACAGTGTGCAGGAAAACACTGGGAGGCAGTAATGGGCAGGCATTTCCACATTACCCACCTATGCAAGTCTTAATTCATTCTACTGTCTTTAAGGTGATCACTATCAGTATATTTATTTTTGCAAATAATTATATATGTACTGGCTATCACTTAGCTGTTTCATTTCATGTTCTCACCATAACAAAAAATCTCCAAAACTCACTGACAGATAATTTCATTTATATAATAATCCTTTGTAAAGGGAAATTTCCCTTCTGATAATACTCTGGCTGTCAACTGACAGACACTTTAAACAGGAGATAAGGCACACAAATTCATTGTGTGAGAGCCTCACTAACCTTTCTCTGGGTTGGCCTTGGACCTATACCCTTTAGTTGCCTTCCAAATAGCTGGAATTACAGGTATGTGCAACCATGCCTGGTTTACAGAGCTGTCTTTTAATATGAAAAGGCCCTCTGCATGCCAGAATCTCTATCTGGAGCCCTCCTTGATCTTCAGGTTTGTTTCTTTTCCATCTAATGCTTATTCAGGATCCACAAAGTATCTTTCTCTTTACTAAGACAAAACTCTGCACATTCACACATTCGTTTGTTCTCTTTTAAGGTTAGAAAAGTTCTCTTCAAGCTCACCATAGATATATATAATGCAGTATGGCTTATCATCAGATCAGAACTATTTCTCTCATTAGTGTACTCCTGGTACCAACTATAATGCTAGCACATGAGGAGCTCATTCATTATGAACAGAATGAATATAGCAGAGTGTGTAAAGATGAATTCAATAAGCCATAGAACAAGACTTAAGCTCATCGACAGAACAAAAAACACTAGTAATTAGGAGAACAAAAATCCAAATCTAGTTAATAAGCAAATGTTTTACACTTTCTACACTTTCCTACACTATATTTGAACTTCACAGGCATTATTTTCTAATCCTGATGTTGTCAATCCTACTTGAAGGTTCATGTACATGTTCATGAACATATCAAATGTTCAAAAGGAAACTGAGCCACAACAAAAATTTTAAAGCATTTATTTCAGTGAAATAACTACTCAATAAATGGCCGATCTAAACCAGAAGCTCCACCTAGGAAACACAAGAAGAGGCTTTCATTGGATGAAAACAGAAGTAAAGCAAAGACAATTTTGCTTTTCTTAGTCTATCCTGGTGAAAAACCTTCAGGTGTTATTCAAGTTTGTTGGTGACTTCTGATTGAGCTTAATTTGTATGTCTCTTTAATATTGGCATTTACAATAAATCACTAGAGTTTTGCTTACGCTTACATATCAAGCAAAGTTTAGGTCATTTATGAAGTCGAATGGTTTTGTCTCCTCAGAGATTCATTAAGGCCTGACTTTCACTCAAAATGAATTTAACACATCCAATGTAGTAACCCAAGAGTGGTTTCAGGTATGTTGTATTTCATACTTCCAGTTAAGTATACTTAAAAGAACTTCAACATTTAAATGAATGACATATACCACTGTATCTTATTATACTATATCATTTCCATGGAGTCTTATAAATGCAGAAATTCCAATTTTGGTTAAGTTTCTTCCTATCTTTTTATAGAATACCAAAGCAACACTAAACATTTATGTAATGTAATAGAATACTAAAGCAATATTGAGCATTTATGTAATACAAGCACTCATATTCCAGTGAGGCATCTTGCTGATTATTCTGGAGATAAGCGTCACTCAAATTTTTCTGCCTAGTCAGATTTCAAACCAGATCCTCCAGATCTCAGCCTCTTGAATAGCTAGAATTGCAGACATGAGTCACTGGTATCTACCTCAAAAATCAATTTATTATCCCACAGTCAGTCACATAAAGCTACTTGTAGTTGCTGTTTCAGTGTCATCCATTGTTTATAACTTTTCTTAGCCTAGAATAATAACATCACTCTGCCTATATATCTTCAGCAGTTTATTGCAAACATTATCTGCTCTGTGACAATTTCCCTGACGTTCCTAGATCCTACCTTTCCCTTAACAATTTCTAATATTGCATATGTATCTCTGACTACACTAACATGTAACCAAAAGGTCTGGCATATTATTTACTTTTCAATGTGCTTAAAACAGAGAAAAAATGAGACATGATACTAACTAGTGACTGAATACTTTAGTAGAATAGGGAAAATGAAAGCCTGAATCCACAGTTAATATGAGGAGGCAAGATTACATTTATTTTGAATATACAAATTTGGTAGTAGTTAATATATATGAATGGGAAAAGACACCGTCTCTCAAAGATGGAGTTTACAAAAAATAGCAGAAACTTAAAACACTAATTCTTAGTAAAACCAGAGTTTTAGATATCCGGATGTTAGGTATGGCTAAAGAGACATGGTGAAGGGCAAAGAAAGAACATTTATTATTTATTATTAAGCATAATAATATGCTTATTGTCTAATCATGGAAAGACAGCACTTTATTTCAACCATGCTTAGAGGATAGACATGTGCTACAGTTTAAATAGACAAAGAACTAAGGGGAGAGAAGTGCATAGTTATTAGACATCCCCAGTTCTTGATGTGATCTGCTGGTTATTTTCTCAGTTCTTGTACTATGAGTTCTGGAGAAGCTGATATACCTTGATTACCTGAGGGGAGCAGAGGGGTCAGGATAAATCTCTGACACCTAGCAGGTGGTCCATTCCTTCCTGGATTCTAAGATGGCTACAAACTAACTGTAGAAGAGAATGGCTCAAGACAAAGCACATAGCTATAAAGTGGAGGTTGGAATGCTTGGCTCTTACCCTACTTTTAGTTAATTGATGGGTCTAAGTGAGGAGCTAGTGTTCCTGAACAAAAGCAGCATTTTAGTAACTGCTACATTAGGAAATTATCACAGTTAAAAGACACAGAAAAATATAGTATATTTAATGGCAAAATTCCATTGCCCTGGATTTCCTTGTGTATGTTCACAATTTAACTACACAAGATTAAAGTTGTAGTTTAAATATATGTTCTTAAGGCTAAAAAGCTCACAGAATTCTGCTCAACAGTACAACCTACTTGCCACTGTTTTCTACTGATAAGTCTCATCTTTCTGCTCATATAATAAGCTTACATTTAAAAAATGTGGGCAGCCCTATTATTACTCTAGAAAATGCTATGATGTGGTATCTGCAAGAGCAGTTTTCACAATGCACAGCCGCATCTTCCTCTCTGGACTAGCCAGACACTCAGATATGTTCACAAGGCAAAGTTCACTAAATTTTGGCATTGACCAAAGTAAACAATGACCGTTCCCTCTTATTTACACCGTATGTACTCCGCTCTATACTAAACTACACAACCTATTTGGTATAATATGCAGCTTGAGAACACTGCTAAAACTACATTTTCTGAGCTAGAGGAGGAAAAAAACAGAGAGCTGTGGAAGAAGGAAGAAGAAAGAAGAAATGGGGAGAGAGACAGGAAGGAAGACTGAGGGAAGAGAGGGAATGAGGAAAGGATGAAGATAGGAAGGGTGGAGGGGAGAAAGAGAAAGGGGTTAAACTGTAATCCAAACCTGGGGACTCATCTTAGGCAACTTGAGAATGGCTATCAACTAACTACCAGGGTAACAGATGTAGTACAGAGGGCAACAGCAATAAAATTTACTCCAAAACTTTAGTAACATATTACAAGAATATCCTGAACACATGCAGTAATCCCTTTATCTGAAGTCAAATAAAGTTGACCATCTGTCAAAGTTAACCTTGTTATTCTCAATGTTCCTATTTAGTAACTTTGGTTATATCTAAATTATCTGTTTATTGTGAAGCATCTTTTAGCAAAATTGCAATAAAACATTTCAAAGTACACAGTCACTGCTATCCCTTTACTTAGAAAAACAGAAATAAGCATAAAAATTACTTCCATAGATTCAGTGTTGAGGAAGGTTCTATTCAATAAAGTTGTTGGTTCTTGAATTGAAATCGGGGAGGATGAATTTATCCACCTACTAAAACAAAATTCAAGCAGAATGAAACAAATGCGGAAGGAAAGAAAGAAAGAAAGAAAGAAAGAAAGAAAGAAAGGTAGGAAGGAAGGAAGCAAGGAAGCAAGGAAGCAAGTAAGGAAGGAAGGAGAGAGAGAAAGAGGTGGGGGAGAGACAGAGAAGAGGGAGGGGAGGGGATGGATGATTAATTCGAGAGCAATAAGGAAATACAAAGTGGGCAATAAAGTTCAAATAATAAAGAAAACTACTTACATATAAGAATAAATTAAATCTAAGTATGCATTAATCAGGATGCAGGGGCAGACTGCTGTAGTCTCAGATACCTGGGACACTTAAAGGAAGAGGATTTTGTGCCCCAGGGTTCAAAGCCAGCCCCCAAACAACAAACAATCACTTCTGTTCATAAAAGTACACCAAAGAGCAAACAGACATCCAGAAAGTAAAGAAAGATATAAATTTATAAAACATAAATGGGAAAGCAAATGTAGTGCTATGGTTTGGGTAAGCATTCCCCCAAAGCCCACACTAAATGTTTGTTAAAACCTTATGAACTTGGACATGAGAAAATGTTATTCAGCTGAGCGTGAGGACATACCTAGAACCTTAAGATTGGGAAGCTGGCTATATAGCCAGACACTGTCTCAAGAAAAAGAAAATGCTGACAAATTCGTAGAACTATTACAAATCATATTTCCTAAACAATGTACCAAAAATAAAAATCAGTAATTGAAAGGAAGGATACATCACAAATCCTACCCATAAAGTAAACCAAAGAGAGGAATGAACTGGAGGCAACACAAGCAACCTAATGAAAAAGTTCAATGCACTGACTGAGTTCAAGCCCTGGTACTAGAAGGAAGGAAGGTAGGTAGATAGGAGGGGGAGGGAAGGGGCAGGGAGAGGAGGGGAGGGGAGGGAAGGGGAGGGGAGGGTACAGACTGCAGATTTTAAAGATTCATGTAGTTCAGTGCAGAACAGCAAATGTTTGATTCATTTTTTTCCTATAGTACTGCCCAACTTCAAAGATATGTCACCTCATAACAAATCTGAAATGTTCATTTCAACACTTCCATTAAGTACATTCAGTCTGGTTTTTCTTGACCACACTTGATCAGTCATATGTAAAAAGTACGTTAATCTGCTATCATTTTGGTTATTTTATGGACACAAAATATACTACGCCTTCTGGTGGATGAGGGACATTTAAATGAGACAATATCTAGAGCATGGCACCAGTAAGTAGCTCATGCCTATAATCCTAGCTGCTCAGGAGGTTGAGGCCTAGAGAATCACAGCTAATACTACCTCAAGAGACTCTATTTCCAATTAACAAGCAAAAACAACCCACAACTGGAAGTATGGTTAAAGTGACAGAGCAACAGCCTTAGACAAGGAAGCCAAGTAATCAATAGGCCCCTAAATACAAGTCACAGCACCGGCAAAAAAAAGGGGGGGGGGAGGGGCAAAATTCAAATCAGATTTAAAAACATTTACAAATCTTAGGAAATGAAGGCTGAGGTTTTGGCATAGTGGCATGCAACTGTCTTTTCAGCTACTCAAGAAGGATAATAGTTTAACACACACACACACACACACACACACACACACACACACACACACACACACACACACACACACACACACACACACGGAACTTGAGTTCAAACACACACACACACACACACACACACACACACACACACACACACACACACACACACACACACACACACACACACACACGGAACTTGAGTTCAAACCCCAGTACCACCAAAAATAAAAATAAAATCAGGAAACTCTGTAATATAGTTTATAATGATGAAACAATACACAACTAAAAACTAATGTTAATAGTGTTCTAGAACTTAGTTAAAATGGAAAATGAAAGAGGTACAATGACAAGAGTTAGAATGGTATACTGAAGAAATTTTTTAAATGTTTATTAGAACAGAATTAAGAAGGCTAGATATAATGTTAGAATACAAATCAAAATTAGTTATGGCTAAGGAACAAGTAAAGCATAAGCAGCTAGAACACTATCTCTGTGCTCAAATCAGGTCTTATGCTAACATTGCAACCCTTTCAGAGTATAGAATGTCCCTTTCATGTAACCTTTAATTAATATAGCTATTAAATGTTATATGATTTTATAACATTAGATTATATCTAAACTTGAAAATCTGCATGTTAGCTAAGAAACTTCCCAGTTTGTGTTGTTCTTCTGGTTTTGTTTTAACTCTGTATTTGTTTTTCTTTTTTGTTATTGTGCAGATACTGTACAGGGGAGTTACAGTTACAAGAGTAAGGTAATGAGTACATTTCCTATCCAGCATTGTTACCCCCTCCTTTTTCCCCTACTATCCCCCCCCCCAAGTTGTAAAGTTTGTTTTTAACAGTGTCTTGTATGTCTCATTGTTACAATGGGGTAACTGTATTTGTTTAATCTTGTGGCATACTTTCCATCTAACTCTAACCATCCATGGAATTAAATGAAAGCTGACAGGTAGACTCATGAGATTCCTGTCTACATTCTCTGCAATTGCTTTATCTTCCATGTATAGAATACTTGCTTGTAACTCCAGCAAACATACAGAACTAAAGAAGTCACTTTTGTCTGTTCTAATTTTAAAACTTTAGAAGATTCAGAGGCATTTGATCAGTGGTACAAGGTCATAGAAAGGTGTTTTAAGCCTACCCCAAATCTTGTCTTTTCTCTCACACTGCCTATTTTCCTAGCAGGAATGCAGTTTCAAGTTTTCACTATTCATTTATATTTACATCTTGAAATTTAGTGGGGGAAATAAGGCAAGTAATAGACATGCATTCCTATAGGAGGAAACCACCTATTACTACATGAAAAAAAATGCTGGCTGAGTCCTACTAGATACAAAGAACAGTCTAAGGAACTTCCTGTTTTATTCAACTCAAAAGGATGCTTTCATCCTCATCTATAAGTTAAACTAGATCCTGGGAGGAGAGAACTTATGCTGCCCTAAAAAATCTTCACAGTGAGCTTGAATATCAAATTTCTAAGGATCTAAGGATTCTCCACTTAAATAATCATAAAGCACAAAAGCTGAAGATACATGTCCAAGATCCAAATTACCACAGGTTTAATGATACTTCATACTGTTTTTAACTTCACCTGTAACATCTCAAACTCAGAAAAGCAGTCTGTGGAGTTTTCTCCCCTGGCCTGACCAAATTTGAACAATCAACCAAAGAAGGCAAAGACAACCTCTTATCTCTTTATATACAATGTCTCAAGCCTCTTTGTCAGTGAATAAAAGACCTAGGTACGGTTTGTGTAGGGTTTAGATTTAAAAAAATAATAACCTTGAAACTATTTTAACCACTGTAATGTAGCTTATTAACTTAAAATTTATGAGCACACCTGCACACACGCTATCTTTTTAGAGGAGAAAAACAGGGAGAGCAGAAAACAAGCTAGAAGTTTGGCTATACAATATCCATTACCTAAGCCATCAAGTTTCAAAGTGAAAATAGTTTCACTTTTGTTTCTTTCCAAGTTTGAAGTTTACTTCCTAGTTCCTCACTTGAAATCTATCTGCTTCCTATTCCCTACCTGGGTGGTTTGAAACCTGTCAACTTCCTTTCTTTCAACATAGTTTCAAGGATTAATAAATTTGTACATGATTTTAATAGTTCTAGTACTTGTAAAAAAAAAAAAAAGTAATAGTCTGTTAACACAGAAAGCAACAACAACACACATTTAAGTTTTCAGTTTTAAACACTAGCGTTAGAACTCATAGGCAGCTTGTAGGTAGGCCCTGTCACTTGAGCCACATCAGTCTTTTCTTTTTTTAAGCACAAGAATCATGATGAAACTATAAACACATGTTGTTCTAAAAACATTTTCTCAATATCAATGAAATGACCTAAATCACACATACAACATATTAAAAATAGCATCTATACAGTGATTCCAATAAAGACTACTGCCTCTGTGTAGGGAAGGGACTCACTAAGAAACAGGACTTGCTAAAACCAAGATCACTTTCTGAAACTTGATTCTGGACAATTTTATGCAGACACATAGGAACCACCCAAGAGTCAGCATATCTGACTCAATACTTCAGTTTAGGCAATTTTTGTATATTTATTTGTGTTGGTTGTGGGGCTTGAACCTGGGCACTGTCCCTGAGCCTTTTTGTGCTCAAGGCTAGTGTTCTACCGCTTGAGCCACAGTGCCACTTCCAGTTTTTGAATGGTTAATTTTGGAGTAAGAGTCTCACAGAGACCTTTCTGCCCCAGCTAGCTTCAAACTCTCATCCTCAGCTCTCAGCCTCCTGAGTTGCTGAGATTACAGATGTGGGCCACCAGTGTCCAGCTGGTTTAGTCAATTTTAAAAACCCACAAATTCATAAATTTCTTGCCATTGTTTAAGCTTATTAAAAGATGTGAAAAACCGGAGCTACGTTCTCCCTTCTGAAATAAATAGCCGTTAGCATACAACTCAGAACAGGAAGCATAAACAAAATGCTGCCGAAGCTTTAAACTGTTACTTGGTAGTTATATGACCACATGATTCTCCCTAAGTCTGTAACTACCATACACTCAACATCAAAGATTAAGGTCTTCAAAATACACATGCAGGATTAGGAGGTAAACTTATCTTCATTATCCAATCTTGAATGTAACTGCAATAATCTGCAACAATCTCAATTTTTCCAACAACTTTGCCAAAGTACTTAAATTTAAATAATGCACTGTCCTTGTTTCCAAAATTTTAGAGTATCTTTAGTTACTACCAGGTGGCAAAACTACATCAGGGTGGGGCACCCATTACTCACTCGAGTAAGTTAGCACAGTTTCAGTGGTTGTGCACGAAGCACCTGAGTAAGCCTCCAATACCAACACAACTAAGGCAATGTTTCTTTTTGGCCAAAATGCTTTACATCGGAAAGGGGGAGGGAAACAAAAAATCAAGTCATACACAACTACTACTCCTTGGAGCCATGATTAGTGCACTTAAGATCTAGAAAAGCGAGAGCCTTGGTGTTCCAGAAATAGACTTTAAAAAAATAAAAAAGTTTGACTTAAGTGAACGACCATCGGAATGGGTGAACGATCCAACCCCGGAGCAGAGAGGGTAAATGACAAAACAAGGTCAAACTTCGGGGACAGAGGACTCGTGGAATAACGTAGCCGGAAAAGATCTCTTTGCTAAGGAGATAGGTTCCAATATTTGCAGAGGGGGGGAAAAACTTTAAAATGAGAGAAAAAAAAGAAACGACCCCCCCCTCCCCGTGGATGGCCCGTAGCCGCCGCGGCGAACCTGCCCGGCGAGGCGGGCAGGTGGTTCGCCAGGGGTGGGTTTCCTGGCGGCGGCAGGCCTGGAATGCCATCGGGAACGCCAGCGGTGTTCACAGGGATGACAACCGGCATTGTTCTTAAAAACAACCCCGAAAACCACTGAGGGGGCGGGGGGGGGCGTCGGGGAGAAGAAAGTTTAACGGGAGGAGAGGCTGCGGGCACCGAGCGCGGTCGGAGCGAGGGCTCACCACGGCGCCTACCTGGCGCGGTCTGTCTCGGGAGACAATCGGCCCAGGGGAGTGACGGAGCCCCCCCCCACACACACACACCTCCCCACCAACTACACCCCACTTCCACGCGCAGAGCCGGGCACCGGCCGGGCGCGACACTCCCGGGGGCTGAAGGCTGGGGTGGTCGTGAGGCGTGCTGGAGGGAAGAGGAGGAGGAAGCCCCCGGCAGCCGAGTGCCGACGCGGGTGGGGTGGGCCCCGGGGCCCCGGCACGGCGGGCAGGAGGAGCGGGGGGAGCGCGGGGTGCGCGCGCCTCACCTTCTGCGCCGCGCTCTGCTGCAGCACGTTCTGCTCCACGGTCATGGCCCCCGCGGCGGCGGCGGCGGCGTCCGGCTGCTCGCGCCTCGGCCGGCCCCAGCGGCCCCACTCGGCCGAGCTCCGCGGAGCGGCGCGGACGGCCGGGGAGGACAGCGCCCCCGCCAGCCAGGCGCGCAGGCGATGGCGGCCGGCGTGCGCGGGCACCGCGGGCACCGCGGGCGGGCGGAGCGGCGCGGACGGCGAGGACCACCAGCGCCGCCGCAGCCCCACGGCCTCCGCGAGACCTGCCTCAGCGCGGCTTATCCGCCGCGACCTGGGCCATGGGCGGGCGGCTGGGACCCCGGGAGCGGGACACGCGGGAAGGCGCGAGCCGAGCCGAGCCGCGTCACGCGTTCGCGCGCTCCTGGGCTGGGCAGTGCCGGGGCCACGGCGGGGGGAGGGGGGGAAGGGAGCGAGGGGGACGGAGGGAGCGGCCGGCCGGAATGGCGCTGTCCTCCTCCCTCCGCGACTCCTCCTCCCTTCCCCTCCCCCCCCCCCGGCCGCCGTCACCGCCCCCGCCCCGTGGCTCCTCCCCCGCGCCGCCCCGCCCGCCGGCCGCCCTAACCCTACATTGTGACCCAGGGACGACAGGTCGGGGCGGGGCCGTCGCGGGGCCCCACCCCTTTCCTGGTCCCGCCCTCTCCGCGCCAGTCCGGGCGGGGCGAGGCCTGGTGTTCTGGGGTGTGGCCAAGCCAGGGCGCGGCGCCCCAGATCGCCCTTGGGGCAGGTTACTCTGGGCGTCTGATGGGAGGAGGCGGGGGGATCGGGCTCTGGGGGGGCCCCCACGTTTCCCAGCTGCAGCCGGAGGGGGGGGTGCCTTCGTACCTGCGTCCCGGATCTGTCTTATTGCCCAATTGGCCCAGTGTCTCCAAGACAATCGTGTTCTACCTACCTGCAAAGGCACGGAAACCTGACAGGGTCCAGGATTGTAGCTACTTCCATCCACTCGCCTTTCTAGGAATTTCACCGGCGGTGAACCTGCCCGTAGAGAAAAGCCAAATAAGGGGCTGTCAAAAGTCCCTACAGTCACGTGCTTTTCTCCTTAACGAATCCTGGGGTGCAGCTTGCGTCTACTCCAGGTATTCCAATGTGTGCCAGTCACTGCTAGCCTCCTGGGAAATAAAGTTTATTTACCTAAGACTTCACAGAAATGAGTAAGACCTGTAAGGCAAACATTACAAAAGAACCACGGCCTCGATGATACGTCATTCTAATATCCCAGTTGCCAAATGAAGCGAACCATTAACATGCATGGAATTCTTGACTGTATATGGAATTGTAAGGAAAACCCAGCAATAGGAAAGCGCTCTGAAATATTATCTGGTTTTATTTAATCATACTGAAGCATAAAGGCTCTGTAAGAATTCTCTGTACTTTGCAACCATGTTTGATTTGCCCCTTGGATTCCTTCAGCCATCTTTCCTTTCTTTGAATACCCGTATTTATTTGCCTCCTTTTAACTCTGACAACTTAAAATTTTATTTTATTTATATCCAAAACATACTTGCCAGAAAAGCTTAAAATGCTGTTAAGTGGTTGGGCGTAAGAATTTCAGGAGTAATACAACAGAACACTGAGTCCCAGAGACTTATGACCTGTCAAACAGAGCACATTAGATCTCACCTCCCACTTTTTTATAGACTAGTTTCTTCTTTTTCTTGCTTATGGACAAATTTCATGTTTCTCCATACTTAATAAACATTTTTAGGGAACCAGGTTCTTCCATTTGAATTTAAGAAGGTTTAACTGAGCTATGGATGAAGCTCACTGGTTTTAGCCTGTCTTTCAAATCAAACCCCTGAGCTCAATCCCCACCACCACACACAGGTTTAAAAGATTAACTTTAAAATCCAGTAATTTGGTTAAAGAAAAGGTTTTGTCATATGCCACATTTTAATGCCCAGAATGTGTCAATACAACCAATATTCCTTGGGTTCAATTCTTTTCTTTGAGGTTACAAAAACAATAACAAGCAAACAAAATAAAACACCTTACCAAGTCTTACCATTCAATTCTAATGAAAAATGCTCTCTAAAGGGCTGTCATATTTGTCTACTTATATCACTACAATCACTTCTGGGGATTTGCAATTTGAAATCTTCATACTAAAAGAGTTTGAAAATAAATTACTAAGTTTACTCACAACTACCCTTCATAGAACATTTACAGTCTGAATGGTTAGATGAGAGAATTTTCAGAAATTGATGTAAAGAATCCTTTGCTGGTACAATTAACTCATTTTCAAATTTTGTCATTGTATCAGCTTTACTGTTCATGAGTCAGCTTTAATGTGCATGGTAGTTGGAATTATGTATCTCAAAATGTTATTTAATAACCCCTAAGCTGTTATATTATTCTGTACTGTTGACATTCAGGCAAAAACATAAGTGGTAGAATTCATAATGAATTATGAATATGTCTACTGAAATACATAAAAACTTAGTCTTCAGTTAAATAGTGTTGGGAAGACTTGGTTTATGTGAGGTACAGGCATAAAGACACACCCTATCCTGAGTTAATAATGATCAAAAAAGTTTGCGCATTTATTATCACATGAATAGTTCCATCCAAGCACAAAGTTCAGTTTCTGTCTCCTCTCCCCTCCCTCCTTCATTCTTCTCTCTTTCTCTCTCTTTATAAGAAGGACCTCACCAAATGCTTGCTGCCCTTCCCCACCTCTAGGAATAGAAAGCAATAAATATGTGTCAATAAATTCAATATGTAGTTATCCATTCTCCAACTGTAATAGCAGCATAAAACACACTACCAAAAATCTCAAATATTATTTTCTATTTCAGATAAAAATACAATTTCCAGCCGGGCACTCTTGTCTCATACCTGTAATCCTAACTACTCAGGAGGCTGAGTTCTGAGGATCACAGTTCAAAGCCAGCCCAGGCAGGAAAGTCCGTGAAACTCTTATCTCCACTTAACTATCAGAAAAACAAAAGTGGTCCTGCGGCTCAAGTGGTAGAGTCCCTGAGGTGAAGAGCTGAGGGACAGTGCCTAGACCAGACTTCAATATAAGAAATAAATAAATAAATAAATTTCCACTAATATTCACTACTGTATTTTTACATGAACAAAGGATTTGACTGTTCATATCTCTTTGTTCAGACAAAATTTGAAAATCCATTTCTGGACTCTAAAATCTACCTTGTTGCCAAAACATATTTGTAAGACATCAGTAAGAGGGAAAAGTTCAATTCATATTTCCTATTTGAACAACTTCCATATTACAAGGGTGGGAAGAAGTGGAATTACTGTCCTTCTTGAGGTGGAATGATATTCCAAAATAATTTTGTTTTCTTTTTTTTTTTGTTTTTTTTGGGGGGGGTCCGGTTGTGGGGCCTGAACTCTGAGCCTGGGCACTGTCCCTCAGCTCTTCAGCTCAAGGCTAGCTCTACCACTTGAGCCACAGTACCACTTCCGGCTTTTTCTTCTTTTTGCTTATGTGGTTCTGAGGAATCGAACCCAGGGCCTCAGGCATGCAAGGCAAGCGCTCTACCACTGAGCCACCTTCCCAGCCCCCAAAATAATTTTGTTTGCACCAATAAGCAAACAATAAGGAATCATTAAAATAGCGATTTCTATGACATCACAATGACACTATTCAGGGTGTTCATAGATTAGAACCTATGAAAGTATTATCTGCCTAATACTACAAAATGCCTATTGTATTAAATAGGTGCCTAATAAGTTTATTTATTCTTTTAGTATTTTATGTCAACTAGATCTAACTTCTTATCCAAGTAAATGGCTCTGACATATTACGACAGCCCTGCCATATTATTCTATGTGAAAAGGTATCAATTACATCATTGCTAGTGTCTTAGGCACTCAGTAGTGTCTGATATTTCCAGAGGCAGGCTCTAGATGTTGGTCTAGTAATACTGTGTCTCTGGGCTCAAGGTTGATAGCACAGTACTATAGACTGGTTACCAGAGTCTTTAAAGGACAGAAAATTTATTTCTTTGAGTTCTGGGAAATGAAAATCCAAGATGAAAGTTTCAGTAGTTCTGTTTTCATTCTGTTCTCTCTCTCTCCTTGGCCTCTGTCCCCATGGCCATACTCTGGTGGTCTCTGCCTGTAATTGTTCTCTCTAAAGGAGGGCTCATCATTTCATCTTCTTCTAAGGATACCAATCTCATTGGAGGTCACCACACAATCAGTTTCATTCTAACTTAATCACCTCTTTAAAGAATTTGCTTCAAAATATAGTTGTTTTCCAAGACACTCAGGCTTAGGATTTTGACATATAAGATTTAAGGAAATATAATTTAGTCCAGAAGAGGCATATTCAATTACCCTCCCTTATTCCTACATTTCACATCTTTGTGCCTTTAAGTATGTTTTTGCTGTCCAATCCCATACCCTTAGCACATTAAAGGGTAGTAACTTTACACATTTTCCCCAGTGTTGACACCTCAGTTGAATCCTTTGGAGACACAGGCATTCTATGAATTTAAAAAAGAATGTAGACTAATGTCAACTACTACTTTGCAAAGTGTACTCCTTTATCTATACCCTTTCTGTTTCTTTGAATAATCTGAAAGACATTGTCTCACAGTAAAGATAGCTTGAACCGGAACCCTAGACCCTATGTCAATTTTTCCATACCTTTTCTTCATGCTCAGAGGACATTATTGCCCTTTCTATGGCAACATGCAGAAAGTTTTCTATGATTAGCCTATAATGTGTAAGGGCCAAGAAAACCACATATTAGAAAGTCTTTGTGTTGTAAGAAAGGAGAGAAGGTTAGCACTCTCCTTGGCAAGCATGGGTCTGACAACAGGTATATATATGGTTAAGGCATTACCACCTACTCCATGACATCTAACCATCATTGTTAGCCAGACCCAAAGAAACATAGACTCTATGGTTTCCCTCATTTGTAATAATTACTGTATACCTGGCACAAAGTCATAACAGTTCAATAGCTATGTTTATATGATCATGCAACATGATACTAGTTGAAATAAACTCCAAGACATGGAAACAGCATGTCTGTTGTTGTTGTCACCAATGTGCTGTATCTAGTTCTTTCTTCTTATTTTATACATTTATCTTTTTCCCTTAGTTTATCCCTGGAAATCACTGTCTTTGATTCTGGTACCCTGCGTCTTGTATATATACATTTATCTGACTTGGGGAAGGGAAGGGGAATAACTAAATGCTGAAACAATGACAAAGGATGACCCACTGGAACTATGTTGGAAATGAACTTTATAACTTTGGAGGGGGGGGAGAAGTGAGAGAGGTGGGGGGGAGGGAAGGGACAGTGGGAGAACAACAAAGGAGGGGGTAACAATGTTCAACAAGAAGTACTCATTACCTTACTCATTTAACTATGACCTCTCTGTACAGCACCTTTACTATAAAAAATTAAAAATAAATTTAAAAAAGAAAGTCATGTACGTCACTTTCCAAGACTTTTCTCTCTGTTCAGACAACTTGATTTGTACACATATGCAAATCCCAAGGAACAACCCAGGAAGTCCTAGTTGTTTAAACTTTAAGTCAGGCCTTGATTTGCCTCTTTGCCATGAGATTCATATCTTGGGTTCCTATTTCTCTGCTACTGAAGGCCATGATTCATGGACATCTTCTCTACCAAATAAACCTGTCATAAATGTGTTTGTCACTTTGCAGCTCAGCCTTCCACAGATTTTTCTACAAAGAAATTGATAATAATATAACCAAATTCTTTGTCACCATGGAGAGGAGTCTGCCCACTCACATACTCAGATCATCTAGAATGGATTTGGCCACTTGGTGACTAGGTAAGGAAGGCACTGGAACATGGGAGTAAGAGAAAAGGCAAACAATTCCTCTTTCTCCTGTTCTTTCTTTTCTTAGCAGCGTCTCTGTAGGTTCTATTTCTTTGTTGGTTCTACCTCTTTCCAGACTGGTTTCCCCTTGTTCCAGATCTTCCTTGTAATGCTGGTTCTTGAGATCAGCAAAACATTTGTCCACCCTTCGTCTTTCCAAATTAGAGGTAGTAATGACATCTTCCTATTGCTAAGCTCTGGCTTAACTCGGTGTCATAGTTTAGATCATGAATATCCCACATGTGTTGAAAGTTCCAGCCTGTGGAAGTACTGGGAGGAGGCAAAAGTGGCCCAGCAGAGGGAAATGAGGTCATTACATCAAGGAGTTTGGACCCTATTTTCCTCTTTCTCTCACTTTGCTCCCTGGCTGCTTTGAGGTGAGCAGTGTTCACTACGGTATGAGCCCCTCCCCATGGTGTGCTGCCAGCACAGGCCCCAAAGCCAATGTCCAACTGACCATGGATAGTCATCATAATCTAAAATACACATTCTTATCTCAGGCATTTTGCCACAGTGGCAGAAAGCTAACACACTCCCTGCACTGTCTGGCTTCTTACCAATTCTTTTACCTGTACAGAATATTTTTTTTCTCTGAAGTAATCTGTTTTAACTACTTGGGTAGTATCCAACTTTTTGAACATGACTGACCTACTTTCTCTCTTTTTCATTCCATCATATATCCAATGACAATCATTGATCTGTAATACATCTATACAATGAAAACTAATGACATAGGGTCATTTTGATGATTGACTTACAACATGAAAAATGTTAGAACTCAAATGACTTCTTGTTATAGCTAACCTATAGTTTAACCCACTGCCATAGCCTGAATTCTGAAGATCCCTAAATGTCCACATGTAAAAGGCTTAGTGCATAGGAAGATCAATTGTTCATAAGCAAACTGAGGTCCCTATGACTTCAGTGCCAACTTGGTTTCATAGTAAGTTTGTATCTCACAAAGCCAAAAAGAAAAAAAATTAGCAAGGCTTAGCAGTGGATCTTAAATCATTAGGGCATGCATTTTTTAAAAAAAATTTTTTATTCCCTCTTATAAACATGACTAGTTTCCTCTCTACCACACAAAGATCTTGGACTGAAACTGTGAACCAAAATATCCTTTCTTCCGCCCCCCCCTTTCAAGATCACACTATATAGTCCAAGCTGGCCTCAAAGAGAGCCCTGTGCCACCACAGGTAATTAGCCTTTCCTCTTTGTAAGTTGAATACCTTAAGTAATTCATCAAAATAATTAAAAGTAGGCTAACACAAATCATCAGTGTGTAATAGCTGTGATTTTAACTACCGATGAGCAGAAGGTTTTGGAACTTGGTTGTAGGAGTTATCAAACTTTTGTAGTGGGTGAAGGAAAGCATAGAACATCATAAACAATGAGGAATTAGACCAGAAGGCTGACAGAAATGTGGATAATGAAGGTTATGCCTATGAGGTTGCAAATGAAACAGAGACTTTACTGGGAACAGAATTAAAGGTACTCAGGTTACCAGGGACAAAGAATTCCTCTGTGTTACGCTCATTCATTGAGTCTTGATGGAAAGCTGAGTTTAGGGGTGACCGACTGGTTTATTTGACAGAGATAATTTCTTTATTTCTCCTCCAAATATTTCTTTATTGAGATTAAGTGACTACATTAATTTTACACTACTGTGACATACTTATACTTAGCTAAAATCACAAATACATTTTAACCTTCATAATGATAATCATCATTATATTAATCTACAGAACTTCTGAATGCTACAAACTTTAACAATAAAACTATTTCTTACAAATCTGCTTGTAGGTTTATTTCTTTCTTTTTGCTTAATATCAGCTGACAATTACCAGAGATAAATTCAAAGCAACACAACCTTCTGGTGGGTACACAGGTATTGCTGACTGCTTTTAGCCAGATATACAATAAAACAGTCAAAACTGGGCAAAACAACAACAAAAAATGGACCCAAAATGCAGAACAGAAAAATCGGAAAAACTCAAAGTTTGGTGAGTATTAAAGGAGTCTGCAGAAATGTGGCTATTAGTTCCCTTAGAAAGAATCCAAAGCCTTAACCCTAGAAAAATAGGAAAAATGTCTTGAAGAATCTCCAAAACTAGTTAGATCCAGATTCACTGCATGCCACAAAGTAAAAAAGTGTGCATTTGATTCCAACATAGAGGATTTGCAAAAGAGAACCTTAGGTCCATCAAGGTGGCATGGTCTTCAAAGGCCACTGCAGTCATGACGCAAGGGGACTATAGCTGGCACTGGTGGCGGGTCTTGTTATCGTACACCACACTGATTCTGCAGGCTTGTAGGAAGAGAGTTTTGAGCTCTCAGAGGCTTCCGGTGAGATCAAAGGAAAGCCTGAGAGAACAGGCAAGTGTGTATATCCCAGTGTGTGTGTGTGTGGGGGGGGTCTGTGAGCAGATTCTCACTTCCCTTGTATGTGGAACTCAGAGAGTGAATGAAGCACAAGGTGCAAAAAGAGATGCCAAGAAGTTACCAACGCCAGGAATGGGAGCATCTGCTGAGAGAAGCTGTAGGAAGTGAGAAGAGCCAGCTGACAGGTCAAAACCTCAGGGAACCATTCCTGCCTCTGTGTCATGGGTGCTGGACAGAGGACTGTAGTATTTAATGGAATACCTACTGGGTTTCCATCTTTGACCTACTACCTCCTTTTCTAGGAACCTATCCCCCCTTCTGGAATAGCAGTATTTATTGCATTTATTGTATCTGGGAACTATATAATTTTCATTTTTGGTTTTTACAGGGTTTCCAATTTGAGTTTGCCTAAACTCTCAAGAAACATTGGATTTAGACTTGCAGCAAATGCTGGAACAGTCAAGACATTGGGGACTCTTGAGAAGTACTGAATGTATTTTGCATTGTGAGCTGGACATGAGACTTTGGAGTCCACATGCAAAATTTAGATCCTGAAGTGTCCCAAAAGGCCCATATGTTACAAACTTTGTTCCTAGCTTGGCACTACTGAGAGGTGATGGAAATCTTTCCAAGATGGGATCTAGTGTTAGGTCATTGGCATTAGGGAAACAAGACAAGAAGCAGGGTTAAGTGAGGCCAGAAAGCTACTGTTATGCTGGCATTTGTGTAATACTTTAATAGATTAGAGCATGTGAAGAGTATCTGGTATAGTAATTCCTGAGCAACTACTTTATTTTTAGCCTCTTAATGATTGGTATTTATTTTTTTAGATGCTAGAAAAGACACACAACTTGAAAGTACATGTTCTTAATTTTAAAACATATTAGAGATGTGAAAATCAGCTACTTCTTCCCATGCAGTGATTGTGAGCCTGTAATCCCCATTACTGCAGAGGCTGAGATAAAGCGTATCTTGGTTTAAGACCATTCTGGGCAAATAGTGAGCAAGACCTTATCTCAATAGACAAGCTGGGCAAGGTGAAACATCACCAGCTATATGAAAAGCATAAATAAGAGGATCATAGTCCAAGTCTGGATCAGATACCCACTCAAATAAAGCAAGAAAGAGCTATGGGTGTGGCTCAAATTGTACAGCACTTGCCAAGCAAGTACAGATTATAAACTCAAACTATCAAAATAAAAAAAGAAATATAGAAAACAAAAGAAGAGGAAAATTTTTCATTTTGAGACAAATTAAGCTATCAGCACATAATTTTTAAAGAAAATCTCAAATATTACTAGAAATGCTATTTGTTCTTATATTTTTCACTGTGACACACACTGCCTGGGTACTCAAAAAGTGAGTTTATAGCAAAAATAAAACATTTTTTCCAATATCCTTTCTTACTTTCTGGTCTTTCAGAAAATATTTTAAGATAGTTGATATACCACATAACATGAAACTGAATACCATAGTGGACAATAGTCTCTGCCTTTTTTTTTTCATCAATTATAATACATGCAACTCTTTTCTGTGTAGACCTACTTAGCTTTCAATTCGAGTTATCACATTACAGCATTTCTCCCTTACCCTTAGAGCATATAATCCAAGACTTCCAGTATATGCATGAAATCTCAGTACCAGAAGGTGCAGAGTCCATGGCTTTTCTTGTATATAGCTACAATAAACCTTAATATATAAATGATAATAACCATTAGCAAAACAGAAAAATCTCAAAATAAAAGCTATGTGAATGTGGTCTTTCAAAATTCTTATCATACTTTTACCTTTCATATAAAGAATAGACTTGGCTGATTTTCTTGGTATATTTGAAATACCACCATTATTATTACTCATTGGGGGCCATGATTAATTCCAACAAAGACCATGATAACAGTTAATAAATATGACGACCCCATTAGCTAGTAAGTAGCAAGTGGAGAGGTAGCACATACAGTGCAGAACCATTAGACCATGAGATGATCCACCTCTAGGAGGGATGGAAGGACATAATTATTTTATTACACTGCTTAGAATAGTGCCCAATTTAAGACTTAAGGAAATTCTGAAGTTTCCATTTAATATATTCAAGTTTTGGTTTACTACACGCTGCAACCACAGCTATGGGAACCATGGGAATTGATGGGCATACTGACTGAAACAAATCCTGTATAAATAAAAACAGAATTGCATACCCTAAAATGAGTTCCTATGAGTTCTAATTAGGAATTATTTGAATTAGTTCCTTTAGGACTGGCCCAGTAAGTTTCAGTGGTCTTGTAGTTTGGAGGGATATGCAAGAGGACTGGGGTACATTGACAGCCAGCTATATATATATTTTTTTTGGGGGGGGGGGTCCGGTCGTGGGGCCTGAACTCTAGGCTTGGGCACTGTCCCTCAGCTCTTCAGCTCAAGGCTAGCACTCTACCACTTGAGCCACAGCGCCACTTCCGGCTTTTTCTTCTTTTTGCTTATGTGGTGCTGAGGAATCGAACCCAGGGCCTCAGGCATGCAAGGCAAGCGTTCTACCACTGAGCCACCTTCCCAGCCCCAGCTATCTTTTTTGTATACTTACTAAATGCAGTGCTAAGCACATTATTTATTTAATCCATGTAACAGTATAGTGAAGACAGACTTATGCGTGTCCTACAGAAAAAATGTTGAAGCTTATAAATTAAATACATTGTCTAAGAGCACAGGACCAAAACCTGTGAAGCTATTTTAAACCCAGATAAATGGTCTGCATGAATTCACAGATTCTTCATTTTTAACAGCCTGCACTGTAGACCAGCCATTTTCAAAGAGTGGTATACAAATAAATAAGTAATAAAGAATCCAGGACTTTTATTCCTGGTCTAATGTCTTGACTCTGGTTAGTCTGATTTAAAAGAGGGAAATCAATTTTTCAAAAGTATCTCATTTACTGTCATTATTTAAGACAGATTTTAAAAAGGCATGTTGTGGCATTTATTTAGCACTAATTTATGCATAACTTTGTCAGGAGAGCAATATGTAGGAAGATGATATTCACTCTTATTTTTAGGGATGATACTCATTCTTCAATTTTATTTATTTTTCATTTTCTAAGAGTAATGTAGTGTTATCTATTTTTTATATGGTATGTTCAGATTAATTTCCCAAAACAGGAAAAAGAATGTGAGAGTTTCATTGACATTTCACAAATAAAACAAATCTGCCAAACAAATGGGAATTTAATCTATGTCTTGAATAAGGCAAGTTTACTTATGACAAATAAATGGTTTCTCTTATTGGCTTTTTCAAATTTCAGTACCATGGACAAAGACCAAGAAACCTTTTCTACCTCCCAAGAGCCTACAAATAGGAAGGTAGTTCCAGAATCAATGTCATATGTACAAGGTGATTAGGAAGTCAAGAATCAGGAATAAAGAACTCTGCTTAATTTATACAGTCTACTCTGACACCATTCACAATCCAGTAGGAGATCAGAAACTAAGACAACAGACTCTGAAGTGTTAATAGTTACCTAATAAAATTATGAGAATTCTGAAGGCAGAGTGGATCCAGCCTGGCAGGGCTGTAGATGTCATTTTTTTCCTCAGAGAGGTGACATCTAATAGAGACCTTGGCAGAGAAAGAATTAAGCAAATGTACTTGGTAATATGGTCCTCAGATCCCAGCCTGATGAGTGAGTGTACTAAGAACTTGATCTTTCCTTTACTTTTGAGCTGCAGAAAGCTTACTTAAATAAATGACCCTGCACCTATTTTGATATTTTCAAACAATCACATGCATGTGGGAAGAAAGTCTTCAGCTAGCATTTTTACAATAGGTAGGTAAGGACTAGGCTTTCCTTTCCTTCTCATTTTTTAAAGAAAACCTTAAAAATATCAGTCACACTTCTTGAACTTCTATAATCCTCATTCCACTGAGATGGAATCATCTACCACTGTTCATACCAGTAACAACTTTGGGGAACTCATAAAACTTCCAGGCAATTTTCTAATATCACTTTCTTTATGTAGCCATTGACATAAGTGAGTTTCTAATTGGATTCCATATTTAATTACACAGTCTTACTTGGATATTTTGAATGTCTCTGCCTTTATTCGAAGTCCTTCCTAAAAATTCTATCAGTTGTACACTTTCTTTCAAACATTCCATCTAAATAAGCTTACTTCTAGATGTCAACACTTGGTCGTAAATGTATTAGTAGCTGTGGTTTTTGGTGAGACTGAACCGAAAATGAATCTTCAGCCATAAGGCAAAGAAAAAAAGATATTTTACAATTTGTAAGTATAATTGAATTGGTGGGGAGTGGGAGCAGGGAGATAATGAGGGTTTCATGGTTCTATCCAGAGTTTACCCACAGGTATAGAAACAAACTACGCTGACTCTGAACTTTGTCTCTTTGACTGAAGTTCAAAGTACCATCCACTTATTTTCTTGTTGTTTTTAATATTACCTTTAAATAGCTGTATAAAGATATTTCAACTCAACATGTCAATTTATAAGTACAATACATCTTGATCAATGCCACCTCTTCCTATCCATTTTCTAAGCTAGTTTCTTTATACTTCTTTTTTCATCTGTCAGCTGACAAATAGGTGTCAAAATCACTTTTCTCTTAAAAAATGAATTCTTTAAATATTATGATACATTATTTGTAGAGGGGGGTTTCACTGTGATATTTCCACATACATATACAATGTATTCTGACCACGTTTGCTCCATCTATCACTCTCCCACCCTCTCAGCTGAAGTGATTCTGTAATTGATAATAATGAACCTTGACTGTTCCAGTATTTCCTAAAGAACCGAATATATAAGGCAATTGTATATTGTAGTACTTCTAATTGGAAAGTTTCAATAGGAAATACATTTCAAGAAGTCCTAACAATTTCCAAGTGACAGGCAATTATTCCAAAGAAGAGCAATGTTTATTAAATATGACGTCAGATACACTTAATGTGAATTGCTGGAAACATCTTCCTACCAAAATGTAACCGGTTGATTCTACAATTGGAATAAATTAGAGGAAGAAATAAAATAATCTGGTGAGTAGTTTGTTAGCAAAAGAAATGGCTATAAAAAGAATCAGGGCAGTATAAAAGGGGATTTATTCATTAACTTATTCACTTAATGAACATTTAAGGAAGATTTATGTGCTTAGTAAAGGGAGGCACAGATAGGCAACCAACCCCTAAGCTTTGTAATATAGAGTGACCTTGTATTCTGTTGTATTCTAAAAGAAAAACAAATTGGCAGCATACTAGTTATTCATGGACCCTCTGTAGCTGGAACCAGTGTAGTCTGTTATAAGTGTTCTTATGGAAGAGGAGAGCAAAACAATGATGGATAGAGATGGGGAACTTATCCCTAGAGACAGGGAACTTATCCAAAATATGATGCTAACCCCACATGCCCAATACCCAAACTCTTGGTTTTAGATTTCCTCATTTACCATTGCAGATAACAAGCATTCAGGTGACTGGTGGTCAAAAATGGAAAAGAAATTGGTGAGAATATCCTATTATTGGTCCTTACTTGGCTATGAAACAGGAACATTTGGAAGTAAAAATACGTAAATGATTTCACAGGGGTGTTGAAATTTTCTGCTGAAAACCCTTCCTCCCAATAATGTGAGTTAACAGGAAACAGGAAACTTTCACAATATCTTGTCAACTGAAAGCAAAAGGACTTATTTCCTCATTGTATGGCTCCTTAGCTTGGGAAAAGTAAGTTATATTTTCGTATGAATAGCCGTGAAAAGCCAACAAAGTAACAAATGCAAGATAAGCATATCAAATATCACAACAAATTCTAGAGATTTTCTTGAAGAAGAGTAAGTTTCCTGGAATCAGTGTAAATTTAAAATAGATAATATATACATGAAGGACAAACTCATAATCTTTGAAAGGATATACATACAAATGAAAATATTTCATACAATTCCATGTTTTTCTACCACAGGGTAATTATTCCTAAAAGTTCTTTTATATCTTTAGAGTTATATTCTGTTCATATACCAGTATAAAACATCCGCAGGAAAAAATATTCTGTGTTTTGCTTGGCTTTCTTTCTATTTAATTATATATTGAAGATTATTGTAAATTATTAAGAACACTCTGGAAACATTTTGATCCGTTGAAGATACTAGGAAAAATCTCCATAACATGATAACATGTTTAACTTCCTCCAATATTCATATATACATATGTGTGCGTGTGTGCGTGTGTGTGTGTGTGTGTGTGTGTGTGTGTGTGTGTGTATAGGTTGTGGGACTTGAACTCTGGGCCTGGGTGCTGTCCCTCAGCTCTTCAACTCAAGGCTAGTGGTCTACCACTTGAGCCACAGTGCCACTTCCGGTTTTCTGGTGGTTTATTGGAGATAAGAGTCTCATGGAGTTTCCTGCTCGGGCTGGCTTTGAACTGCAATCCTCAGATCTCAGCCTCCTGAGTAGGTAGGATTACAGGCATGAGTCACCAACGCCTGGCAAGAATTCCTCCAATATTCTTTAAGAAGAAAGTTCTGTGTTTGTACCAGAATGCTTTCCGAATATCCATTTATTCCACAATCTTTTTATTCTTACCTATGAATTCAATTTATCTAACCTTCTAATTTAATTTTTTGTCATGCAAAATATGTATTTGTTATTAGGCCACTGAATATATCAAGAATTTTCTATCTAAATCAATCAAAACTAAGAATATTAGACATAGCTACCCCTCATACAACTGTAACTATTTTTAGTGTTTTATGCATACAGTTAAATAAATGGAAAAAAGAGTTTAATTTGCAAATATTTGTACTCTAACGATGATAAAATGTTTAATGGTATATTATTAAGATAAACAAAAGAAAAAAACAAAAGCAAAAGTATCATTGCAAACTTAAAAATACGATACTTTCCTTGTAAAAATTGAGCACAATGTGCTTAATCTTACACCTAGTATTGTTGTCTCTTAAACCTGAATAAAAATTAGTTGAGAAACTATATTCAGTAGACTGAAAATTACTAGCATACACACAAATGCCTTATACTTGTGAATCCTCAAATTCAGGATACAAATATAGGAATAGTAAACTAGTTTACTTGGAATTTAATGTGTGGTTTGCTATTTAAATATTAACTAATGTACTTAAATATTAAATAGAAAAACCTCTCTGATACTAGGCATGCACTCAGACAAATTGGAGTTAGCTCTGACTTACAATGCTGACATTCTCTTTGGAAACAACTAACAGTGAGTTTAATGACAAAACTGCATGAAGGTTTATCCTTTAAAACCAGAAATAAGATACTGCATATTCTATTGATACAGAAAAATTAAAAATCATCTACATTCACATTCTCACTCCTGAATACAAATAAATAAAAATTAGGATAGATATATCTCATTTTTGAAGTAATTGTATATAAAATGTAATTCAACTAGTCATAGGGAGGAAATATTGTGTGATTTGTTTGGTAGTGAAAAGGCTCTTCAGTACCTATTTTATTTTTAAATTTTGATAGTTTGGTCTTTTCCATTAGGTTGCAGGTTATTTTCTTCTTCATAGCTTATAAATTTGAACAGTATTTACTAGTGAACAGTATATTTTTCTAAAATACATTTGCTGAACAGATCCTACCTACTCATAGTAAGAGATGGAACAGTATCTAGAGAATATAGCAGTGTTTTGTTCCTTTTCTACTCTAAGGCCTTCCATTTTAAGAAGCAATTGTAATGACTTACATCATACATATATGTTTATTATATATATTTATATGATGTACTTTGATTATTGTTACCACCCCATCATGCTCTCCTTTAACTCTTTATATTCATGTCACATTTTAGTTTGGTCTAGATTCACCTTATGAGAAACTACAGCATGTGTTTTTGAGTTTGGCTTATTTTACTTAATACTATAATCAACAGTTCCATCCATATTCTTGCAAATAATAAAATTCCATTCTTACTTATGGCTGAGTAATCCTTCATAGTGTATACACACCACATTTTTTCTTTATCCATTCCTCTGTTGATAATCATGTAGGTTTATTCCATAGTATGGCTATTGTGAATAGAGCTGGTATACATATGAATGAATGAGTCTATGCTAATTTGATTTGTTGAGATATAAACCCTGAAGTAGTAGGGAAGATCATATGATTGTTTTATTGTTAATGTTTGAGGAAAGAAGAAAAAGAAGAAACGATTTGTATTGTATTTTTCTTACAGTTTCAATTCCATTGATTTCTGCATTGCTAGTTATTATTTCTGCCCTCAAGTGATTGGCTTGGTTTTGCTTTTCTAACCACAGTACTAGCTTAGTAATATGAATTTCTTTAGCTTTTATTTATTATGGAAGTTTCTAATATTCAGTTTTCTTCAATTATGCAGGATAACTTTGCTAGATATAGGAATCTACGTTGGCAATTACTTTCTGTGCTCAGAGCTCAGAAATTGATCCTTTTGCAAAAAGTAAATAAAGGACTCACTTCTAACCAAAATTGTCATTATCAACTACTGCAACCTTCATTGCCCGAGGTCCCCACTGCTCAGATCTTTCAGGGTATACATACCCGGTACTTTCCTTCTCCATGGTTACCTTTCTTGGCCATCTCCCACCCAGATATTCTGGCAGTTTATCCCAAGAGTAGTCTGATCCCTGAGTTGTTTGTTCACTGCTTCTCTTTGTCTGCCTCTGTCTCTGTCTTTCTGCTTCCCTCTGTCTGTCTGTCTGTCTGTCTGTCTTTCTCTTTCTCTCTTTCTCTGTTTCCTCTTCTTTTGTTTCTTAATCAATTCTCCCTTAGTAGGCCCATCTCAAACAATAGGTTTACTCTTAAGATTGTTCCTTGCTATGGCAGTCCAAGTTCTGGAGATTAACAGAACGTGTTTTATTCTTGAATCTAGTTTGCCTGTCACACGAAATCCCACACTGGATTTAAAGCTTCAGAGAAATGTGGGATCATTCTGCTGCTAGAATTGCCAGTCTGCACCAGGACCATCTGGCTTACATTGTGGTTGGGTCTTCAGTTTTTCCTTCCCCTCTAGGGAGCCAGGGTTGGAATTTCAGAACATTTTCTACTTCCCTCTGGTGCCTTTCTGTTTCTCTGTGGTTCTCAGTTGTTCTGTCACCTCTTCTTTAATTCCTAATGCTCATCCTCTCTTTCTCTCTTCAGAATACAGTCTCTCTTTTGTTACCTAGACTTTTCTATTCATAGATTCAAACAGAGAACCTTCGAATCCACCATATGGCCTTACCTCTCTCTCCATTTTGACCTTTCTTGATATAAAATGTGCATTAGATCTACAAAGTTCAGTGACTAACTTTTGTAATTTGGATTAAATACCATACTAATAGTTGTTCATTTTTCTATGTCTTAATTTGCTTTTTATAAATTCATTTTATTCTTCTGATAATGAATATATTTGTTTCTCCTCTTCTGTATAGAATGTATATCCAGCCAGTGCCCCAAATTTAATCATATTATGAGTCATGGGATGAATACAAATAAATCACAGGACTGGAAATAGAATTTTTTATTTTCAGGACAATTAAGAAAGTGGTAACAATCTCAATATTTTAACTTAAGTCTATGCTAATTCCAAATGTGAATGTCCTGCATTTGTAAGCTGTAATGTAAATAGCCTACATTTACATATTGCTTGAACACTCACACTAGTCTTATTTTCAAATAATTTTTATAGTATTCTTTTGCTGTGAGGCATGTCATTTTGTTGACATGCATTCAAACATAAACATGTCTTATACTTTAGCATGACAATCAATCAATTTATAAATATTTTAACTGTCTACCAGGTTTTTTTTCACATTTTTTACCAATTATTTTTAAGTTTAAATTGATTTTTATAACATGGAAGGAAATATTATCTTATCTGATACTCAATTAGAAATGACAAGTAATAATACTAGTAGATAACCAGCAAAAAATAATTTAGTATATATCCACCAACATTATAAATACACAGATAGTGACAAGACAGATTTATTTTCTTTATACACAAAACTGTACCTGAGGTGTGTGAAATTATCACTACTACTTTTGTGTAATCATATGTGTGGAGGTGGGGGTACTAGAGTTTGTATCTAGCATCTACAGCAGGCGAGGTAAATGTTCTACAACTGAACAGAGCTCCTAACCCTTAAACAATTGTTTAAAAAAATTCTCTTAGTTAAAAGAGCAGAGATATTTCAGTATGGAATTGCTTAGGGTGTTTTTAATGAGACTTTAAAGAGCTAAATCAGTCTTTATGAAGTAGTTGGAAAAAAAATCAAACTTTAATATTTTTTATTGCCAAACAGGATTGATTAGTACTAGTTCTGACTAAACTGTTAATGCCATATATTTGTCTAAGATACTTCATAAATGTAGTACAAGATTTAAAAAATATACAGTGCAAAAACTCTTCTCAATCTGCCTTAACACAGATTGAACATGTACCTTATTTTCTTTCATTAAAATTTCTTGACATTAAGTTTAGAAATGAGTGTTCAAATGCTAATCCACTCAAAGACTTAAAGTGTATTTACTTTTATCACATACTTCATAAGGTCAAAATCAAATAAAGAGTATTTTTTTAAGTGAATGAGATGGCCCTTGTAGTCAGTAAACATAATGTTTTCTTGAGATAAAACATATTTAAATGCTCTTGACATGGGTATTTACAGGTACATGTGTGACCAATTCTAGGGAAGAAGGACACTAAAATCTTGGTAGCAGTACCAATACAAATCTATCTCCAACTGTGGATAAGTGCTCTCAAGGTGAGAGGAGAAAACTACACAAGCAGAGGCATAGACACATGAAGTCCCAGATTTCTTCTGGGAATTTCAGGGTGTGGTGGGGTAGGACAGTACATGAGAAGTTAAAGCTTGGAGAATGGTTGGAGGCCATTTCATGGAGCTCAGTCATGTATTCTCCACCATGATCTTCTTGCGTGTGTGTGTGTGTGTGTGTGTGTGTGTGTGTGTGTGTGTGTGTGTGTGTGTGTATGTGTGTTTGCTAATCTTGGTGCCTGAACTCTGGGCCTGGGCACTGTTCCTCAGCTCTTCAGCTCAAGGCTAGCACTCTACTGTGGTTTTGTCTGCTTATGTGGTGCTGGGGAATTGAACCCAGGGCCTCATGCATGTGAGGCAAGCACTTTACCACTGAGCCAAATTCCCAGCCCTTATTTAACAACTGGCCCAAAAGAAACAGGACAATTGACCATGGGTGAAAATCTACATCTTCAGATGTGAGTCAAAATCAATCTGTTTTCTTTACAGCTGATTATCATTTGTTAGAGTAATGAAAAGTTGACCAACACAATGGCATGTGTACTCATTCCTTTGCTGTCAGGATAAACATTTTTATTTTTAGTTCTATGTAAAAAGAGAATTCTCTGTGGAGCTCTTCAGCCCCAGCTTTCTCCTGGGTATTGCTCTCTAGGATGTGGGTAGTAACTGAATAGAGAATAGCAGATGTGCTCAGTGTTCTAAGAACAAATGCATCTTGGCTGGTTGCAATATACATTTATAGTGTGGGAAAAAAATCTGTTTTCTGTTCAGAAAGTTTTAATTGTACAAAGATAAAGCAGATATCAACAATCCTTGGTAATGGAAATGGAAAGTGAATCGTGAATGTTGTATGCGTCTAAGGAAAGCTTGATTTCTAACAGCCTCCCCATGGTTTAGTAGTCATGATGCATCTCCTTTTATCCCAACTAGGAAGTTAAGAGATCTTGCTCCTCAAAAGTTTCACGGAGAAGCTGGTGATTGTGAAGCCAGATGTTCACTTGAGTTCCAGGAAGTGAAAGAGTTTGGGAAACTACTCAATCTCACTATGTTAGCAAGGATTCCCCACAAGTTTGCTGATACTCACTTGAAATGCATGTGAATGGGAGCTTCTCTTTAAATAGTGTGGCTGGTATGTCTTTTTGTCAGAAAAAAAAGTCAGAGAAGAAGGTAAAGAGGAGGGAACATCCTCTTTCCTGGCATAAGGGTTGTGGAAGGAGCTTTGGTGTCTAAGATCTCTAGTCCAGAGGAAACAAAGAATTCCAGTTAAAGCTGCCCAGTTAGCCCATTGCCCATGGCTCATGCCTGTAATTCTAGCTACTCAGGAGGCTGAGATCTGAGGGTCGCGGTTCGAAGCCAGCCTGGGAAAGAAAGTCTATGAGACTTTCATCTCCAATTGACCACCAGAAAAACAGAAGTCGTGCTGTGGCTCAAGTGGTAGAGTGCTTGTCTTGAGCTGAAAAGCTAAGTGACAGTGCCCAGGCCCAGAGTTCAAGCCCCAAGACTGACCAAACAAACAAAAAAGCTGCCCAGTAGCTTACTCCTGTAATCCTAACTATTCAGGAGGTTGAGATCTGAGGATTGTGGTTCCAAGCCATCCCAGCCAGGAAAGTCCATGAGACTTTTATCTCCAATAAACTAGTAAGTGGTAGAGCAGTGTCCTTGAGCAAAAAAGCTCAGCAACAGTGTGCAAGCCCTGAATTGAAGCCCCAGGACCTGCGCGCACATACACACGCATGCACACACAATTGCAATTATGAGTCCTATCCAAACACTGACCATTTTTCTGAAATACAGCATGGATGATTTGGTGTGATCCAAAATGTTGAGTTGCCATTACTAAAATATCGGCAAAGAGTACATAGCAATATACAATATTTAGCTTTTATGATACCTCTGAAAATGCTCAGGTATTTGAGAAGAACCTTGTATCTTTTGAAGGAAAACAGTGTGAAAAACATACCAGGATAATGCCAACTGAGCACTTACAAAAACTGAAAAAACTAAGCCGGTTTTGAAACCTATTTCTGGGAAATTGAGTCAGTAGGAAATGGGCTTTGTTCAAGCAGAAGAATGTGCAAACTTATGAACAGAACAGAAAGCCAACTTCACCTTCATCCATTGGGGGTGGGGTGGGTGATCATTTCACTTCAGCCCTCAAGGAGCTAAGCATGTTTGGATAATTCAAAAATCCGCAACCGATTTTTGTAAGTATGAGTGAAGAACAGTTGATCCTGAAACCTACCTCTCACATTCATATATGAACGTAGATGATAGCTACTAAGTCACTGGTGTATATGGCTAGAGGAGTAGTTCAAATCCCAGGATTTCACACACAAAACTACGATGATGATAAATTGTAACAGCAACTGATCTCCTACTTCCTCTGCTACTTGGACTCCAAGTCAAAATTAGTTTTACCCTCCTGACCCTTTACTGACACTACATTAACATCAATTATGTGAATAATCATGCAGTGAGCAGGGATCATTTTGTACATCAGTTTTTTAGTTCTTCAGCTGCTATGAGATTACACATATTGACAATTGTTGAGAATTAAATACAAATGTATATTCATTTATTCCCTAACTAAAAACGTATTACTTTCTTAATTCATCTCTGCTCAGAATATCAAATGCTAGCACAAGTGCTGAAGACTCTACCCAGGGAGAGGGAGGAGGTGGAAGAACTCAAGTCACCAATTGGAATTTCACCTTCCAGACCTAATTAAGGAAGGGGTTCCCTTTTCTCTCATCTATTCGGTAAATGGTAAAGAGAAAAGGATTGGTGGATTGCTATTTTCATTTTCTCAGGATAAAAAAAGAAGAGCCAGGCTAGTGGTAGAATACCTGTCTAGCAAACACAAGGTCCTGAGTTTAATTTCTAGTACCTAATGGAAGCAAAAAATGCATTTTACAAAAATAGACATGCATCTTTACACAAAAGAAAAGAAAAGGAAATCCTACTCTCTGGTTAACACTGATATATAGCAATGAAGAACAATGATTTGAAGGCAAAGTTTTAAAACAGCACCTAGAGCCGGGCGCTGGTGGCTCACGCCTGTAATCCTAGCTACTCAGGAGGCTGAGATCTGAGGATCGCGGTTCAAAGCCAGCCTGGGCAGGAGAGACCATGAGACTCCTATCTCCAATAAATCACCAGAAAACCAGAAGTGGCGCTGTAGCTCAAGTGGTAGAGCGCTCGCCTTGAGCTGAAGAGCTGAGGGACAGCGCCCAGGCCCAGACTTCAAGCCCCAAGACCGACAAAAAAATAAAAATAAAAATAAAACAGCACCTAGGAATTTAATGAAAATTTAAATTCTGATTGACTTGCTTTAGCAGATGGACCAAGGATCTGCATTTCTAATGATTTCACCAGTCATACAATTCTACTTGTCCTGGGAACTTACTCTGACTAGCAAAATTCTGGGGTCAGATTACCTGGGTTCAAGTTCTGGTTCTCTGTCAGGGTAGTTGATTTTGGACAATACTATATCACATGCCTCAGTTTCCTTTTTGGTAAAATGGAACAAATAGTATTCCCTACCTCTATGAGTTGTAAGAATTAGTAGACTTAATATACAACAACGCTGAGAATAGTGTCTGGCACATGGTAGGCAACTCAATAAATATTTGCTGAATGAGTCACTTAGCATAAAAAGGGTTGGATGACTTAAACCCCACCCTTCATGTGTTATCATTAGATTAATTTTCCATTTTAGCTTCTAAGGATACCATTTGGTGTCTTGGAGTCAACTCTATGGGATTTCAATTAATGCCAGAAAGAATAAATGAACAATTTCTTCAGAAGATAATGAAGAGTCCTTTATTTTTCAACAAATAATCAGTGATATATTTGGGAAAATTACTTGAGTATATGAGAGACAGTAAGATTGTGGAAGACTAAGGATAAGGGGATATGTTTAGATATTATTGTACTAATTAGTTGTTATTATATTAAGCAGAGAAGGGGTAGAGAATCTGCAGATAGTATAGTGAAGGGGGAGGAAAGTAGGAAGATACTACATGATTGCTAACATGTGACATTATTGAATGGTTCAGTTAATATTTGGAGTGATATTTGAGGAAGGCTTCCTGATTTTCTACGCTAGGTGATAAGATAGATATTGGAGACCATTTTTAGAAATAGGGAGCAAAGGAGAAGGAATAAATAATAAGAGGATGAATAAAACAGAATTGGAGAAAGAAGGTAAAGAAATTAATTTTGGAAATGTTTAAAGTAGCTGTGAAGATAGAGGCTGGCAATTAGAAATCTTCTTTTGGAGCTGAGACATTTATGTCAAACACACAAATTTCAGACTTACAAGCATTTGCAGCTAGGCCTGGAAAGTAAATAAATGGATCCAGGAAGATTATAAACAATAAGCCAAAATGGATAGAAAATACAGACATTAAAGGAGACTAAAAGGAACTATGAGAGAAATCGGATCAAAGCCAGAAGAAAAGGATGGCAGAAAACCGTGGCAGAGAGCACATCAGCAATGCAGGAACGGCCAGTAATGCCAGTTCCCACAAAACAACATCTATTCTTCTGGAAATAGTCCTCTTCCTCCATGACTCATTGAATCTGTCAACACCACATTATTGTCCTAATCTCTCAGGGCCAAATTCTAGCATCTTTGCTTTGGCTCATCCTGCTTCCTCCTCTATTTTCATAGCACTAAGATTCCCCTTCCATTCTTCCATTCTTCTGTTTGATTTTTGCATGCTCATTCCAACAGTCCTTGCTGACACAAAATCTTTCTGTATGCTATAGTTAGTCTCAACTTGCTGAAAAATCCTTTTGATCTGCTATATTTAATTGCATCAATAATTTACAATTACGGCCTTAAGTAGTGGCTTATGTTTATGATCCAGGCTACTCAGGAGATAGAGAGCAGGAGGATTGTTATTTAAGGTAAGCCCAGACAAAAACTTAGGGATACTCTCGTCACAACTAGTAAAGATGGGTGTGGCAGCAGCATGGGAAATGTAAATAGAAGGACCACAATCCAGATCATCTGAGAAAACATTCTTGACCTTACTGAAAAATAGGTAAAGCAAAAAGGGTTAGGGGTCAAGTGGTAAAGTGCCTAGCACAAAGCCTTCATTTCAAACCCCAGTCTTGTCCTTCTTTCAATTCATTGTATTTATTTACTTGGGAAATATGTCTTGTAAAGGAACATAAACATCTTTGTACCTAAGTCAACATCTTCACATCTAAATTACACGTTCTAAATCTATATATTCAAGTATGAAGAAATGCTCCAAAGTACTAAATAGCAAATTTCCAAGAATGATTACAAAAAATTATAATTATAGAATGAGGTGATAAAAATTTTAAATGTATTGTTTATTTCTTAAGTTGGGGATTAGGATCACAGATGTAAGTTGTACATATTTAAATAGAAGAAAAAAACTATAAAAAGAAGCTGTAATGATAGCATTCTGAGATCCAAATCTTTATGGTCTTCATCAGTCGTATGTCTACTCTCTCATCTGATCTCTCCTTTCCTTGTTGTGTCCTTTTCTAGGCCTCTGTCTTCTGTATGGTCCAGAAAGTTCTTTGTCAGGTGCATTTGTCTACATTTATTTTGTAACAGTGTCTTTGTCAGGAACACATCTCCACTCTGTCAGCTTTTCTTCTCCAAAAATTTTTGCATAGGTTTACTTGCAGCTCAGAAAACTTGGCTGCTGAATTTTATTATAATCTCTTTGTCCACTGAAATCTCATAAGTGAGTATGAGTGTGTGTGTGTGTGTGTGTGTGTGTGTGTGAGAGAGAGAGAGAGAGAGAGATTCATGTATATTTCTTCAAAATCTATTTGTGCTATTTTTAATGTATAGTCACATGTTTTAAACTCTGTTGCACATTTAAATTATTTAAGGAGCTCTTCGAAAGTACGGTATGAATGGATCTGACTCAATAGGCCCATTTCAAATGGTCTCCCTGACAAAAATTTGACAGCATTTTGAAGATAATTCCTATACCATAGGTATAGTCTGATCATACTTTAAAGGCCGGCCCTGTTGTAAGATTCAACTTAAAAAATGTTTTTTCTGGGCCTTGTGAATTAACTAAAATCTGGACACAAAATCTCCTTTGATTTGAGCAATTACCTCCTGCAGTCCTTTTACACTCACATTGGACTCCAAGAAAAATCTGAATCATGATACATATCTTGTCACAAAAGGCAAACTGCCGCTCAGACAGGCAAAAGCATCTCATTATTTTGTGGCAAAGACAAACCTGTTCATCTCATGAAATAAAAGAAAGTACTTCTTCAGAGATCAAGACTGAGCTCATGGTTAACCAGGCTGTATCTGTGACTTGGGAACTGTTTTAACCATGTATGCATTTTCCTCACCCTTTCTCCACTTCTATTTAAGGTGAGGCAAATGTCTGTACCATGAAGATGTCTGAAGATGTACTGAAATGTGGACTTTCTGTGACTGCCATGTAATAAATCTAATTTCTCTGTCCTTCACTGTGTTTGACATATGGGGGCTAGTGGCTAGACATGTTGGAACTCCTTCACTTTGGCTCTTTCCCAGCTTTGTTATCTTTTAGCTATGTGTACATCAGTGCAGAATTTTATATATGCAGTATGTAGGGTGCAAGTGTGAAATATGTGATCATGAGCTTAAATACCAATTAAAATCAATGAGTAGGAAAATCTAATAATCTTAAGAAACTGCTGAAGTCTTGTTCTGATATTATATTATTACAAAAGATACACTTAGAAGCAAGTTGACCTTCAATAGTTCAATGTCGTAAGTATTTAGAACTAAGTTATCTAAATGCTCAAACATGAACAGCTGGACTGAAACTGACACTGACTGGAGTGACATGAAATACTGGAGTCCAAGAAGGGAAGGCCATAAATCAGAGTTCTTAGTTTTATCTTTGACAACTTGGAATCCCTGGAAGGGTCAACGTACTAGGTTCTTGTGGTAGATGCAGCCTGAAGAATATCAGGTACTTATTAAAAGAATATCATGACAAAGCTATTAACAATCTTGTCACAAAACTGTGTATATCCTCCTAAACCAGGCAAACTTTCCAAGTTAAAACATAAATTATATATTTTGAGAAAGTGAGCTATTTTTGAATGATTATTTTATTGTGATAATGCTACCCATGTGTGAAGATTACTTGGAAAATGTTCACTCTATTCTTTCTATTTTCATTCCCCTATCCATCCCCACTTTTCAAACAGGATTTGATAGATTTCATTCTGTTGTCTTTCTTTATACTTCAGTCCTCTTCTCTCTTCATTACTCTTTCTTTTCCCTTCTCCCTTCCCAGTGATCCTCCATGAATTGCCTCCCATTCACATTTAGATCTCATCTTCTTCATCATGATCATCTCTTACTGAGCTTCATGATGTTACACCATCTCTGTACAGTTCTTAAAATCAATATCCACCTGCTCAACCCCACATGGACATATGCAGCACTCCAAACATACTGTCCAGGAACTACTCCATGAAATTTGGGCATGAGTGTGAGAATGTGACTCAGGTACCAAAGACTAATGCAGAAAACAAGAAGGTAGTTTATAAAAGAAAAAGGGACTTTAAGAATTCTTAATTATTTTAAAATATATTCTCAGTTGACACATACATCAGTAACTCTTGGTTTAAAAGAGAAAAGAGAAAAACGTCATTGTTATACTATTAGCTCCTACCCTAAAATGAATAAAATTTTAAATTAAAGAGATCCATGTCACAGATAACTTGATGCGACAGTTGGGTGAGGATGGATAGATGGGAAGAACCGGGGAAAGTGATGAGAAGAGTTATTCTGATCAACATGCATTCTAAACACAAATAGATATGTTTAATTAAGCTGCCATTGCATAACCAGTTGATAACTTTTTTAAAAAGAAAAATACCCTGCCCCCACTAGGCAAATAATCACATTATATATTTGTGAAAAATTTTATCTCTTAAATTAATTTTTACTTTTAAATTGCAAAATAAAGGAAGTGTATTAAAGTATTAAATATTATTAAACTATTAAATATTAAATAAACTGTTATCTGTTAAATGTTAATATATGATATATAATGTATCCTGTTTTAGGATAGTGAAAATAATCACATTATTGATGACTTTTTTGGTCTTCCATTTCCCTTGTAGTCCAAGAAATGCTGATTCTCTTTGGTCACTTAGGAAATAGTTTGGGCAGTATGTTTCAGTGGTGTAGGAAAGAAGAGCTTTCAAAGAGTACATGATGTGTTGTGACTTGGGATGTAGACATGCAGTCTGACGATTACCATCTTGAATCCATAGCCTCTTGATGGCCAGTTGAGTCATGCTGGTCTGTTTGCCTCATAGTTTGCTAGTATACAATAGGTAAGTAATAACCTTGAAGAGTTGTGTGGAGTGTTTAGGCTCAGCTAGGCACTGTCAGCAAGGACAACATGTCTGCTATCTTTGAAAGTAGTTTGATACATACCAAGTGTGTCCTAACTGGGAAGTTACCTTTGTCCTGCATTATTTAAAGCCCTTCCCTTCGACTCCCTTTCAGGTTGTGCTGCTAGCTTTGACCCATAAAGATTATACTCTGCTTAGTCTTTTATCTGTCTGTAAAAATGTTAAGAAAAAAATGCATCTTAGCAATGAGGCAAAAATTGATTTCTTCAGGCAACTCTAGAGACCATCTTGTCTTCCAAGAATGTAATCCTAATGAAAACAGCGGTGTGATGCTCTGATGATACATTCAAAACAGTGTGAACTCTAGTCCCACCTATTACCTGGGGATCATCCAGGGGAAAATATGCAGAAAAACCGGTGAGAAATCCACTAGTGACTACTTGCTCAGTAAAACTGACAGCATATTAAGCAATTCTTCTTCGTGAAACATTTATGACTGATTCCCTCATTTGTAATAATTAGTGTATGTCTAAGATAGTCCTGGTAGAGGGTCATAGTAGCTCAACAGCTATGTTCATGTGACCATATAAAATGATGTTAACGGAAATAAACTCCAAAATATGAAACAAGAGTTTTTTTTTAATGTAGTGTGAAGTTATTTCTTCTTTCCTTTGTTCCCCTCCCCCACACACACTTTGTTTTATCCCCTGTTGTCACTGTTTTTTTTTAGTGCCCTGTTTCTTGTATAAATATTTATCTGATTTGGGGAGGGGAAAGGAATAAAAAAATGGCGAGACAAAGGGTGAGGCAATGCAACAGAGATACTCACAAGACACTATCTTGGAAATGAACTTTACAACTTACAGGGGAGGGAAGTGAGGGGGGAGGGAAAGTAGGAAAAGATGAAGGAGGAAGAAACAATCAATGTTCAACAAGAAATATACTCATTACCTTACTTATGTAACTGTAACCCCTCTGTACATCACAATAAAATAAAATAAAACATTTATGACCGGTTGATCTTATAAAATATGAGATCATGTCAATGATCCATGAACAGGAATTAGGACTGAAGTTCTCAGAGATGTTTTCTACAACTCTGACAGATCAAGTCTTTCTTGTTTATGTATTTTACTTTGTATTTAATTTTAAAAAATCTAATTATTGACCAGTTTTAGATATACAGAATGATGGAGAGGATATATGAGTTTCCATATATCTGTCTTCCTTGCCTTCTGCTACATTTTTTTTTCTTATTATGAAAATCTTACATTTGAGACAGGACATTTCTTACAATTTATGAACCAATATTGATAGATTTATGAATGAAAGTCTATAATTTACTTTGATTTTTGAGCTTTTTTGTTGGCAATATGGATCTTTGAGACAAACCGAGGAACAAAATATCCAATTTCTCTGTGTCACCTTTTCCCTAGCAAAAAAGTGTTTACGAACAAGTTGTGAATTCAAACTACTTTTATTTTTATGTGAATGGATGAAGAACTAATAGGAACAAAATTGTTTCAAAGCCAAATTTCTAATATTCACATTTTTCCCTTTATAAATGAGGGATGGGTGAAAATCAACATTATTAATCTTATAATACTTCTAAGGGGAAAAAAGCACAGAATTATATGCAGCATCTTCTATTGCAGCAAGAAGATAGGGGTACTCTGGAAAAGGTTAGGCGCTGTGGCTGGAAGTATACTTTTTAAAAGATAGTAACATCAGCATGACATATTAAAATAAATTCTAATAAGAAAGGAAGCTGAGCTGGGCACCAGGCTGAGATCTGAGGATCACAGTTCAAAGCCAGCCTAGGTAAGACAGTCCATGAGACACTTATCTCCAATAAAGTACTCAGAAAAAGTTGGAAGTGGTACAGTGGTCAAGTGGTAAAGCATTGGCTGTGAGCAAAAGAAGCTCAGAGTCAGAGCCCAAGGCCATCATTTAAGCCCCAGGACCAGCAAAAATAAAATAAAATAAAAACATTTGAATGCCCTTTCACTTGATATAGAAAATATAACTATCTACATAATATCTCCTGTATGTGGTACAAGCATCTTTGATCCACCATTAATTTCTGTCCCAAACTTAATGTTCTGCAAAGCTTTTTCATTTCAATAAATAATAGCACTTTTCAGATTTACTGTTCACTTGTAAAAATTCTTCGTTAACGCTTGGTCACAGGTGAATAGCAAACAATTTAAAAGACTTTCATTAGTGTTTTGATTTTATTTGTGATCTTTCTTAGATGCCAAGAATATTTTGCATTATTGGTTTCAAATTTGGAAAAGTGGTCTCTAAGCCCCAAATATCATTTTTATCTGTATTGTTTTAGAAGTCAATTTGAAATCTGATTGCTGTATTCATTGAAATTCAGAAATTCAGAAATTCAGGACTGTCAAAAATCAGAGTAGTTGTTTTAGGGCAGAAATCAAGTAATAATGGTGGTGATGATGCTAGCACTTCAGGTAGTGGTCATGTGTTGTTGGTGGCAATGAAGGTCGTAATGGTGATATTTGTGGTGGTGGTGATGATGGTAGTGGTGATGCAGTGGTGCTGGAGTTGTGGTGATAGTAGTGACAAATGAGAACCTCCTGTCATTCTAGAGTTTAGTTTATCAGGGAACACAAAGAGGTTCTGAAGGCTTATGTAGATAGACATATTGCAATTTATTAAATATTTATGATACATATCTTGGCAAAATAATATGGAAACAAATCACCACATTCTAAGTAGATAAGGTGTTCAAATCTCTACCATAATAGTGTAAATTATTGTGATGCTTCGAGTTATGGGATCTTTTGCTTAAAGCAAGTTTCTGTTTCAGTGACAAATGTTAAAAGTAATTTTCAAAGATAATTTTTCTTAGAAGATGTTAGTCCTTCAAAAACTTTAGTTCTATCAAATTTTAAACCATATTTTTTTTTTTTGCTATTTGTTTTTAGTACTTTACTGGGAAGGATACTTAAAGTTGCTGAAAACACTTCTTAGATTTATTTTTCCCCTTAAGAATGATAATATGTCAAGAATCATGCCTTTTCTTGAAATAAAATCTGAAAACTATAAGATATGCTTACAAAATATTACCAAGACATTTAATCCATGTCAGTCTCTCTCAGTTGTCTTTCTTATCTCTCTTAAATGGGCAAATAATTATAATGAAGAACAAATTTCTTCACATACTGGGCAGACTCCTCTCCCAACTCCATTCTTCAACAGCTTGAGGCCTTTAGAAAAAATCCTAGCCTCACATTGATAATGGGCACAAAAGTTCAGTATTCCCCAAACAGTAAAATTTATATCAGAAAAAAATATGTAGAAAAGCAATAGTGACAGATACAGGCCAGTATTAGATGATGTGTCATCTAAGTTCGTACTCATTCTTCCTTATCCACATTTAAGGGCATAAAAATTCACAGTGTATCTGACATCTAACATGAATTTTGTTTTGTTTTGTTTTGATTTTCAACCTCTGCCCTAGGGAGATTGAGCTGGATCATTCTCTGTGGTGGGGTTTGTCTTATTTGTGGTAGAGTGTAGCATTACCTGTCTTCTGCTCACTGATTATAGTGACTCCTTCTAATCATAACTAGGAAAAATGTATCTGGAAGAACAAATGTCTCTGGGGAGCTGCTTCCCCTTCACACATTAAGAAATGTAGTTTTAGACCAAAATATATGTGGTTCCTTTTTAGACAGACTACAGAAATGGCTTATTTGGATGCCTAGACCACATTAAATTTTAGCACTTCAAAAATGTCACCAGATTCATTATAATTAAATATGCTCTATTGGGGGTTGTATCCTTCTAAGATTCATTTTGAAATTCCCAACCCCTAGTTCCTTTACAATATTACTGTATTTGGAGATAACATTATTAGAAAGGTAATTAAGATTTACCATTTAAGATGACCTCTAATCTATTATAACTCATATCCTTATATGAAGAGAAAGTTAAGTCACTGGTACACAGAGGAGTCCATAGGATGAACACACAACGTGGCTATCTGTAAATGAAAGACAAAAGATATAGAAAAAGTAGTTTCTCAAAAATTTCTCCATTCAAGACACTTAGCCTATGATACTTTGTTATGACAACTCTAGGAAACTAATATATACTCTAAGAGGTAGGCAAAAAGAAAGAAAAATAAATTTGTTTTTGCAGTTTTCTCTATTATTCTTATGAACCACACATAGTATGAGTATTGAGTTGTGAATCTAATGTTCAAATGTACACATTTTAATAAAATGTGTTCTTAAATTTGGAGTCTAGACATGGCGTATTCATACACCATAGATCATACTTTAGAAGCAATGTAAGAGATTTTTCAAAGTCCATGTGGGCTGTACATGAAAGTTAACTCTAAAATTAGACCTTCTCCTAAAATCTGACTTCAATTACAAGAGAAGCTTTAATAGTTAAATGCAGAAATTGTGTTAGGATAAAAAAAAGTTAGGATATAACTAAAAGTGCTAGTCAATACTTTAGAATTAGATTTATTTGACTACTTAGATAATGAAGAGTTTTTATAAAATAAAAGCAACTTACTAATAATTGGGGGAATATAAAATTAGGCATACTACTGCTCATCCATCTTCAGACTAAAGGCTACATTTCTCTAAGCAACACACCTTTTTGAATACTTGATCTCCATCTACGTGATATGACTACAAAGTTGAGTTTTAAAGCATCTGTGGGACAGACAACTCTACAACCAAGAGTATTGCTACATTCCCAACACTAAAAACATATTCACACACCCTGAATTCTGTTTGCAAGGCACTCTAGAGCTCCAATGTCCTTGAACATTTAATCTATTCAATCTGGAACACCTCGTTTTGGCAAACTCTGTATGAACTATTATTTCAAAACCACTCCTAGAGAAGGCAGAGAGCTTGTAAGTAACAAAATATTTCTCATCAGTAGGGGAACTATTTCTGATGTTTTCGAAGGATGTTTTTTATTTAGAAAAATGTCAGTTTGGTCATTTGAGAAGAAATAGAGATGGTAGTTTATTTGAGGTTGATAATACAATTTTTTTCCTCTGAAAAATTACCATCAACTGTAAAAAGACTCATAAATGAGAACTGTAGTTAAATATTGCCAGTATACTGTTTTTGATTATTCATATGCCATTGATTAACTGCTTCAAAGGGAAGTTTAGAACCACAATTATTTTCTACCCTCTTTTCTCCGTTGCATTGTCCTGTTCTTACAGTCTTATTGACAACATTTTTCAAATCAAATTGGACAATTTTGCTCTCAAGACAGAAATAACAGAGTGTCAAGGAGAAATGTAGCTGAAGGCAAGCAGAGCCATAATATTTCTCGTACTCTATCCTCATAAGAAAACTGTTTACGATCTCTGGGGACTTCCTTTATTTTTCTAACAATAGAAATACTCCAAGAAATACTGTACATTTGAAACCAACTTGTATAGGATGAATACTACGAGCAAATTCTAAAACACATTTCACACACACACACACACACACACACACACACACACACACACTGAGGAATGAATTTGTGGCTCACTGGTGCTATGTACATGCTCCCCAACTAAGCTAAACTCCAAGCCTGTAAATATTTTTAATCTTGATATTTATTGAATACCTCTCAAAAAATATGTCTTAGTCTTTTTTAAGCTGCTGTAACAAAATACCATAGACGATAATTTCGAGATTCTAGACTGCCCAGGATCCAGGTACCATCAGGTTTGAGGCTTAGTGAGGACTCTCTCCCATCTGCATAGATGATGTCTCTTACTATGTCCTCATGTGGCAGTTGGGTGACCATTCTTCCTGAGGTCTCTTTTTTAAAGACACTAATTCCATTCACATGGGTGAAGCCATCATCACTGAATTATCTGTCAAATGTCACATTTCTTAATATATTACATTGAGGACTAGATTCAACATACAAATATTTGGAGGACATAAATATTCAGACCATAATGGAAACTATTATTGGAGAAAGAGAAGAAAAAACAAAAGGGGAGGGGGGCTTGGCCAGGGATGTGGAAGGAATTGGGAAATTTTACTATGCTAATAAAAGAACAGGACTATTGGCTGAAGTTAGCAACACTGTAAAATGTATCTGAAAATACCCATTTGATTTCAACAAAGTAGATGTCTGTCAATATCTTTGGTGAGAAAATGAGAAGGAAGAAAAGGCTAGGATAACTGATAATTTCAAGAACTTGCTAGGGAAAGAAAGAGGGAGAAAGCAGTAGAAGGAAGGAGAGAAGAGGAATTATGACATGATAAAAAGAGGTGACATTACGGACTTTGTTTGAACACAAAAAAGAAGGAACCATAAGACAAGGAAAGACTAAAGATTCCGGAAAACAGGACCGCCATCTCAGCAGAGGAAACCATAGGTAGCAGGAGTGTATGGAATCAGAATAAATTTGATTCAACATGATCCTTGCCTCAGTGTAATAGAAGTAAGAAAGGGTTATTGTGGGACAAATCGGTTATGTGTTTACTGTGTGCTTTAACTAGAGGATGTTCCTAGTATGTATATTAGGAATGCTCGTTGTGTGCATGGTTACTCATAGTTCTGCAATGCCTAACTACTTCCATATATCCATGTACTTCCTAGCCATCCTTCCATATGCAACTACATCATCACTTCTGGATAAGCATGACTTCCTGAGCATGTACCATCTGCTTTGGCAGGGTGTCTTCAAGTTCTCTGTGTCTCTTGTGTATTTCTTTCTACATTGAACCTTGAAAGGCATTTACATGTTAGGGAGATTACAAGTACTTTGAAAGTTAGGTTAGGATATATCCTTGGTCTTTGTCTCTAAAAGGCCAGTTCATTTGTCAAAAGCAAAGACCATTTTTTGCTGAGTTAAAATGTATTCTCCTAAGCAAACATGCTTTGAATTGTGAGTAGTTTGATGTGAGGTTAGAGTTGCTATCTCCATCTTCTCTTCTGTAAGATTCTGTTCTTGGCTTGACTCTCAGTCCCTTCTAATTATCTTTCCCCTGCAGCTGTTTTTCCCTTTAGCCTGGCTTTCTTCCAGGCTTAATGAATGTTCATGTGTCTTTCTTTATTCTAAAAACTCACCTTGCAGAATAGATTTTAAATAAATATTCTTCCAAAAATGTATATTAAATGTTTATTTCTCAAAAAGATAAATAAAAAGTGCCTGTGAAAGGGATAAATAAAATCTTAAAAATGGACAAGAAAGGAGTTGGGAAGATGGCTCAGTGGTAGAGTGTTTGCCTTGCATGCATGAGGCCCTCAGTTTGATTCCTCAGCTCCACATAAGCAGACAAAACCACAAGTGGCACTGTGGCTCAATGGTAGAGCACTAGCCTTGAGCTGAAGCGGTGAGGGACAGCGCCCAGGCCCAATGTTCAGCCCAAGACTGACAAAAATAAAAAAAAATGGACAAGACATAGAACAATGCAACTTGGTGAAACTGACAGAAGGTTAGAGAGGATGAGTGAGGAGGTGAACTTGACTGGACTATGTGTATGGAACTATTACGGTGAATTCCTTGTATAACTAATGCATGTTAATAAAATGATTTTTAAAAAGTTCATAGTCTTGACAATCAATTCCTACTGCAGAGTAATTCAATGTCTATCTTCCTCAAGAGACCATATCCTGCCACTTTTTGCAGGATCTGCTTTCTCCTTGTATCTCTGTAGAATCCTTTCTTATGTTCTTCTCTATTCTGTAGCACTAGCTCTTCCCTTAAGGGACTTTGTTAAGCAGAGTAATGACTCCTCCCAAAGATGTCCATGTTTGAATCCTCAGATTCTATGAATAAATTATATTCTATTATTATATCACAAATGACAATTAAGCCAGCAGATGGATTAAGTTTGTTTAATCATTTCATGTTAAATTAGGAAGAATTTCTTTTTGGGATATTCAGCTGCGTCTCCAGTAATCAGAAAGGATTTTGAAAGTTCAAAGAAAGGGATCAGTATCAGGATACTACCATGTGAGAGAGATTTGACAGCTATTATTGGCTTTCAAACTCGAAAAGATCACAAAGCAAGGGATACTGGTGGCCTTTCAGATCCAGGAAAGGGAAAAATTCATTTTTCCTCTACATCCTCTAGAAATAAACTTAGCCCCAGACATCTTGATAATGAGCCACTGAAATCAGTGTCATACTAATAGATTACCTATGTAAGAATGGATTTTTAACTGGGAGCTTTTGTCTTCTGCTTGTAATCTTAGTTACTCAAGAGGCTGAGTTCTGAGGATTGTGGATCAAAGCCAGCTCAGGCAGGACGGTCCCTAAGACTCTAATCTCTCCACCATAAAGGTGGAAGAGCAGGTGTGATTCAAGCAGTCGAAGACCAGCTGTCTGTGAAAAAGCTACAGATTAGTGTTCAGTCTTTGAATTTAATCCCTAGAATGAAGGGGGAGGAGGGAAAGAAGAAGAAAAGGAGGTGAAGGAGGCGGAGAGATAAGAGAGAATGTTTTGTTACCCTACCAGTACTGATGATTTAACTCAGAGTCCCTGGTTTGCTAGGCAAGTGCTTTACCAGTTGAGCCATGCCTCCTAGCTCCCCTCTTTTGAAGTTATTTTGCAGATAATTTTCTTCTTTTTGCTTTCAAATGCCCTTCTCTGAGATGCTACCAGATCTGTCTTCTGCACGTTATGTTTATAAGCATGGACCACCATACCAGTTTGTTTTTTGAGATAGAGTCTCAAGAGCCAGATAACTCCCTTCCTAACCCTTGGTGCCGGCTGTTTTTGAACAATGGTTCTCCTCCTTCTCTCTCCCATATAATTGATGATATAAGGAATGAGCTACTACAGCCAGAAAAAATTTTTTGTCGAAGCTAATAAACTTATACTAATTTAGTACAGCGCCAAATAGAACAATGAAACAAGGACCAGGACCACAAACATAATTTTATTTTATTTTATATGAGGTGACACATTTTATTCTGTGACCTTGAAATATGGTCCAGCTTAAGCTCTGGGGTCTTACTTTGTCAAAAAGAACATCGAATTTTTCTTTATACAGCTAGTTTTCTCTAAGATAGGAAGAAAATACTCCTCTTAAATCCTTTCCCTATACTTAGGATAACAGTTTCCATTTCCATTATAAATATATTATTCAATAAAGAATTCTATAATTAACAGTATTTAGTATGTCTGAATGGGGGCCATTATAAATGTATTATTCAATAAAGAATTCTATAATTAACAGTATTTAGTATGTCTGAATGGGGGCCAAGGCTCTGACTTTCAAATATCCTGGGTGATGTTGGATCTGTTGGTTATTTTAGGTAGCAAAGTCACAGGAGATCTTGAAGGTCATAGTAAAAATCCAATGTTCCTTATCAATGTTTTTATACACAGACCTAAATTATATATCCATAAAATCTCAGCATATATTGTGCAGAACAGATCCTATGAAAATATGATTTGGAATTAAAAGGTTTTTTTATAACATTATTTAAAGATTATTGATTTTATTTCAATTGCTGATACATCATTCAGTAATTTAGTTCCAACAACTTTAAGGACAACCATCTCTGTCTTCCCTTAGTGTGAATATCAAGTGTAGCTTTGAAACAGGTGTTCACTAGCCTACTGTAAGAGCTTGTTCATCTGTGCATAGGAAGATGTGGGATCAAGAATCCTGAAGCCATTGACCCATTCACTTCTACCTCTGACAGCCTGAGCAAGGGTCCAAGTCTCTGGTAGATTTGTATTTGACTAGACTTCATATGTAGCATGTTAAAATATAGCAATTCATGCACTAATTATAATTGTGCTATCTGGTCTTAAAAATACCAATGGTGCATTGAAGGACCACTGGTTTATCTTTCATATCACTCTCCTACTCATCTGTACTAATTCTAGTCATTTTTCCAGTCTCAATTCAAAAGCTATATTCACATCAAAGCCTTCTTTGTCTCCTCAGAATAACAAAATGCTGAAACAAGGTTACATGTTGACCCATTGTAACAATGAGATGTACAAGACACTATGTTGAAAACAAACTTTACAATGTGTGGGGGGCAGAGGGGAGTGAAGAAGTGAGGAGGGAAGGGATGGTAGGGGAAAAACAAGAGGTGGTAACAGTGCTCGATAGGGAATGTACTCATTACCTTACTCATGTAACTGTAACCCATCTGTACATTCTTTTTATAATAAAAACATTGAAAAAAGAATGATATCTACTAGACACTCTCATTTTTAAAGCACTTCTCAGTTTATAGATTTTAATGCTTGCCAATGACTAGTAATATGTATTCTTCTCCCCATTTCTTGATGGTGTTCTCTGGTCATTTGTTGCTCTTTCATTTACCCTTATGAACTATGACCCAGATGTTGGGAAGACAGATGTAGAGTTAGCTAGTTTCTCCTTTTGGAAAAACTGAGGGAAGTGGTGAATAGTATCTCTTGACTAGGTCATGCTCAAGTGACCGGAAAGAGGTTTGCATTTGTGTTTGCACAGTTATCTCATTTGTGTCTAACCTCTAATCAATAGAGCCAGGACTCAGTTTGAATCTGTTTGCATTTGTGTTTGCACAGTTATCTCATTTGTGTCTAACCTCTAATCAATAGAGCCAGGACTCAGTTTGAATCTGACTCCTGGCACTTCCAGAAAGACCTATGGTGTCTGCCTACTCAGCAATTTAAACACTAGGATAGATAAATATGATTCCACCCCAATGAAGAACACATGGTATTTCACCACACCCTGTCTTAACAAAAAGCTGTTTGCAGATTGAGCAATGTTCAGAATTTGTATTATATAAATGCTTAAAAGGAAACCACACTACGTATTTCATAACACTACAGCATAACATTGTCATTATAGTTGGATTTGAATACAAGACATTTTGAATGTTTCCTTAAACTCACAATAAAATTTTGCTTAATTTTTTTTGTCTGTTGTGGGCCTGAACTCTGGGCCTGGGTGCTGTCCCTCAGCTCTTCAGCTCAAGACTAGTGCTCCAGCTTTTTCTATGTATGTGATGCTGAGGAATCCAACCCAGGGCCTCATGGATGCAAGGCAAACACTCTACCAACTGAGCCACCTTCCTACTCCCAAATTTTGCTTATTTTTATAATTTCAAAAATAATGAAAAAGATGTAAGGGTTAAACAACTTAAATGAAAAGATAATGGCTTTCATATTAGAGGACTGGGAATGCACATGAGAAGGATAGAAAGAAAGCCATATGACCCAAGCTACCATGGGAAGCTGTTGTCATATCTGTAGTCTTAACTTTTAAATACAACTGAAAGTCACAGGAAGACATGAGTAGGAGTGATATAATATTTAATCCATTATTCTGGTACTACCTGCACAAAATTACAATTGAGTAAGAAGATATGAATGAAAATTAATTTGAATATTGCATTCGTCTATGGAAGAAGTTGTAGTAGCTTGAATCAGAGCAATAGCCACAAGTCAGGTAAAGTTCTTGAATTCAAAATACATTTTTACCATGAGTATGGCAAATAAATTCTAGTAAAATCAGTCAACTGAGGCTGACATTTGCCACTCTCCCTATTAGTATTTAACATACTTTCCAGAGCATGTTATGATCATGGCTGAAGTAAGGGTTCTATTCCACATAGAGTGGCAACTTAATCGACACTACTCCAGACTCATCTAGTACTTGGGCTGCAGTCAGTCATTTCTCCAAAACATGTCTTTACTGATAAATAGAAAAAAGCAAGAAAAAGGAATTGAAACCATTCTATCCTATCTCTCTATTAAGCACAGCCGAAATTTACACCTTGTTGATGAACAAAAACAATGACAATAACATGTCAAGGAACTCTGTGTGTGTGTGTGTGTGTGTGTGTGTGTGTGTGTGAAACAACAACTTCATGCTTAGATAAAACTGTCTTGTAACCTGAGAATAGAAAATCAGTTGTAAACTATGTAGTATACTAAATATTTTGAAGTTTGAAGCATATTCTCTGAACATAGGTACTTTAAATAATTAGAAAGCAAATAGCTTTCTAGCTATAATTTTATCTCATTATCCAGTGGTTTAAAATATTTGTCATCAATCGATTTCCACTGGAGCATATAGTGCTTGAATAGATAAAATCACAAAAGAGATGATAGGTGACCCTTTCATGACAGGCTTTACTACTACTACTGCCTGTTTTACTGCAGTGACTAAAGACATTAAAGTTGTTAATCACCGGACTATAAGACACTAACCAATCTTGTTGATTTCTTAAAGGGAAATTTAAATAAAGGTAAAAGGTGAAAATTTCTATTACTTTGATAATAAATAAGATTTGATTCCATAGGGGTTTTAAAGAAATTTACAATCTTCAAGAATATAGGAAATAATTTTTTAAAGAGTTACAATCTCCAAGTCATATTTTCTTCCACAGTAAAATTCTTCCTGAGACAAATATTTTTAACAAATTTTGCATTCATATTTAGGACCATAATTACTGTCTCAATTGGTATGCCCTACTTATTAAAAATATGTCAAAACTTCTGCAGTTCCTTTTTTCAAATAACAAGCTCAACATTTCTGAATATGTACTCTCTTTATCTCTTATTATTTTTGGTCTCTGACAGTTTAACTCAGAGGCACAGAATGTTTTCATTAACAATGTTGAAAAATAATATTTCTGGTTTGCATTTCCCACATTTGGACCAAGAATGAAAATTGAAACCAGTATTGAAAAAAAATGAAGTTTTTCTCCTGAATATTGTCTGAGCTGTACCAGGTATAAAGACAGAATTTTCACTGAGGGATAGTCATTGTGACACATTTAGAAAGCCATCCTCTCTGCTATTTTCCCTTTTATCAACAAAATCCTAGCTAAGACTATTTGTATCATACCTTTCTGTAGACTATTGTTCTCTTTCCCATAATAAAACTTAAAGAATACAATGGGAATTTTAATTAAAAGTGGCTAATAATATTATAAAACATTTCATGACCAGTAAGAATCATAGTATTCATGAGAGTAAAGCTGAGCTAATTCATATCACTTACTGTTCAAACACAAGGAAAGAATACATGCCTCTAAAGGATTAACCTAGCCAGATTGTAAATACATTTCAATTAGGTTTCATTTTGAGGTTTATAGCACTTCAATACCTGTAAACAATATGCATAGTAGCAATAATAATATCAGATGAAAATCTAACTGGTAGTAGTCACAGTATCAAATGAAAATTTAACTCTCATGGAGTCCTTAGAGAATTAAATTTAAAAATGTGCTGAACTAAGTATCTTATGAGAACTATGAACAAAATCTTCAAGAAAAATAATTACAAAGAATTATGATTATTTTGAGAAACACATCTAATCATTGCTTTTTGGATCAATTTTATTTTGATATAGCTTCAAGTTACATGAAAAGTTATAAGTATCATATAAATAACTGGTATGTGTTCTTAATGCAGATTGAATAATGTTCATACCTGGTCTCTTTCATTTTGTCATTTATGTATCATCTGTTTTATCTATGTATTTATCTATCATCCATCTTAATCTATTAGCTGTCCTCTCTCTCTCTCTCTCTCTCTCTCTCTCTCTCTCTCTCTCTCTCTCTCTCTGTCTCTCTCTCTCTCTCTCTCTCTCTTGGCCTACCTACCTATCCTTTTGGAACCACTGGAGAGTAAGATACAGACATAATTGTTGCTTGACCCCTAAATACCAGTGTATTTTTCCTAAGTACAAAGATATGCCCTTAAATAACCACAGTGCATTATCAAAATAAGGAAAATCAATGAAATATGATACTATTAATGAACAGATAGCCTTTTTAAAACAGTCAGCAACGATCCTCAAAATAAACACTGTCTTTTAAAGTCTTTTCCTTCATCCTCTGACATCCGCTACTTGTCTAGGATCCAAAGGAGATTGTGCATACCACTTAGTGATCCCATAATTTTAGTCTCTTGTTTTATGAATTTTACAGGTGAGACTACAGGAAAATAGTATTTTATATAATGTCCTTCTAGTATTTTATATAATATCCTTCAACTCAGATTTATAGTAGCTTTTAACTTCGATCTCATAATTAGATAAACTTAGGTAGTAATTTAAATGAATGCCCCAGAATTATATTCAAATTTTCTCATCATCAGTGACATTAATTTTATTCTTATTTTAGGGCTATTAGTTGTACACTAACTGAACATTTGATAAATATTTTGTTACTTCACACATTAGTACCCTTGATAAGCATGGTAGCCAAACTCAGAATTTTTGTGAAAAGCAAGATTTGTTTTGACATTATTTTCCTATGAATCATTATAGTTTCTGACAAAGTATGATGAGCCAATGCTAATGTACTAAAAAAATTGAAGCAAAGTACATATAGCCAAGTGATGACAAAGGTATATACTACTGTATATACCTTTCAGTTCCTTTCAGTTGTTAGGCAGGACACCATGGTACTGGAGACCAGAAGCAGCATTGCCCTCATCAGTGAACTTTTTTAAAGCAGGAAGATATAAAGATATATAAAAGTTTTCTCTGAGCAATGCACTGGTGGCTCACACCTGTAATCCTAGCTACTCAGGAGGCTGAGATCTGAGGATAAATGTTCAAAGTCAGTCTGGGATGAAAAGTTCCTGTGAGACTCTTATCTCCAATAAACCACCAAAAATTCCAGAAGTGGTTCTGTGGTACATTGTTAGCCTTGAGCAAAAGAGCTCAGGGACAGCACCTAGTCCTTGAGTTCAAGCCCCATAACTGACAAAAAAAAAAAGTTTTGTCTGCAATGATTGTTGAAGTCATAAAATATATGTTAAGGTCATGGTCACCTTGGTCCACAGCTGTCCAATGCTTTCTAGGGCCCATTTGTCAATGGTGTTTAATTGATTATTGTCCATGCTGTACAAATGATTATCTATTTTCATACTACACAATAGGAAAAGTTTCTATAGTCTATATTTTGGGGTTTATATATTTTATAATTATTTTCAATGAAACTTTTACATTACTCATAAGCAAAATCACACTGAAATTTCAGTTTCATACTTGACTTACTATTTTCTACTCCTGAGAGATCTTTGAATTGCTTTGATTTTTTTTCTGTAAGGTGTGAAGGGGTAGGTTGCACGCTTCTTTCCAAAACTATCCTCAACTCCCTGAAATGATAACCTAGTTTTCTATGTATCAGGAATAGTGGGAGGTGTTCCCAAACAGGCTGACACCTATCTCTCAAACTGGCCAAGTAACCTCCCTTGAAAATGCACGTGGGCAATCTTCTAGATACCAATGGTTTCCCACGATGGAAAGAACTCTGCTATGACTGTCTTTGTCATGAATCACCAGCTTCTGAGTTCCCAGCAGTAACCAACTGTTACTCCCAGTCAGACTACACTAGAAACAGAGGAAAATTCTATCCTTCTACATGCTATTTCACACAATCTTCAATTCTCTCTTCCACTCTCTTTGTCCTAACCATCTCCCAACTCACCACTCCCCAATCATGCCCCTCTAGACAGTAGGATTTTAAGATTATACGTGTTACAACTGATACAAAAAAAGGAGAACCAACTAATGAGTAAAGATTATGTGCTGAGTAATTCCTGGAAATAGTTTATCATTGAGTTTTCATGTTTACTTATGACTCCTATAGGATTAAAATACACAGGTACAGGTACATCTCTGTTTGCGTAAGTCTTTTTTTTTTTTTTTTTTTTTGGTTGTCAGCCTTGAACTCAGTCTGTGTGCTATCCCTGAGCCTCCTTGTGCTCAAGGCTAGTGCTCTACTACTTGAGCCAGAGCACTATTTCGGTTTTTGAGGGGCTAAACTGTAGGTAAGAGTCTGAAAGGGGACTTTTCTGCCGGGGTTGGCTTCTAACTGCAGTCCTCAGGTCTCAGCTTCCTGTGTAGCTGGATTATAGTCATGAGCCACTGACGTCTGGCTTCACAGTCTTTTAATGTTAACATTTTTTAGTTATTAGCACCTACAGGCTAACTCCTTCTAATTTGAAATTTTCAAGGTTCAAAACATGAACAGCTATTTCCAAAATAATGAATGAATCCCCCCCTACTATCTGCAATGGTTATAACAGAATTTTCTAGTAGATTAACACTTACAATATTTTGTTGGAAGGGATAGTCAAATTGGCTTGAATTCTCAAATACACAAGGACTGTTTTGCAGACACAGGAAGTACATAGCGTGGGGTGGAATGGGAGGAGAAGATATGACTAAATAATTAAGTACAATGAATAAGCCACATGAATCTAAATGCAGATTTGGTTGTCATATATAAACAGCTAGAGAAAATACCTTCTGTGGACATGTAGGTTCTCATTTAGCTGTCACTAATAGACTACAAATCATCTGCAAAGAATGCCCTGGCTAAAGTCCATTTCTGAAGAGAGAAGCCAGAGGAGACTGCTGAGTTTGGAAAGACAGAGAATAATTTCTGAAAGGGAACAGAATATATCTCGGGGAAGAAAATCAAACAATGGGAACACAGATGAAGATGACACTAGACATAAGCTATTAAGAATAGCAGACATATACTATTGAGGTAGGTGGCACTACTAACTGTGAAATCTGTTGAGCTAGATTATCTGGAGGAGCCACATATCAAGCTCACATTCCATAGGGCTGGGATTCCAAAACAGTAGCAGCTAATCCCCATTGCAATCCACTTGACATTTCATCCCTGCTTAATTCATAATCTATTCTCAAGTGCTCTCCTCAACATTTGACGTAGGAAGCTATAAATTATCTCTAGTTATTCAAATTTTGTATTTATTTTCAGGACTTGCTGAGATTTTTCAGGATAATTAAGTCCATAAATTGTCATCCAGTTCAATTCTAGGGCATCAATAGCAAGATGTGTTATGGACTAAAGGTGATATTTGACAGGTCATTTGAGGAACAGTATTATTAGTTTTCTGTCTGCAAGGGGGCAAATAGCTAATAATACTTTCTGGTATAATAATCGACAGACAAGTTAATGTGCTTTAAAAAAATCACATTACTGAAAAGAACTTTCTATTTGTGTGTGTCTAGTTTTTGAAGATAACATGGGTAAATCAATGATTATCCAAATTCTAGTTTATTGGCATATAGTAAAGGTATTTAAAAATAAAGTACTTAAGTTATTATTCTGTGTCTTACATGTGGGGAGTTTTATTTTCATTTACTGATAAACTTGTACATTAAGATTTTATTTCCAAATGGTTGTGGTGGCTCACGCTTATTAAGTTAGCTACTTGGGAGGCAGAGATCAAAAGTTTGCTTCTTGAGGCCAGCCCAGGAATATAAATTCTCAACCAATGGCTGAGCATGGTGGTATATATCTACTATCTCAGCTATCGAAGAAGCAAAAACAGAAGGAGTAAAGTTTAGATGAACCTGGACATAAAGTGGAGCCCTATCTCAAAAATAACCAATGAAGAAAGGGATTGGTGGAGTGGCTCAAGTTGTAGAATACCTATCTAGCAAGTCCTGAGTCAAAACACCAGAACTGCCAAAACTATTATTTCCAGAATGCTATTTGAAGCTAGAAGGAAGAAGATACAAGAGTGAAAATAAAATATGGACTTTTAACTAGACTATTTATTTATTTTTAATTTAATTTAATTTTTTTGTGAACATACTGTACAGAGGGGTTACAGGATAATGCGTACATTTCTTATCAAGCATTGCAGCCTCCTCCTTGGTTTACCCTTCACATCCCTTCCCAGCCTCCCCCCCCAATCCTCCCGCCCCCCCCTGCCTGCACCAAGGTTCTAAAGCTCATTTTCGACATGACAACTTGTACTTCTCGTTGTTGCAACAGGTCCACCTCTATCCTTATACTGACATCAAATATAGTGAAAGCAGGGGTTATACTGTGGGGGAGGGACATACAAAGCAACAAAGAGATAATCTTATAAATGCATTAGAAACAAATGCATGAAGGAAAAAACATTAAAATACATATCTAAGGGTTCATCTTCCTAACATCACATTATCTGACCTTTTCCGCTTGACTCATACATATACTAGATATTGCAAATAAGGGAAACCATGGGACCTATGCTTCTTTGGGCCTGGCTTACTTCACTTAATATAATTTTTTCCATTTCCTAACAAATGGGGCAATGTCATTCTTTCTGATGGAGGCATAGAATTCCATTGTGTATTTATACCACATTTTCTTGATCCATTCATCTACTGAGGGGCATCTGGGTTGGTTCCATATCTTAGCTATGGTAAATAATGCTGCAATAAACATAGTTGTGCTGGTAGCTTTAGTGTGGTCTTGTTTGTAAACATTTGGGTAAATGCCCAAAAGTGGGATTGCTGGGTCATAGGGGAGCTCTATGTGAAGTCTTTTGAGGAACCTCCATACTGCTTTCCAAAGTGGCTGAACAAGTTTACATTCCCACCAACAATGAAGTAAGGTTCCCTTCTGTCCACATCCCCTCCAGCATCTGTTGTTGTTAGAGTTCTTGATTTTTGCCATTCTAAGTGGAGTGAGGTGGTATCTCAATGTTGTTTTCATTTGCATTTCTTTTATGGCTAGAGAGGTTGAGCATTTCTTCATGTGTCTATTGGCCATCCTTCTTTCTTCTTCAGAGAAGTTTCTCTTTAAGTCTTTAGCCCACTTGTTTATTGGGCAGTTGTTTCTTTGAGGATTTGTCATTGGGGGATTTAATTTTTTGAGTTCCAAGTATATTTTAGATATGAGACCCTTGTCTGTTATATGGCTAGTGAAGATCTTCTCCCAATCCATGGGCTTTCTATTGATCTTGCTAGCTATGTCCTTTGCCATGCAGAAGCTCTGCAACTTCATGCAATCCCATTTGTAACTAGACTATTTATAAATCAGAATTTCTGGCAATTTTATAGCATAATAACTCAATAATTATTTGTAGATTCTCTTTGGTGGAGTTTCATGAGTATATTTTGTAGGAATTTAAATCATAGGTGAAAGAATTTTTTGCCAGTGATTCATAAACACCATTAAGTAAGAATTACATGAACTTTTTAGTCTAAAAAGTTACAGAAATTTCAGCCATATTTGTCATACTGTCTAATCTTACCCAGAAATCAAATCCAAATACTCCAAATCAATCCACCAAACAATAAAAGCATTCCCAAATACTCATTCAATAATCATTATCAATCATGTTTTTCAGCAAAACATTATTTCTTGTTCAGAGAGGATTTTTTTTAATTTTAGAAACTAAATACAGTAGGTTGAGATAAAAAGAAACTGGATCCAGTTCTCCTATCTCTTCCAGATATTTTTTAACCACCGCTATGAAGAATATTTAGAAAAAAAGAAAATATATCCATTTGTTTTCCGTTGTATCAGATATATAAATTATTGTCTTCAAAAAAGATCATTATAAATATTTTTCTACTTGAAATAACAAACATCATCATATAATGATATAATAGTTATACAAAGTATCTAATAATTCAAGAGCTTTTTTTATATATTTAACTATTTTAGCTTATATTGCCTCTTCAAGACATAAGAATCAGTATGACTTCCAGGTACCCTGTGATATTATTAACGAGAAAATTTCAAGGCCAAACTATATTATCAAGTTTCCAGTCTAGTGTTCCATTCCATCTCTATTTTTAAACTAGCATGGCCGTACATTTTAAAATTTGCTCCTCTGTAAGACAGGGATATTACATCTATTCTAATGAGTTGATGAGAACTTTACATAGCTTTTTGCCTATAAAAAGGGTAAACACATTGAACAGGATAGATTTGTGCAGAATGTCTTCTTGGTTGCCTTCTAATAGTTCTCTTTGTATTGTAAAGACTAGAAATCTCAAGTCACCACATACAAACTCTGCTTCATCTGCATTTAAAACAAGTTTCCCCAATGCACATGCCCCATCCTAGGAATCCAGCAGCAGAGCTGGAGAAATCTTGGTTGCTTCAAGCTGAGTTTTGCTAGTAGATGTAGTTGAGGAGAAGTGATTTCTTGCAAGCAGAGTTCATTCCTCAGCTTTACAAGTGTCAGGAAGAAATTGTTCTGGAGAAAGCAAGTGGTCTCAGAGGGACAATGGTCCTTTGCTTGAGGAAGTTACTTTGACAGTGGCAGCTTTTATCCCTGGAGCATAGCAGTACTAGTATACTTTTATAATTCAGTAATTTCATCAGTGGCTCTTGATTTTCTCTTTTTCTGATTCTAGCAGGTATCAGACAGAGGCTCAGCTTGAATCCACATTTCGTCTTATTCCAAGGACTTTTTTCCTCTATGATGTGTGTGTGTGTGTGTGTGTGTGTGTGTGTGTGTGTGTGTGTGTGTGTGTGTGTGTGTGTGTGTGTGTGTGTGTGTGTGCGTGCTAGACCCAGGACTTGAACTCAGGGGCCAGGCATTGTCTCTGAGCTTTTTTGCTCAAAACAAGTGCTCTACTATTTGAGCCACAACTTCATTACTGGCTTTTCCATAGTTAAGTGGAGGTAAGAGTTTCAATGTATAGGCTGACTGGTTCAAGAAAATGTGGTATACACACACCACACACACACACACACACACAATGACATTCTATGAGTCAGTCAGAAAGAATGACATTGCCTCTTTTGTTAGGAAATGGAAAGACTTGGAAAAAAATCACATTAAGTGAAGTAAGCCAGGCTCAAAGAAACACAGGACCCATGGTTTCCCTTGTTTGCAGTGACTAGTACATGTCTAGGACAAGCAGAGAAGGTCAAAGACCATGTGCATATGACCAGATGAGATAATGTTAAACAAAATATACCCCAAGACAAGGACACAAGAGGTTTTTATTTCTTTCTTGCTAGTGTTTTTTAATGTACTTACAATGCACTATGTGATACTTTGATTTCTATTGTATGTTCTTCCCCCGTGGTATAACCTCTATTTTCACTGGATTTGATGCCAGTGTTCTGCATCTTGTATATACATTTTTGTAATTTGGGGAGAGGAGGGGGGATATTGAAGAATGCTTAAATGGGGATGCAAGCTGGCCCACTGCGATGAGGAGACCTGCAGGACAGTATATTGAAAATGAACTTTACAATGTCACAGTGGGAGGGGTGGGGTGAGTTGGGGAGGTGGGGAGGAAAGTGATGGTAGGGGGAAAATAAATGAGGAGGTAACAATGCTCGCTATGAAATGTACTCATGACCATACTCATGTAACTGTAACCCCTCTGTACAGCATTTTTACAATTAAAAAAAGTAAAATAAAAAAATAAAAAAATGTATTTTTCTCTCTCTCTAAAAAAAAGTTTCCTGCATAGACTGACTTCAAACCCCAGCCCTTATTTTTCAGCTTCCTGAGATTCGCCAGTGCCCAGAATTCTCTAATCTCATCCCCCTCATTTAGACGTCCAATTTTTTCTGCTTACAAGCTCTATTTAGCTGGAAAATGGTAGCACATTCCTGTAATTCTACCTAGAAGGCAGAGATCTGTGAGGACTGTAGTTTGAGGCTAATCTTAGGCAAAAGGTTCTGAGGTCTCATTTCAACCAATAGCTGAGTATGGTGCTACAGGCCTGTCATTTCAACTAATGGAAGGAAGATACTAGAAAGATTATAGTTCCAGGAAAGCCCAGGTAAATGAGTTGAGATTTCCTCCTCAAAAGAAAAGCAAGTGAAGTAAGCCAGGTCCAAAGAAACATAGGTCCTATGGTTTCCCTTATTTACAATAACTAGTATATGTCTGAGACAAGCAGAAATGGTCAGATAAGTTGATGTTAAGCGAAATGAACCCCAAGTTAAGGACTCAAATGTTTTTGCTTTCTTGCTATTGTGTCTTGTTGCTTTGTATGTCCCTCTCCCATGCTATAACCCCCATTTTCACTGTATTTGATGTTGGTATAATTTGTGGAGGGGAAGGAAAGAAACAAATTGTTTAAATAGGGATACAGGTGGACCCATTGCAACAACAATCAGATGTACAAGACGTTATATCGAAAAATGAACTTTACAACTTTGGGGGTGGGCGCGGGTTCTGGGGGAGGGAGAAAGATGGGAAGGGATGGGAAGAGGCAACAACAATGCTTGATAAGAAATGTACTCATTACCTTGCCCATGTAATTGTAATCACTCTGTATGGTATTTTCACAAAAAAAAAAAAAAAAAAAGAAAAGCTGAATTGGGTAAAGAATGCCTATTATCTCAGCTATATAGGAAAGTATAAGAAGAGAATTGTGTCAGGGATAATTGTGTAAGAGAGTGAAAGGGACAATTGTAGTCCAGGTTGATGTTAGGAAAGAGTGAGGCTCTGTCTTAGGGAAAGAATCGGAGGCAGGGCTCAAGTCATAGGGTGCATGCCTAGCAATCAAGATGCCCGAGTTTAAAGCCCAGCACCATTCCCACAACGTATGTTGTATTTAATTTACTTCTTCTTTTCTTTGCTGCAGATTTCAGCCTTATGATATGAACACTAATTCTCATTTGTACAACATATTTGTAATTTCCCTTTGTAGCATATTCATGATCATCAATCCAAGAAATAAAGCATGAGAGAGTGATTTCTAAATTAACTTTGACATGCAACTAGATTGATGTCTTTTAGTCTGTATGATTCTAACAGAGGAAGAATTCTCAGATGACAACCCACAAGGATACTGAGGACAGGGAAGATGGTTAATCTTGTTTATGAACTCGATTGAAAGACACAACTAATAGCATATACAAATGATGCTCAGCACAAATCAAAATAGATGATTAAGAGTATTAGTCACTCCACACATGTGAAAGACACAGGGATAATTTAGGCTGGATGTATTTCAAGCCACCTTGGCACGGTTCTGAGCAATAGGAGGACCTGGATGGTGGTGATGCCAATATGTGTCATTAAAGATGAACATTTCCACGGTGATATTCGGTATGCTCCATGAACCAGCAGATGGTGTATGACAATTTCTCCAAGGTGACATTAAAAAGATCCCATGGAATTCCTTCTTGTATTTTCCAACAACAATGTTTAAAAACATGTTTTTCATTTGAAAAATTAAAACACAATGATACATCTATCTGACTTTATGGAGGGGTACAGAGACATAAGACTGGATGACCCTGTGTGATGTACTGAAACCCACAAAACACAGTTCTAAAAGGCAGGGAAAAATTGCTAATGCAGGAAAGAAAAATTGCTGATAATCATACTTTAATCTGGCAATGTTCCTACCTCACTAGAAGTTGGATCAAATCAGTTAAATTTGAAGATGAGCTCAAAATAAATGTTCAATATTCTTTCCCTCTTTAATTTTAATGTTTTAAAACAAGGCATGCTACAACAACACTGATAATCTGCAATACCGAAATCCTGACTGTTAATTAGAAAAACACTGAAATACTGCTATTTTAACCAGTTTTTATTTTTTTTCTGTCAAGAACTTTTAAAATTAATCATTTAAATCCCAGGTACTAGAAATTTACTACATCTTATATAAACAGTAAAGAAATATTCACATATTTCTATTTACTTCAAAAAAACTTTAATAGCAACACTATGACACAGAACTTAAATTTGATATCAGAATCAATTTATGTTTTTCTAATAAAGAAGATGAGCAGTATATTGACAAAAATAAAATTTTAATTAAACATAAAGCCAACAGTATATAAAATAAGCAAAATGAAATCAGTATACATTAAAAGTGGAAATATTACTGCTGATTTTGCAACTGATATGAATCAATTGTATCCCAATTGAGTCATGACTACATTTTTTGTGAAAATATTTGAGTTGCTAGATAAATCTCTTTTGACATAGTGAGTATAAAGAATTTGTTTTCAACGCATGAAAATGTTTTGCTTTGTCGCCATCTTTGACATCTGTAGAGAATGAAGTGTCTCATTTTAAAAGCGAACATATATTAACTATACCAAGGGGTTTCATTGCAATGGTCTCATCGTTGTATTCAACACATTCTGATCAGATTAACTTCCTCCATTACTCTTTCTTATTTCTATCCCCCCTTTTAAAACACTCTTTAATGAGTGCCAACATTCTATTTTTCCTATTTTATGTATTTATTTATCCATTTTAGGTATCTCTAGGTAGTTTTGCAAAGAAGTTTCAATTCAGCATGTCATCCGTGAGTACAGTGCATCTTGATCATTGTCACTCCATCCATCATTATGACCCACAGCAAAATACAACAGACAAGGTCATTTATAAATGATAGGGGTTGACTTGGCTCACAGTTCTGGAGGTTGGGAAGTCAAGGGGCATGACAGCAGCATCTGGCAAGGGTCTTCCTTCGGACCTCTCACAGAGCAGTGGGCAGCACACGACGAGAAGAAAGCCTGTGGAGGACTTCTCATCAAGGGCCCATCCTTCTGGCAATGAATCAACTCCACAGCATCAGCTCACTAGTGGAGACAGGTCTTTCCAATTTACTCAGTTGCAGAAATCTCCCACCCCTTAGTTCTGTTCTAATGCCGCTTAAGTTTCAATATTAATATCAGAGGGTGCAATTCAAACATTAGCAAGTAGGAACGTAAAGTGATACTCAAAATCTAAACTCAAAAGCATTTCCAAATAGTTCCTTTGGTTCAACTGCAAGCCAAAATTGTCTTCTTTTTAACCACAACCGGATATTCTGTGGTCTATTTGTGAGACTTTGGATCTGGTAAGGATACCCATGTCTTTCCATGTATTTACTTGAATTCTGGTTGTGTCTGCAAAAGGGAGATGAAGGATTCCCGTTTCAGATCAATATTGTTGGGGTCAGATGAGCTCACCTATGAAAGTAAGGGAAGGGAAGGGTAGGGAGGCAATGGATGGAAATGTTGAAAGGGATGACATTGATCATTGTAGTCATAAACTGCTTTGGTGAATGACAACTTCTTTGTACAATACTTAAAGATAATAAAAACATTTTCCACTCCTCTCTCCTCCCCTCCTCTCCTCTCTGTACTCCCACAGGCTGCCTGTCACCCCAGCTACAAAGAAGCCTAAATAGGTGGTAGGTCACAGTCCAGGAGCTAACTTAGGCAAAAAGTGAAACCCGGTCTCAAAATAACCAGTGCAAAAAAGGTCTAGAAGCATGATTCAACAGTATTTAACCTACTCACCAAGTACCAGGCCCTGAGTTGAAAACTTAGTACCACCAAAACAAAAAGTGTGTTAAAAGTATTCATTGGCAATTATTTCTTTCAAGGAAGTTTTTGTTTTATATATATTTAAATAATATTTATTTTCCTAAATGACCATGTGTTGGTTATTATTGGACATTTAAAAAATATTCAGCTGGGTGCTGGTGGATCACAATTGCATTCCTAGCTACTTAGGAAGATGAGATCTGAGGATCACTATTCAAAGTTAGCCCAGGCAGGAAAGTCCATGAGATTCTTATTTCCAGTTAATAACCAAAAGCCAGAAGTGGAACTGTGGCTCAAACAGTAGAGCACTAGCCTTCAGCAAGAAAGTTCAAGCACTGAGTTCAAGTCCCAAGGTGTGCACGTGTGCATGTGCAAACATACACACTCACACACACACACACACACACACACACACATTTACAGTTTGTATTTGGAAAAAAGCTAAGATTTCTTTCCCAAGTATAGTGAGTACCTGATCTCTAGAAAACTTAGTGATAAATTGGAGCCCTACTTAAAAATCTAAATGAAGCAAACCAATTGAAATCAAGCAATGATTTAATTAGCCAGATAACTACCATCCCTTTCTTTTAGAAGTAGTGAAATACATCCTTGCTTAGATTTTGAATGTTGGAACAAAATTCTTTGTGGTCCAAGTCCTTGGATAATTGCATCAATTTTGTGTAGGAGGGAACCTGAGGGAGGAGAAAAGCAAAAAACATTTAGATGGACTAAAAAAAAAAGCTTGCAACTTAGAGAAAATCCATGGCTTTACTGTAACATATGGCTTGTAGGAATATAAATTCAGACAATATCTATAAAGGACATTTTATCTGTACTTATTAAAAGTTATATATATATATATATATCTTACTCAAAAATTTTACCTCAGGATATTTATTACATATATAAACCCTCCTATGCAAAATAATATATGTTACAAGCTATTCAATACAACACTGTTCATAAAAGCAAAAGATTAAAATAATTCTAAACGTTCATCAATGTGGTTTTGCTAAGAAATAATTTACTGCATTTTTTTAAGCGAAGTAGTAGTCATCATGGCTCGAGTTCAGATTGTGTGGCTGTCTTGTGATCACTTCGCATTCTGGTTCTTCACTTTTTGCTGAATAGGCAAATTATTTAGAATATCTTTGTGTTCTTTTATATATCAGCATAGTGGGAGGGTAGATAATAACACCTACTGCCTTGGATGTTAATATGGGTTAAATGAGTGCAGTGTGGGCTAAATATGTTTAATAACTCTCAGGGCATCAACACAGAGGAAGCACTCCATTTCCAATAGGTCTTTCACCCTGAAAATGTGTATTTCAGACAGACCCAATGATCACACATGAGTAGCAATTTTATATAAAATATAAAAATGTACATTATAACATAGATATTCCTCCAAAAACAGACTTTGTGTATAGATTATAGGATGTTAATCTTACCCAAGGGCATCTTTTAGAATAGGAAAATCAATTAAGCATTCATTTTTGTAATAATATTCAATATTTACTTCTTAAATCTTTTAGAGGCAAGAGTTTCTGCTGAGGTATGAATCTAATAAAAGTTGGATTCCAGGCCTTCAACAAAACTAGAGGGTGAGTCAAAGCTGCCACATGACCATGAGAAAGAGTATGTTACTCCACTTGGGTAATTAACAAAGGTCATATGTCACGTGGGTGAGAGGAAGCTATTTCACAGAGATAACGAAGTCCTCCAGCTGGTGGTGTCAGCTGTGCTATGGACATTCCCAGGGTGGCATCAGGTCATCAGAAACATAAGAAAAAGTCACTGTGGTGAGCCAACAGAGTAACTTCCAGTGAGAAGGCCCAGAGGAATTTCAAAGAAAATAAGATACACTCCAATCTTTCTATGATTCTCTTGATCCAGATATTTGAACAATTTAATTTAGTGGGAATTATGTGAGCATGCCAAGACAAACAGATAAAGCTGTATTATGCCAAGAAAGGGAAGTCTTTGTCTGCATATTCTGAGATGTCCACTCCAGAAGCTTAGCATATGTGATTCCTGTAACATCCTGGGAATTGTATATTTAGATTTTAGAATTGATTTTGGCAATAGCTTTTTCTCAGAGGAATATGAAAAATATCAATTGATGATTTGAGAGAAAAAAGGACAATAATGTGAAGAACTTGCAAAATAGTTTCTTTTCTTGAGACCTCCTGATAGTTAATGGTTTTCAGAATATAGACACAGAACCACAAATACAGCCTAACTAAAACATTTAGTGTGATGAAAACATTGCTGGTAGAGACTCTTGATGCTTTTATCAGCAGCAAAATACTAAAGAATTAGGCCCTTGAACTTCTGAAATCACACATATTGTTTCTTTTTGTTGTTGTTTATCTTGTCTTAAACCAATCAACATTCATAATAATAAGGATATAGCAAAGTAAATGTCACCTTTAATAAAGTGATAAACTTGGTTAGCCTTTGAAGAAGGCCATCTAGGGACACCCAAGATAAGTAAAGTAAGAAGATGACAGCAAGAAATAAGGAAAATATCTTTTATTAGTTGGTTTAGGAAAGGAAGACAAAGGCAATAAATACTTTCATCATAGTTGGACATGGCAGTAGTGTGTGTAGTACCAGTAATTTGGACAGCTGCAATAGGAAGATGCCATTTAAAAAAATACAGAGAACATGGGTAGGGGGGCGGTGGGGAGCATGGGGACAGATGGGAAGGGGAAACAAAGGAGGAGGCTACAATGCTTGATAAGAAATGTACTCATTATCTTGCCCATGTAATTGTAACCCCTCTGTACAGTATTTTCACATTAAAAAAATGAGAAAAAACAAAAAAATACAAAAAAACCCTAAAATACAGAGAACAAATAGAAAGACATGGCATAGAGATAAATATTTTGAAACCACTTGTCTATAGATCTTAATTCAATATAAGACTAAGGCAGTAAGGAAGGAAAAAGGGAAGGGGAGGAACTGCAGGGGCTAGGAAGAGAACAAGAAATCAAAATATATACAGAACTAACAAAGGCAGTGTTCAAAGAGGAGATGAGGTTAAACAATGTGAAGACTGAAAGGAAAAACAAATTTAGGAATAAGGAGACAGTCTTTGGAAAAGATTTTTGATCCCATTGATTATTTTTAGATACAGGGACTTTTATCTTTCCATATATTTTCACACATTTCAAACTTACATAGTATTTTTTTCCTAGTTGATTCTTTCATAGAAAAGGAACAAATTGTTAGTCTGAGGACCCTGTATATGAGCAGAAAAGTCATCCAGATTAGAAACAATGACAACTAGACCAAACAAGTGATGTGTTCAGAGTTCAGGCTCCCCAATAGGAATACTCTGAACTTTTGGAATATACGCATTATAGGATACATATTTGTTCATTATTTTTATAAGGATTTAGCATGTTCTTTCTCACCTAGTTTAATTGCCACCTCACCTTAAAATAAAATAGGCATTGGCCTGTGATGTTTTTCAGGAAAACAAAGTGAAGTAAAAGAGAATATCATCAGCTACTTGTAGAAATTGAGAACAGTGTTGGTTTGCTTCCCTTGGAATAATAGATCTGGGTTATTCTCTATCAATTACCTAAAAGAAAGGAAGGGAGGCAAAATGGCAGAGGAGTTTGTTAAATGATTGCAAATTAATTATCTGATCTCAATATGAAAATAAAAAGTAAAATCTTTACAAATTCTGTTTAGTAAGGTTTAAAAAGTGACTAAAACAAATGAGTGTGCTCAGATTGTGTGTGTTCCATAGAGAATAATTTGTCAGAAACAAGAAAGTTCCCTAGCCTATTTTTAAAGAACCAAATTGCATTTCTGTACTTTTAAGTTTAGTGTATCTTAGCAACCAGAGAAGGGGGATATGTATGCCTGGAAGCTAAGAAGACTCATTTCTATATGCTGTGTTTTCTGGAAATGTTAGAGTTATGGATTTCCATTGTGATTTTTGGGATAAGGCACTCCATCTTCAAAACAAAAGAAAACCATTTCATTATATTGTGCTTCATGAAAGAGGAGTGCTTCGAGGTTTTTTGTTTTTTAGGTTTTTTTGGTTTGTAGAATTTAAATACTATTAAAGAGAAAGGAATCAGTTTTCACTAGAGGGCTTAAACAACGTTATTCTAAACAGACATTTGTAAAGATAAGAATCTCCATATTATCTACCTAGCTTCATAGAGTTAATACATTTAAGAGGAGGAATTAAATATCCTGGGAATTGTTATTCTATGCATGTAATGAATTCATTGGACATCCAATGTTGCTAGACATTTCACAAACAAAGAAATCTAATGAATAAAAATTGCTGTTTTCTATTTTCAGTACACTAACATACTAAGTGAGGAAAAACTGAAAACAATTATACAAGGTATTAAGAACAATATATCAGTATGTTGTACCAGTTGCAGTACAACTACAAGCTATATACAGATATCTAAGAAATAATTTTTGTTAGGCCATACAAAATTTTGAGCTAGTCTGTCCTAACTTTTTCATTTAAAAGGGGAAAAAATCACACATTTAGCTTCAATTCTACTCAAAAGGTATCTGAAATAAATTTTCATGCAATTTACTTTTAGACTTTTTAATAACATTACAAATACATTTTAAATGGGATTGCATGAAATAGCAGAGCTTCTGCATGGCAAACGACACAGCTAGCAAGATCAATAGAAGATTGGGAGAAGACCTTCACTAGTCATACAACGGACAAGGGTATCATATCTAAAATATACCTGGAACTCAAAAACTTAAATCCCCCAAGAACAAATCCTCTAAGAAACAACTGCTCAATAAATAAGTGGGCTAAAGACTTAAAGAGAAACTTCTCTAAAGAGGAAATAAGAATGGCCAATAGACACATGAAGAAATGCTCAACCTCTCTAGCCATACAAGAAATGCAAATTAAAACAACATTGAGATTCCACCTAATCCCAGTTAGAATGGCTAGAATCAAGAACTCTAGTAACAACAGATGCTGCAGGGGACATGGCCAGAAGGGAACCCTACTGCATTGTTGGTGGGAGTGTAAACTTGTTCAACCACTTTGGAAAGCAGTATGGAGGTTCCTCAAAAGACTCCACATAGAGCTTCCCTATGACCCAGCAATTCCACTTTTGGGCATTTACCCAAATGATCACAAACAAGACCTTACAAAAGCTACCGTCACAACTATGTTTATTACAACATTATTTACCATAGCTAAGATATGGAATCAACCCAGATGTCCCTCAGTAGATGAATGGATCAAGAAAATGTGATATATATACATAATGGAATTCTATGCCTCCATCAGAAAGAATGACATTGCCCCATTTATTAGAAAATGGAAAGACTTGGAAAAAATTACATTAAGTGAAGTAAGCCAGGCCCAAAGAAACATAGGTCCCATGGTTTCCCTTATTTGCAATAACTGGTATATGTCGGATACAAGCAGAAATGGTCAGATAAGTTGATGTTAGGTGAAATGAACCCCAAGATAATTATTCAAATGTTTTTTTCCTTCATGTGATTGTTTCTAACATATTTATAAATGATTTTTTTGTTGCTTTGTATGTCCCTCCCCCACAGTATAACCCCTGCTTTCACTGTATTTGATGTTGGTATAATTTGTGGAGGGGAAGGGAAAAAAACAAATCATTTAAATAGGGACACAGGTGGACCCATTGCAACAATGAGATGTACAAGTCATTATGTCAAAAAACAAACTTTACAACTTTGGCTGGGAGGTGGGTGGGGTAGGGGGAGTGGGAGGGGAGGGATGGGAAGGGGAAAGAAAGGAGGAGGCAACAATGCTTGATAAGAACTGTACTCATTACCTTGCCCATGTAATTGTAACCCCTCTGTATGCTATTTGCACAATAAAAAAAGAAAAAAATATATTTTAGATTGGATATATTGTATATTATTTTTAAGTATGTCTATTCCATGAGAAAGCAAAATTTACATCTCAACTTATAAGGTTGTTTTTATTTTTATTTTTATAATCTTTTGTCGTCGGTTGTAGGGCTTGAACTCTGGGCTTGGGCGCTGTCCCAGTGCTTTAGGCTCAAGGCAAGCGCTCTACCACTTGAGCCACAGCAGCACTTCCAGTTTTCTAGTGGTTTATTGGAGATAAGAGTCTCATGGACTTTCCTGCCCGGGCTGGCTTTGAACTGCGATCCTCAGCCTTCTGAGTAGCTAGAATTACAGGCATGAGCAACCAGCACCTAGCTTTGTTCTTTATTTTTATTATGAACGCCAAGTCATAAGATGGCTTTACTTGTTTTCTTTCTTTGTGTTTTCAATCCTGCCCTGATCTCCTTAGTAAATATAAAGTGGCTTTATTGTCAAATTTTATTGTTGTTGTTTAAAAACTATCAACTTTATTGAGGAAAGCATGATACTTTCTTCCTGAAATCTTTTATCCTCATATATTTTATTTGAACTTTTTTTTACATTTGTCAGAAAGTCCTTGTAAACAACTTTAAAAGAATAAATTACTGAGTCAAAAGATTATTGTGAGTCATTTCCACATTTTCAGTGTATTTTTCACTTTTCTTTGCAATGGAACAAAAAGGATAAATGTGAGTTGAGAATTGTCAAAAAGACAGATCTTATTCACATATAATACTAAAAATCATTGTAATCCATGTTTAATGGTGATAATGACAGCAAGTCATGAGAAAGCCGAGTCACTGGCTTCTTCAGGTTTCATTATGTTACAAGTAATAATGTTCTTTCTGTTCTTCCTAGAGGACAGAGCACAGTTTGGTACTCAATTAACATTTTTGCTCCAATTATCTGTAGCTCTCACATGCATTTATTTTCCTACTTGCCTCATTGTAGACAATAGGCCTAGGGTTTAAAGTTTGAAATCTGTCCACCCACCTGTTGTTTCATGAAGATTCTGGCTCACTCTTATGTAATTCCTCCCATACAGCTCGTTGTTTAATAATAAACAAGCCTCCAGGAGACATTTCTCAAATCTGTGCATTCATTGTTCCATTTCAGCTTCTGCTATGTCCACTGCATTGTCTCAGCTCATCTCTCCTCAGCTGGAGCAGTTTGTAAGTTTCTCTGTTTGTACCTTTGTTCAAAAATATCCATCCCTCTGGCTTGCTAAGCAAATAGTTTCAAATTTTCATAAGGTAAGAAAACAGAGAAGCCATATTTGGAGCAGTCAAATCTTGGAGTCTTTATTAAAAGCCCAGAGACTGCCTGGTGGACTCCTGTCTCAAAGACCAGCAGCCAGCAAATACACTTAACACTGTTAGAAAACTGAGCCATGAAGGCCAGACAGGAAAGAAAGAACAAAAACAATACCAGCAAATCAATTTAACTGCAATAGAGAGCTGAACTGGGATACCATGGTGACTGAGGAAGAACCAGGAGCCAGGAGACAGGACACAACACGGAGACATGAGGCATAGTATATGGGCACCTGAATTGGTCCTGGCTTAAATAGGGTTAGATCAGGGCGCAAGGCCGCAGGAAACTCCCAGTCCTAAGCACTGTACTGACAGTTTTAGTAACCAATCAGCCAAGTGCCTTCCACTGCCTCCAGGGATTCAGACATGCCCCTTCCTGGGAGATGGGGGTTTCACCTTCTAGCACCATGAAGACAAGATGCCAGACCCTACCATATACCATGTGGCCAAGACAGCACTGGCCAGACCTGAACTCCCTATTTCAAAATCAAATATGGAAACATCATTTTTAAAAGGCTTGCATTTGTTTCGGTTCATTTTTTTAACAATGGAGTTTTTTCCTTGAACAATAGAAGAGAAAAAGAAGTCTTTCAGACAATGATTAGTTGGTCTTAAGTTAGTTTTGTATTTCTTCATTTCCCATTTGATGGTCAAAGTATATCACTCCAGCTATGAAAACAGAATCATGAAATATATTAAAAACTTCATGCAAGGGTTATGAAAAAAGTGAAATATAGGGGGTATGTGTGATAAAAATACATAAATAAAAATACATGTGCAACAGTATTACAGTAAACTCTTATGTACAATTTTTAAATTAAAAAACAGAAATGATTTATAACATAGACAACTAAAAAGATCTTAAGAACACACATATGTACGCATATTTATATGACAAAACAAAAATAGTAACTTCAAGGTAATAAAAAGTAGTATTTATGAGGTGATTAATCTTGATGCAATTGTAAAAAAATTGCCTGATTTTTGCATACAGTTTCTGACACTACTCTTTCTGGGTAGGGATTTTCTGGGTTGTACTGATGAGGAAACTGAGATTCATTGAAGAATATCTTGTCCTGCATCACAGCTAAGCAGTGATAAAGCTGGTACAATTCTGGAATTTAGGTGTGAGCTATTATAGTCAACCACACTTATTTTATTCATTTTAAATCATTCACAGGAGAACGTATTTGGAAAAGCTATAAAAAAATTTAAGTAAGTGATCATAATTCCTGGCCAAGGATCTATGTTGCTGATAATTCTGTTACATAACAAAATCTGTCAAGGATATATTCTTATAGGAAATAAGGGGTGGGAAGAAATGGTGAAATACTACTCAATGAAAACAATAGTTTTGAGAGTCATTGTCTTCTGAGATAAAATAAAAAAAGAATAGATGATGTCCGAACATTCCAACAAATGATAGCTGCTCTGTACAGTCATATTCTTTCCAAAATGTTTTAAGTATCTTTTACTGCCTTAGAACTTGTTGCTTCATGCTTCTGTTGCTCTAATTGGCTGGGTTTTTTTTTTTTTTTTTTTGAGTTATTAACTAGGCTAAGGCTATGGTTAGTTGGTGAAATAAGGCTTACCTAGCATGTTCCCCAACAATTTTAATCGCCAACAATTCAAGGAAAGTATTAACTAAAACTGCAGATGTTAAAAGAACAGTTAAAAAGTTCCATGTGAATACGAGTTGTTATAAAAATCTCAACAAAATTCTCAAAACAAGAATATGAAAATCACAGATGGTGAGGTGTGACTTTATTGTTGTTCCTTGTCCCAAAAGTCATTTGAAATCAGAAAACAGGGAATTATTTGACTATCCATATATAAATCAAATAGCATAAAGGTTGTCAAAAATTCTGTGTAATTTTTTTTTAACTAGGGCATCTTTTAGAACATGGAATTGGTAGGTGTAGAAAATAGAATAATGGCTCCTCAAACACCTTCAACTTTTATTGCTACAGCTGTGACTATTAAATATTCCAAAGGATCAGTTTTTGTTTTGTTTTGTTTTTGTTTTTGTTTTGTTTTGGTCCGGTAGTGGGGCATGAGCTCTGGGCCTGAGCGCTGTCCCTCAGCTCTTCAGCTCAAGGCTAGCACTCTACCACTTGAGCCACAGCGCCACTTCCGGCTTTTTTTTTCTGCTTATGTGGTGCTGAGGAATCGAACCCAGGGCCTCATTGAAGAGCGCATGCAAAGCAAGCGCTCTACCACTGAGCCAACTTCCCAGCCCAGTTGCTTTGTATGTCCCTCCCCCACGGTATAACCCCTGCTTTCACTGTATTTGATGTTGGTATAATTTGTGGAGAGGAAGGGAAAAACAAATCGTTTAAACAGGGATACAGGTGGACCCGTTGCAACAATGAGACGTACAAGTAGTTAAGTGGAAAACGAACTTTACAACTTTGGTGGGGGGAGGGAGGAGGGTTGTGTGGGGGAAGGGGGGGAGGATGGGATGGGAAGGGGAAACAAAGGAGGAGGCTACAATGCTTGATAAGAAATGTACTCATTATCTTGCTCATGTAATTGTAACCCCCTCTGTACAGTATTTTCACAATAAAAAATATTCCTAAGGAGTATTCAGATATGATTAGATAAATGTCTGTTACAGGAATATTATTCTAGCTAATCCTTTAATGCAATATGTTTCCAAATCATTCTAATTCTTAGCCTGAGTTTTCCTCTTCAAAACAGAGATGAGTAGTATACTACTTACTCTGAAATTGTGGAAAAGAATCATGACTTAAGGAATTCCAGAGATATACAGATATATGCTGGAAAAAGAAGGGAAACAGATCTTCTTAGATGCATAAAAGAAGATGGGCTTTAACTTGTGCCAGGTTTCTGGTCTACAGACCTTAAGATAATACAAGCATCATTTTTTTTTGCTGTACTATACTGTGTTTGTGGTAATTTGTAAAAGTAACAATATGAAAAGGACATAGGACTAATGCAAAGGACATAGGAATGTATTTTATAGAAATGAGCAACTTCTATTTTTTAAAAGTGCAGAATCTTGATATAAAGGGGAAAGAACTATAAAAATGTAGAGGAAAGATAATCTACAATTACAATTCTCTTTAATCCATTGTAGCAGAGAACAGTTCTATTTTTTTGGTTCTACAAATTATCAATTATACTTACATATGCTATGTTTCAGATTCTGCAAAATGTGTAAATATCATTTGGCTCCTTTCACAGTGAAATTTGACCTAAACAAGGAAAAAAGACCATATTCATGTTCATTTGTTGAATAAGTAAACATACACTAAGCACTGATGATCACAATATAAATAAGACAGTGTCCTTTGTGGCATGAATCTAGATGAGATTTCACTATGATCCCAAATAGAGAATATATTTTTATTACGATTCAGTATTTATATACATAGGCTAAACCAAAAAACTTGATATACTCTGATACTTTTTAAATATTTCTTATCTACTTCCTTTAAAAAGCTCTGTTTTGGGTAAGGGGAAACACAGAAATGGTGGGATAAAGGGTGAACAAATGTAGCAGTTATACTCACTAGACACTATGCTGAAAACGAACTTTGCAACTTGTGGGGAACGGGGGGTTGGGAGGGAAAAACTGAAAGAAAGCATGGGGAGAGGTGGTACTATTCAAAACTAAATGTACACATTACCTGACTTATGTAATTGTAACCCTTCTGTACATCACCTTTACAATAACGTATTTTTTAAAAAGGAAGAGTTCAAAGAAGATACAGTAAAACAGAGAATGGAGATTTAAAAGAAGAAATAGTAAGACAGACATAATACATTACAAATAAAGACTAGAGCAGACATTACTGAGAAAAGTGCGATTGGAGCATGTAGGGATGTTTAAAAGAACCACAGTGATTGAAATACAAATGTCCTCAGAGTAACTGAAAGATGTTAACAGTGGTAAAATGTATGGATCTTGTCTTTTGCAATGTATTTTTGGTTATCCAAAATAGAGCTTAAATCCAACAAAAGAAAACAAAAAAAGGTACGAAGATATCATTAAATTGATTTTATGGCCCACTAATGGGTTTAGAAGACATTCGTCTAATGAATAAGTTGGACATGACTAAAAACAGCTGGATGTGTTGTATGTTATCAGAGATGAAGTAACTGCCATGACAGTTATATCAGTGGACAACATCTGTTTGCTTACTGCCTTCACTGTTCCCAGGCAATATCGACAGTTAAAGTCCCCTACCTAATCAGGCATTCACACTTACATAGAAAGCTCAAATATCTCATGAGCAACTCTGCCTCAGACCATTTATCATAAGAAGCAGAAATATTTTTTCCATAGTGAAATAAGTTGCGTTTGACTTACATGATTGGCTAGCACCAGGGCAGGCACCAACTTCTGCGCATGCGTGTGTGAGGGTGTGGCCCATCCAGCTGCCACTCATTTCGTTAATGCAATAGGTGGAGTTCACAAGTCCGCTTGAGCAAACAACTTTACTTCATGAAGCAAGGTGTCTTTGACCCAAACTAATATGTTAGCTAACTGCTTTCAGAGCAATCCTTGAACAGCTTTCAATAGCCTTATTAACGAAGCTTTCAAGTGTAGTTGATATGACTAAAATTTCCATCTCAATCTAAATCTTATTTACATTATTAACATAAGATGGAGTGGCATCATTCCATGGGAGAGAAACACCAGATAATGCCTACCTGTCATGGATGTGAGTTAACATTTACCAAAATGGTTAACTTGCATCTATCATTGTTCCAAGAGACTTTTGCATTGTTCTAAACAATTGTATTTCCTCACTTAGTTATCATTTCTCAATCAATAAGTGTGTGCTTCAGACACACGTAAATGGAGGGAGCTCAGTACTTTACATTGTCAACAAGTACTTTCTCAGTCCATAAACACTGGAGCACATGGACGGAAATGGGAACTCCGGCAGTCAGTCTATAAGAACACATGTGCAATTTTCTCTTCCTCTACCCCTCACCACCCCCCCCCCAAACAAACCCTGGAATGACAGTATGCCCTTTTCACTATATTGAAGAAGCTGGCCTTTCTGCTTTCATTATACCTGGACTTCTCCCTGACTACTCATTTCCTACAATTTCTCAATATATTTGTAGTCTTCTAAGGACAGAGCAGTTGAGAATAGGTTTAGGACAGCGTAAAGATATTAATATTTTGGGGGGCCAGCCTAACTAGCATTTGGTCATGGACTCAATATCTGCATCTGCATCTATATCTATCTATATATTCCTTTTCTCTATAAGTAAGGATGAGATTGATATATTGACTTCCCACTCTTTGCTCTCATTCCTTGAATTCTCTCTGGTGCTAAGTAAAAATAACTTCCTGCATAAGAACACATACTTCCAAACCTCTGAGTCATCAGGAAATGCTTTTGACTTTGGGCTTCCCTTGCTCTGCAATGGAACATTATGGGGTGGATATAAATATGAGGCTGCTAATTGCTCTGCCAGATTATCTTTCTTAGAGGTCTGAGACTGGGAAACAGGAAAAGAGAGTTGAAAAGAAAGGAAATGAAAAAAAATGGAGGAAAGTGTTGTAAGGTGAGAAAACAGAGAAGCCACATTTTGTGAGGTAGAATCTTGGAGTCTTTATTAAAAGGCCGGAGACTGCACGGTAGACTCCTGTCTCAAAGACCAGCCACCAGCAAATACACTTAACACTGTTAGGAAACTGAGCCATGAAGAGAGGAAAGAAATAACAAAAAAACAATACCAGCAAAACAATACCAACAGAGCTGAATTGGGATGCCATGGTGACTAGAGAAAAGCCAGGAGCCAGGAGCCAGGACACAAACACGGATACATTGTGGCAATGGTACCTGAGTTGGTCCAGGCCTAAATAGTGTCAGGTCAGGGGACAGGTTCACAGGAAACTCCCAGTTCCAGGCACTGGACTGACAGGTTTAGTAACCTATCAGCCAAGTGCCTTCCCCTGGCTCCAGGGATTCAGGCATGCCCCTTACCTGGGAGATGGGGGCTTTACCTTCCAGCACCATGAAGACAATACCAGACCTCACCATCCACTGTGTGGCCAAAATGGCTCTAGCCATAACCAATTGCCCTATTTCAAAAGGAAGGAAGAGAGGGAGGAAAAGAGAGGAAGAGAAAGCATTCCTAGAGTGTAAGAAAAAAGTCCCCTTCAAATTTGGACTACTGAAAATTAAGAAACAGAAAAGTTTAAAAGAAAAGTTTCATGGCTTCAAGATTGCTTACTTCAAATTCTTCATCCGATCTGAATTTTCAGCATAGTATCTAAATCATGTAAAAAATTAATAACCACATTGAATCAAGAATAGATTATCAGAAACAGGTTTAAAAATTGCATTTCCAACCCTCACTAACTTCTGTGAGTCTTATGTACTTAGGAGACCCAGAGATTTTTGCCAATAATGGTAGATAAACATGCATAGACTTCTGTTTTTAGCATTCTCATATGGTCTATTTTAAAACATCCATCTCTTCTGACAGGTCTTCATTCACTCTCCTTTGTTTGAGGCACCTTCTAGGTAAAATGTTCAGAAAACTCTGTGGTTTTCTTTTTCAGGGTCCTTCTGACAATTATTTCTTGTTCTGTCTTTGCCTAAATAGAAGCCTGGCACACAGTAAGTGTCTAGTAACAACTGCACGGGGAAACATTAGATTACTGTTACTACTATGGGTTTATTTCTTCCCACAAGTATGACTAAGTAATCTTCCTTTCTTTTTGGCATTGAGGCTTTTCTTTTCTTTTCAAGTGAAAAAAAACATTATTTAATGTGAAAAGCCACTATTCTGATCTATTATATAATCTTCACCCCAAAATAGAAAGGAACGATTTGTCTTTTCTATCTTGTGTCTAAATGGTGAACGCCAGGTTTCAATTTCCAAATGTAATTGCTGTGCAGATTCTTTTTGCTCTGCTCCTCTGAATCTCCCTGAAGCATTCCTCCAGCCCTGAACCTCTGTGTTTTGTTGAAGAACACACTTGTCACTTCAGATTAGGATAACATTTCTATGTGAACATACAGGTGAGAAAGAACTCCAGGCATGTGGCTGAGGTGCCTGCTGCGGTGTTTACTCCTCCAGGCTGAGGGAGGCTGAACCCCAGATAATGAGAGTCAACAGGTAAAACACTGGTGAATAAAGGGTCCATGGAGCTCCCACAAAACCACGAAGCAAATGCCAGAATCAAGGCTAAGCTGTTGTTCTTCTAGTAAACATGCTTGAAAACAGACTGTTTAAATATGTTAGAGTGTTATTGAATGGGCTTCTGCAAGTGTCTTAGTCTCTGTTTTCTTTTGATTGAGTGAATATCCAGAAAGATGAGTCTCACCTTTCAGCAACATGCCTATTTTGTGGTTGGCTCAAACTCAAGACTAGTGGTCTTTAGTAGAGAAGCCATATGAAATACACACTTTTTTTTCTTCGTCTGGATATATAGTTTTTGTTCACATTCTTTCCAAATTCACTTCAAGGTGAATCTGATTAAATACAATTGAATGTGATTAATTATTGACATGTTAGTGAGGGCCAGGCAAAAGCCAAAGAACATGGCAGGAACAGGGTACCTTCTTCCATAGCACTTTGATTCCAGTGATTTTACTTGACCTCGGGCATCAATAGTTCAAAGGGCTGAACATATTGATTCTCAGATCCTACTCTACTGTATTTTTTTAAAGTTTTCCAAATGTTCTCTCAGAGAGTGATAAGACATCCTTACAGGAAATCAGCTGAGGTGTTTATTAAAATCTAGATTCTCATTTTTTAGTCCCTTTCAGCAGGCAGGGATAATTTGAAATTTCTTTATTTGGAAATTTTTCATGTGGTATCTGAAAGGGAAAATATCTGATAATCAGGAAAATTCAATAATAGAAAAATCTGTGTAATGAGTTGCAAAGAATTTCTATATTGATTTCGTAAGCACCTTGCTACATTTGGATATTTGTGTCATTGACAGCTTAATCTAGTGCAGCGGTGACTGTGATAAAGAATAATGACTAATCCTCTCACATGTCCTGATCATTCCACCTTCTATCTAACTCATACAATGCAAACTAAAAATACTAGCAAATTAGTGAAAATCATTAAGACCTGAAATTAACAAATGAAGTCATATTCTATATTCTGAAAGAGGCTGTAATGTAGTATCTATCCTCTTTTTAATAGGACTGCAAAGAATATCTTCTGTACAGACAGGTACTTATGTCTTATGAATTCAAAAGCCAATAACTAAGATTAAATCTAAAATCCATTAAAGAGAGTCTATACTAAAGCATTTGTAATCATAAAATCCATTAAAGAGAGTCTATACTAAAGCATTTGTAATCATAGGTAGAAATTTGTCTTGCAAATGTAACCCACCATTGCTTAATTTATTTAAAAATAATAATGGCTTTTGGCGTTTGGTATTTGAGAGTTTGCAGAATTTCCATTGCTGAAAATTAAGATTCAAGGATTATTTCCTTTACATTCTAAAAGAAAGCAAATGAAACAATTACTTAGCTGTTTGATGCTAACTAAAATGATTCTTGTTTTTCTTTCTATTAGACACTTGCATTTCTGAGTTAATGAAATGCCTCTTACATTTATCTAGAAATTAAAAAAAATTCTTAAAGCAAAAACAAAAAACAAAAAACAAACTAAAATATATTGTAACGGGATAAAAATGTAGTAAAGTTAGATTGTGGTGCTGGTTGCACCATTTGTGAATATGCCAAAACCACTGAATCATGTGTTTTGAAAGGGTGAGTTGTGTAGTATGAGATCAAATCTCAATAGAGCTCTTAAAAAAAACTACGTTGACTTATGTTTATGGTAAATGGCTTCACTAAACTTTTGATAACAAATCTATAAAGAAGCAAAGGAGACAACTAGAGAAGTTTATTTCCCAAAATTGTTACCCTTATTTTCATTTATACTTCTTTAGACACAATAAGATAGTTTTCCTGTATGAGTAAGGAGTGCTTGTAAATTTGAGAATTTAAGCAAAGGTAGCTATAATAGGTAAGGTCAGCAAGGAAATAGGTCAGATACAATTGTCATACAGTTTGCTTATTTCTTATTTGTCATGCATTTCTTCCCCTCCCTCCCTCTCTCCCTGCAATGCTCCCTCCCTTCCTTCTTCCTTCCATCTTTCCTTTATCTTTCTTTCATTCTTGCCAAGTCTGACTTTGTAGGCCAGACTGACTCAGCCTTCCAAATGCTGACTCAGCCTTCCAAATGCTCAGATTGTAGGTATGCACCAGCACACTCAGCTTGCCAGGTGTTTTGTTAGAAAGCAGTCTGCTCTGTCTTTTTATATATCTTACCCAAGGCAATGTGTGTGTGTGTGTGTGTGTGTGTGTGTGTGTGTGTGTGTGTGTGTGTGTGTGTGTGTGTGTGTGTTGTTCCTGGTGCTGAATTCAGGGTCAAGGCACTGTCCAGAGTTTTTTCCTGAAGGCTAGTACTTTACAATTTGAACCACAGTACCACTTTCAGCTTTATAGTGCTTAATTGGAAATAAGAGTATCAATGACTTTCCTGCCCAGCTGGCTTTGAACTGGGGTTCTCAGATGTCAGCCTCCTGAGTAGCTAGGCTTATAGGCAAGAGACACTGGTACTGGTACCCATTATGTTATTTTTTGTTGTTGTTGTTGGTGGTGGTCATGGGGCTTAAACTCTGGGCTTCAGCGCTGTCCCTGAGCTCTTTAGCTCAAGGCTAGCATTCTAGCACTTGAGCCACAGCGCCACTTCTGGTTTTCTGGTGGTTTATTGGAGATTAGAGGCTCAGGGACTTTCCCACCCAGGCTGGCTTTGAACCGTGATCCTCAGATCTCAGCCTCCTGAGTAGTTAGGATTATAGGAGTGAACCACAAGCACCCAGCTCCCATTATAATTTTTAAAGGTGTTTCCACCCTTAGTATGATATTGAGCCTTCTGAATTCTGAAGTGATAAAGACTAAGAAAAGTGTCCAGACCATATTGGAGTGTGAGCTTGGATCTACCACTCTTTTGCTTGACTTCTTGAATATCTAATACAGATTCACAGGACTTTTTGGCCTTCCTCATAATAGAACATTGCCTTTCATTTTTCCTGCATGTACTAATAACTCTCAATAGTAGAAGTAAAGAGATTTTTCCTTTTTGGAGGCATTAAGTGACAAAGAACCTTACTACTATGAAAAACATGAGGAATTCTCTACTTAGAATAAGATGCTCTTAATTTGGCTGTATAGAAAGAGGAATAAGCTTAAAATAGAAAGGAAATTTGCTTCAAACATATGAACCCCAATAGAAGATGAAATACTCATAATCTGATTTGATAGACTATTACATAAAGGTACAAAAATATTAAGAACTGTGTTTGCATTCACTTTCATAAGAAAACAATCCACATTTGGTAGCAATCTAACCATTAATGTAACATTAATAAAGGTAATCATCTTCTAATTTGGGGGGACATTTATCTAATTCAACAAAAGAAACTGGCCGACAGCTCCCTTTCTTCTCTCCTCTCTCTCTCTCTCTCTCTCTCCCCCTCTCCCTCTCTCTCTCTCTCTCTCTCTCTCTCTCTCTCTCTCTCTCTCTCTCTCTCTCTCTCTCTCTCTCTCTCTCTCTCCCTCTCCCTCCCTCTCTGTCTGTCTGTCTGTCTGTCAGTCTGTCTGTCTGTCTGTCTGTCTGTCTGTCTGTCTCTCTCTCTCTCCCTCCCTCTCCCTCCCTCTCTGTCTGTCTGTCTGTCTGTCTGTCTGTCTGTCTGTCTGTCTGTCTGTCTGTCTGTCTGTCTGTCTCTCTCTCTCTCTCTCTCTCTCTCATACATACACCCGCACACAAAGAAGAAACTAGAAATAACTCAACAGTTTAGTAATAAACCAATTTCGGAAACTGACCAAAGTGGTAAATTTTGAGAATGCATTAAGAAATACAAAACATTTTTCTACTTGAGTAGATTATCTCTAAAGCTTTGGAGTTAAAAATGTCTAATATCTGAAATAGTCTAAATCTATGTTACAGGTGTGAGTAGGCTCTTTGTACCAACAGAATTTATGTTAGAGTTTTAAATGTATGTTTTTCAGGAAAGTATAAGAAGAAAGTAATAAAATTTGGAAGAGGCTTAGTGGAATTTTAGGTTTCTAAGAGCTGCATTCCAAGGATATGATGATAATTATCTCTTGTAACTTGGATACATTTATTTTTAGAGACCTAGTACTTTGGATCTACAAAGACTTTGATTTCCTTGCATCTTCAGTCAGAAACCAAAGGTCAAAGAATTGATACTGCCACCAGCAAAAATAAGCCAGAAGCTCCTTGTGTGTTTTTGTAGAAATAACACATTAAGTAGAGAATGTGAAGGTCAAAATGTTCCAAGACAGCAAAGAATTATTAAAACAAGCTGTGGATCAGTCCTTCAGATAACTGAACACTTAGAAGTAAACTTAAAAGTAAAATAACACTTTAGAAAAAGAAAATTTCAGTAGTTATTTTCTTATAACTAGTCTAGAATGACTAACAGAATTCCAATACAATGTTGTTACCAAAAGTTATTATTCAAATCTGCAAGTAAAATTAGTAGATCTAGTAAGAGAACAACTACCTTAGAGGAAAAAAAAATGTATCTTTTGGATTCATTTTTTCAACCTAAAATATAAGATCTTAAAAAAATAAAAAATACAGAAGAAAAATTATATAACTAGTAACAAAAATGATAGAATAGAAATGTTATATAACTAGTAACTAAATGACAGAATAAGCATCATATATCTCAGTCCAAGTGAATGCCATGGTCATGAGACATAGTCTATGGTTCTAATGTAATAAATTTCTATTGACAGTAAGGGATTTGAAAACAGAAATGTGATAGGAAGATCCCTAATTTGCTTATGTGGTCAAACTATTTTCCCAGTCAGTATAATCATTTGGATCAGAGTTATGAGTAACTGCTCATAACTTAACCATTTCTCAAAGACCATTAGGACTGAACTGATAAATAAGAGTTAACTTGGTGTGGCTACTCTTACTTCTATGACAGTACAAACATGAAGTTGACATTTGGGCTTTGCCCACTAAAGGGGGCATGTCTCTACAGGCTTGTGTTAGACTGTAAATTATAAGATGGTTCTCAGGAACTAACATTTTCTGCTACCAATAAGTATTGTTAGCAGATCACTCCTTTTCTGTAGTTTTCTCCTCAGTCTGATGTTGACCAAAGATGGTTTATAAAATATATGCACGCACACTTTTTAAACTTCTATGTTAGACTCTCCACAGTTGCTTTCCTGCCTCCATCCCAGAAGATGTTATCTTAGCAAGTCTGTCATATCCGTTTTCACTGTTACATAAATTGCAAAATAACTGTTTACCAGCTATTGGTTCTTAGTCTACTTAAGTTAACTATTGTGTTTTTTTCCCTCCTGAGGAAATGAATCTCACTATTTTTCTGAGGTCCTCATCACAATTTTATTTTATAGTTCTCTTGTTGGGAACTACGGTTCTGAGATCCTTATGTTTTTATAGAGTTTAATACCTTATGAAATATTTTCTCATCTGTAATCCTTTTGAAATAGATTGATGACTCAATTTGTAGGCAAAGAGACAGAAGAGGCTTTTCCAAGGTCAGAGTAAACTTACTGGGAGATGGGATCCTGTTAATCTCTCAGCAACATAGGTCTTTCACTCTACCTGAGAATGATTCTAACAACTTTACCATACCATCTCTGCCTCCCACCTCTCCTCCCTTTCTCGTCACCTTTCTCATAGTGTAAGAATTATGCCCTGACTGAAATGAGATGGATGCTGCCACCCCCACTTTTATAACTAGCTTCCACTAATTGATAACTCTTGCCTCCATGACAGAATGCCACGTGTCTTCATGGATGTCTCTCCAACTCATCTTGTTGCTCCTTTCACTGCAATCATTGAAAATTACATCACCACCAAGTGTAAGTATATTAATAATACCCCATGTATGTGATTGGTAGTTATTTTCAATGCCTGTAGCATAATAGTATTGTCAACATCAACTTACATGAAAATGTCTCAGGTAGTTCTTCATGCTTACACAATTTCCTGTTTATTTATTCAGGTTATGTTTTTTATTCAGTCTTGCCATGATTCTGGCCTAATAATATTTCAGACATTTCAGTCATGATAATGCTTAGACAAAGTACAAGACATACTACCATTGCCCCCAAAGCACCAGATACTTTTACTATTCTGCAGCTAGAGTATCCTCCTTCCTTACTTGCCCCCCCCCAACCTCACCTAAGCTGACAAACTTCTTAAACACCAGCTTAATGCATTCTCACAATATCTTGTTATCTTGCTTAGGGAATAAGGCCAGTGTCTCTATGTCATACCATAACTAAATATTTTCTCCATACCTCACATCAGCCATTCCTTGCTTCTAATGTCTCCATACAGTTAACACAGAACAGAAGCAAAATTATCCATATCATTACCTATTACAATTGATTTTTTGTTGATCAGGTTGCAAGTTTTCCCAGTGTCTAATTATTCAATAATCTCATTATTCATATAGGTACTGTGTCTTCCCTCCCATTGCTTCATGACCTTGAAACCTTCAATTTTAATATCTGTGTACTATTTCAACAACAAATATACTGTCATTTATTTATCCTTCTCAAATTATTTAAAGTCTAATTGTTTTGGTTTTATTTTTGCTCATTCTAATATCTTTATTTATTTATTTTTTGTTTCTGTTTAAAAATTTATTGTAAAGGTGATGAACAGGATGGTCACTGTTATATAAGTACGGTAATGAGTACATTCTTTCAGTTTTTAATAATAAATGCTTGCAATTTCAATGCTGGCACTGAACTTGGGTGTATTATAAGATAAACAAAAAATTTTCTAGTTCTAATGTCTTACTGTTTTGATGAGCATCAGTCACCAATACTTAATAGTTATTTAAAATTGTGGTAGAGCTGGTGTAAGAAAGGAAGAAAAGCCATCTGAATATTTAGGTATGGAGTTTTACCTTTGAAAACAAAAAAGGTTTTAAAAACTATAGTTTTTATTTTTATTCCAGATAGATTGTTGTGTGCTACTGATGATTTCTCCTTCCTAAAATATTTCCTTGATTTTTGCCTGCCACAAAAACAATATATCTATGCCACCAAGAGAAGAGAAACAAAGAGATGCAAACTTTTTATTCTTTCTTTTTAAGAAATGTCTAATTATTTATGCTTGGATTCATATCAGCTTGTGGCTCACAAATATTAATAATATTAAGCTAATTATAAACTTCTGAAAGGTCAAAACTATCTTGTGGCTTAAGGAAATGTCAGAGAATGAATAAGTGGAAGTTAATTACAAACACTCTTTATGTTATTGGCCTTAATTTAAATTTAAAAAATCCTAACAACAGGAATTGCTTCAATCTATCAGTAAATGACAAGAAAGACAAGCACTTTCTATTTTGTCACATAGCTGTGACATGTAATTCTTCATTATTTTAACAACTTTATTTGGAAAATCATTGTTTTTAATATTTTACACATTGGCTTTAATCATGTAATAGATTACATAATACAGAAAGGAAGTGTAATAGAGGAGGAAGCAAGAGATTTCAATTCAGACGTGGGTTGAAATCTCATTTATATTCCTTATGAATTCTGAAGATTCGAGCAAATCATTTAAGCCTATGATCTTTGTGTTTCTCATTTATAGAACAGTAATAACAATGCTTGCCTTGCCCAATTGACATACAAGTAAAACAAGACAAGCTCTTAGCATCTGACTCACAGTAGGACTCCAAATACTGGGAGTTATTTTATCACTGTATTATGTTATATCTTGGTATATAAAGCCAACAGGAAAATATGGATGTTACTTGAAATTAAAACAAACTGATGTGACGCATATTCTAGGAAAAGGTTCTCAAAAGATGGCTATAATTTTTGTTTGTTTTCTCATCTGTAATCTGACTAATCAAGCATAGTTTTGAATCCAAGAATCCGTTTGTAGACACTGAAGGTCATCTGGAAACTTCCAATGCCTCTATCAACAATAAATGTTATTAGCCAATGCATTTTGGTTTGAGAGCTACTATTTCTCTCATTCTTTCTCTCTCCCTCTCTCTCTCACACACACAAAATAATAACAATTAAAATAACACTAATAGTTTAGACTTTAGGAAGAATATCTGCTGACATTCTGTACTTGCTTTACTTTGAAAAGGTCTAACGAATTTAGTAGTGTCTTCTTTAGGTGAAGTTGATCAACTAAGGAGCAGAACTGTGTTCAGATGCTCTTTAACTTAGAATACTTAACTCCCCAAATACCAAACACTTTGGTTAGTAAAGAAATAACAACAAATTCACAAATGAAGACAAAATACTAATGAACATAAGGGAATGCCAAATATTCTTGGATGCTAGAAGACATATTAATGCTGAAAAGTAGAGAGGAATTAAAGAAGGAGAGGGGATGTGAATTGAGTATTTCTTTAAAACATAAGACTAAAATTATGACTAAGAAGATAGAGGCAAATTAACTTTTTATAGAAGAATGATTATGAAAAAACTAAGCATATTTGGCAAAGAGAACATATTATTTTATTCATTATTTAGAGAATACTTGTTTCTGTAATCAAACCCACATAGATAAGACCTTACATATTTAATATGGTATGTTTACCCCTGTACAAATGGAAAATAATTAAGTTTAACATTTCTATACAAATATGACTATTAATTTCTATACAATGCCAACTCAACATGGTAAGCTGGGATACTTTTTCCAAAGATGTTATGTGTCAATAGCAGCAACAGGTTTTCAGGATTCTGCAGTCATCTGAACAAAATTAGACATCCAGAACACATTAATAAAAGAAAAAAAAGGAAAAAAAAAAACAAAACCCCAGAAAAATGTGAAGTTCTATTATTGTTGTGGTACCTGGCACTATTTTTAAAATTAGCATCTCAATTATCATATGGAAAGAAAACATTCTTGAGTAATTTCATTAAAATAGCTCTGATAAAGTACATTCACTACTATGTATTATAAAGCAGGTACAAGGTATTTTATATTCACAGAGGAATGATATCTTATGATGATAATACCAGAGGATCTCTCTTGATATATACATACAAGTAAGCTTGCTACCTAGAAAATATGAAAAGGAGTCAAGAATTGATGAGTACACTCTGTTTATTCTGAGAAGATATTGAAGTTATATTTTCTCTGAAAATCTATAGCTATAGTATCTTTTCCACTTTTACTCAGGGAGATTCTTAATAACCATTTTGTAAGATGTTTTCCTCTATTCCATAACTTAGTTGAAGGTATGGAAGGAAATTGCCTAATGAAACACTAATAGTGAGTAGAAAATATGATGGCAAATGAGTATTTCAAAACACTTGCCTACATTTGCATGGATTTATTCTTGAGGGCTCTTGAATCAATCCATTGCCATCTGGAACGACAATTGACAATGGATACAAGGGATGGGATGCAGGCAAATAAATACATGTTGCGAGACTATGAAATATTCTCTACAAAAAAGTAAGCAGCAAAACAAAGAGTTATGGTTTAAGTAGATAGAACTATGACAAATAAAGGTAATAAGTTAGAAAACATTAGATAAAGAATGCAGAAACAGGTTATTTGGCAAGAGGTGAGGGACGAGTCTTGTAAACAGGTAAAGATCACACATTACAGCAATCACACTTTAAAAAATTCCTGATTTTGGTCTCATACTAGAATGTCCTAGAATAAGAATGTAATGGACTGAATATCTGTGTTGTTCCTTCCTAAGATACATATGTTGAAATCTGTATCCCCAAGATGATGGGGTAAGAGGGAAGGCTTTTGGGGAGAAGGAACCTTCTATGAACCATAAAGGGCATCCTTATCAGACAACAGCCCTACTACAGGCTTCATCTTGAATTTACCGATCACCGGGATTATAGCAAATAAATGCCTCTTTAGTGAGCATTTGATTTGGTGGTATTTTGTTATAGCACTCTAAATGGACCAAGAAAAAAAATTTATCTTACCTGCTTTTGAATGCAGATAACTTCTCCAGTAGAAACTAAGCAAGTAAGACGATTTTTGTATTCTTCACAGGTCCAAAGGTAATCATTTTTACTTTACTGAGGCACAGATTTGATCAGACAATGTGAATTGACTGGCCTGTCAGCCAGCATAGGTCACCACCTGGAATTCCTATTTCTACATTTTCTTTTTCTTATTTTCTCCATTTTGTTACAACTTTCAAAGAGGATTAAACATTTTTGGTGTTTATAAAAACATGGCCCTCAAGGGAGAGTTGCAACTTAACTACTATATAAAGCATATAAGTAAGCAGAAATTCTGTGATTCCCAAGAGAAATGAGATATCTCACAAAGTGTGTTTTAAAGACTTTTTAAAAGCATTGAGACATAGCTCTTATTAGAGCCAAGTTTACTATATAATAATCTAGAATATACTCCAAACTTCTTTGGATTTTCTTTTTATACAAGTTTCTCTCTTTCTCTCGCTCTTCCTCTCTCTCTTCCTCTCTTCCCCCATACAACACAGATAGACTCTAGGATCTGCGGCAAATGAAGGTAATAGTTTTCAAGGCTCTAAGACACATAGACTGATTCAATTTTAATTACCCTGATGCATCTGTAATAAACACTATTTGACTGGGAAGCTGTAGTTTCGCTGAAAATGACACCATGTAGAGAGCTTATTACACATTAATGTAAACATTAGTTCTTACCTCTAACATAAGCTGCTTTGATTCTGAGAATGATTGATTTCTGTTCTCAGTAACCAGATATGTCAGATGACTGACAGCAGCTCTCAGTCTACTTTTGATGGACAGTGTACTGATGTCAGCTCTATTGGTCATACGGATGCTTCTTCACTCACCTAAAGGGCCAATTGAGAGGTTAAAGGCTTTAAAAAAAAAGCATCATGTTAAAAGTTTATGCATAATTTGGGCTTGGTAGGTCTCCATTTAAATAGAGACAGTTGGGGTATAAGGAAGGAGATGTTCTGTTTTCCTAAGGTCACTGTCATGGAAAAATAATTTTATGACATCCTATAACTAGAAAATAGTGTCTTATGGCTATGATCCCCTACAAAAACGATCCAGCAAGTAATAGGATTTAAGATACAATACAATGATGGCATTTTGGCATGTTGAATATTTTAAACTGAAGCAGTTTCAGAAATGGCAGAGAGAGGATGTTTCTTGCTAAAGCAAGTCATGTCATTAAGCCACATTCTTTTTTTCTCTTTTTTTGCCATTGAATGTGTCTGTTTCTGGAAAGTTCTCTTTCAGTTATATGCATCGCAGATTTATTTGAGCTCTTAGACTCTACGGTAATTATTAGAGTAAAGCCTACTCAGAAATTAGAAGTTAATTAATCTATTCAGCCTTTTGTTTGTATTGCCTTATATGTTACCTGATGAAATCTTAATAAAATTAGCTGTTATATTTTCTGGGGTACCACAGGTTAAAAGTATGCATTCTCCCTCCTAATGAGGGCATGAGCCAAAGCCCTTGCCATGTCCATGTCAATAGGAACAATCTATTAAGGAAATAGCAGCGAGTATGTGATATTTTATTTATTATCCCTGATCAACAGGGTATGTGAGCTGGGTTCTGTGGATTTCTCAAACATGAATCTGAAACAACCAGAAAACACCTCAGGAATCAACCTAAGTTATAAATGTGTGGTTGATAGCCAAGGCATATCTCTCCCTACGATTAGATATAAAATAAAAATTTCCTGCCAATTGTGAGGTACAACAAATGATAATACACAATTGCTTATCATAAAATAAAATGAGTTTCCTAAACTTATTATATGTCAGTGATGGGCTACTGCTATACAATTATTTGGAAGGCTTGCTTTGTGAGCTCAAGAGTGGATGAGAACTGTATAATACACATAGAGGAAAATGTGCCTCTGTTCAGCTCTGTGTTGATGTGCTTCAGACTGAAGCCAAGCTCTATCGCCTTAGGAACCCAACCATTCAAGGACTGCAGCAAGGCTCTTCCCAAAGTTGTACTGTCCAGCAGGGAATAGTACTATGTTGGATGAGGGTTCTTTATATTCTTCCCCAGAGGATAGGAAATGAAAGGTTCATATGAAGTTGTATTTAAGGGTTTCATTTTGGTTCATTTCTGGGAACTCCCTTGTAAACAATAGCTTCTTGTGGGCTCTGGTGGCTCTCTCCTGTAATCCTACCTACTCAGGAGGTTGAGATTTGAGGATCACGGTTCAAAGCTAGCCCAGGCAGGAAAGGCCATAGACTCTTATCTCCAATAAACCACCAGAAAACTGGAAGTGGTGCTGTGGCTCAAGCGGTAGAGCACTAGCCTTGAGCTGAAGAGCTCAGGGACACTGCTCAAGCCCAAAGTTCAAGCCCCACAACCGACAAAAAAAAAAAAATAATAATAATAAAATAAATGCCTGTTCTACTGAAGTGTTCCTATGTTAACTATATTAGGGGAAAAATTTAAAACACTAAGAAAAACTGAAAAATGATGCAACTTTTGGTGTAAGTCAGGGTGTAAAAATATCTATAAAGCCCTCCATTTGATTTATTTTTCCTCACAAGTGAATAGTAATTTGATCCTTGGTAAGTCAGCTTTTCAGCTTTTAATCTTGAAACAATAGTAATAGTATTTTAGTGGTAATCATAAGGATTCAATTATAAAGACTTACAAAAAGACAAGGTTAGTCCTGTTTCCAAATGTCCCTATTATCTGAATATTTGTAAATTTATATTTTACTGACCTGTAAGTATGTTTTATCTTTGGCTGGTATTTTTGAACATATTGAATCATTTTAGGTTTCAAAAAAAGAAGTAAAAAGACATTGAAGATAATTGTATTATTTCTTTGAGAAAATAATTTTATTTCCTGGTTTCATTTTATCAGCTTATACTGGACATTACAAGTAAATGCTTCAGTTGTTGAGAAAGATTATAGTGTAAGCTCTGAAATTTACATTCTTCCTGTTTGAAAGAATAGCTGAGCTCAAAGTATGATGCAGATTCTGTGCATGAATACACTGCACACGCATACAGAGTCCTCTCATTATGCCTTGACAACAGCTTGTCATCCATTTGGCAGAAATTTTACCCTTTGAGAACAACCAAATTCCAAATTGTGGAGGTGTTTTAGAAAATGGGAACTTTGATTTTATTCTCCTCCTCCTGAAGAGGAAATAAGAAATAAACTCCTTCAAGATTTATGAGGATACATTTTATATTTTGTTCTCAGTTATTTCACCAAAAACTATACTACATACTTAACTCAGTTTAAATATACTACATACTTAACTCAATGTAAATGCAGCAAGAGCCTGGCAACACATTGGCTCACTGGGGAGAGTTTTGGAATTCCATGCATTGTTGTGCAATTCTAGTTTTAAATCTTTGATAAGAAAACCTCACTTACTTTAGATTTCATGCCCCACCCCCCAATCACTTTTACTTTTGAACTTAACAACCAAAGATACAAAAAAAAAAAAAAAAAAAATGTGGCCGGATGGCTTGGGATAACAAAGACATCCTGGAAATGAAGTGAGCTATCCATTATGCTTTTCTCCTGGCACAAAGTGTGGCTCAGATTATTTAATCTGAAATCTTAAATTCTGAACTGAGTATAATATTTGACTTCAGTTGGTTAATTCATACCTATGTTAGCAATCTTTTTTTAAAATAAGTTTTGTTATTATGAAAATACTGTACAGAGGGGTAATGAGTACATTTCTTATCCAGCATGGTTGCCTCCTCCTTTGTTTTTCCCCTACCATCCTCCATCCCGTCCCTCCCACCTCATCAACTACTCCCTCTCCCCCCCTAAATTGTAAAGTTTGTTTTTCAACATAGCATCTTGTACACTTCATTGTTGCAATGGGTCAATATGTATCCCTATTAAAACATTTTGTTTTTTCCCTTCCCCTTCCCAAATTATACCAACATCAAATACAGTGAAAACAGCGGGTTATACCATGGGGGAGGGACATACAAAGCAACCAAAAAATCACATGGTACCTTATAAATACATTAGAATCAATAGCAAGGAAGAAAAAACCACTGTGTCCCTATCTTGGGATTAATTTCGCTTAACATCAACTTACCTGACCGTTTTTGCTTGTCCCAGACATAAACTAGTTATTGCAAACAAAGGAAACCATGGGACCTATGTTTCTTTGGGTCTGGCTTACTTCACTTAATATAATTTTCTCCAAGTCTTTCCATTTTCTAATAAATGGGGCAATGCCATTCTTTCTGATGGAGACATAGAATTCCGTTGTATACATATACCACATTTTCTTGATCCATTCATCTACTGAGGGGCATCTGGGTTGGTTCCATATCTTAGCTATGGTAAATAAGCTGCAGTAAACATAGTTGTGCTGGTAGCTTTAATATGGTCTTGTTTGTGATCATTTGGGTAAATGCCCAAAAGTGGTATCGCTGGGTCATAGGGGAGCTCTATGTGGAGTCTTTTGAGGAACCTCCATACTACTTTCCAAAGTGGTTGCACAAGTTTACACTCCTACCAACAATGCAGTAGGGTTCCCTTCTGGCCACATCCCCTCAGCATCTGTTGTTATTAGAGTTCTTGATTCTAGCCATTCTAACTTGGGTGAGGTGGAATTTCAATGTTGTTTTGATTTGCATTTCTTTTATGGCTAGAGAGGTTGAGCATTTCTTCGTGTATCTATTGGCCATTCTTATTTCCTCTTCAGAGAAGTTTCTCTTTAAGTCTTTAGCCCACTTATTTATTGGGCAGTTGTTTCTTTGAGGATTTGTTCTTGGGGGATTAAATTTTTTGAGTTCCAGGTATATTTTAGATATGAGACCCTTGTCCGTTGTATGGCTAGTGAAGATTTTCTCCCAATCCACAGCAATCTTTGAGAAGTCCCTTTGCTCTACCACTTAATCATGGGTTCTTTGAATAACAACGACTGGATTTTAAATCTTTTAGTCATCTAATTTGGCTTTTGTCAGTTGAAAGAAGGAAAGCATTTCAGATAAGCTACTATTTTGAAGGAAATTTAAAAGCATTTTACATGAATCTCAGTCATGCATTTTTCTAGAGAAAAATGGGTACTTTCAAATGTCTCTGATGGTAATGAATTTTGCCAGTGAAGCATTTGTAACAAATCTTGAATGAATGAAATGAAGAGCTTTGACAACAAAAATTTTAAAAATTATTAAATATTCAAACAATCCTTTGGAAATTTGAAAATTATACACATACATACAGTATTTTCACACAAAAAAGATGATATTAAGCGGGGAAAAAAAAGAAATACAATTTCTGTCAGTTGCTCAGTTAACCAAGGTAAAGCTTGAACTTTCAAAGGAACAAATTGAATTCTAAGAAATTAATTAAGATCACACTGGAAAGGAGAAACTAGAAGTGTAATTTATGTACTTTTATTTCTATCTTATATCTTTAATTTGCCCCCGTGTGTTCTATGCTGCTACATAAACCATCAAACAGAGAGCTTTGTCTTCAAGTGATACTGTCTTGAGTGAGCTAGCATTTATAATATACTTTGAAAATGCAAAAATTCCATTGATTCATGACCAACCAAATCATCTAAAATGATTTCTTTGAGGAACCGACATTAAGAAAAATTGAATTAATACAGCAAGTTAGGTCTCGCCCCTTTAAAACAAAACAAATCATATGCAACAGAAGGGCCCATCAGCTGCACTGGACATTGATGAAAATAAACTAAGCAACTCAAGGGCAGTGATGGGAGGGAGAGAATGGGAGGGAAAGAGGGAACAGCTTACATTAAGGAAAAGGAAAGAAATGTACATATCACTTGATGTGGAAGAAATAGTTGTATTGTCAAAACTCATAAAATTCACAAACTTTATAGACCATGATAATGGCAATTTGCCTTGTGAAGGTTAAAGTGTGTTTGTGACTTTAAGTATCACTATGCCACAATACTGTGAAATTTGTGAAATTTATGTAATCAATCTCCATAAAAATTATTCAAAAACCCCCAAAACAAAAAAGTATACTATTTAACATTATATAAGTACTTAGGATTGTTATAGTGAAATCTTGCCTTGTATAAGCAATTTATGCTAATAAAATAAATAAAAACCAAAAAAATAGCAAAGCAATAGCTCAAAGTCATAGAAGACCCAAATAAAAGAGCCTGTATGAAGTATTTGTTTTTTCATTTAAATTTTATTGTAAAGGTGATGTACAGAGGAGTTACAATTACATAAGCCAGATAATGAGTGTATTTCTTTATGAAAAGTGTTACTATCTCTCCCTCATTTTCTCCCACTTATTCTTCCTCTCCACCTCCTTCCTCCCAAGTTGTAAAGTTCATTTCTAACATACTATCTAATGAATATAACTTTAGGATTGGTTCACCCTTTGGTTGGACCATCAGACAAGGACATCGTTTCTAAAATATACTTAGAGCCAGCCCCCCCAAAAATCCTCAAAGAAACAACAACTCCATTGATAAGTAGGATAAAGACTTAAAAAAAAGAAGTTTCTTCTCCAAAGAAGAAATAAGAATGGCCAATAGACATATGAAAACATCTTCAGCATCTCTGTCCATAAAAGAAATGCAAATCAAAACAACATTGAGATTCCATCTCACCCCAGTTAGAATGGCCATTATCAAGAAAACTAACAATAACAGATGCTGGCAGGGATGTGGCAAAAAACAAATGCTGCTACATTGTTGGTGGGAATGTAAACTTGTTCAACTACCATGGAATACAGCATTGGGGTTCCTCAAAAGATTTAACATAGGGCTTCTCTATGACCCAGCAATCCTATTCCTGGACATTTACTCAAATGACCATAAACCAGCCTGTACTAAAGCCACCAGAACAACCATGTTCATCACAGCATTATTTACCATAGCTAAGATATGGAATCAAACCATATGCCCCTCAGCGGATGGGTGGATCAAGAAAATGTGGTATATGTACACCATGGAACTCTACTCATCCATCAGAAAGAATGACATTGCTCCATTTGTAAGGAAAGGGAAAGACTGGGAATAACTTGTATTAAGTGAAGTAAGGCAGACCCAATGAAACACAGGCTGCATGGTTTCCATCATTTGTAATAACTAGAATATGTCTATAAATCTACAAATTAATTCAATGAATACTAAAAGGCAAATAATTACATTTGGACATGATTAATTAAACAGCACTCTAAGCATTCACATATTCTTAGGAGAGAATCACAGTGGCCCAATAGCTATGTGCATATGACCATATAAAATGATGCTTATCAAAATGAACTTCAAGAAATGGAATCAAGAAGGTTTTTTTGGGGGCGGGGTCCGGTCATGGGGCCTGAACTCTGGACCTGGGTGCTGTCCCTCAGCTTTTCAGCTCAAGGCTAGTGCTCTACCACTTGAGCCACAGCGCCACTTCTGGCTTTTTTCTTTTTGCTTATGTGGTGCTGAGGAATCGAACCCAGGGCCTCTGGCATGCAAGGCATGCACTCTACAACTGAGCCACCTTCCAGGCCCCAAGAAGGTTTTTATTGTACTGTTGGCAGTTATTTTTTTCTCCTTTGGTTTATTCTCTGGTGTCACTATTTTTCTTTTTTTTAATTTATTTTTTATTGTGAAAATACTGTACAAAGGGGTTACAATTAGGTGGGCAAGATAATGAGTACATATCTTATCAAGCATTGTAGCCTCCTCCTTTGTTGCCGCCACTATTTTAAACTTTGTCTTGTATGTAAGTTTATCTGTATGAAGTCTTAATGTCTTAATAGTCATGCTGGAATCAGACTCTGGGGAATAAACACCCAGAAGTAATAGGATTTCCAGCATGGGAGGTGGAATTCATTTAACATACAAATGTCTGATTGCATATTACTACCAGCTACGAGTCCTATTCATCACTGAAAATAATCTGACAACAATATAGACAATATATCAGAAATGGGAAAGGTAGGGTGCTATTTTCAAGCAAAAAGTGAGAAAACAATGGAAATGAGAATTGATTTTATTTCATGTTGGGGAAAACTATTGTAAGAAGGGAAAATAATAGCAAACATTATTTTAGTAGTTTCTTCTCATACTTCTACCTGTCAAGCATTCTACTATTTTCAGTACTTCAAAGAGGAAGCAAGTTTGTCTTGAGCTCAATCAGCGAGTACCTTCTGGCTAGTTCCAGCAACCTCTGTATTTCATAAAAACACTTTGGATCCTGGCAGAGGGAGTGTGTTTTAGCATTATACATGACTTATTTCCTTTTACCTTTTCTATTTTTCTATTCTTGCTATTTATACTACATTTTGCAATATATTAATTTTAAGTAAAACTACTCCACAATCTAGGTAGTTTGTGGTATTATCTGAACATCCTAAATCTGTGGCTCTATATTTGAACATTCTTACTCATAAATGTCTTTTACTCAGTATTTCTTCCACTCTGCTCTCTCATTCTTCTGTGTTTATTATTACTAATACAGATATTGAGAACTTATCTCACAGTCCTGTGAGTTTCTTTTCTGTTCTTTTCTTTTCTGTTCTTTTCCTTCTTTTCAGTTTTGGAAGTTTCTATTATGAGATCTTCAAACTTAGGGATTCTTTCTTCAACCATGTCCAATAATATATAATTCCATAAAATGCATCATTCAATTCTGTTGTTGTATATTAGACCTCTAGCATATCTTTTGAATTCTCTTTTTTATTTTTTGGTCCAGGGGCTGGAACTCAGGGGTGCTGAACCTGCCTGTCTTTGTATTCAAGGCTAACACTCTATGACTTGAGCTACAGCACCACGTACAGTGTTTTGGGAGTAGTTTATTGTTGATAAGAGTATCGCAGACTTTTCTGCCCAGGCTGGCTTCGAACCATGATCCTCAGATCTCAGCCTCTGGAGTAGCTAGGATTACAGGCCTGAGCCACTGGCTCCTGGCTTGAATTATTTCTTAGGATTTCTATAAGAGACCATATAGATTGTAAAGCAAAGTGCTGTAGTAAGCTTTTAGTAATGTGCAAATCTGTGTTGTTGGTGGGGTGGGAGGGTGGGGTGATGGGATAGGAGTCTTTTTGTAAGATCTCAGTTTTTTGGAAGCCTTAACATTCCAACAGAGAACTTGGGTGAGACAGGAGGGCTAGACTCAGGTGGAGATGAGTATTTCTCCCTTCTTATGGGAAAGTAGAGAGGAGTGAGTACTTTCCTTCCAACGGGACTATTATGGAAAGTCCAGTAACTTAGTGTCACAGTAAATGGGAAGCTCTATATGTTTGAAAATAGTTTTTTTTCTCAGACTGAGGGCCTGACTCAACTTGTGGAGGTGCTGAGATCAAACCCTAGTACCACTAAAAAGGAAAAATGATGGCAATAATTCCCTTTTCTCCTTCTTTGCAGGAAACACAAGGGACATTTTTTTCTGCCCTGTTCACTGGTACCAGTGATAGTGCTTGTTGCTGGTATGGGTCCCCTGGTAGAGCAACTGATTGTACTCTAGGAAGCAAGGCTCACAAAAATTTCAGGCTCACATTATAACTGGGCCTCTCTGGAGTTTTTATCTGTCAGACTTGTCCACACTGAGCCTACAGCAATTTGTCAATTAGAGATCAAATTTTTCTACTCGATCCCATGAGGTTAGGGTTTGCTGGTACGTTGTGATTCTCTCTATTTACCTATCAGCCTTCCTCATATTAGGCAGCATCTGGCTCTGCAACCTCAATTCTCTTCCATACTAGAGGAGACGCGTGGGATTTTCAGTTGTTTAGAAGAGAGTTACAACTTTCTAGCTCCTTACATGCTGTTGGAGTCTCTAACAAGAGCTTATTAGTTTTCAAAGGTTGTAAGTAATGTCTTAAGAGTAAAGAATTTAACATGTCTATACAGTTCGTGCTCCCAAATGACTTTCAGATTCCTAATTATCTGAGAAGGGCCCAGAACATGTTACAAACCACACATCCTTCATTCTTCATACTGAAATTACCTTATGTATTCTTCCAAAGGACAATTCTCCCCTCAGGTGACCCATGCCTTGGCATCACTGACTAAAGGAAATAGAATATGACGTCTTTTCTCACTACCATCTTCAACAGCCCTCAACAATCCAGAAAAGCCTATTGTCTATACCTTTTTACTCATTTGGCATTTTTATATTTAAAGGCAACTTTTTCTTATACTCTTGGATATATTTTTTTTAAAGCTTATCATTGGGCTGGGAAGGTGGTTCAGTGGTAGAGCGCTTGCCTTGCATGCATGAGGCCCTGGGTTCGATTCCTCAGCACCACATACGCAAAAAGAAAAAAGCCAGAAGTGGCGCTGTGGCTCAAGTGGTAGAGTGCTAGCCTTGAGCTGAAGAGCTGAGGGACAGTGCCCAGACCCAGAGTTCAGGCCCCATGACCGGACTCCCCCCCCCAAAAAAACTTATCATTATTGATAACAATTTACTATTCTGAGACATTAGAGATTTAGGAAGAGTTACCCAGTGCTAGGTGAGTCACACAGGCTTTGTAATCTATTTTCAGAGTCTCTTTTTATCTATGCCATACATACCTAATTTGCATAATATCATGCTCTATGCAAGTGTATCTATGTTCATGTATATTAAACAATATGTTAGGTCCTGTAGATTGAGGATGAAATTGTCCCATAGAACTTTATTGTTTATTCTTTGTTTCTCAGCAAGCCATTTCAGATGGGCTACAGCAAGTGGTACTCCAGCATACTAGAAAAACATGTAGCACCAGTTAATTAAACAGATAATTTCTTTCTCTACTTGAGAAACACTACAGTTCTGCCTAAGATGAGGGTATAAGTAGCCTTGAAGAATCCTCATTTTATTAAAAATACTAACTTCCAGATGGAAATGTGATCTGTAAACAGATGTAACTCCCCTCAGGCTCTGGACAAAAAGACATGATACATCTTGTCACATCCTTAGACATTTTCCCTTGCATCTAGCAACCTAAGAATCTTTTCCCCCAAGGTCATAACCTGTAATGTAGTATGAAATTATAAATAGTTAAGGCTGGCAACCCAGGGATGGCATGCAACAGACTCAGATTTGGAAGCTAAGTTTTCTCTCAAATTTGAGTTTGAATACAATTTCTGCCAATAATAGGATATATTTACAGGTTTCTTCTAGTGTAATGAAGGTGAAAACATGTATCTAGCAACAATACAAATCAAAAGAACTTTTTGGTTGATTTATGCCTAGATACATAAAAAAGTATGATTTTCCTTTGTTTTCTTTAAAGTAGATCTTGAGGGAAGATAGGTCACTATTACTGCACCACCACTAACAATCAGTTATCTCCTTATTCTTTTGCATGCTACTCATTTGGTAGCATACTGAATGATATTACCACATTATTTTTATTATCCTTTAATATGTCAATAACTTTGACTTAAACTTTACTGAAAACAAGTGATGAACAAGATGAACAAGACTCACTTCTGTTTTCTTGTGTTGAGAAAGTATTAGTATATGCCTCAAAATAGAGTAAACAAATATGCTATGCTCATCCACATATTTAGTAAGTATATACATAAAGTATTATACCTCCAAATATAAGAATTACAGTTTATAATGTTCTCACTTGTTGTGTTGTGTTGTGTGTGTGTGTGTGTGTGTGTGTGTGTGTGTGTATGAAACTTAGCAAAACATCATGAAAGAGGTGGGCTGTTTCCCACACTCCACAGTATGGAATGCAGATAATCAGGAATGAGGAGGTGGCAGGCTCCAATCAAATTAAGATGATACAAAACTTTGCCTTACATGGTGAGGTCTTCCTTCTGCCTACTCAACATGCCTAGGAAACAGGAAATGCAAGTTTAAATAAGATGGTCTTTCCGTAGTTGAAAAAAATTATCTTATGCCAAGGATCAGTGGCTGAGTATTATTGATGATATTATGATCAAAGAAGGCTTGGCTTCTGCTATTGTGATAACCATTTGACTGTAGCCCTACAAATCAACAGCAGTTAATAGGTTTCTGAAGACTGAGCAATTACAACAGCTAAAACTGGCTTTTGATCCTTGCTAAGGGGGAAGAAATTCCCAGACATATTTACTGTAGGAGTAATTCAGAGTTCTTTCTGAGGTACACACACATTAGTTAGGTTAGAGAGCAATGTAGTCAGTGGTAGAGAATAACGACCCTTGACATTAGTGTATCTACTTTCAGATGGCCTTATTTGAGGGTAATTTCCTACAATGTGTAAGTGGGGAGGAAGGAGGTAGTGTCTTATTTTCTAACACAAAGTGTGAAGACAACAGGACAAAGCACAGTAATGAAGCAATAGCAAAGATTTACTCCCCTCAAATGGACATTCTGTACATGTCACCTTTTTTACTATGTGATGCATACAAGAATGGTAACATGAATTTTCAGCAGCAATTCTCATATCTAGGACAAATGAGATGTTAAGAGATATCATATCACATAACACTTCTTTTGATGTAGTGAGTTCCTATTATCTTTAGAAAATTATAAAGGCGTAGGCTAGCCACAGTATGTTTCTGTTACATGTGAAAAATATCCTAATGGGTATAGAAAACAAATTCACATGAGCAAAATATCTTTGGGGAAATATGGAGAAAATGGGCTTGGCTAGTTAGTCTGGAGGTATCCCAAATCTTTTAATGGTCTGTTATGTCATTTAACAACTATGATGAAGATTTGTGCAATTACTAATTCATTCATCCTGTGTTCATTTGGGAGCCAGTCAGTGTGACAGATTTACTACCAATAAGGATGTATTTAGCAGGAATTCAGAAACTGTAAAGAATTAGCTGCTTGAAAGAAAGAAATTGCAAACCAAAGATCTAAATTTCAGAACTAGGAATGAGGATATATAGGTGTCTTTCACCAACTTTCCACTAACTTTTCCTTACCCTCAGAGCTCCAATTATCTGAAATTTCTTTGTCAATTGTTAAGAATCACTCTGTTACAAACTCTCCATAGTGATTTCCTCAAAGAGAGCTGATCACCCACATCTCTCACAGTAGCCTGAGTTTGATGCCAGGTTAGAAAAGGAGATACACTATATTAAAAAACTAGCCACTTGATTTCATCTCATCTGCATGAGAAGGAATCAAAGACTTGCTGATTTAAATTTGAAAAAACCCACAAAATTTGGAGAAATATGTAGAAGAGATTTTAAGGTACTCATGAATTCTTAAATCACTGCTACCAGCTGCAAGATGAAATTCTTTTTCTGTGTATTATGAACATTGAGACCTACATAACATTGTTAAAATATTCCCCTGTGTGTTTTGAAGAAACTAATACAGTTCATCCTTATTTCTAAGTACTATATAAAGAAACATGTTTGAAAAATTACAGGTTTAATGGATTATGCAATTTTGGACATTTTGTCAACTGTTCTCTTTTCATTCTTCCATCTCCACCCCTTCACTGCCTACATTTGCCTTATTTTTCCATCACAACAATTAGTGGTATTTTCAGTCTATGAGAAAAGATTAAGGAACAACTTTAAATGTATCTTTAAAGTTTTTTTTAAATCTTACTGTTTTAAGGCTAAGTATTCTTCTCCTATCTGGTTACAGCAAGAAGAGGTAGGATGAGGTGGAACGTATGGATGGGACAAGGTGGAAAATAGCTTTCATGTACTCAATTAGATACTTCTCTTCCAGATTGTCCATTCTTAACTCATTTTTCTTTCTTAATGAAATACTTTTGTTTCTCTCACCACTAAATATTGTCCTTAGCAATGGCACTAACACTCATGCCTTTGGAAAATTACTCTTAATAGCAATCCTTAGAACTACTATTGGGAAGGTGTATTTTCCATAACTTTAAGCATCTTGAAACTGAATTGTTTTTCCAAAGTAGAAAAAAGTAATGACAACAGTTGTTTGCATGAAAGAAAGCAAAAATAAACAGACAAACAAATAAACCATTTGCCCGATGTCTACAAATGGCTGTGAAATTACCTATCTAGATCGTCAGGATTTACTAAGGAAGGAAGAGAACAATCTTTTATCACAATTTAAGGACCAGCAGCAACAGTAGGAGAAAGAACTAATCCAAAGAACTAATCTTTCCACAAAGCAAATATAGTTCCTTATAATAAATGAGTGGCTGCTATCCTTTTTTGTTTTAAATAAAATAAAACATCACTCTGACACAGTCTATAAGTTTTCATAAAATACTTATAATGGGTAGTACCCTAAGTTCAGCAGAGAAATAGACCTGATAGAATATATACATTTGTGGAGAAGGGAGGAGGGGGAGAGGCAAAGAGATAGAAACAGAGACAGAGACAGGTTTTCCAAGAAATTGGTTGATTTCTTGGCACTGTCCCTCAGTGCCAAGGTTTGACAATGATAGGTTTCACAAGTTGAAATTAAATAGAAATTAATGTTGCAGTCTACATCTAAAATATTTAAAATAATCTCAAATATTTTTCTGAAATTCAGCTGAGAATAATCGCCATTTAAAAATGAAAAAGAAAAGAAAAGAGATAGTCATTTTAACCAGAGTAAATGTAAAATATTCTTTCCCTTAAATCTTTTTTCATGAAGCCTGGAAACATAGGGCAGAATTCCATATTAGTCTAGATAGAATTCCTTGTACTTTGAGAATCCTTAGTCCTTTCCTTCGAGCCTTCAAGTGATCCTGGGTGGCCCAGTCATATGGAGAGGTCAATCTGCTTTAATCAACGGCTGTGGATGCGACTAATCACATGTAAAAATACTTGCACAATACCACCACCTAGTAGATTGTTTCACCAAGTATCTGGGTACCAGGAGCTAACCAAGTTGATGCATAACATTAACTGTCAGGAAGACTGAAAGAGAAATAATATTTTGTATCTAGTCTGGCTATGATGGGTAACTTTCTTCTTCTCTTGTATTGTCATTTTTCTCTGTTGGTTTCACTACAAAATTCGAAATGATCTTAAGTATCTTAACTATAGTTTCCTACTTAGTATGTGGCAATATAAAATTCAATCATAATAAATCTCATCACAAAATACTCTTGAAGACATTTGATCCCTTCCCTTCTTCATGTTAGCATCTAGTGGCTCATGTTTTGCCTAGTCACAAGACATATACATATACATATTTTTATGCATAAAAATACTATAAAGAACAGAATAGGGGCTGGGAAGTTGGCTCAGTGATAGAGTGCTTGACTTGCATACATGAGGCCCTGGGTTTGATTCCTCAGCACCGTATAAACAGAAAAAGCCGAAAGTGTCACTGTAGCTCAAGTGGTAGAGTGCTAGCCTTGAGCTGAAGAGCTGAGGGAAAGTGCCCAGGCCCAGTGTTCAGGCCCCATGACTGATAAAAATTAATAGAATAGGCTAATTGCAATGAAATATACAGTTTAGACTTGGATTCCCCCAAATGAAAGAATGAGAACATATTTTTCTGACATATTGAGAATCAGAAAACTGAATTAAGCAGGAAAGACATACCAGAATATTTTAGATTATAAACATCTGTGCTTTCATGTCCTGTGTAGCAGATCTTACTCATAGCTGTATCTGGGGACTATGTAGCAACACGTTGTAGGAGAACAGCCCTATCTCATACAAATCAATCTTTGCCAAAGCTGATGGCACAAAGACAACTGTATTATTTCATTGGAAAGGAGATTGCTTCTCTGCTCGGAATTGATAAGTTAACTATCATTTGCAGTTATTTGTGTTCTGCATTGTGAAAGCCAGTCTCCAAACATAGCCCATTAGCAAAGTCATCTAAACACATTGTTAGGAAATGAAATCAATAAAGAAAGCCACCTTTTCTTCTCTCTAGTAGAAAGGTATTTCTGTTTGCTTGTTGGTTTTTGATTTTGTTTTCTTTTGTAGACAGTGTCTCTCCGTGTAGTCCAAGCTGGCTTCAAATTCACTCTATAGCCTGATTTGTGTTGAATTTACAATCTTCCTACCTTAGCCTCCTTAATGCTGGGATTATAAGCAAGTGCCACCACATGAAGCTATTTATTGTTTTTAAATGAACAATAAATGTAATAATAAATAAAATTCCCCATTCTTAATTTCTGCTAGTACTGGGGATTGAACTCTGGGCCCCTTGAGCTGCCACTCAGTTCCTTTTATTCCTACCACTGTCAAAGCTGGTACTCTACCACATGAGTCAAACCTTCCCTTTCAACTTTGTGCTGGTTAATTGGAAGTAAGAATCTCTCAGATTTTTCTTCCCAGGATGACTTCCAACCTTGATCCTCAGATCTCAGCCTCCTGAGTGGTTAGGATTGTAGGCACAAGTCACCAGAGAAATTATGTTTTGCAACATGCATCATATACTAGATGATAAGTTCCTGATCCTGCATTCAGGGCAAGGAACTCTCAGCTGAAGGAAAATGAGAGAGTTTGAAACAAAATGTCTAAGTTGTTACAAGTTCTATGTGCCTATATCTCAAATTCATAGATTCCTAGACTTGAGCTGAGCTGCAGTCTATACCAAAGAAGCTTGACTTGACCTTGATAGAAATACAGCTTTAGGGAGCTGACCTTGAACATGAACCCGAGCCTGGACTTCATCTCCACCCTTTTGTTTATTTCTTCCTGAGAAGAAAAGTGCTGGTCAGTTTCTCAACCACTGATGTCCCAAAGGAAAAGTACTCTTTAACTTGGGCTCTCTTCTGTACTTTAATCTTCTTCTGGATCTCCTAATTGCCATCTCCTAATGGCTTTGATACCTCATTCAGCTTTTCCCCAGTCTTCACTAGTAATGTGGATCAAAATATGCAGCCCTATGTTACCAGAAATAGAAGCTATTGTGATTTTATAACTGTTTATAGCCTTCTTTGTCCCTCTTAGTTTTAAATGTGCACAATGAACTAATTTCATTTACTGTAAGGTAGATAATGTTGGTTTTATTATAATAGGTCTAATTTTGCTGACTGGTAGTTGCAATTACTTATTGTCTGTTGAGAGTATCTCTATGTTGAACAAACTGGTCTTGAATTCCTAAGCTAAGCTCCAGGAATCAGAACCCCTGATTTCTGAGTAATTGGGACAATAGACAAGTGATGTTATGTTTGGCTTATGCAACTTTATAAAAAGCAGACATGGACCTGTAGTTATGACAATATATCAGCAACCTGAGATACAGTCAGAGAATATCCAGGTTTGCTCATGGACTCTGGCAAAGGGCCTTGAGCAGCTACTTGGAGGCAGGAAAGGCAGTGTCTCATGGCTCTCACCTCATCAATAGGAAAAAGGCACAACATAACATTGGTTTGTCATTCATACAGATGTTTTTGGCAGTGCTGACGCTTTGAGCTCATATGGTCATGTTTGCTAGGCTGGCATTCTTACCATTGAGCCATGCCTCCAGCCTTGATTTTTGTTCACCATTTTTCAAATAGGAATTTACTTTCTGCCCTCATGGTACCTGAGCACAATCCAACTATGTTAAGCTTTTTACCAAATGATCCACTTTATCATCAAGTAAGTGGTATTTATAGCCAGAGAAAAACACAGAGACAAGGTAATTCATTAACGGCAATAGGCATTCACCTTATATGGACCTATCTTAATCAGCTGGCTACCTGTTACTGGCTGACACCCAGTTGTTTGATTACCAAGGTATGCTGGTAGGTTAAATGACACTTCGTGTATGCATGAGCTAGAGTACAGTTCACTATGTGTGGAGACTCTATTGGTCCAGAGTACAGTTCACTATGTGTGGAGACTCTATTGGTCCAAGCTTATATTCATCATATGATGTTTCTTAGCTCACAAAACATAAAGCTTCCTTATTTTTTCATATGATTTAAGGTTTAGGTTAACTCTAGATTTTTTCACCACTAATATCTATCTGAAACATGCTAGTCTAATCTGAAACTAGTCTAATTCTTTTATAACTGCTCTACCTAAATGCATCTCAGCTCAGTTTCCTTCTCTAGATAGACTTCTGCCACTGTTCAAATTGTTGCTAGGTGTCTTGTGTATTTTCACCTCAATCATGCCACTCCAATCTTGCATAGAACAAGGAACAGGTGTTTGTCATGTGTTCCCTGCTTCCTGATATACATAATATGGGAGACATCCATTTGCTCCCTTTTGAGTGGTTTATTTAGGTCCATAGTCATGAATAAAAATCAAAGCTTCCCCTTTAGATTCAACATTGTATCTATTTAAGTAACTATTAGATTCATTTTCATCCAGAAAGCATTTATAGTCAGCTACCATTGGTGGCCACTAGATGGAAGTGGTATACCATGCCAGCAATATTTAGTTTCATTTTTCTTAGGTATAGAATAGCTTTATGAAGAACTAAAAGTTGCAGAGACATTTTAGAATATAGAAAGGAAAGCAGGCATTAAAAATACCTATGAACTGAATATAATTAAGTCCCCTCCCTACTTTTGAGAGAAAGGAAATTTTGCTAGGAATATTTTCCCTTAGGCTTAGAATTCTTCATAGTAACCAAGTACACAAATATGTGGGATTGTTTATTTCTTTCTGCCAGCATCTCCTAACAAGTTTATCTTGGACAGATTGCTAAATCTCTGTAAACCATTGCTTCAAATGTATAAGCACTATTATTGCAGCACCTGGCCTTACAATGCATTAAATAAGAGGATACTTGTAAATGGTTTAGGCTACAGAGTTCTCAATAAATCCTAACTCTAATAAATAAATACATTTTATTACTAAATTCAGACCCTTGGCAGATGGAAACAAGTTTAAATTACAAGAACTTCACCTTGAGATTGAACAGGCACAGAAAAGCAGAAGACAGAATCAAGGGATTACCTAACAGGATTTCTTTTTTTCAAAAGAAGTAGCAATCCAAAGTGATAACCTCATTCTAAAGCCATAGAAACTAGTCAGAACTCTGATTCTGGTACTGACTCTCATTATGGGAGGGAAGATCCAAAGGAAAAGTCATGACCTTGCATTGAGAATAGCCTTAGTTCCTTTATTTGTAACTTTAGGACATATGTATGACACCTTTCAGATGAGTATGGGTTACAATAAGCATGCAGGTCACAACTCCCTTGACCATCATTTACACCCCTTTGGATATAGACCTGATCCTCTCTAGTCTAGGAGTCCTGGGTTCTTCCTTTTCTCTACCAAATAAATAATTATGCAGCAGGAAAAGTGAAGACAGAGTCATAGTTTGTATGCTAGAAAAAATGAAGAAAACCTCTAGGTTAGTGGTGGGTTGGTACAAATCCCCAACCAAGGATCCCAGCTGGGGGTGGGGGGGTTGATTCATGCCATATGAGATCTTGTGCATTTGCTTCCAGGTCAAGAAAGAGAAGGTAGAGCGGGAGGGAGAATTACAGACTTCTCAGTGCAAGGAGTTCCAGAAGTCATCTGATGCAGGCTCATGAAGTCTGTCTGTTATAGCCGCCTGGGCAAGTCCCAGCTGCTCTGGTGGCTGGTTGGTTTATTCCAAAGGAAAGGACACCTGTTCCTGCAACAAATCTGCTCCAGATTCATCTAGGGTGTTACTTGGATGAAACACTATCTCAGCTATTCAGGTTCTTTAGGTAGAAGAAGGGGCAATGTCTGTTTCCCAAGAGAAAGTTGTGTTAGCTCCATGGGCTTCTTCCACATCCCAGGGTCTCCAGGAAAGAGAGGAGGTCACCTCTGCATTGGGCCAGTCTCTCCTCCAAATGCCTAAGGTTTTCCCTCCCCGTATCTCTCTCCCCCATACCCAGACATCTCTCCATCATTACCCATACATTGTTAGCTGATTTCCATAGTGGTTGTACTCATTCATTCATTTATGGTTCCACCATCACTGTATGTCACTGTAGGAGTTTTTATTTATTTATTTGTTTGTTTGTTTGTTTGTTTGTTGTTGTCAGTCATGGGGTTTGAATTCTGAGCTCTGTCCCTGAGTTCTTTTGCTAGGATTACAGGTGTGAGCCATCAGTGCAAGGCTGTAGAAGAGTTCTTTCCCCCTGCGTTTTCACTGGCATCTGTTCTCATGAAAATACCCTTTCTCACTGGGGTGGGATGGAACCTTAGTGTAATTTTGATTTCCATTTCTTTATTGCTAAAGATGTATTCATCATGTCTTTATTAGCCATTTGTATTTCTAATTCTAAGTACTACATGTTCAATACATTTGGCCACTTATTAACTGGATTATTTGTTCTTTTATTGTTTGGTATTTTTGAAGTCATGTTTTTTTTGTTTTTTGTTTTGTTTTTTGTTGGTCATGGGGCCTGAATTCTGGGCCTGCGTGCTGTCCTTCAGCTCTTCAGCTCAAGGCTAGCGCTCTACCACTTGAGCCACAGGACCACTTCTGGCTTTTTCTGCTTACGTGGTATGGAGGAATCAAACCCAGGACCTCATGCATGCTAGGCCAAGCACTCTACCACTGAGCCACCTTCCCAGCCCAAGTCATTGTGTATTTCGTATGTCAATTCTTATCCCTCAAATAGCTGAAAATTATTCGTCTATTCTGTGCATTGTTTGTTTAGTTGTGGCATGTTTTTAAAGAGGGGGGTTAAGAGAATTAAACTACAGATTAAGTAGGTAAAAAGCAAGCATATTGTGATTAGGCTTGTCAATCAATATTGATCAATCAAACTATGTTACAACTTACGGCCAAAAATACTAGCAATAGCAATGCAAACATATTTGTGTTTGTCTATCTTTGATACTCAAGTACAATTATAGATATTATGCTCCATCATATAAAATAGAATGTATAAGATACTATTTCTATTATAGAAACATACTCATGCCTAAGGAGAGATAAGGTTAGAATGTTTACTTTCAGTTACTTTCTTGTTTTCCATATTTGTCTTTGTAATTAAAGACAACAGAAAACTTTCAATATTGTAAACTTGGCTAACTTACTGTCTAATTTATTCTCTTACCAGTGAAGAAACTGAGTCCTGGAGAAATCAAATCAGTTGTTGCAATCTACAAGTTTGTGGAATCATTTAACTCATTTCAAATCATATATATATATATATATGTATCTGTATATATATATATATACACATGTATATAATATAGTATTTGATGTTGACATTCAAGGAACATTCCAAAATAGATTCTAGTGCTTTATAGTTTTTAACTAATTACTTTGTCTCACTCTGAAGAGAAGATCAAGCAGTTTATTGATTATGAAAAAGAAAGCAGAACATGTAATAAAAATCCTGTTTATGAACAGTTTTAGAGACCTTGTAAGTTTCTGAATCTTTTGATTTCTCATGTATTCAAGATGCAATAGTGGGAACAGCCAAAAAACTCAAACAGACTATTTTCCTTGTTTCTGAAACTGAAAACAAAACAGAGAAGAATTGAATAACTGTCGATCTAGGGAACAGGTGAGTGGTAAGCTAATCACTCAGCTGAATTGGTCTCCTTTCCCTGCTATCTTCCTTCCCAAGACAGTAGCAAGGTATCTGGATGCTTCTTTCTGTTACCTTGTTCCCTCTCACTGGCCAGAAAGGCCAGACTTTGTCATTAACTTAATGAGAAGCTGCAAAACCTTTACCAATCTTACCATAAATCGTACCTTGGTCAGCAGGGCTGTCATTCCCAATTTATGACTTATTATTGTCTGTTAGCTAAAGTGCTTCTATACTTGGAACATCTAACGGAATCTACTCCCTTTTGGTACATTTTGGATAGAGGAATTTCTCTATTAAGAGCAGCACATCTTAAATGTCATATAATAAAAAATGCTCTTAACATTTTTTGAAGTATATCAAATGACATTGGAGTATAGTTGAGAAACTAAGCCTTCTTTTTGGAAGTTGTAGGCAACACTCTGTATCTGTGTTACTAATATAAAAGAAACCTACAAAATATACACCCTCTAAAGATCCTATTATAACTCAGATGAACATATTCTAGGTAACTGATGGTTGATCTCATTTAAAGACAAAGCGTTTGTGGCTGAAAGTAGGCTAGCCATTGGGCACAGATGAGTCAAATAGGAAAGCAGATGGATAGAACTTCAGTCATAGACTTCTGGAAAACTTTTGATTATAGCAAATTATCCTTGGTTGGAAGGTGTTTTTTTTTTTCAGTAATCCAAAATTTATTCCTCTAAAAAGTGCAAAAGTATATAGCTGTCTTTCACAATGTGTGTGTATATATACATATAAAAAACAATTAAAATAGAGGCCTTTTATTTTTGTTTGTTTTATTTTATTGTAAAGGTGCTGTCCAGAGGGGTTACAGTTACATGAGTAAGGCAATGACTACATTACTTGTTGATCATTGTTATCCCCTCCCTTGTTGTTTTCCCACTATACCTTCCCTCCCCCCACCTCCCCACTTTATCCACCCCCACCCCCTGCCCAAAGTTGTAAAGTTCATTTCCAATATACTGTCCTGTGGGTATCAGTGTTGCAATGGGTCATCCTGTGTCCTTGTTTCAGCGTTTTGTTATTCTCCTTCCCCTTCCCAGATTAGATAAATGTATATACATGATGCAGGGTACAGTGACTACAGGGAATATACTATAGAGGAAGCAACATTAAAAAACAAAAACAAAAAACATCACATAGTACATTTAAAACAATAACAACAAAGACAGACTTCTTGTGTCTATATCTTGGGGTTCATTTCACGTGGCATCATCATATATGGACATATGTACATAATAGCTTTTGAGCATTTGGGCTCATCTGATAAGATTATCATATATATATGTGCATATATACACATTAAATATTGCAAATAAGGGAAACCATGGAACTTATGTTTCTTTGGGACTGGCTTACTTGACTTATTATACCACATTTGTTGTTGTTGTTGTTGTTGGTTGTGGGGCTTGGACTCTGGGCTTGGGCGCTGTCCCTGCGCTCTTCAGCTCAAGGCTGAGCCACTTTTGGTTTTCTAGTGGCTTATTGGAGATAAGAGTCTCACTGTCTTTCCTGCCCAGGTTGGCTTTGAACCATGATCCTCAGATCTCAGCCTCCTGAGTAGCTAGGATTACAGGCTTGAGCCACCGGCGCCCGGCTATACTACATTTTCTTGATCCACTTATCTACTGAGGAGTATCTGGGTTGGTTCCATATCTTAGCAATGGTGAATAATGCTACAATAAACATAGTTGTGCTGGTAGCTTTAGTATGGCCTTGTTATCGTTTGGGTAATGCACAAAAGCTGGGTCATAGGGGAGTTCTACGTGTAGTCTTTTGAGGAACCTCTATCCAGTTTTCCAGAGTGGTTGAATAAGTTTACACTAGAGGCCTTTTATTATTGTTGTTTTTTGTATCAAAGTCCAGGTATACTGTACTAGCTCTGTACTGCGATTTTTTAAAATGAACTTTGTGTTACAGTATTCACTTAAATTGTTTGCTATGTATAAAAGAAGCTTACTGCACAATATTAATAGGAAAAAGGAAACAAAAGAAATTCAGAACTTTAGTTGGAAGTATTATGGGGGAAATTGTAAGTCTTTCCATGATGCTTATTTGATCACTTCTCTAACTTTCATCTATCTATCTATCTATCTATCTATCTATCTATCTATCTATCTATCTATCTATCTATCTATCTATCTATCTATCTATCTATCTATCTATCTGTCTATCTGTCTGTCTATCTGTCTGTCTGTCTGTCTGTCTGTCTGTCTGTCTGTCTGTCTGTCTGTCTGTCTGTCTGTCTGTCTGTCTGTCTGTCTGTCTCTCTGTCTATGCTTCTAAGAACTTGTTGAAGCCTAAATGTAGTAGAATATGTGGATTATCCTTCAAAGTGACTCACTCATATTCAGAGTTCAGTAAACATTAAAACCAATTAGTCAGTCTTTTAAATGACTTTAAATCAGAAATTAAACTTAGTCATGTGTTAAAAACACAAGGCATAGGGAAGCATGAAGTCTGATATACCATAAATTTAGTTTGAAAAATGGAGTCTTGTCAAAAAACAAAGCTAATGTATTGTCACTGCTCGTGACTGGGTACTTATTCCCAAAGAAAAATTAACCAAGGAAAAACTTACAATCTTACTTTTTTGTAAGCCTTATGGATATTGGAGCCTTGGAAATAAAGACACAAGTCAGGGAATCCCTCTGTATTTTTATGCTTAGGTTGGATGCAAAGTAGACAGTCACACAGAGTGCTATAGTATGAAGGGGTATAATCAAGTGGTAATACAATCATGACCTGCTTCTTCATAATCTCCTCTGTGCCCTTGTGACTTTAGAGATAAGGACATTCTCCTTCTGTGAGTATAGGAGGGCACTTCTGGGAATGAGGGTTTTATGACCTGCTGCAGGAGAAGGTCAGCTAAGATTTTATGGCCTGCTGCAGGGGAAAGGTCAGAGAATTCTTTCCACATTTTATAACTTGCTTCAGGAGGAAAAGGGGCAAATGGAACACGAGAATGACCTTCTTGCTTCTGTTGCTTCCCAGAAAGCCAGCATGCCAAATTCAAAAGTAGTATTCATCAACCACAAAACTAAAAAAAATAGGAGAAAGAGTAGTAGATGGTGTGTCTGATCAGGGTTACCTTGTAAGCATATATGGATATATCAAAACACAATCACCTTGTACATCTAGTAAGTAATATGTTAAGAAAATGTGGGGAAATATTAAGAACGTTTTCAGTGACCTCTTTTGTTGGTCAAGAAACGCAATGCCTTTTTCATAAAGTTAACAAATCAGAAGACATTTCTTGAGCATTCTCTCTCATTTTTAGAATAAATGTATTAGAATTTGCTGGCATATAACAGGAACAACTGGGGGGGGAGCTACAGAAAACTCTTAAAAGCAATGCATTTTAACTGAGAATGGTTTTTCTTGACAAAATTAGACCATTCTAACTTTTTCCCCCTATTATGCTATGGTTGGAGGCAAAATGATTTTCATTCATCCTGTGATTGCATTTTCTGCATATTATTGATCTGAGGGAAATAACACTGGGAGGAGAGAATGTTTTCTGAGGCTTTGGCTTGCTCCATCCATCAGAATAAAACATCAAATGAGCAATTTTCAGGTCTGCCTGATTGCTATTCTACTCAGAGTTTCTCCATGTGGGTGGACATTAAGGGAACACGTACTCTATTGGTCTTTAGAGAATTAACAACAATATATTCTCTGGTAAGTGTAGGCAGCCTTGCCTGCCTGCATTAGTGAGGCTCTTGGGAAACATTATTGAATGAGACACATTGTCCTTAGGGAGCTCACAGTTTAGTGCTTGTTTATTGAACTACTACAACAGTTTGCAAAGTTGCTTTTTTAAGTCTAGAAAATGAAGGAAAATCTACCAATGAGAGTTTAGAGAGAAGCAAAATAGAAATGTTTGCTTCAGTCTAATCAAGGTTACCAGAACAGAAAGGAGTAATTTAATGTGATTTGATAGAAACTGGATTAGATGTATCCACCAGTGCAGGAATTTAAATTTAGCTCAGGAATATCCATGCACCTTTCTCCCATCATTCACTCCCTTAACTCAAAATGTAGAAAGAAAGACTATTAGATGTTGCAGTTGAATAGTTTCTTTTCCCTTCTTCCCGCCTCCCTCCTTCCTCCTCCTTCCTCCCTCCTCCCTCCTCCCTCCTTCTCCACCCTCCTCCTCCCCCTCTTCCACCTCCTCCTCCCCCTCTTCTTCCTCCTTCTCCTCCTCCTCCTCCTCCTCCTCCTTCTTCTCCTTCTTCTTCTTTTTCTTTTGTTCACACAAGTCTTAACCATTTTTAGCTAGCCCATGGAAAGTAACAAGTGAATTGACATAAAATGCCCATTTTTATTTGTTGACAGACAGGGAGTCTATTGAATATATCAGGGACAATTTATAAGGATGCTAGGAATGCAAAAGACAGTAAATTAAAATTTTCATAACTTATAAATTAAGTGTATAAAGGTGCACTATTTAACCCTACAACTTTCACTTCTAGAGGTTTATAATGCTATGTTTTCAGTTTTGAACCTCTGTGAGTGGTAATAGTGAGGATATAAGTAAATTCAACTTTGTGTTCCTTTGGGAGGCTATGAACTAAGGACACAAAGTGGGAAAGTCTTTGAGGAAGTTATTGGCCCTTAATAAAATCTAGGACTTGTCTAGGTAGAAAGACTCTCAAGGAAATGTTCTAGCATCATAAGCCAGAGACACAGACACACAGAGACCAACAGATGGACAGACACACAGACACACAGAGACAGAGACAAAGACAAATACAGTAAGTCTAAGAGAGACCAAGAGACTGAGAAAGAGGTAAGAAAATATTGATCATTTCAAGGAATACATTTAACAGGGTGAGACATTTTAATCAAATGAAACAGGTGAAATGCAAGTATGTTTCTCCTCCAAAAGAAAAGGCACAGGATGGGTGGAGGGTAACAAAAGTTAAAAGAGATGTGTGTATGAGGAAGATCTGAAACTGCTTGGTGGTTATTTAAAGTTGTGATACAGGTGGGCACAGTGGAATACACCTGTAATCCTACTCCTTAGGAAGCCAAGACAGGAGGGTCAAGATTTCCAGGTCAGCCTAGACTACATAGTAAGATCCTGTCTATAAATAAATAAGCAAATACATGGTAAAAAGTAAAGGATAAATAAAAAAGAATAGATGAAAAATTTGCTATTACTGAAAAGATAAACAATACTTGGATTATTTTTACCCATTTTCAAAAAAAATCATACAAATAAACAATACATATCACTGTTAAATTTACAGAAGTTTTTTTTTTTTTTTTGTCGGCCGTGGGGCTTGAACTCTGGGCCTGGGCGCTGTCCTTCAGCTCTTCAGCTCAAGGCGAGCGCTCTACCACTTGAGCTACAGTGCCACTTCCAGTTTACAGAAGTTTTAAACAGCAGCTAGTAAGATGTCCAAGGTGATTTAAATGGCTCAACAGAAGAACTTCAACAACTTCTTCACCAGTTTTTGTTTCTTTTTCAATGTTTTAAATATTTTTGACATTTATTGGTCATATAAATCATCCATCAATTAATTTAGAAAAAGATGACATTAAAAATTGAAGTCATTAGTCATATTCTTAGATCATGCAATTCTATTGAAAACAACACATATTATTTTCATTTTGAATATCAGCTTTTGAATTCCAATGTATAGTTTGTGACATATTAAGAAAATTTGGTCAGGGATTTTTATTTTGCTGTTTATAACAGCAGTTGAAATTACACAAATAAATACATTATTGTTACCAAACTGAATATGACAAATTATATGACAAGTTATATTAATTAGTTTCAAATATCAATTATGCATTTTATTTCTGGAATAACCATATTTTATTATAAAGTAGCTATTATTATTTTAAGGTAATAATACTATTTTTCAAATCAATTTTTGAAAATTATGTCTCTAAATTCTTAAATGGTTCTTAAAAAATCATGATTCTGGTGTTTTTAGAAAATGAAAAATGAATATAGGAAACTTTCATCATTAAATGTGCTTTGCAATTCTATTGTCCAATATATGTGCAGCTGCTGGTTTCTAGAAAATGTGTTGTCAGAAATCACAGGTCTTTTCAGTATAACAAATATAAGATTTCAAAGACTTTATATATAAAAATGCAAATATCTTATTTCTATGTGAGTTATAATATTGGAATAATATTTTGGATGCCATCACCTTTTAAAATCTAATTATTGTGATTAATACTTTATTGAGAAATATTTGTATGTTTAGGCTTTTTTCTTACTCTACTAGACACTCTATCTTGTGGGAATTTCTTTCCTGCTTTATTTTTTTCATGATTTAATATGATTTTATTATGGTACCACAAATTGCACTGAACAAAGTCTTCCTAAAACTGCAATCACCTTACATTTACCACTTTGGTGAGGCACCCTGTTCTGTGCATTTATCATGGCCCTGAATCTGTCTCTTGAAAAACATTTTTATTTTATTTTGTTGTAAACATGTTGTACAGAGGGGTGACAGTTACATAAGTCAGGTAATGAGTTATTTCTTATTGAACATTGTTACCCCCTCTTCTGTTTTTTCCCACTTTCTGTTATCGATTAAAGACTGACAAATAAAAATTGCACGTATGGAAAAGTTAGTATGATCATTTCCAGTAGGTATACGTTTGGAAGTGCATAATAATTAACATATCCTTCACTTACATAGTTCCAATTCTCTTTGGAGGGAGAATATATAGAATCTACTTTCAGCGGATTTCAAGTGTATGACATATCATTGCTAATTCTGGTCACCATGCTTGACATTAAATTTGCAGAACTGATCAGTCTTATACTGGAAAGTTTATGCCCTTGGCAAATATCTTCTTTTCCCCATTTCCAAACACTGGTGACATCCATTGTACTCTTATTTAAGGCTGTCTCATGCCTCCTACTTTCCACACACACGTAAAACCAGGCTGTATTTGTCTTTGTTTGCTTGGCTTGTTTCACTTAGCCAAACATTCTCTAGGCTAATAGATGCTTCTGCAGAACAGAGAATTTCACTGTGTAATTTTAAAGGAGAGTGGGTTACTATCAGTAATTAAACGGGTGTTATATGGTTCCAAGGAGACTATCATTTAGGAAACTTCTAATGTTGAGATGGTTTTGAGTTCAGTACTGTTCTGCATGTACTTGATTCATTTGCCCCATAATGCTGTCCAACTTATGCTAAAAGAATCCGCTCGCCAAAAAATCTTTTTTTTTTATTGTGAAAATACCATACAAAGGAGTTACAATTACTCAAAAAATCTTAAATTGTCACTTCATCACTTAATTGAAGTACACTAACTTTGGCCTTAGTTTTGGGTTACCACTTATATCCGAAGAGGCATATTTTCACAAAATTAAGGACAAACAGATCTCAAAGTGAACTGATAATAAGACCGAGACCTTCATTGAGTCCACTAATCTGCATAATGTGGCCACAGAAATTAAAACATTTTGTTTTTGAATTTTTTTCTGGTCGTGGGAGTTGAACTCCAGCCTGGGCACTGTCCCTGAGCTCTTACACTTCAAGGCTAGTGTTCTACCACTTAAACCACAGAGCCACTTCTGGTTTACTGGTGGTTAATTGGAGATAAGGGTCTAATGGACTTTCCTGCCAGGGTTGGCTTTGAACCGCGATTCCCAGATCTCAGCCTCCTGAGTAGCTAGGATTACAGGTGTAAAATATTTTTGATGTTTAAAATTTATTATTATTTGACTACATTTGATCAAAACTCTGTAATAAATCCACAGATAAGACAGGCTTACTATACTCTATGAAATCAATGGGAAATACTAATATATTTCTTAGTTTTCTGGTTTCCAATTCTGTTTTTTGAATATTTATTTTTATTATCTTTAAGTAGTTGTACAAAGGAGTAGCAACAAAGCAGTTTATGAACACTGTGCATCTTGATCAATGTCCCCCCTTTCAACACTGTCACTCACCCCTCCCAGTCCACCTCTTCCCTCACTTTTCTTAACTCTTAGGATGTATATTGAATTATTTTCCACTTAACAAAGCTGTTTATGTAGACCGTGCATCTTGATCTGTGTCAGCCCTTCAACATCTTCACCTCCCTGCCCCACCCACACACTTTGGCCCATTCTTTTTCTTATTTTTCTCAATTCTGTGGTACATAATGAATTATTGTCTGCATTCTTCCCCTTATCTCTCTTAATTCTTCTATTCCTACTCTCCTGGTCCCACCCTCCCCTTTTGCAATCACTTATTTTGTTCGGCTTTGACTTCATCTTTTAAAAAATTACACTATTTGATCTCTCCATAGAATCAATTATACTTCAGTGACTTCTTTTGCAATCTCTAGTTTCCAGGTCAAATGTACAGACAATTTACATGAACAACTGGGGATTACTTTGTGAGTTTTTTGTTGTTGTTGTGTTTTTTTTGTTTGTTTTTTTACTTTGTGAGGTTTTATTCTCAAGTTCCACCTCTGAGATTCTGCTTCAGAAGGTTTGCTATAGGAACCGGGAATATATATATTTTCAACTTCTAGCCAAGCAATGTTTATGGCAAACCAGGTTTGAGAGTCACTGCCCTAATCTGGGATTGTCATTCTGTGATTATGGGTATATTATGATTGTAGTTGTATAAATTGCTTGTAGTACTCAAAGATTTGTCTCTTTTACTTTATGCCATTCCAACTCTAAAGAATTGAGTAGGCAGAGCACCATGGCTCACATCTATAATCCTAGCTACTCAGGAACTGAGATCTGAGGATCGAGGTTCAAAACCAGCCTGGGCAGGAAAGACCATAGACTCTTATCTCCAATAAACCACCAGAAAACCGGAAGTGGATCTGTAGCTCAAGTGGTGGAGCGCTAGCCTTGAGCTGAAGAGCTGAGGGACAATGCCCAAGCCCAGAGTTCAAGCCCCATGACCCACCAAAAAAAAAAAAAAAAAGAATTAGCGTATAGTTTAGTTTTTTTTGTATGAAAGGAATTTTAAAATACTTTTAAAAAGTTTTTATAGCCATTGTAAAGGTAAGTGGAGACCCTTGAAGAACAGCAACCAGAAATTATTGTCTCCCAATTGGAGGGTGGTTGTAGCCACATGTGAATAGGGCATGTTTTGAAAAATGAGATATTAATCCCTTGCAGATTTCTTGCCTGAATTCTTAGATCTGGAGAAGTAATTTCATCATGTGTTGTGATTATTTGGGAGAATCCTATTGTGTCCTTTAAAGATAATAGTGTGGAATTGATGGAGGTGGGAATGAGCAAGAAGAGCTGGAAAGCTGTACAAGTGTTTTCTGTGAGAAAGACATGCCATGCCAAGAGGAGATGCATTTTAGGTTTTGTTTTGTTTTCAAAAACAGTACCTTGCTACATGGATATATTTTTACCAGTATTATTTAGAAATTTTTATGTTGACTTTGATTTTCTGGAGTAACATACATTTTTTTTGGGGGGGCGGTCCAGTCGTGGGGCCTGAACTCTGGGCCGGGGCGCTGTCCCTCAGCTCTTCAGCTCAAGGCTAGAGCTCTACCACTTCAGCCACAGTGCCACTTCTGGCTTTTTTCTTATGTGGTGCTGAGGAATCGAACCCAGGGCCTCAGGTATGCAAGGCAAGTGCTCTACCACTGAGCCACCTTCCCAGCCCCTGGAGTAACATACTTAAATATTCTTATTGCTAAAGATTTAGTTGAAACAGACTGGTCTTATCTGAGCTGGGGTGGTTAGCTATTTTGCCTAACTCACAATTCAAAGCCATCTATATTGATTAGAAATGTTCACATTTACCATGGTTTCTGAATATACATATGAGAACAAGAGGCACTTAGAATTTTTTTTAAACTTTAGAACACAATCCTCCAGGAATCAAGGATCTGTTTTCCCTTCACTGCTAAAATTAAGAACTACACATCCTTATGAAGAGAGATGGTATGTAAAATATCCCAGGAAATCTCATTCATGTTGAGTTCTGTAGTGATAATAGAAGGGAATATTTTGCTCATCTGTTGAGTGAAAGGGGGGAAACTTGGATCTCACACCATTATGAAGATGAAGGATCTGACCTTTTCTTGCTGTATTTTTATTTGGACATCAGTCTGATGACACAGATATGCACCATTCCATACTTGGAAATCTAAGCTAAGTTGCCCAAGGCTCCTATATGACCACGATCTAATGAAACAGTAACATCCACATCTAAATGGACTATGTGATTACACAGACAAACTGCAGTTTTTCTGTTAGGTTTACCACTCCCTTAGGAACTTTAAATCTCATTGTAGCCAGTTTTTAATTTATTCTACCTCTTATTCTGTTTATAATGGCATCTAGGGATTCAAGACACATTTGCAAAGTTTGCACTCCACCTTTCAGGATAAAACAAGATAGCAAGAAAATTTATAGAGATTATTGTTGTCATCAAGATAAAGATTTAATATATACATATATTAAGTCTAGTATAGCATGTGTGCACAGATACAACTCAGGAAAAGAGCTATTTAGGCATAAAATATCTAATACTAAAGATAAGCTACAAAAAGCGTGTAGAAAAATAACAAGAATATGTTCTGAGTCTTACACTGTTCTGGAGTTACTAAGTACTCCTGGGGCACAAAATGTATATGTACACAGAATGTGTATGTGTGTGTACACAGAAATACACAGATGCCTCACCGCCCCCCCCCAACATGCACTATGATTGGGTCTATGGTGTAATAGATCCAATTATGTTCTATAACAAGTGCAAGTTACCACAAATTAGTGGTTTACAATAACAATAATTTGTTACCTGGCTTGAATTTATTGTCAGAAATGTGGTATATTTTAATTTCATTTTCTTCCCAGGGCTTCAAGGCCAACATCAAGGTGTCAACTGACTGCATCCTCATTTGAAGGTTCAAACAGTGGAATCCATTTCCCTGCTTCCAGGTTGTTAGCAGTATTCCTTTTATGCAGTTTTACAACAACCACTTTCTTCATAGTTATCACCTGCTGTGTCGGGGTGGGGGGAGGGTGTCATGCTCAGCTCCTATTTGCAGATTTCCACAGTCTCAAAAGAATCTCATCATAGACATTCCTACAACACAACAGTTGCTATAGGAGCTCCCATGATTAGGTCAGGCCTACCTAGAATAATAAGTGGTTAGGCACCTTAATAAACACCTGTAAAATTCCTTCACTTTTGCTACAAATATAGCCTACACATGAAAGATTATACCATTTTCTCACAATAACTTGAGACTCTGCCCCTATTCTTGTGGAAGTTATTAGAAAAGTCATAACTAAAGGGTAGAGCTTTTGGTGAACCACTAAGAACTCTGCTTACTACAAGCTCCACAGTATTTATGGCCTCTGTCTTTATGATCATACATTGACCTATGAGTTTTATAAACTCATGCCCATTATTTTATTTGTAATTTTGCTCTACTTCTAACCATTGGCTTTGGCCATACCTCCTAGCCTTGACTGCTAAAGGATCTTATTTGCATTTATGTACTTGGTGGATTTTCTGACTAGATAATGTCAGTCTGGGAATTGATTTGAAGTCAAGAGGCTCACTGATTATGGAACACGTGCCTGATGAACGTCACAGATAAATGCCAGGTCTATGGTCCTATGCCAGATAGAGGTTGAAAGGAAATGAAAACACCCAGAAACAGCTGCCAGTCTCTAAGTTTCTGTATACTTGCTTGTTGGGTGTCTAGAGCGTAAGGAAAAAAAAATAAAGGAGAATGCCTTTTCCCTAATTTACCTTGCAATCTCAGGAGTGGCAAGGGCCCTGTGAGAAAGGAATGCTTTGGAAGCTGCTGAGTGTGGTAGGCGTGGTGTATTTCCCCAGGTCCTATCTGGGTGTAGAAAGATGTACTTTGCTAGAATCTTTAGTTTAATCTCTTTTTTATTTCTTCATAGATGTTAGATCATAAGTAATGTTCAGATAACCAGGTCAGCCTAGAAAACTTTTAACAAAGAAAACAGAGTATAGAGTGAGCATGAAGCACAGTCCTAGGTCCTATGCTCCACATTCAAAAAAGAGTAAGCTAATTAAAAAAAAACTAGTAAGAAAGAGGGGAAATGGAAAAAAATACAGAAAAATTGACAATAGCTTCATGTCTGTATTTTATACATACACACAAACACACACACACACACACACACATTCATTCTTCTCTCTGGAGCCTTGTTTAGGGTCAGTATTAGGAAACTATCCATTCTTATAACAAAATACCTGAGACAGTCAACTTAAATGAGTGATGAAAAGTTTGCTTTGGCTCTGAGTTTTGTAAGTTCTGTTGTGCTGGGGCCTGGGACAGGGCAGTATATCATGGCAGAGCTCAGGGAAAACTAACCTGGTGGAGCAATGGGAGAGAGGAAGGGGCTGGGCTCTCAGTATTCCCTTCAATAGCCAGATACCTTCCCGCCAGACTTTGCTACTAACAATTTTCACCACATCCCAGTGGTGTCATGCTGGGGACCAAGTCTTTTAACACATGGGCTTTTGGAGAACATTACGGAAGGGATATTGCAGAACGCTTAAATGAGGATGCAGGCTGACCCATTGTGATGATATGTACAGGACACTGTATCGAAAATGAATGTCAGGTTGTGGGGTGTGGGCAGGAGGAGTTGGGGAGGTGGAGACCGAAGTGATGGTAGGGGGAAAATAGAGCAGGTAACAATGTTTGCTATGAAATGTAGTCACTACTCTACTCATGTAACAGTAGCCCCTCTGTACAGCATTTTTACAATAAAATACTTAAAAAAAGCTAACAATATTAAAACCTATGTGAAAACCCTAAAATATCCTTGACTCATTCAAAAAATATTTATAAGGTTATTGTTATGGTGTTTTACAGAGAGGTTACCATTTCATAAGTCAGGTCATGTGTGAATTTTCAATAATACTTTTTTACATGCAATAAACTTTTATTTGACAAATAGCAAAAAATAAATAAAATAAAACAAAGCCATAGAATGGTCCCCTCACAAAGACAGTTACTTTCTTTGAACATATTCTCATTTTAAAGATGTATCTTCAATATTTAACCATTGCCATTTGAATTAGAGATTATTATTTTTTATTTTATAAATGAGAAAACTGAGACCTCCAGAAATGGTCACAGTAGGTAGTTGTAATTGAATCCTAGGTCTGTATGACCCCATTTCTCAGTTTACTCTCCATCATAGCTTCTTTTTTTAAATTTTTTATTGTAAAGATACTATACAGAGGATTACAGTTACATGAGAAAGGTAATGAGTACACTTCTTATTGAGCATTGTTACCCCCTCCATTGTTTTCCCCCTACCATCCCTTCCCTCCCTACCTTCCCTGAGGTTCTTTTTTTTTAAATTGTGATTAAGTGATAATTTCCCAAATTTCACAGTATTGTGGAATAATGATGCTCATTTAAAGTCACAAGTTCATTCTAACTTTCCTGGAACAAATTGTCTATTACAGTCTATAACGTATAACATGTACACATATACACCATACATGTGATCAGCATCATGGGGATATTTGGTAGTGGTTCGACCAGATGAGTGGGAGTTCTTTGTTTCTTAAGTCCTGTTAGTTTTGTCGTATCACCTAATATTTTGGATTTAGCATCCACTTATCAGGGAGACCATGTACCGTTTGTCTCTTTGCTCTTGGCTTACCTCGTTCAATATGATACCTTCTAGCTTCATCCATTTCCCTGCAAATGCCATTATTTTGTCATTTCTAATGGCTGCATAATATTGCATTGTGTATAGATACCACAATTTTTGGATCCATTCATCTGTGGTGGGGCATCTGGGTTATTTCCATATCCTAGCTATTGTGAACAGTGCTGCAATAAACGTGGAGGTGCACGTGTCCTTGTATATTGGTTCCTGTTGTTCAGGGTAGATGCCTAGAAGTGGTCGTAAGGGAGGTCAATCTAGCTTTCTAAGGACCCTCCAGACTGCTTTCCAAAGTGGTTGTATAAGTGTACGTTCCCACCAGCAGTGTAATAGGGTTCCTCTTTCTCCACATCCCCTCCAGCATTTGTCGTTGGCTGATTCATCACAGGTTCTTGTTTGTGGGTAATTTAGACCTTCATTTCCCAGGGACATTGGGCAATGTCTGAAGATATTTTGGGTTAGAACAGCAACATGGGGGAATGGGAATTCTACTTGAAATCCATTTAACCGAGGCTACAGATGTACCTAAACATTCTGCAACACCTACTACAGAATTTCAACAAATTTCAACAGAGCTTGTACTTAAAGTTAGCTACAGATTTACATTTTACCAATTGTTATTCATTCACTAAATATTTTTACAGGATTCTGAGCCTTACCTTTGTATCCCTACTTTAGATAGCTGACAAGAATTGTGGTATTAAACTAATGGACCATTTCATTGTACTATAGACTCAAAAATACCCAGTCATCAAATATTCAGTCAGTATTTCATATCTAATTGTGGTACAGATCTCACAAGTTTTGTTTACAGTTGATTTCTTTGAACCTTGGTATAAAAATAGCTGTGCACATTGTGATTAGTAGGTATACCCATGAATATTCTTCTAATTTGTTGTCTTTCTTCATTTAAAAAATTTGTTAATTTAAGAAAAGTAGGTAATTTTTCCTGTTGATTTTGCTGATTGTAACCCATGTGTTTCTAAATTTTTTGTAGACTAGTAACTATTCTGGAAACTTGATTAGATGTTTGATTAGGTTCATGTTCAACTATTTTGGGCAAAATTAATTCACAGGTAGCATTATGTTTTTTTAATCAGCTGCTCCTAATGTCTATTGGCTTTTCTTTTATGGGTTTAGAGGCTGTTGCTGATCAATACCTGCTGCATTTGTAAATGCAAAATGATGCTGTACTAATTAAGTCATTTCTTCTTCATTTATTAACTGGAGCATTCCCATGAAGAAAAACTACCCCTCTTTTGTCTAGTATTGGTTTGCTTTTCATAAAGTTCATATAAAAAAGGCAGGATAAATGGTTGATTCTTTAAAAATTTCAACATAATGCATTGATATTTTGTGGCAGACAACTTATTTTGTTTTCTTAAACTATCAATATAGACTTACAGACAAACAATGTTTTGATCCATTTTACTTATTAATAATGCCAAATTGTCATAACTTTATGATTCTTTTGAATTTAACACCTTAGTACTTCAAAATATTGGACTGAAGTTAGCACTCAAAGCTGACTGACTTATCTGTCTAGAATCACTCATTATCCACTGTAAGGATTGCCTTCATTTCTCCCATCTGAAGATGACAACCTTCAGATTTTGTCTTACCTCAGCTATTCTATCCTGTTTGTACTTTAGATCATGGTACTTTTATTGGCATGATTCCATTTTATTTCTATTTTTGTTGTAAGTGCTTCATAATTCTGTGGTTTACAATTTATATTAATGTATATTAATTATAAAAAACAATAGGGTTTCATTAGCAGATTTTTCATGTTACATCATCATTTTGTTTTATAAATAGAACTTCTTCTTGTTCCTCAAGACTATTTCTTATTGGGTCTTTGAAGCAATATTGTTCCTCGGGGAAGAGAGGTATCTAGGTTGAAATATCCATAATGGAAAGAGTCTCTTTTCTTGATCAAATAACTTTGAGTTTCTAATAATGGAACTTCCATTGGCCTAAAACCGCTATAAAAACAGACACTTACAGTACTCTGCTTTCCTCTAAATCCTGTAATTTTGATTTTGCTTGGTATAACTGCCCAGCTACTATTACAGTGGCCCAAAGTGCTATTGTTTCTCTACCTTCTTAAATGTGATTTTGCTCATTCAATTCTTTATACCTGATTACCTGAAATATAATTACCTGTTTCCTCTTTGCTTCCTTAATGTCTATTTCTCCTTCAGGTCAAATCTTAAATGCTATTTCCTTTTGGATGCCTTCCCTTTACAAGGTGCCATTTCTCATTTCCCCAGAACAGTTCTAGACTATATCTGTTGAAAATCACGTATTTTTAGTATATACTTTTACTTTGCCAAATGCAATTTGAATAAACAATATATAATTGCTCCTTCTCTGAATCTAAAAGTCCAGAACTCTGTAATCTAGCCATTTTATGGTCCATAATCGCACCTAGATTTTCCACAAGTAATTTTAATTTCCTGCTTCCTTTGAAAAAATCTTGGTGTCCACACAACATCCATATCTTAAAGCTTGAACGCCTAATGTGGCTGCTTTTAGACATAGTGCTTTTAGAGAATAATTAGGCCAAATGAAGCCAGATAGGTAGGGCTTGAGTTCTAGTATTAGAACTGGTGCCTGTACAACAAGAAAAGCTACAGGGCTACATAAACAGCAAAAAAAAAAATCAAGTAATAGGGAGACAGCTGTAAGCTAAGGACAGGAGATGCAGGATATACAATACTCACAGTACCTTGATCCTGGACTTCTAGTATCCAGAACTGTAAAAAAAAAAAAAAAAAAAAAGGAATTTCTTCAGCCTAAGCTATCAAGTCTGTGAGGTTTTATTATGGCAGCTTTAGGAACTCCACGTTGTAGTTCCATGCACTAGTAGTTCTAAGAGGCACTGTATCTAGGAAGCACTAAAGGAACTACCAGAGAAACAGCATACCACTAAGAGTGATAGAAAATAAATATGCTATAATTTGAATTATATTAGTGTTCCCCCTGATTTCTATTCTCAAACTCCTAAAATCTCTGGGATATTCAGTTCGAGAGAGGAATGACTTTTGGTACTGATAATAAACCTCACTGACTGTGGTTTATGGAGCACTTAGTTCAATACAAGGTGAGTGCATTCCCAGAAACATCAAGAGATTAGAGGTTTAAAGGGGTGGAACTTAGCCCCACCCACTGACTTGAGGTTGGCAGTTATGATGGAACTTAAGCTTTATAAAAAGAATTTAATGCTCAGATTTGTTAAACTTCCAGATTGTTGCGCAAGCATTCCCAGAGAGACTCTATCTTCTTATCTAGTTGTTCATCTATATCCTTTATCATAGATAGGCCAATGTAAAAATATTTCTCTGAATCCTCTTGGTCATATTAGCCAATTGTTGAAATTGAAGTGGGGGGGCTGTGGGAACACTAATTTGCAGCTCGTTGGTAAGAGGGACAGGTAACAGCCTGGAATTTATTTCCACTTGAACTGTAGCCTGTGGTATCAGACAATATCTTCACATTGAGAATGTCAAATTTAGTTGAGTCGAAGAACATCCAAGTGCTGTGTGCTGGAGAATTCCTTGGTGAGTAGAAAAGTCACCCATATTTAGTCAAAGTATAGTGCTCTGTTTCAAATGTGAAAGCAGAGAAAATGGTTTTCCTTATTGTTTTACAATAAAGTATATATTATAGAGCATTGACCTTCTGTAATTTTCTGGATTGTTTAAATTGTTGCTTAAAGTCTGTTGTTTTTGCATCTGGTATTGGAAGCTGAATTGGAAGGCAATAACCTGGGAAGAGAAGATGGAGTTGAAAAGTGGAGAGAATCTGGAAGCTGGAGGACGAGGTGAAACTCATCAGGTTAGGCAAGAACCCGGGTCACTCCTTCGACATCTCTAACTTGGATACATCAGGTGATCCATGGCAGAAAACTGAACCCTTTGCTCCCATCCCTGTGATAGCCAGATTGATTTGTGTCTAACAGATAGATTTGTGTCTGATGGGAGCAAATAGAGCGGGGTGTTGCCCTATGCCATCAGGGTGAGGCAAGAGGTGGCCACCATCTGCATCAGCTGCTCATGAGTGAAACTGGAAAGATCTTCAAAGCAGTTTTAGTTTACTTGTCTGTTTTGAATGACTATTTTACTTCTGCCCATCAGATCCTGTACGAGACCATTAGCAAAGTTGACTGTAGGATACACAGTCCTAATTTAGCTCATCGGACACACTATAAATCCAGGATAAACACTCAGAAAAATTTGTTAAATAAAGAAATGATAGAAGTGATGCAGATGTTACTGACAATTCAGCATCATGATCCTTCTAGAAGGGGAAATATGTCTTTAGATTTAACAGTCTAATATCTTCTCAAGGACCCTCCTGTGTCAGACAAGGCTTTTAGAAAACTAAGGGTATTAGAGATCTTATTACCAGGTTGCTATATTATTACATAAATAACAGGGACAAAACTAGACATAGTAAACATAATGCTGTAAAAAGAAGCTTCAGTCCTAAGAACTGGCTATCAGATTGATTTGTGATGTAGCCAAAATTCAGAAGCTTGGTGAAGAATGCCAAGTAGTTTTCCCTTCTTGTTTCAGCATCACCTTGAAACTAACATAATCCAGGGTTCTTCATCTGTGACCTTGTAAATTGTAATGCTCAAAGCCAGATTAACTGGACAAAAGCAAACAGAGGCTTAGTAACATGAACATTGCAATTATTCGTGGGAAAACTCAGAGATGAGTAGCTCACAATAGAGGTAAAATTTAGGCATATAGAAAGGCCTTTGTCCTTCTGGGGTACAGAGGCAAGTTAAGGAAAAATGACCAGGAAAGGTTGGGCAATCAAGGGTTGTTTAGTGAAGTCCGTGTCATCTTAATGACCAAAAGTTACTCAGAGTCACCCTCTTTCTGTATAGAAGAGAGATAGAGCTGCAGAAATCCTTTAGGAAAAGAAAATTTGTTCTTTCATTTAAAGCCTCTCCTACTTCTACTGATTTTCAATGACTTTTATCTCAAAAAGACCCATATGTTAAAGAGGCATTTTGGGTGTGTGTGGCATATTTTAGTTTTCCTCACAGACTAGCTCATGATTTATCGTTTCTTTTTGTTTTCATTTCTTTTGTATTTCCCTTTTCATTTGCAATACTTTTGTTCACTCAATAAGAGGTGGGAATTTTGAGAGACACAGTATTCTCTGACATTTAAAATGTGGCTCCATAGACTTCTCTGAAGTAGAACAAAACCTAACGCTGTTGCTGATTACTTGAATTAAAGGGCCATCTATGTTGCAACACATTGACTCACAAATATGATTTATTGCTATGGTATTAACATGCTCTGTAACCAGTGACTGTAACTGTTACCTCAGTGATACTTGTCATAAACAATGTTGAGTCCTTTCCTCTTTGCAACACTTGAAAACAGCTCAGAGGATACTCAAAGGCCTCCTAAACACACAAAATTTTCTTTTCTCCTTCCCAGGGTCATCATAGGAACTAGCCAGATGAAAGCAATTGTCATTCATTTTGAAGATCTTGCACTTGGCATTGTCTGATAGAAGCACATGCTCAGACATAACCAACCAACCCTTCAAAGGTGAACACATTACCTAGTTTTGGCAAAATATCTACAGTGGAATTACTGGTTAAACTGTTATTGAAATAGAGGCAGATTTTTATTTATCCAATTAAATCTCGGGCATCATCTTTTTAATGTGGATAATTACAGGTTGCTAGTATTCCCTTTTTAATTGGTTTTGACTATGCACAATGATTTTTTGATCTTTCCAGCTGCTTCATTAGAATTAAAGGGAGAGAAAAATGACTTCGTGGCTCTCCTTTCTCAGTCTAATGAGGTAAAAGTCACAAAACCAGAGATGCAAGTCCATTTGCTTGATTCTCTTCCTTTTACTACAAACATAATGATGATAACCAAATCTTTTTGCCTCAAATATTTCAATATAGAATTATGCATGGGTAGTTGTGTGTGGATTTGGCCTGAGAGAAATTTTCATTCTCCGAAAGCAATTTGGACAGGAATGAGAAAATGGTAACAAATTATAAATGATAATCAGAAGGGTCCTGTTAAATCAATGGTAAGTATCTAATAAGTCTTCAAAGGTTTATAAGAATTCTTTGCTACCAGCATAACAAAGAAATGTTGTATGAGCATAAAGTCACCTTCTCTGTATCATGATGATGATCACCCTTTTATCCCCCTAGCTCCTCAATTCTGTACACTTTTAGGAATTAAAAGAGCTGTCTTTCTGTTTCTTGTTTGACTGCTGAAAGCCAGAGACTCACTTAAACCACTAGAGGGATCTCTCTTCTTTGAAAATGAAAAAGAGCTCCAAATTGCATAATAAAGTACAAACTTGGAATGGCACAGTAAATAGTTAAGCAAAAAAGAAAATTAATGATTTCTGTTTTCAAAGATGTTTCAGTGTCTGTGAAGAGGACTCTGCACCTGTGCAGTTTGAGCTTTCTAATGACCTGGAAAAGATAGGTACATTTGGCCCCTGCTACACAGATACACTTTAAACAACTGTAGCCATTTCTAATGGGTGTTGATAGGAAGAAGGCCACAGGCTGAAGAGAGAACAGTACAGGTCAGTTAGGTGCCACAAAGCTCTTACTGAAGCAAGGTTTTAGTTTTCAAGAACTTCATATTTGAACAATTCCAGCACCTTTCCACTGTTTGAAAACAGTGGAAATGAGGCAATTCCATGTATTAAATTATTAATGTCAGCTAAACAATGATGTATACACATACCTATGAAGACGATATTCATGCGGATATAAAGGAATAAAAATACACTTTCTTTACTCCTCACTAGGGTCATAACTGAAACTTCCATGACAAGAGAGACCAACAAGTTAGAGAGAACAACATTTATTTGAGCAAGTTTTGTGTGGTATAGAAGCCTTCATAAGGAAATGAATATCCAAAGAAATGGGCTAATCTGTGGTGTTTAAACTTTTACACTTTTTATAGTAGGTTTTCCGAAGGAGTGGACAGTTGTAGAGATGTCCAATAGTAAGAAGGAGATGAACTCTAACAATAGTGATCTGAAGTAGAGAGCTTAGCTAGTCTTGTTTGTTCTTGTTCTTTACTATGTCCTAGGGTGTTCAGAAGTAAGGATGTTTTTTTCTGAGTATAGGAGAGAGACATTTTTTAAGCATCTTTTTATATGCTTCAAGGAAAAAAATCCTTCTTAGGTTTTATAACCTACCTCAGGTCACAAAGAAGGACAGATGAGCAGGCACCGGGGCTCACACCTGTTATCCTAGCTACTCAGGAGGCTGAGATCTGAGGATCATGGTTCATAGTCAGTTCAGGCAGGAAAGTCTATGAGACTTTTATCTCCAATAAATTACTCAGAAAAGCTGGAACGCACTCTCTGGCTCAAGTGGTTGAGTGTTAGCCTTGAGCAAAAGAAAGGCAGAGACAGCTCTTAGGCCCAGAGTTCAAGCCCCAGAATAAGCAAAAAAAAAAAAAAAAAAAAAAAAAAAAAAAAAAAAAAAAAAGAAAAAAGAAAAAAGAAAAAAAAGAAAAAAGAAAAAAGATGAAGGTCAGACTAACCTTTCAACTTCTGCAGTTTTCTCCAATTTCTTCATTTTTCCTGCCCATGTAATTGTAACTCCTCTGTACAGTATGTTCACAAATAAAATTAAATTAAATTTAAAAAAAAACAAAAAAAATTTCTTCATTTTATAAAATATTGGGAATAATGTGCATACATCCCATTGGGGTGAAAATATCTGCGCTGCAACTGAAAATTAAACAATAGCATATGTGTGTGCATGTGTCTATGTGTGTGTCTATGTGTGGATGTATATCCCAAAACGTCAAAATATTCTTTTTTGTTTTCACATATACATAGAACATACATATGCATATTATTATTTAATTCTCTCTATTTATGAAGCAGATATTTTTATTCACATTTACTCTAGAGTCAGATTCAAGAGAATTTAGGTAATTTCTTCAGCTACTAAGTAAAGAATCCAGCTTTCTTTTTGCTCAACTCTTCTCATGGACATATATATATATATATATATATATATATATATATATATAGTCAGTTGTGAGGCTTGTACTCTAGGCCTGGGAGCTGTCTCTGAGCTCCTTAGCTCAAGGCTAGTGCTCTAACATGCTGAGCCACAGCACCACTTCTGGTTTTCTGGTGGTTTATTGGTGATAAGAGTCTCAAGGACTTTCCTGCCTGAGCTGGCTTTGAACTGTGATCTTCAGATCTCAGCCTCCTTAGTAACTAGGATTATAAGCATGAGTCATTAGCACCCAGCACATGCAGTTTTAAATCTATTTCAGTTAATGAGCTATGGTGAAGTAAAATGAATTGTGACCTTAAACATAACAGGTCTTATTGCAAACAGTCCATAAATGTTGTCTTGTTTGGAAAAAAAAATCTTTACAGATGTGATTAAGAATCTTGGGATGATAAAGGTAATAAAAAAACAATTTTAGGGCTGGGAAAGTGGCTCAGTGGTAGAGCTCTTGCCTTGCATGCAGGAGGTCCTGGGTTAGATTCCTCAGCACCACATAAGCAAAAAGAAAAAGAAAATTTAAAAAGAATCTTGTGATGAACAGCTAGTCCTGATTTTTTGCAAGCCGCCACAAGTATCTTCATAAGAAAGAAGCAGAATGGAGAAGTGTTTTTTATTTTCCTCAAATAATTTTACCGAAGGGTTTTAATTCATCATGTATATCATGCATCTTGATAAATATCACCCATTCCATCATGCTCTTCCTATTTATCCCAACCCGATGCAACCTGATGTCCTTTCAACTATCCTAGTACCATTTTTATGTATATACATAGAGTATTATGACCATATCCATTCACTACTCCTGTCTCACTATTCCTCTCTTATTCTGGTAAGACATGTTATCAGGAAGAAAGGAGATTTGAAAACCTTCAGAGTGACTGGACGACCGAGAGAGAGAGAGAGAGAGAGAGAGAGAGAGAGAGAGAGAGAGAGAGAGAGATCATTGTAACATAGCCAGGAGTGCCAAGGACTCTCAGTAGCTGGCAGAAGCTAGAGGAGGCAAGGATGCACTCTGCCCAACTGTCTCAAGAGGAAACATGACTCGGCTGTCACTTCCATTTTGGACTTCAGGCTTTCTGAACAGGGAAAATCAATTTCTATTGTTTGAAACCACCAAGGTGCCTGTGGTAATTTAGCATAATTTGTGATAATTTGTATTAATTTGTTGTAAGATGAAAATGAACTAACACCTGTAGGACAGCCCTTTTGAGGAGATAAGCACCTTTTAACTGTCCTGGATAGGTGGAAATCAAAAGAAATTGGATCTATTTATAAATTCCAGACTTCTTACTTCACCTAATATCCGGCTTTGGTAGAAGAAATGCAGGGAAATGTAAAAGAACATGCTCTGGGAACTTGCAGACTTTGTGGGTATTCAAATCACTTAAACAGTGCGTAAATGATTTCACAGTAACACAGCCAAGTTCTTAGAGTAAATCACTTTGATTCTCACTTGTATCTGGCATCAAGAAATAATCAGCACTTCAAAACGGGCCCTGTGCTGTTCTTGTATTGCCTTAGTAACTGCTTACAGAGCACATGACATGCCAGTTCACTTTCCTTCCATTTGTATCATCTGACTTTTCAAAATCAGTATTTGCGTACAAATGCAGTTTGAATTATGTCATATTACATGTATACACATGTAAGATACCTCTCCCACTCATTAGTATATTTAAGATGTTACATATTCCAAATATTTAAAAATCAGGCCTTCATCACTGAAAACCATGTTATAGACTTTGGCTCACATCTCAACTCTTACTATCTGTCATTTTCTTGCCTTAGTATGTAAAAAAACTGAGATCTTAGTGATGTTGGTAATAAAAAATGCCTATTTGGGGTTTTGTGGGTTAATAGCAAAATCTCTAAAGTAATTACAGGATTTATTTCATCATATTGAATCAAAGACAAGTTCTACAACTTACTTATTGTGTCACAATCCCCTTCTAGTGTAACATCCAGCTCTGGTGAACCAAGTTCTCTTTATCTCCTCGCATTTGTCCAGCCACAGATGCTGGGGTTCATCTGGAACTAACTCAGCTTCTCCCAGACAACCTAACAAGGAGTGGCTCTCCTAGGCCAGAGGTGCCTTACTACCTGTGCAGGGAATTCAGACTTGGATGGTTGTTGTCAAGGTTTATCTCATCATGCTCCTCAGTCTTTGAGCAGCTTCTTTTGGTGGCTAGCTTAACACTGCTCCTTTGTAATGACCCCTCTTTCTTTCCTGCTTAACTGCTCCTCCATTACATTATCAGGCATGGAGGCAGCTTTTATCTCAGGCTTTGAAGAGGAAATTTAGGTTTAGCAAGTTACTGCCATCAAAAGAAAGCACCAGCAGGAGTCATTTTAAAAACAGATTTCAATTATGGATATTTATAAATCAGCACAAAAGCAGAGAGGAGTCAAGTTGATTCCTGTGAACCTTTCTCCCCATTTACTCTCTCCTGTTGTATTCTTGAAATAAATGTTTAGATTGATAGACACTTTTATAGTGTGAGGATATCAAAAGGTACATATTTATGTGTTAATATTGTTAATTGTTACTAAATTTTCCACTATCTGGATTGAATCATTTTAGATTTGTCTTGCCAACCAAATATTAAGGTACCATTTTCCTTCGGTCTTCAGATGGGATAGGTCATCAGACTTTTAGATTTTTGTCAATTATATCTATGTATCTTTAATTCTTTTCTTACTGTAAGACTGAGTAGGATTTTGTATTTATTATTGGCTCACATCTTTTGTCCATGATTTCCATAAGCCTAGTAGTTTTTCCACTTTCATTTTGTAGAAGGATATTGTCGCTTTTAACATGATTTTAAACATTTAATTTTAAAATATGTTCAAAAATAACTTGGGGCACAACTTTAAAGTATGCTTGTACAGTTTTTGTCCTTGAACTTTACTTTCTCCTAGAATTTTCCTGCAAAATAACTTATCTTTATCATAATAACCCACAAAGCAATTATCAGGTAAGAGATTTCTATGAGAGATTATACTAAATAAATATTAAGTGAATTAACCTTCATGGAAGATTTACAATGAAAGTGCTAAAAACATTTAGTTGACAAATAATATCATAATAGTCTAACACCTGGTGACTATTTACATTTTATGTAACTGTCTAGATCCTTTAAAAAATTCTTTACCACTTATCTGTTCCTTTCTCTTTCCCAGTCTTTCCCCCCATTTCCCCCTTTTCTTTACTTTGTCCCAATTCCTTTCTTTCTTTGTCCTGGGTGTATGGCAAGCCATGAAGAAAACAAATTTTATTCTATAAGGATCAAATACTTTTAAAAATGCAAGTATGGGATGTGGTAGGAAGGAACAACACAGAAGACCTTGTTAGGCTGTGATTATTGATGCTGTATTTAACCAAGGGATATCACGGAAGACATCTTGGAAGAGGAAATAATTCAGTGAAATTTAAAGAATGAATATGAAATCATTACCCAAAAAAGCATATGAACCAACCTTTTCATTAAAGGAAATATTGGCAAAGGTCTTGTGGAGAAAGGTGCATGCAAATACAAGAGAAAGAACTAAAGCATTCAAGGCAGAAAAGAGCAAGAGCATAAGACTGGAGAGATAGGCAAGAAGCTACCTTGCGGAGTGTGGAGAGCTCATTCTCAGGAGATGTGTCTTTATCCTAAGAATATTTCCAAGGTCATGGAAGTTATTTTGAAAGTTTCTTCCTGACTCACGTATGGAAAACACCATAAGATTCATAAAAATAGGAAAGAAATTAGAAGCTAAAGGCTGAGAATGATGAGAGAGATAAGGGCCAAAAAGCAACTGAAAACCTAGTACATTTATTATTGAAATATCTGATTTTGTTAATACTTCTCTCCATGACAAAATTATTTTCAGTAACATTCATCAAATGAAACAAGCAGTTTATGATAATGATGACTAGAGAAGAAACACAATAAAAAGAATAATTCATTGAATTTGGACATACAATTATGATAATTTTCCAAAAATATTTGATAAATAAATAACAAAGCACAAAAGTAAGTAAAGCAAAGCTATTGTTTCAATTGCTTTATTTATATCTTATTGCTATTTAATAGTTTGGACATTATTCATCTGGTTATAATCCTATTCTATCTTATGTAAATAATTTCCTGATAATAAGTGAATTTGAATAAAACCAACATATGAACAAAATACAATTCAGACAACAGCTAATTGATAATAAGGATGGAATGTCTTATTTACTTGATTTTTTTGTTTTAAAATGATTGCTAATTAAAAAATATATTTAAAATTGAAAGATAATATTCAATGTAGATGAGCTAAAATCTGTACCCAGAAAGCAAAATATCAACAATAACCTCCCACTTTTGTTTTTGGTGCCTGTTTTAGGGCTTGAACTCAGGGCCTGGATACTGTCCCTAAGCTTTTTAGCTCAGAATTAGTGCTCTACTACTTGACCCATAGGCTTATGTATGGCTTTGTTTGGTGATTAAGAGTCACATAGACTTTCCTTCCAGGGCTGGCTCCAAACCATAATCCAAAGATCTCACCCTCTTGAATAGCTAGGATTATAGGTATAAGCCACCAGTGCTCAAACCATTTAAAAAGTATTTTAAGCAAAATATATACCCCCAAATTAATAGAATAACAGAATTGGAATAATTCAGGTCTAGTCTTAGCAATCACTGTGCTGTCATTGTATACTTCAAATCTAATGTTTGTTATGGCTTTTTTATTGTCATAGTGATGTACAGAGGGGTTAAAGTTACATAAGTAAGATAAGAAGTACATTTCTTGCCAAACTTGTTGCCCCTTCCCTCATTTTTCTCCTACTTCTCTCCCCTAACCCCCTCCAACATATTGTCTTGTGTATATCGCTGTTGCATTGGTTGCTCTCTTGTCCTTTGTCTCCCATTCCGTTGTTTCCCTTCCAAATCTACTGGTTAAATAAAAGAGTAAACATTACATTCAACACTCAAAATGAGCTTAAGTGTATTCTGAACCATTAGGTTATACCTTAGGCAGTCCCACAAGTGCAAAAATGCAACTGTGCAACTGTCAATTACCCAGATACATTTTCCTACACAAATGCAATATTTATTAAGAGACACGTGACAAAAACAAGAATACTATGTATACAATACACTGTTAAAACCTAATAGGCTGAGAAATAGTTTGGAATTGAGATGATCCAATGATTTGAACAGCATATATGGTATGCTTGGGTGGGGACAAATGATGTTAATGGGTATTTGATGTCTTTCTGGTAGAGAAAATACCTTGTGAGAGAATGTCCTGTGACTTGGGAGTGACAAACTATTTTTCTTTGACCAAATTATAGTCCCAATGAAGTTTTCATTTTTATCTTTTTCTTTTCTCATTTCCTTTTCTTTTGATTTGAGATGAGGTCTTGCTATGTAACCCAGGATTTCCTCAAGCTCATTATCCTGCTGCCTCTCCCTGCCAATTGCTGGGGCATTAGACTTCTTCTTTTGACTACGCCTCAACCTTAGCCTCCAGGTACTTGAGAAAAATATCATTTCTAACAGCTTACGACCATGCTTTAGGATGACCAAAGCCCTTAAGTGTTTGGTCAAAAAGACTCAAGGCTACCTAAAAAAATGTATCTTCAATGAGTATCTGTTAACAAACCCAGATGAAAACCAACTCCCACATGCTTTTAATCATTTAAATAATTATCTCAATGATTTTAATGTTTTAATTTTTTTCACTTTTCTAACTCCTTTGGTCTCTTGCTCCCCTATCCTTTCTTTCCTCTCTTAAGTGTCCTGCCACCTCTCTACATTTCAAAGTTGAGTTTAGTTCATGCTGGAATCTTTCCCTAAAGTGTATTACTGATTAAAACAAAGAGCATTGCTGATTAAGACTTGTCCTTATCACTTTAATTAATAGCTTTATTTATCTAAGACAAGATTTATGAATAAATCTAAAAATGTAATTGAGCAAAAGCAGCCATAGGAAGAAGAGTCACCCCTGGGCTGAGGCCTGCTACACAGACTCCTCCAAATACAATATTCTGTGGATGTGGCTAGAAGTACAAATTGTGCCACAAAGAAGGCCCAATTTGCCCATGGGTAAAAATTAGGAATAAAAACCATCTTTTCAGCGAAGTGATTTAGATTTACAAAGTGAACAGTTTATGCCCAGATGTAGAAAATAACATGTTGAAATCAAGTTGGTGATTATTCTTAAAATGTCAACTTGCACACAATTTGTAGATTTTTAAATTATAAAAGCTATGAGAAGGGAGAACCAATGCAACAGTGATACAGGATAATATGTTGGAAATGATCTGTACAGCTTGTGGGGGGAGGATTGGGGAGGCGGGAAAGGGAGAAAAATGAGGGAGAGAGGTAACAATTTCAATAAGAAATGTACTCACTACCTTACTTATGTAACTGTAAACCTTCTGTACATCATCTTGACAGTAAAATTAAAATAAAAAAGCTACGAGATCAAAATAGGCTTTTTGTTTCCCTAAAAGCTGTATAGAATGGAATCAAAGGGTTAAGGCACAACTTGGAAATTAAAAAAAAAAAGAATCAAGAGCTGGGAAGATGGCTCTGTGGTAGAGTGCCTGCCTTGCATACTTGAGGTCCTGGGTTCGATTCCTCAGTACCACATAAGTAGAAAAAGCCGGAACTGGTGCTGTAGCTCAAGTGGTAGAGCCCTAGCCTTGAGCTGAAGAGCTGAAGGACAGCTTATTACACTATTTTACCAAATTGTTTTTCCATCATATTAATAAATATGGTAGTTTGATAAGAAATCATGTATACACAAAGAACACACTGGTTTTGATTATTACATGCTGACATTATTCTTGCTAATAAATTATTGATTCTGTAATGTATTTATTGTTTAATGAATGCCAGACTCTGGGATATGTAGTAGTTCCCATCCCCTTGGAGCTCATAGCTGAGTTGTAATGAAGCAAAAAAGATTCAAAGACACCTTGGTGTGGGATCTAGTCTTCACTCATCCTTTCTTTGTCCTTTTTCAGATCTGCTGTGTGGCTCAGGAGATCTGAACTTCCCAGATGCCTTCCTAAGACCCAAATAACCCAGGGCAGATTAGAAGATGGCGAATTAGGCCAGTCAATACATTTGTACCCTTGTATTTATGGAGCATCTTTGGAAATAGCCACCTTCTAGTCATCATTCCAGATTTTCCCTTATAGGCTCACTCATAAAAGATGAATCTGTGAATTTCTTCCTAATTATTCATTTCGTGGTGAGTTTGGATCTTAATATCAGCCATGGTGGGTTATTTGCACCACAGACATTGCAGTCAAAGTGTGGTTCTCCTTCGAGAGCTGTATGTTAAGCATTAGCCTGTTATTTGCTGGTTCTTTGAATGTCATCTTTTTGGGTTGTCCTATTAGCTCTGGATGTGAAGCTTTGTATCCTATTAGTTGCCTCAACTTATCTGTTCTTCCTCGGCATAATTATTTCATTGTATGAAATCTACTCTCAGTAAATACTGATATCATAAGGCACCTAGTGTGGTGTTTCATACTGCTTTTTTTTCCTGCTGTCATAAGTAAATGCCTGAAGCAAGCTCATTCCTAAAGAACTGAGATTCATTTAGCTGTGGAGGTTCCAGAGCATAGTTCCGGGGTTAGCTGGAGCATGGTGAGGGGCTTCCTGGCTGCGTCACAGCATTGTGGGTAACGTCACGGCAGAAACACGAGGGAGAGGAAAATTGCATGGAGAGACAAACATCACAACAACATGCTCTCTGGGAACTAAGAGTCTCAGAAGTACTACATCAATCCCTTCTGAGCTCAGCATCCTCAAAGACCTCATTACCTTCCAATGGACCCCACCTTTGAAGAAGGGCCTACTCTCTCTCCACGGGGCCACGCTGAGGACAAAGCTTTTAGCACATGTAACTTTGGGAACACATTCAGACCACATCCAAATCACTGCACCTGGACTCAACTTGGATAATCAGATCCTGGGTATTCACGGAAAGAAGGAGTGATGTACCAACTCTTAAAAGTACAATAGGCATACCTAGATGGTAGGATTAAAGATATAAGGAACAAGCATTATTGAATATCTGGTTGGAAATGTAAGACATTGATGTTCCATTTCTTTTTTTTTTTTAATTGTATTTTATTTTATTTGAGAACATACTGTACAGAGGGGCTACAATTACATGGGCAGGATAATGCATACATTTCTTACCAAGCATTGCAGCCTCCTCCTTTGTTTACCCTTCACTTCCCTTCCCCGCCTCCCCCCTCCCCCCACCCAATTTTACCCCCCTCCCCCCACCCAATTATACCCCCCTCCCCCCCCCACACCGACATTGTAAAGCTGGTTTTGACATGACATTTTGTACTTCTCATTGTTGCAACAGAACAGACCTCAGGACCAATGGAATAGAATTGAAAACCCAGAAATGAACCTACAGACCTATAGCTATCTAATCTTCGATAAGGAAGCTAAAACAATAGAATGGAAGAAAGACAGCCTCTTCAGTAAATGGTGCTGGCAAAATTGGTTAACTACATGTAGAAAACTAAAGCTAGATCCTTATATATCACCCTGCACCAGAATCAACTCCAAATGGATCAAAGACCTTGAACTCAAAGCAGACACTCTGATGTTCCATTTCTTAAGAGAGAAAGCATAGATGGAGAGCCGGTTTGGAGGCAGACGAGAAATGTTCAGTTAGAGGGCTTTATGTGAGACCCAATAGTTAATATCCCATGTGGGGTAGGTGACAGATTCCACATCACCTAAAGAGTAGTATTAAATACCTTCCTTCTCTTTTATTGCTCCATCTACTATTGTGGCTCTTTACCTTTGAATTCCTATTCCAGGTTTGTTTATATGTGCTCAGGTCTCACCTATCTTTAAAAAAAAAAACTTTCCTCCTTAAAGTTCCCGTTTCCTATTAATTTCTGGAGGAATTTGCTTTGCTCCTACATAAGTGTCATTACTCTCTAATCCATTGAAACCTGTCTTTCATCCCTATTCTTCTCAAACTGACTTTGACAAGCCACAATGACTAGCTTATTGCTAAGACCATGAGTCTCTCAGCTCTGAGCTGGCTAGAGGTGATAAGTTCTAATGTCTGGTCAGCACATAACAAATATTCAGTAAATGAGAGTTGTTATTATTGTGGATCTGCTGAATTAATTTGTTTTGGGGTCCAGTCATGGGCATGAACTCTGGGCCTGGGCGCTGTCCCTCAGCTCATCAGCTCAAGGCTAGCGCTCTACCACTTGAGGCATAGCGCCACTTCTGGCTTTTCTTTTTCTTCTGCTTATGTGGTACTGAGGAATCGAACCCAGTGCCTCATGAATGCAAGGCAAGCGCTCTACCACTGAGCCACCTTCCCAGCCCTGAATTAATTTTTTAATGTTACTGCTTAACTCACTTTATCTCCAGAAGAATTATCTTTATAATTAGTCACTTTGTTAGATCATTTTGTTACGTAAATAATTGTTCTGTGTGTACGATCACTTACCATTGAAATAAGTGGAAAATTTGGTAGGAGGGGGAAAATCCATTATTTAGCATCCCATGGAAAGCCCAAAAATATAACCTCCATAAAAAGTTTTTTTAAATAAAAAGTTCCACCTTTCTACTAGTTGTTTGCTTCTTTACACTGTCAGAGCTTCAGATGATGAGAATTGCCTTAGGGGGATGATAGATTAAAACAATTTCCTCCAAATTTTCTGTTTTCTTGCAGTTCAAATAGCCAGAAATCTTTAGTAAGGAACAGAAATGAAGAATAAGGGTCATTTACTAAGTGGTATGTTTGATTTACAGTCTAGTAGTTGCAAAGAATTAGTGGTGTATTCATATTTCAATAGCTCACAGCATAAAAGGCATGGCTATCATGATGAGCACACTCCTAAATCATATCTTTACCTAAGTGTAAAAGGGAATATGCTTTAATAGAACACCGTGACCTACTCTTTCAGGCTGTTCCAAAAGAAGGAACAAAATCAACAGTAGGTATGATACTTTAGTTTTATTCTTTTTTTTTCCAACTTGGCTTTATAAAAGAGCAGTCTTTGCTTTGAAATTTGAAAGCCAAGCTTTACCATGTGGACAATTGTAGTCGTATATACTCAGACTTAATCCTCTGTCACAACCAATAAACTTCATTTTCTGAAGCAGAAAAACCAAAAGACCTCCTTCAAATGTCTAGTAAACCAGCATTCTCTGTAACATAATGCCAATAGCTTAACTACAGGATGATTTTTGGGTTCATTTAAAGGTGTACTTGGGTGTACTAACTAGTGTTTGTAATTAGAATATTCTGATGACTACATGGATCGATTCCTCCTACATTTCAAAATTCAGGGTTGATAGTAGAATTGCAGATGAAATTCCATATGAGCTTTGAAGAAACAAATGTTATTTTAATACAGAAAGAGAAAGGAAGCCTGGTGCCATGCATACCTAAAATACATACTCACAATCTCGCCTTTATCACAGGGGAAAACGCTAAAAAATATAGCGAAATCCAGTAATCTATTATGAAGCATTGAAGTACTTCGTGGAGAAGTCAGAAGGAAGGTGTTCTTACATGGTCTCTTTTACTGTTATTGTTGATCTTTTGTGTCTTTTCAAACTTATATAATTCTGCTAATTAGAAAGCATCTCACTTAACAAAAATAAAAAGTAAGAAAAAATACCACAGTTCTAATTAAAGACTATACTCAAACACATGTAGATTGTTTTGGTCATCCCTTGAAGAATTTCTAAAATGTCCACTATTTCTTGTCCAATTTGAGCTTCATTTGAATATTGTCCCTCTTTTCACAAATTGGGTGCATAAGCTATCTTTATTAAACATGAGACTTATTTCACTATGCCCAGAGGATAATTTTTTTGGGGGTCTGGTCGTGGGGCCTGAACTCTGGGTCTGGGCGCTGTCCCTCAGTTCTTCAGCTCAAGGCTAGCACTCTACCATTTGAGCCACAGCGCCACTTCCAGCTTTTTTCTTTTTTCTTATGTGGTGCTGAGGAATCGAACCCAGGGCCTCAGGCATGCAAGGCAAGCGCTCTACCACTGAGCCACCTTCCCAGCCCCCGAGAGGATAAGTTTTTAGAATAGAACTTATGTGACTTAGGAAAAGACCCCAGCTTCACCCAAGTGATGTGAGACATAGGACTTTTGCCAGGACAGATGTAGGATTGGACAGTCTGGTTGTGGAATCTCTGGAACTATGGAAGAGCCAAGCACTGCAGGACTGGAACAAAAAGTCATCTCTACTTTCTCTTTTTTTTCAACTCAGAAGATTTTTTAAAATTTATTAAATAAGTTTTTTATTATGAAAATACTGTACAGAGGGGTTACAGTTACATGAGCAAGGTAATGAGTACATTTCTTATCCAGCATTGTTGCCTCCTGCTTTGTTTTTCCCCTACTATCCCATCCCTCCCATCATCTCAACTACATGGCCCCTCCTCACCTAAATTGTAAAGTTTGTTTTTTAACACAGCATCTTGAACACCTCATTGTTGCAATGGGTCAATATGTATCCCTATTGAAACATTTTGTTTTTTCCCTTCCCCTCCCCAAATTAGACAAGTACAGTGAAAACAGAGTTATACCATGGGGGAGGGACATACAAAGCAACAAAAAAAATCACATGGTACACTTGTGTTCCTATCTTGGGGTTCATTTCACTTAACATCATCTTATTTGGGCTTTTCTGCTTGTCTTGGACATATACTAGTTAAATGTAAATAAGGGAAACTATGGGACCTATGTTTCTTTGGGCCTGGCTTACTTCACTTAATATAATTTTTTCCTAGTCTCCATTTCCTAACAAATGGGGAAATGTCATTCTTTCTGATGGAAGCATAGAATTCCATTGTGTATATATATACCACATTTTCTTAATCCATTCATCTACTGGGTTGGTTCCATATTTTAGCTATGGTAAATAATGCTGCTATAAACATAGTTGTGCTGGTAGCTTTAGTGTGGTCTTTTTTGAAAACATTTGGGTAAATGCCTAAAAGTGGGATTGCTGGGCCATAGGGAAGCTCCATGGGGAGTCTTTTGAGGAACCACCATACTGATTTCCAAAGTGGTTGAACAAATTTACACTCCTACCAACAATGAAGTAGGGTTCCCTTCTATCCACATCCCCTCCAGCATCTGTTGTTATTAGAGTTCTTGATGATAGCCATTCTAACTGGAGTGAGGTGGTATCTCAATGTTGGTTTGATTTGCATTTTTTTTTATGGCTAGAGAGGTTGAGAATTTCTTCATGTGTCCGTTGGCCATCCTTCTTTCCTCTTCAGAGAAGTTTCTCTTTAAGTCTTTAGCCCACTTATTTATTGGGCAGTTGTTTCTTTGAGGATTTGTTGTTATGGGATTTAATTTTTGGGGGGGCAGTTCTGGACATGGGGCCAGAACTCTTGGTCTGGGCGCTGCCCCTCAGCTCTTCGGCTCAAGGCTAGTGCTCTACCACTTGAGCCACAGCACCACTTCCGGCTTTTTTTCTTTTTGCTTATGTGGTGCTGAAGAATTGAACCCAGGGCCTCATGCATGCAAGGCAAGCGCTCTACCACTGAGCCACCTTTCCAGCCTGGGATTTAATCTTTTGAGTTTCAGGTATATTTTAGATATGAGAGCCTTGTTTGTTGTATGGCTAGTGAAGATCTTCTCCCAATCTGTGGGCTTTCTATTGATCTTGCCAGCTATGTCCTTTGCCATGCAGAAGCTCTGCAATTTCATGCAATCCCATTTGTCCAACCTTTCTTTGATTTCTTATGTTTCTGGGTCTCTATTAAGAAAATTTCGGCCTGTGCCAAGGAGACCTAAAGTTTCTCCTATTTCATCCTGTAATGTTTTCAGTGTCTGCTTTGACTCCAAGATCTTTGATCCATTTGGCGTTGATTCTGGTGCAGGGTGATATATAATGATCTAGCTTTAGTTTTCTACAAGTGATTAAGCAATTTTGCCAGCACCATTTACTGAAGAGGCTGTTTTTATTCCATTCTATTTTTTTAGCTCTCTTATTAAACTTTAGGTGGCTAAAGGTCTGTGGGTTAATTTCTGGGTTTTCAATTCTATTCCATTGGTCCTGAGGTACCAAGCTATTTTGATTACTATGGCTTTGTAGTAGTTAGTAATTTGGTATTGATATTCCTCCAGCATTGAAGAAGAATCCCATGAACTTCACTCCCAGATTACTTAAGGTGATTCAAAACTTTGGCCAAGTAGCAGGGTATAAAATTAACCCTCAAAAATCAATGGCTTTTCTGTATGCCAACAATGAGGAGAGCATGGCTGAAATTAGGAAAGCAACTCCATTTGTAATAGCCCCACCAAAAATAAAATACCTAGGAATTAGGTTAACCAAAGAAGTGAAAGACCTCTATGATGAAATATTTAAAAGCTTGGAAAAGGAAATAAAAAAAAGAAAAACCTCCCATGCTCCTGGATTGGAAGGATCAACGCCATGAAAATGGCAATGCTTCCCAAGGCTATCTACAAATTCAATGCATTACCTATCAATATTCCAACCTCATTCTTCAAGGAAATAGAAGAAGCAATCCAAAAATTCATATGGAACAATAAAAGACCCTGAATAGTAAAAAAGATTTTACTTTCTCTTTCAAGTAATCTGGAATTTTGCATAGTAGACATCGACAGCTTGAACCACTTTCTATTTTTATATAGACATTTGTACAGAAATTGATGAATTAATTCTGCTATTTCCTCAACCTTCCCTCCTCTTTTCTTTCCTCATTTCCTTGCTTGGTTTTGCTATGTTTCAGTTTTAATAGGCAATGCAGCTCTCTTATTGTTTTGTCTTACTTAGTAAGACAAAATTTGTCTGTTAGAGTTGTGGTAATGATGGAATGAGTTAATACATCTACACTGTTCAGGAGACTTGAAAAATGTCTTTTAAAAATGTTTTTATTGTAAAAATAGTATACAGAGGGGTTACAGTTACATGAGTAAGGTAATGAGTACATTTCCTATTGAGCATTGTTACCTCCTCCTTTGTTTAAAATGTCTTTTTTATTCATTACTTTTTCCTTCTTTTTGTCTTTCTTGAGAAGTATATGTAACTATGTTATATTCAGCATTAGCTGAATATAGAAATATAAAGAATTAAATGTCACCAATCATTTCTTCCCATGAGATACTCCTAATTGAGGTAACAATTTCATGTGTATAATTTTTGTTCTTTGTCTAGAAATTTACATGTATTTTGTATTAAACACACATACTTATATGTAAACACACATCTATATTCACAGAAACATTCTTAATATAACTTGACCACATATTTACATTTCTTGGCAACAGTAAGATAAGGGTGATATATAGATAGATATTTTGGGATTAAAATCAGGGCTTCACACATATTATGCACGTGCTCTACTTCTGACCTACATTATATGTATTTCTATGTTAACAGAATTCAGTTCTACCAGGTAACTTGAGGGAATGGATATGGTTGAGATAGGTGAGGGAGAGATAATGGAAGGAGACACATTGATTAAGACACACTGTACTCATGAATTGACATGCTGAATTGAAACTCCTTACTAAAACTACTTGCTTAGGGAGCGTAAGTTGTAGAGAGGCCTAATGTAGGGATGGTCTGGAAAGACCTCTGTGAGTTTGGCCTTTAAGCAGCAACGCCTTGGAGAATGTCTACAGAAAGACCTATACAAGCAGAAGTTCAACAAAACCCAATGCCCATTATTTTTAGGTGTGTGTGTGATTTAGGAGGTAAACATAGTAACTTAAAGTGCTCTACGACTTGAGCCTGCAGTCTGTTTGCTTTTAATTTCAGGTAAGGTTTTCTACATTTGCCCTAACCAGATTGTGATCCTTTTATGTCTGCCTCCTTAGGAGTTAGGATTACAGATACATGCCACCATGCAAAAGTTTGTGATTTTTTTATTTGAGACAGCTTAAATGATTTAAAGAGGATATAAATTCAGAAGCCAGGGCTGGATTACACAAGACCATCATTTATGGCAAAGACATTTTATTTTACTTTGTTTTTGTTTTTGCCAGTTTAGCGTTTAAACTCGGGGCCTTGCTCTTTATGGGCTGGGAAAATATCAGAGCATGCCTCCAGCCCTGGTTTTCAGAATTGTTTTTAGGATCAGCTCTCACTTCTCACCCAGGTGAACCTACTTGTTTGCATGTCATGTGGAATAACAGGTGCGTACCATCACTGTGGAGGTGGAGGCTAATGAACATTTTTGCTTATGATGGCTTGGATCTATTATCGGCAGGCTTTCACATAGCTTAAGATGATAGGCAAACACCACTGTCTTCAACTTTGGCTTGAAAAGGGGTCTTGTGACCTTTTCTTCCAGGGTTGGCCTTAAATGGTGGTCCTCCAAACAATGAGGATTATATGAGTGTGAAATATATTTAAGCAGATCCAAGATTTGATTTTCAACATTTGAATGTCTGCCTCTTTATTTGAAATACAGATAGCATAATTTTTCCTAATGATGGAAAATTTTCGAATGTATCTCTTGTGAATGTCACAACAAACATTCCTCTCTCAGCAATATTCACATGTGAATATGTTAGTAGAAGATCTGACCCAGGACAGCTTAAGCCAAAATGGGATCGCAATGTGTTTATAGATGTTGTCACAGTGTTTCAATACTTTATAATTACCATCCTTGGTGTAAGAGTGACAATTTTGTCTTGATCTTTTCAGTACTAGACATTGTCATTTTCTTATTTTAAATAATTTAATTTTTGTCTTTCTTTTTACTTTGCATCGTCACTATTATTAATAAAGGTGAAGGTGACTTTTTCTACTGGTTAATAATTTTTTATTTTATTTTTTATTTTTACTTTATTTTCTTTTTATGGTATGTATGTTTAATATATTTTTATTGTAAAGATACTGTACAGAGGGGTTACAGTTACAGGAGTAAGGCAAGTACATTTCCTATCAAGCATTGTTACCCCCTCCTTTGTTTTTCCCCTACCATCTCTTCTCTCCCCACCAACATCCCTCCTCCCAACCTCTTGCCAAAGTTGTAAAGTTCATTTTCAACATAGTGTCTTGTACATCTCATTGTTACAATGGGTCAACCTGTATCCTTGTTTCAGCATTTTCTTATTTGGTTAATAATTTTGATCATTTTTCTTTTGTAAATAACCTATTGATCAAACTTTTATTGTAGGTCATTCTCTGGCCAGACTTTGGAATGGCTGTCTCTGAGTCTAGGGCCCCCCACAGAATAGTTAGCTGTGAGTGGAGAAGTGAGATGCTATATTGCCATAGAAGTCTTTTCAAGGCTGTCTCTCAACAACAGCTATAAGGTGCTCAAGACAACTAGTGGGTTCTGTAGACAGAGGAATCCCTCTTATTAATACCACGTTCAAGTTTGATGGTCAGTGAATTGAGGAATGAGACGTATTGTTTCTTGAGCTCACATTAAAATAAAAAATTGAAATGTTTCAAGGAACATAAAGTCACACAATGAATGGTGTTATGGTCTTCAAAGATACTTGGAATCTTACAAGGTGAGACAATGTAATACCCAACACAATGGAATTTACCCAAGAATGCCACAAACTAAACGTTTCTCTCTGAGAGAAAGACCACCCACATAAATAATGAGGTTAGAAACAACAAGAGTATCTGCCCCACATTTTGAATAAGTGTCAGTTTCTTGAAGTGGCTATATTCTTTTACATATCACATTATAAAAGTATTAAAACCAAAGTAAATTATAGCCAGGTGCTGGTAGCTCATGCCTATAATCTCAGCTACTCAGGAAGTAGAGATCTGAGGACTGAAGTTTGAAGCCAGCCCAGGAAAGGAAATCTGTGAGATTGATCTACAACTAAGCCCCAGAAAACTGGAAGTGGTGTTGTGGCTCAAGTGGTAGAGTGTTAGCATTGAGTGAAAAATGTCAGGGCCAGCACCCATGACAGACCAAGAACAAAAAGATAAAATCAGTTATATTTGTGATTGAGATACTTTGAGCTAATGACTACAGTATTTTGAGATCTTATCAGATGTTCATGTGTGTGCTTACACATGTATTTGTGCGTCGTGTTCATGTGCACTAAAACATGTTAGAGAAAAGTCAATCTCTTCAATAAACAGTGTTGGGAAAACTAGAAATTCAAACATAGAGGACTAAAACAGGACTCTTTCCTATCATGCTATAATTCAGAATACAACAAATATCTGAATATAACCTCTCAAACTTTGAAACTTCTACATAACTACATAGTAACAGCTCTTCAAGTTATAGTTATACGTAGTGTTGAAATTCTAATGCATTGTGGAAATCTGTTTGCTTATTACAATTACCTAGAGTTAACGGATTATTTTAAGTAAATTACAGGAAATTTAATCTATTATATATTTTATTACACTGAATATAAATATAGATTTATACTTTCTTATTTGTCCTTTTTTTCTTTTGGTTTAAATTCTAGACATTATAAATCTGTAGTACCATATTCTTCTGAGGATTGAATTTAGTTTCCTTTAAATGTCAATTTACCTGGAATCAGTCTATAAGTTTTGCTCACCACTCATCCCCTGCAGTATATGGGTGCCCATCTTTCTACCTTCTCATCTCTTCTGGCAACTGTTAGATAGCCTATCTACCTTAGCCAATACACTATTAGATTCCCCTATCACTGCCTTTGAGCAAAGATGAGTTAAGCAGACATTAGAATCACCGTCCCCGTAGATTTCTTGTCTCAAGGGATGTCTCTAACATCAGCTGTTCTGCCATGTTTGTCTTTTTGCACTTCAGACATTTCAGTTCCACGAGGCTATAGCTAAATATCAGATTCCTCTGACTCCAGTAGCACTGGGTTCTGAAGGGTTTCTGAAACTACTCCACATCCAAAATTTGGAAATTAAGTTTTTCAAGTGGTTGCCTTTCAGTATCCTATTACAAATCATCTGCAAATCTCTCTCTGTCTCTCTCTGTCTCTCTGTCTCTCTGTCTCTCTGTCTCTCTGTCTGTCTCTCTGTCTGTCTGTCTGTCTGTCTGTCTGTCTGTCTCTCTCTCTCTCTCTCTCTCTCTCTCTCTCTCTTTAGTAAGTCGTGGGGCTTGAACTCTGGGGTTGGGCGCTGTCAGCTCAAGGCGAGCGCTCTACCACTTGAGCGTCAACACCACTTCCGGTTTTCTAGTGGTTTATTGGAGATAAGAGTCTCACGGACTTTCTTGCTTGGGCTGGCTTTGAACCGCGATCCTCAGATCTCAGCCTCCTGAGTAGCTAGGATTACAGACATAAGCCACTGGTGCCCGGCTTGTAAATCTCTTTAGATAACATATTATCAACATTTCCAGGTATACAAAGACACAACAACTACATTTTAGGAAGTATTGGGGCTCTCTTTATATCTGCATCTCTGTATAAATGTTCCAATTATTTTTCCAGTGTTCCAGTATATTATACAAATTCTTGTTTGTATATACTATAAAGAACTCCATCTTCTGCTTATTTGCTCTAGGGAACCTACTTTTTGTAACAAAATCTTACTGGCATAAAATTAAACTGTAATTCTAACAAAACTATACATTGATAAATTATATAAAATAGATTATTAAAATTATAATTTTCCTGAAAATTTGAGTTTTTGGTTAAATTAAAGTCTATACCATTATTTTGTTTTATACCAAACATATTCAAAGGCACTTACTACTTGTACAGATATACTCCACTTACTTTTTGCTTAAAGCCTTTGAATGGCTGGAAGTATTTAGCATATTATAAAAACTATGCTTTTCAAACTCTAGAAGTGTTAGAGTTAGATATATAAGAATTGTGTTATTTACTCAATTAGTTTATTTGAATAAAATATTTTCAGACTAAAATATTTACTTTGAAACATTCTTGTGAACTTCCTCCGTATTTGGGGGACCAAGAGTCAAAAGACAATACTCCACTGTCTTTAGAAAATAGTCCAATAAATATTTTGCTTTGTAGAAATGGAAGGAAACCATCATATCTTCCTCTCTCTATATACAAAGAATGGGAGATATTTAAGGTAGAAGTGGAAATACAGTGCATCCAATGGAGGTATCAGACCTGAAACCTTATTTGAAGTATATAATTTAGGCAACAATTGTGAAGAAGAAGAATAAATAATAGGTTCTTCAAATGGCCACAAACTTATGTAGGTAAACACTTACTGAAACTAATTTTTATTTCCCAGGAAATAAAATGATTGCAAGACAGTCATATGTTTGAAATTAAAATAATTTTCTATAATCTGAAAGAGGAGTTCATAGAGATTACAACTAAAGATTACTTATCAGGAGCTCAAAACAAATATTATGATTAAAACTAATTTAGGTAAAACTTTAAAAACAATAATTGATAGTTAAAAATAAAATCAGGGAAAGGAAATATATTTAAGCAGATCCAAGAAACTATGTTTGCTTTTTATGAAATAGTGATAAATTATTATTGTGCCTCTTGATTTGGCTTTGATCATTGCTTTAGGAACAAGGTTTCTGAACATTCAAACATGAAAATGGACCTTACTTTTTAGCAGAATAAAACTATAATTTCACTGTAAAATTCTAGAAGTGAAACGAGAGTTTGTGAAGATTCTAGACATCACTACCTGGTGTAGTACCCTGTCTGATTTTTCTACAAGATGTATTTTTAATTCCTTTTCACTACAAATACAACATGTAATATACGTGTCTTTGTGAAGACAAGGGGATGAGCAGATTCATGTATTAGGTTGATTGGGGAAAGGAGGAAATATCTGTAATACAATACAGGTAAAATTTGCTGAAGCTTGAAATTATTTTGGTAACATACTCTCAGGTGAGTGGTAAAAAATCTGAGGGAGGAAGATGAAAAAGAAAGATAATGAATCTAAATGTCATACTTTTTGTGTTCAGTCTGGAGAAAAGGATAACAGTGCATTAAATTAAAGATGCATCTTGCTATCACTCAGTGAAAGCTAAGGAGTTAATAAAACAAATGTGTATGTGTGTAACTTAAAACCATACCTTCTCTGCTATAGCAAAATTAATGTAATGCATTTTGTGTCATATTTTATTTCAGCATTATTAATAGATCTATGTATCTTATATAAAATATATATGTAATGGAGCTGATATGTACATACACATACACATATTTGGTAGTATGTATGTAGTCCTATTACATTTATAAAGGTAAAAACATTGATGTATGGTATTCAAAATTTAACAATTCTTCAAATAGACCTCTAATTTTAAAAGTTTATATTTTGGTGGGGGTGGGGGTTGGAAGGAGTTGGGGAGGTGGGGAGGGAAGGGATGGTAGGGAAAAAACAAAGGAAGAGGTAACAATACTCAATAGGAAATGTACTCATTACCTTACTCATGTAACTGTAACCCCTCTGTGCAGTATTTTTACAATAAAAACATATAAAAATAAAAGCCCACATTTATGTTTCCTGATGTGGATCTTGTTTCTTACATTAATCTCAAAATTACTGATTTATTTGGTTCAGATATTTCCCAATGGTGATTTAAGGATAGATAGCTTTGAAACCCTGACATAAAAGAGCTATACAAATAGCAAATGCATAGTCTAATTATTACACATGAGGGAAACCAAATAGCCTATGTTTCCTTGGGTCTGGCTTATTTTGCTTAATATAATTTTTTCTAAATCTTTCCATTTTCTTACAAAAGGGACAATATGACTCTTTCTGATGGAAACATAAAATTCCATTATGTATATACCACATTTTCTTGATCCATTCACCCTCTGTGGGGCATTTGGGCTGGTTCCATATCTTAGCTATGATAAATGAAATTGTGATGAACATGGTTGTGCTGGTGGCTTCAGTGCAGGCTGGTTTGTGGTCATTTGAGTAAATGCCCAAGAATGGGATTGCTGGGTCATAGAGAAGCTCTATGTTTAGTCTTTTGAGGAACCTCCATACTGTTTTCCATGGTGGTTGAACAAGTTTACATTCCCACAACAGTGTAGCAGCATTTGCTTTTGGCCACATCTCTGCCAGCATCTGTAATTGTTAGTTTTCTCGATAATGACATTCTAACTGGGGTGTTGTTTTGATTTGCATTTCTTTTATGGACAGAGATGCTGAACATTTTTTTCACGTGCTATTGGAAATTTTTATTTCTTCTTTGGAGAAGTCTCTTTTTCAGTCTGCAGCCCACTTATTTTTTGATGGTGGTGTTGTTTCTTTGAGCATTTGTTATTGGGGGGATTATTTTTTTTTTGAGTTCTAATTATATTTTCATATGAGGCCCTTGTCTGGTGCCAATGGATAGTAAAAGATAAATAATTACACAGGAGCATAATTAATTAAGCAGCACTCTAAACATTCACACAATGAGAACAAAGGATATTCTTAAGAGAGGATCACAAGGGCTCAATAGCTATTTGCATATGATCATATAAATTTTTGCTTATCAAAATGAACTCTAAGAAATAAAAAAGATATTTTTCTATTGTATGATTTACAATTATTTTTATTTCCTTTGGTTTATTCCCTTTTGACACTCTTTGTTATTTCTGTACCCTTTGTCTAGTATACAAGTTTATCTGATTTGAGGAAGGGAAGGTGAAGCACAGAAATGGTTAGACACAGAGTGAAACAATTCAACAGTAATGCTTACTAGACATTATGTTGTAAATAAATTTTACAACTTGGAGGTGGGAGGGGGAAAACTGGGAGAAAATTAACGAGGAAGTAACTGTTAAAAAAAGAAAAGTACTATTACCTGATTCACATATCAGTAACCCCTCTGCCTATCACTTTTACAACAAAATTTTTTAAAAAAGAAAGAACAAGTACAACCTCAAGATTTTAACATGGCCAATGTGCATCAACTGTTGGCCTTATGTGGAGACCAAGAAAGCAAGGTAATTTTTACTCTCCCCATCTTGCTTCCCTGGGTTAACACTAATTATGTCTCATGTACTGATATTAATTAGAGAGAGATTATAAGGGATATATAAGAATTCACTCTGAAAATAGTACTCAATGTTGCTTATCCAGAAAGGATTTAGCAACCAGAAAGCTCTACATCATTTGCATTTTGATAGACAAACTATGAGTGGAAACAAAACTTTATACCAAAACTACCATGAAAAAACTGTGTAGGGCTGGGAAGGTGGCTTAGTGGTAGAGTGCTTGCCTCATATGTATGAGGCCCTGGGTTCAAATCCTCAGCACCACATAAACAGAAAAAGCCAGAAGTGGTGCTGTGGCTCAAGTGGTAGAGTGCTAGCCTTGAGCTGAAGAGCTGAGGGACAGCGCCCAGTCCCAGAGGTCAAGCACCATGACCAAAAAGAAAAAGAAAAAAGAAAAAACTGTGTAATTAATGGGAGTGAAGTAGGAGTTGAGAAGAAGTGGGAACTCGGAAACTTGAGGATAGTTTGTGTATTACAGAATGGGAGCTTGTCTGATTAAGTCAAGGTGTCTGACTTTGCTAGAAACACATTTTCCTAATGAAAAGTACTGTAACTGCAGGCCTTTCACATTTTCCATGAATAGATGTCATGACTCATTATCACATTTATCATTACTTGTAAAACAATGAGGTGGCAGCTGAGGGTGGAGAAAGAACTGAAATAGAATTGAAAAAAATTGATACTAGCTTAGGTAATTTAAACAGTCTTCTTTTTGCAAAAACAAAAAAATCTATCTTTATGCCATTATATTTTTGGAAATCTGTTTGTAGGGTAGTGGGATGCTATTACGAAAAGAGTTTTGAGTGTAACTTTTCTTCGCTCTTCTCTAATTTTGAATTACAAATGACAATGAGCTTAACTGACGAAAGTCTGATATAGATAATGAGTTGTTTATCTGATAATTACTGATTGTAATTTGTAGAAAGGCATTAACAGGTATCTCTTTAGTCACAGTGAAATTCATCATAAATATTGAATTGGCCCATCACATCTACAAATTTCTTTCAAATTACACAATCTGATTAGGAACTATATGCTATTAATTGGATTTAAGACTTAATTAAGTAAAAACATCCTTTACTAATTCCACTTTTTTTCCTCAAGACAGTATAATTCGTGACAGAGGATAGGCTCTGATTCATCCAAGTATTAATAACTATTTATTGAAACTTTTTGCTCAGCTTCTGTGAAGATTAATGAAATTATAAGGGAAGACATGGTTTATTTGTATATTGTATTTTTCCCTTTCTTCATTTTGTTAAATTTTATGGAAAGGATATTAAATTTCAAAATCAAATACATTTAACCTGGAGTTTAAAAACAGTATTTTACTATTATCCTTTGTTCATTACTAAGTAAAAGAAGTCAAGCTACCAAAATTGCGTTTCAGATGTAGGACTATTTTTATAAAGTTGAATTTATTATCAGCACTGCTTGAACTAACTTGTATTTTTAATTTCCCTAAAGTGCCTCAATTGTGTAGTGATAGGAGCAATAAACATCAAATATAAATAACTGCTTGCACCTGACAAGAAATTTATAAATATTTCACATATACTGCGACCGTATTTATTTATGTATAGATAATACATAGTCAGACTATCTCTACAAATAAAATGCTGAGCATAGAAAGTTATAATTCATAAGTATTGCATGTCTCTTCTCTCCTCGTTTACTTCCCTCTGCATTCCTTCCTGTAATTATTTCCTTAACTCATGGCTGTCAGTTCTACTTTAAGGCAAAAGCTAAAGAAATTCAGCTTTTGAGCTTGTGCCAGAAGGTTTTTGTCTGCCCGAGTGAAAAATATTTTCCACTGTATATTCTGATTTTTATTAATCTGATGGTTAAGTTAGAAAGTGTTATTTATTAATGGTATACCTCTGGTAAGTGTGTATATATATATATATATATGTATATGTGTGTGTGTATATATATATATATATATGCAGTGAAAATCTAAACAGAGGCTATAATCACAATATCGGTGAAAAATAAATGTTTGAGAAACTTAATTCCTATGCCAACACTATCACAACTTACATTTAATTCAACTCAGGATTGCCATATAATTCTCTTTTAGCTTTGACATCCTTGAGCTGTATGGGTGTCTCTACAAAATTCAGCAAGACTAAAAACAGGATAATTGATTGCTTTGAGAAATAACTCTACTGTGCATATATATGCATGTACTTGTTCACATACTTGCTCACACACGCACTCACATGCATACATATACATGGTGAATTCGTTATTTTAATAATAAGAAAAAAAGAAAATTGTCCTACAAATCAAACAGCTACTCTATATCAAAATAGTCAGGACCTCAGTAATGGCTCATAGCTCTGTGACTATCATTCTGTTCTGCTTTTCCTGTCTAGCACAACTCATATATATTTAGAGAGAGAGAGAGAGATTCTACTATCTCCTCCATTCCACAAAGAAATAACGAGTACAAAAACCTTTATTTTTGTTGTGTTAAGAAACAAGTGTTGTGAATCAAAATGGGTTTTTAAATATATTTTTATTGTAAAGCTACTGTACAAAAGGGTTACAGTTGCATGAGTAAGGTAATGAGTATTGTTAAGGTAATTGAGCATTGTTATCCCCTTCTCTGTTCATTAAAAATTATTTTAGATAACAACAACATGCATTAAACTGACAATATGTATAAACTATTAAAAATAGTTTTAACTATCTTTCTGTTGATATTTGGAATTTTTTAAATCAATAAACCCAATAATTTTGAGACACTAAATTTGGCCTATGAGAAATTCCTAATAAAATATCAGTGAAGAGTCAATAGACAATTCTAGATGTTCATCACCTTGACAGAGTTTTAACTCTTTACTTATAAGAACAAGAAGTCATTTGGATCAATAATGCTTGTTCAAACCCAGGGTGGCTACTTCCTGATTCATTATCTTGGTATGATTTTGTGTAACTCTTCTAGATATGTCTATAACACACTCTGGCATTATAAGGAATGTCAACTATCACCAATACCTTTGTAAGATTTGAGATCTTTCTATATGGTCATTACTCATGGAATGATTTCAAAGTAGAGTTGTAGAAAATACTTTAACTTTGGGGGCTGGGAAGGTATCTCAGTGATAGAGTGCTTGCCTTGCATGCATGAGGCCCTGGGTTTGATTCCTCAGCACCACATAAGCAGAAAAAGCTGGAAGTGGTACTGGAGCTCAAGTGGTAGAGTGCTGAGTGCTAGCCTTGAGCTGAAGAGCTGAGAGGAAGCGCCCAGGCCCAGATTTCAGGCCCCACAATGAACCAAAAAGAAAAAAAGGAAAATATTCTAACTTTAGCATTATATATATTCTTATATATATATGTACATATATGTGTATATATATACAAATGTGTATATTCATGCACTCTCTAAAGAAAAAAATATATATATGTTGTACACGCACATATACTTTTTCCCCCTAGAAAATGGAGTTGAATTATCTGTATCCTCTGCCTCACACGTTACAGAGAAGTCAACACTGAAAGGCCCTCAAATCTCCCCATTCTAATCCCACCACCAAAAATCTGTGGCTATGGCATACTGTGAGCCATACTATTCAAACTTCCCTGGATTAAATTGTGGTAATCATGGGGGTAAATTCACAAAATTTAAGCAGGAAAGTAATTAATTCATCACTATCATTGATAAGGATGCTCATGAATCAATGATTTTAGGAGATGGAAAGACTTGGAAAAAATCATATGAAGTAAAGTAAGCCAGACCCAAAGAAATATAGGTCCCATGGTTTTCCTCATTTGCAATAATTCCTAGATGTCTAGTATAATTTTATCAGCTGAGCAGAAAGTTTCAAAAGCTATGTACATATGACCATATAAGGTGATGTTAAGTGAAATGATTTGGACACAAGAGGTCTTTCTTTGTTATTGTTTTTAATGTACTATGTGATTTTTTTTGTTTCCTTTGCATGCTCTTCCCCCTGTTGTCACTGTAATGGATTTTGGTACCCTTTATCTTGTATATACATTTGTCCAATTTGGGGAGAGGAAGGGGAATAACAAAATGCTGAAACAAGGGCACAGGATGACCCATTGCAACAATGATATCCACAAGACATTATATTGGAGATGAACTTCACAGCTTTGGGTATGGGGGAGGAGTGAGGGAGATGGGATAGGAAAGGGACAGTGGAGGGGCTAACAATGCTCAGATAAGAAATGTCCTCATTACCTTACTCATATTACCATAACCCTTCTGTACAGCATCTTTACAATAAAATAAAATAAAGTAATCTTCTGTTTTATCTATTACTAAAAGACATGTCGATATTGGCTATTAGAGTAAGATATTAGTCTACATTTGGTTTAGTAAATTATCCTACTATTTTGGGAAATTTCATTTATCCATCCAACTGACTAGCCATATTATTTTAAGAAGGCGCTTCTATTAACTATGTTCTTAATAGGATTGACACATTTTTACACCGAATACAAATGTCGGTCTAATTCAACTTTCATGAAATTGACACTTTCATACTGAGATGTAGCCTGCATAAATTGTAAGTGCATAGCTTCATAAAATTATACAAATAAAACCACAACCTTGAGAAAGTATATAAATTTTTTTTAGAAACTTCACCTCTTTTACAATTCTTTTGAACTTCTGACAATAACAGGTAATAATGGGCTTTGCCTAATTCCTAGGCTATTTTGAAGTCAAATGGAGTAAGTTAATATATCACTGGGAAACTATAAAGTCCCACTAAAAGGAAAAGCTTTGTAATACTGAGATTTCTTCTAACCTAGAGATCATTCCTTCACACTTTGTCTCTCTTATTATATATAAGTCTGACAGCTTAGCTCTCAGCAGATTAAATCTTTCAAAGCCAGTTTTTCAAAAGGCAAATTTGAAGAGGATGTACAAGCAGTGAAAATTACTGCCATGGGCATAGAGCTCATTAATGTTTTACTTATATTTAAGTAGAGCCAGTTCAACTTATTTAATCACTACCTCTCCTCTTATCATGTCAACTTGTATATATATTTATATATGTGCATAAAATAGCATTGGGAAATTGAAAATGTGTAGCACCCATTGGTGGCTAATGATTTGTATATATTCACTTTGCAATAGAAAGGAACCAAAGTAAAACAAGACAAATTAGTTGTTATCATTTTCCTTAGAGATAATTATCATATCACAACCATATTTATTTCATTATGGGTATTTTTTTAATCCCCAAAGGTTAATTGTCAGCCTAACCACACTTAAAAAGATTGTCCAGGAAGAACATGAATAAGCATACTATTTCATCATCAGAACATTTAAAACATTGGATAACTGCGTGATGATTCATGAATTTAGATTATTGGCTTTTTCTCATAAGTATTCAATATATAAATATACACACTTACCATTTATTGTTTTAGGGAGATGAATGAAATATTTTCTTTGATGTGACCTATTATTTTACCCCTCTAAGGAAACTTATGTCTCTCTCAACAGAACTTTCACTATTTGATAGCTGTAGCTAGTATTCCTATGACACTCACAAATATTCATCCAGACAGTTACACGTAGCTTGAAGAGAGAATCTGCATTGTGTTCCCTGTGCATGTCAAGAAATAGGTTGTCTGTGCTTAAATGTATTGACTTCAACTTCTCTTTCTTTAAAAAAAATCGTGAATTGAACTAATGACTCCAAGAGGTTTGAGCCAACCAACTTATACATTTAGGAAAAGAGCATTGTGGCAATTACAGCAAGTGTGAAAATCCTGGGAGAGTTTCATGCTCTGTAGTTATCTGTGATTGTTAATGCAAAAGACCAATGCTTTCTGCAAAGAATGTAAAGTGGAAATTTAATGAATATGCATAATGGTTCAAGTGATATAACCACAAAGTCTGACACATTTTCCTGAAACTACTGTTGATAGCCTTCAGGCCTGAACTCAACATGGAGTACTTAACTATCTGCAAGAATATATAGACTGTTACTTTTCACCTAACCTTTGCTTTCTAATGTCAAGAAAAATATCCACATAAGAAAAAGTCCTGCAGGTGAGGTTGAAAAAAGTACAATATCTGCACATGTGGAAATATCACAATGAAATATATGCTAATAACTTATTAGGATATTATTTATACAAATTGATATTTGCTGATAAATATGGACAAAAGAAGGAAATATCCATAAAAGAATGATGCCATGATTATAAAACATATATAAAATGATCTTGGAAATCAGATATCCTTGTATAGTTACTACCCCTGTATAGTACAAATCTCTTTTACAAAGTTAAAATAGATTACAATAGACAAAAGTGCAATATGTCATCATGAGGATTGTTATGTAAAAAATCCTGAAATGTTAGATTCAGATAATATGATGTTTATAGATGAAGTGTTATAGTCACATGTGTCATTAGCTGGGGGGAATAGGAAATAAAAGAAAGAGGATGTTGACAAATGGATTTTATTAACAATTTTTTCTACATTTTGACTGCATTTGAAGTTTCCATACTAAAAATGTGAGGAAGTCGGTTGATGGTAGGAAGTCAGTGGATAGTTTGTTGATAGTAGCATCTTCAAATTCTAGATACAATAGAAACATGAACATTTTGCTCATTTAATAAGAGGTAAATTCGTGAGCTACATTGTGCTCTTTTACTTTAAAAACGGGAAGGTCGAAGGTGAAATGCCATTCTTAGGATCACAGAAAGTTACATGGAGAGCATTCTCTCTTTCATTTAATCAATATGTACCGAGCATCTTCAAATAGTGAATGCTCATCATGATAATGTTAATGATGCACATTGCAGTCCAGGGAGGAAAAGAGTTACACAGATAATTACAGAAAAATACCATAAGTGGAGGGGAGGACCATAGAATGTTTAATGTGGTGTTAAGAACACAGGCAATAGCATGATGAACAAGAAATGACAGATAGTACCAAAAGAATGGTAAGTTTCTTGTCTCTGATGAGTCAAGTACAAGATAGGAGGAAAGGAGAGAAGGGCTGGAAATGCAGGCGGGATGCTTTGTTCTGTGGATGGTAGAGAGCAATGGAAGGGATTTGAGGTGGGAGGGCTGGATGCATAAGTTGAGACTAACAATAGAGTTAAGGAAGAGGGAAGTCTGTGGCTGTCAACTAAGGCAGGGCTGTTAAAAAAGTATTCTGGAGCCAGACTCTTTGGTTCAAAGTCAGAAAGGAAGGAAAGGAGATCTTAGACCAGGTTAGTTTTGCAGCAAAAATACAAAATGGAATACTTGCCTTGTACTTGCCTTGTACTATTTTTCTGTCTTCTTTGTCTCTCAACTCCAGATTTCTCCATTCTATTTTCCTTTCTGTCCATCTCTTACCTTCTTCATTGTTGCCATTTTTGTTTCCTGGGTAAAGACTTAATTAAAAATTTTTAATAGCTCTGCTGTGGTAGAGAAGTCAAAACATAAAAGGTACGTAATAAAAAGTGTCTCTTCGTGCAATTAATGTTCCTCCTCTGCCCAGTTCTCCTCCCTCCACAGAGTGAGCCATTCTTTCCAAAGCTTTTGTGCTCTACTTCAGAGATAGTTTGTGTATTTGCGATGCTACATATACACCAGCAAAGACTTTTAAAAATAACTTGTATGGAGACGTTGTGTAAATACTTGACAAGTTAATTAGCATGCTAGCTGCACTAGATTAAAATCCCATTAATTAATTTGATGGGTCATTTGATTACATAGCTCTAAAGGAAAATGCAGGCCTTCTTTGCAGATAACAATGAGTTCACCAAGGATATTCACATAAATAATCTTTGGAAGATGAGAAGTATTAAAGTATCTTAGCCTTTCCCTTACTAGTGCATTTGAAAACTGTTAATCTACTCTCTCTCCCGAGTCCTGATTAATCTCTTTAAAAATCCAGTAAATGTGCTTATAGCCTATTAAAAATTGCTTATGTAAGAACATATTACCCTGCAAAAGGCTTTTCCCTTAACTTAATAAAAAGTACACAAGACTGTCATAAAATTGTCTAAAATTTTTTAGAAATCATAGAAAAATCCTTAACCTTTCTTTAGCAGGAGGTTTAACTTTTCAATGTAGTAAAGCATTCCAGCTTCTATTTTCACCTGATCTTCACTGCAGTGAAACTCTGCCTGCAATAATTCCTGGAAGAGCAGAATATATGATGCTTTCATAAATAAATATTAGTGCATTAGTCTTCTTCCAGCCCAAGCCAGATTTTTCTGGCTGCTTATTTCCCTAGGTGGCCAGAAGAATACAATCCCTGATATAAAATTTGGCTGCTTCAAATCAGAAATAAAATCCTCATTTGCATAATATTCATGCATTCCTGTTGGTGAAATATGGAGTAGTGATTATCTAATAGGCATAATAAAATAGACTCATACGTGATTAAAACCACTACATCTTAATTTGTGGTTGTATTGTACTTACCAGGAAGTCTTTGTTAATAAACTCTTCCTCAAGGACTAAGTCTTTTAAAAGCATAAAAATGTAGATTAAAAGTAATTATTATACCATGTTCAAATTCCACTGTTTTTCTGATATGATTTGCTCAGAAGCACATTGTGAGGATTAAAGGGAGAATAAATTTCTGAAAATATTAATTTGCAATATTGTTGAATTATAGTCTTTACCCCAATAGGAAGCAAGCTAGCATACTTCAGAATATCATAACTCTTATGTTTTAAGCAGAAACTCTCCAGTTCATGGAACCCAAGTAACATTAAGGTTGTTTTACAAAATATTTTTAATACATTAGATCTAAAATTATATTATTGAACTCTTAAGTATTACGTTGAATTAATAATGCTCTATATCATTCCTTTCTACTCTGTTTTGTTCACTCTGTTTCCCATACTGAATAATCAATACATATTTCATGTGTGTGTGTTTCGATCCTGTGCCTTGAACTCAGGGCCCAGGTGCTGTCCCTCAGCTTTCTGCTTTAAGGCTAGAATGCTACCACTAGGGCCACTTTTGTCTTTTTTGGTGGGTAATTAGAGATAAGAGTCTCGAGGTTTTTCCTATCTGGGCTGGCTTCAAACCACGATACTAAAATCTCAGCTTCCCAAGTCAGTGTAAAATTTGAAGGCATAAACAACATTAATTGTCATCTAGCTTTGGTTGGAGTGTTTCTTGATCATACTTTGTATATTTTTAAAATGTGTTTTGTGCTTTTTAACTTACATTTGTTTCTTTATTGCTATAAAATGAAAACTATATGATAACATGACCTTTAAAAAGATTTATTTTTTGCATTGATTAGCACAAGGCATTCAAGTTGCTTAAAGCCTAGTATTAGAAAATTATTAACAATTTAATGGTTTCATTTTTTTGTAACTTACTTCCATATTGCAAGGTAACTATGCATGTAAAAGCTGAGTTCCCCAAAAATATTTTCAAGAAATAGAAAGAATGAAGGCTAGAGAGCTTGATTATGAGTCACAGAAGCAGAGGGAGATAGATTGGTACTGGGAGAGAGAATCTTGCTTATGCTAATAAGATTACCATTAATGGGGCTTTTAATACAAAGCGCCCTAGAGTACTCTGCACAGTTCATCATAAGCTAATGAAAGAGGTGCTGTAATTAGGAACATAACAAGTGATTCAGAGGGCAAGAGCAAAGGGAAGAATTCCAAGCCATCACAGCTGTATACACAGAAGGACTACTGCCAAGAGAGGGGGCTTGCAGGGCACGACAGAGAGCAAGTGAACCCTATGACACTGCAATAATTAGGTATATGAACCAACAGCATCCTCAATATCCTCAGGTAAAAACTCCCACTAAAGTTTTAAAATATTAAAAGGCCATCATGGGCCTCCACCATAAGCCAATTTAGCCTGTTTTAATATGGTGAAAAAAAATCACATCAATCTCCAGTTTTAGAAGAAATTACTAAACTCATCTCACATTTATTGTCCACACTACTAGGTTCATCTCAGAATCTGTGATAGATTCTTAACATTCCTTAGAGAAACAATGGTCCATAATTTGAAATAGGAGAAAAAGAATACACCAGCTCCTAAGGAAATCTTACCAACAATTTGTGGCATCAGAACACTGATTACTAGTAAGAACTGTGCTTTCTTAGAATGAATAGATAGAAAATGGGATGTAAATATTACATGTGACTAAAAATCAATGATACAGCATATCTCCTGGGACTCCTTTCTTCTTCATTCTGTCGTTACTTGTCCTTTCTTCTGTTGGAGACCAGGAGAAACTATTTGGTATAAGAAGATAATGTAATACAAAGGCAAGATGCATATAATGCATTTTTTAAAAAGAGAGATGTATTGATTTTCCCCCCTGTATCTTGCTTAATTTTCTTTCTGGAAAACAAAGGTCTCTAAAGAAATTTGTTGCGAATCTCTAGATTACGTTGGATGAAGATCACTAAGCCAATGTTAAATGAGATCTATAGCCTTTTGCATGCCCCAGGTTCCAATGAAATGAATACTGATATTAAGATGAATACTTAGTAAATTTTGTAGCAATGTTAGAGTAATTTTTTTCTGGTCCTAGGGCTTGAACTCTGAGCCTGGGTGCTGTCCCTGAGCTGCTTTTGCTCAAGACTAACTCTACCATTTAAGCCACAGTGTCCGTTCCAGCTTTTTCTGGATAGTTTTTTGGAGATAAGAGTCTCATGGATTTTCCTACCCTGTCTGGCTTTCAAACTTGATGCTTAGATTTCAGCCTCCTGAGTAGCCAGGATTATAGGCATGAGCCACTAGCTCCTGGCCAGAGAAAGTTTTTGATATGTTGAATTTAATATCAAAAAAGAATGAAGTCCCCTCTACAGTATTTTTACAATAAAAATGTACAGAAAAGAATGGAGTCTTATTTTTGGAATGGGTTTTATTTTATTCAAGTATTCTATTTGCATAAACAGTAGATTCTTACTTAGCTATCTGTGGATAAGAAACTAAAAATGTCGCTACGGGTAGTTTGATTAATAAGGGACCACATTACTGCTATGGTTTAAATAAATGACTCCCAAAAGCTGATAAAGCATGACGTTGGTTCCCACCTTCTGTTGGTGTTGGGTGTTGGTGGAACTGTTAAGAGTCAGGACATGATGCAACAAAGAAGTGTGGTCACTGGACATGTGTTTTGTTGAAAAGAATCTAGGGACCCTAATTTCTTCCTGTCTTTCTCTCTGCTTTCCTGCCACCATAAGATAAATGCTTTCTTCCACAAAGTTCCCAGTTATGATAGACAGCCTCAGGACAGGACCAAAGAAATAGGTCAATTGATCGGAGCCTGAAGCCTTTGACATTCTAAGCCAAAGTAAACCTTGTGCCTTTTAAGTTGATCATTTTAGACATTTCATCACATCACAGCATGAAGAAAGCTGATTAACACAAATACTTCTTGGGTGGGGGGAAGGGTTTCTCTCATACTTTCAGACCTTCCTTTGGATCTTCCAATATATATTGGACTCTAGGTATTTTAATTTGTTTATGCTTTCTCTGGCATTTCATTTTTATTTCTTTTTTGTACGTTTTTTATTGTAAAGATGCTGTACAGAGAGGTTACAGTTACATGAGCAAGGTAATGAGTACATTTCCTATTGAGCATTATTGCCTCCTCCTTTGTTTTCCCCCTACCATCCCTTCCCTTCCACCTCCACAACTACTCCCTCTCTGTCCCCCCCAAATTGTAAAGTTTGTTTTCAACATAGTGTTTTGTGTATCTCATTGTTACAATGGGTCAACCTGTATTCTTATTTAAGCATTTTTGTTGTTTTCCTTCCCTTCCCTAAATTAGAGAAGTATATACACAAGATACAGGGCATTGACATTAATACAGTGAAAATAGGGGTTATACCGTGGGGTAGGAACATACAAAACAACAACAAAAAATCACATGGTACATTATAAATACGTTAGAAACAATAGTAAGAAAGACAAAACCACTTGTGCCCTTATCTTGGGGTTCATTTCACTTAACATCATCTTATATGGTCATATGTACATAGCTTTTGGCCTTTTCTGCTTGTCCTACACATGTACTAGTGATTGCAAATAAGGGAAACCATGGGACCTATGTTTCTTTTTGTTGATATGGAAGTTTGAAATTAGGGTATTATTCTAGACAGGAAAACACCTACCATCTGAGCCCTGCCCTTAACCATTTCTACTTTAATTATTTTTTAGAGAGGGTCATATTTTTTTTTTTTGCATAGGCCAGTATGAACTGCTATGCACCTTCCTATGTCTCTGAGATTCTGGATTCTGGGTTCTTGGCTGACATTGAATTTTGAGAGATATTTACCTAAGCTGGACTCAAATTGTGATCCTCTCAATTCCTATTTCCATGTATCTGGCATCTTCTTCTCTGGCATTTTCCAAAGTAATATATCTTAAGAAAAACCTTAGAAGTACTGTATGTGGTCACAGTTTTCTTGTTGGGTGATATCCTGGAGAAGTTCTTTTACGGCACAAGACCATCTGAGATAGCTAGAGTGTTGCTGAAGAACACATTAAGGAAATCATATCTGGTTTAATTTCAAAGCATAAAATGAACCCATTCTGGGCAAGAACTAACCCATTCCAATCATAATGACCTAATTCCATTCATGTGATGGTGCTCACTTCTTACACATCCTGCCTCCCAGTAGTGTCGCAGGCTAATTAAATTTTAATATGAATTTTGGAGGAGACCTTCATGCAGTACCTAGCAGTGTTCTCTGCTTTCATTCTGCTCTGCTCACTCTTCACTGACCCACATTTCTATTTGTTCAGAGTCAACATAGCAAAAAAAAATGCCAATTTCTTGCTCTCAATCAACAAACAGAAATCTCAGGAAAGAAAAGTTATTTTCCTGTGTGAAGATCCATTCCTGTGTTTATCCTCCAGCATGATCTCCCATCTTCCAGCGAATCCTTTCTTCTGTCTTCAAGTTTTCTTTTCATTCTTCTTTCCATCAGTCTCCAAACAGATTAAGTGCTGTCACATACCAAAACTTTGTAGCTTCTCTATTTTCTAACTAAATCCTTTCCGACTAAATCTTTTGAGAGAGCTGTCGATGTTCCGTGCCTTTAGTGCTCGGCTTCACAAACTCTTCAGCCTTTAAAAATTTAGCTCTTGTTCTTTCCTTGGCAACTGTACTTGCCAAAGCCAGCAGAAACGTCCTTGCTGCTAAGTTAATCAACTATTTCTACCTCTCTTTCCACTGCTGACTTTCTTTTGTTCCTTAACACCACCCTCTGACATTCCCTTCCTTAGGACATTGGAGCCACAGAAGTGCACTGCTCAGGTTTCTGCCTTAGATTGTTTTATTTCAATTGGCACATTTTCTAGAATATACATCTTTGAAATTCCTTTGGTAGTGTTAATAACTTTGTATCTATTACACTAGCAAACCCTAAAATTCATTTCTCCAGGGACAATCTCTCTCCTTCATTTAACATCTGAAAACCTGTTATCCTATGAGATGTGTCCTGATGTTAAATAGCCTATCAAGTCAACAGTTGTATGCCTGAGCTCCTCTTTCTTATCAACCTACCATTTCACCTCTTGTCCTGCCTGGCACTCTGAGCATCATCTTTGACAAGTCTTCTATATTGTACTTCAGGTTCCTAGAAATGGACTGAGGCATTCCTCCACCTTTTCTCTCTTCTATTGATCACTTCACTCAGCCCATCATTTTGTTTTAAGCATCTAAAAGTCCTCGAATCTCTCTTTCACTTATTTTCCACCAGGCAGACAGTGACTGGTTTCCTAAACTGTTATTATTTCTTGCATTGCTATCATATTTAGTCAACAATTCTTTACATGAAGGGTAAATTTAAAACTTTTAAACAGTTCTTCCACCTTCCTTTGTCTTTTGGACTCTCTTCATAATAGTGATTGTACCTTTCAGGATGCCATTATTCCTACCACATTATTTCTTCCCTTTCTCTCCAACTTTAACAGCTTTGTGAAGCTTCTTCTTTCAGTAAATTTTTTCCATTACACAAACACACATTCACACATACACAACCCACCATATATTTTTTCTAAAATAATTGATGCATACCTCTAAGTCTCAGACATAACTTCTTTTTAGAAGCTTTACTTGATTCCATGTAGCAGGTTTGTGTACTTTTGTACGTCTACAGCAATTAATATCTCATTTATATAATACTTGTCACAGTCTATTGTACTTTTCTATTTTTACATTATTGTCCCCCATTAGCCTTTCAGACTCACTGGGGCAAGAATAGTTTGTTTGTTTTGACTATAATGTTCTTGGCACATAGGAAGTTCTCATAATTATTCAAGTCATGAATTAAGAGGAAGAGAATAGGATAATACTGGCAGAATAAAGCTAAAAGAGGAAAGGAACAAAGGAGATTCAACTTAGTATAGAAGCCAAGTCAAGAACTTAGGAAAAAAGACTCAGCATAGTTAGAGATAGACTTCCTTAGGTTTTCTGGTTGTAAGAGGACCCCAAAATCAAATTTATGTCATGAATTACTTGGGCCACTTAACCATATCTTTTCCATTTGTCTTAGTCCCTATCAGTTCATCTGCATATTTTTGTAAGTGGTGTTTTCATGATGTTCATCAAGCATACCTTGTCAAACTTTGGTCTGACTAGAAATATGTGTGTGTGTGTGTGTGTGTGTGTGTGTGTGTGTGTGTGTGTGTATGTACGTGTGTGTGTGTGTGTGTGTGTGTGTGTATGTACGTGTGTATACTTTTCCTATATCATTTATAACATTATGCATGCTAAATAAAACCAGAATTCCTTAGAAAAATTTGTGATCAAATCTCAATATTGACTCAAAGGGCCAAATTAATAAATATCGATAATGATGTTGAATTGACTAAGTATCGTCACTATCACAAAATGCCTGAAGCAGGTTAGTTATAAAGAAAAAAGTTTATTTCACTTTTGAAGGGTAGGGATATAAAGAGCATAATAGTAGTTCCAGCAAGAATGCAATAGCATGTGATTGAATGGTCGGAAGAATCACATTTTGACCTAGAAGATTCAGGGATAAATATCAGGCTTTTTTTTTTTTTTTAACAATTTGCTCTCCTGAGAACTCACTCCAGGAGAGCAGAATCGTCTTCTGAGAAAAGTATCACAAATGACCTAAGGATTTCCTAGCAGGCTTGCTGTTGTCCAGTGCTGCTACCGCTGGGAGAGGGGCAATACTTAAATCACATCTAAATAAAAGGTAGAGAAATTGGAGCCCCTGTGCACTCTTGGTAATGATATACAATAGTAGATAGAATCACTGGGGAGAATAATTGGGTGGTTTCTTGAAAAAATTCAAATTAGAATCAGCAGATGTTTCCCACAGTATATCACCTCACCAATTACCAGCCACATAGTCGTCTTCAGTGAATATACATTGAACTGAATTGTGAACTGATTTTCCTTGATCTGCTTTTTTGTTAGCTTTGGAAATGTAAAAAGGGGAAAACCAAGCATTGATGGTAAATAAATAGAAATTCCAGAGAAGTGATAGCCGTAGGGTATGGAAAAACACTGGCAGGAGAGTCCTTGTTTTCCTTCAAATAAGTGTCCTGATGGAGTACATTAACAAAATGGGGGCATGATTTATTCCTGACCACTCATCACATCTTGACTGAGAAAATTAAATTGTTTTGTAGATGCTTGATACACTTTGAGACCTTTTCAATTTCTTCCCCGTTCTTCCCTTGTTAATTTTTCTTGTTTTCTTTATAGGACTGTAGACAAGTAAGCAATATTCTATTTCTTTGGCAAATAATTGATCACTTGGCTTCTTGAACTTCTTCATGGACAGTATGTTTTTACAGGTTTACTTAACATCCTGAGTGGAATGATGGAATTTGTGAGTGATTTCTTACTGGAAACTACACACTGAAAAGAAAAAAATGCTTCTTACTTTGGCTACAGTGCAAGAGGAACAGACGGCCAACAAAAGGCACTTTCCCACATCACTTTTTAAACGATATATATGCCACTGATCTTTGTCTCATGGAAAATGCTTTCAACATATATTTCCTATTGCTGCTCATCGTACACATGAGTATAAGTCACAGATTTGAAATAGAAGAGACACAGTAGGTCTCTAATTTTAAATGAGAGTACAGTTTAAATCAAATTCAAATTCTTTGGACTTAATATTGGTAAAATGTTACTAAGGCATTCTAGGTCAATTCTTTCTCAAAAATACCTTTATAATAAAAATTATTGATAATAAAAATATTTCCCAAATCTAGATTGATATAATCTTTCCAAGGAATGCTCTCTATTACAACCCAATCTTATACAAGGTATTTGTCTCTTCTTATTGATAAAGTTTTATTGAAACAAATATATGGCCATTCTTTTGTATAGACTGTGGCTGCATTCATGTTACAACAGCATAATTGAGTATCTGTGCAACTCTGGATGACCTACAAACCTAACATGAACTACCTGACCCTATTGAGAAGAAATTTGCTATTATTCTAGACAAATAAAGCAGTCTTTAAATCTCATGACACTGAAGTTAACCTCCATGTTCACATCTACTATTTCAGATGGATGGGAGATTTGGGGAATTTCAGAGTTTCAGGTGCTACGTAGTTACTAGGAATTAACCAGGACAAGACAAAATTACCAACGTTCCAATTTATCTGCACATAACCCATGACTGACCACAGTTTATGTTCAGATCAATTCGTTCTAATGGGAAGTGTTGTAAGTCAAAAATGAATTCAGCAAACCTAACTTTATAGAACATATAGCTTACTAAAACAGCATATTGCCATTTTGTTGGTTGTTTACCCCAATGACTGGAAATTATGTCTTGCTACCACTGCTTCCCATTACAAATAAAGTGCAGAATAAGATCAAAATAAAAATTTAAGCAATTACATTTTTCTTTTGAATGTGTATGGCTTCTTTGGTAAAGATCTTAAGTCAAGGGGTCATGGTGACATAAATTTATAATTTTGGCTACTTCACAGAAAGAGATCAGACTGACTATGATTTAAATAGTAGAGTGTCAGCTAACCAAGTCTGAGGTTCTGAATTCAAACCCTAATAACACACACACACACACACACACACACACACACACACACACACACACACACACACACACATTGTAAATGGAATTTACAATTGGATACCATCTCTATTGCTTACCTTAGCCTGCAGGCTAGATATACCTCACATTTGTATTTTTCTGTAAATATTTTCTAAGCGAAAAAGGTGCTTATTGTGCATGCATGTTCCTTGAGTGTATCTTTAATGGAAGTGTTCACCTAGCTTTGCCTTGTTCCCTTCATTGATCCTTTCTTCTTGGATAGTGGTTGGGTTACTTATCCACTGAATTGGTTTCCATGTATTCTTTACAGAAAGGAAACCAAATGCTTTTGTATACATTGAAAGTCAGATATTAAAAAAAAAACTTGTTTTTACAAGTTATAAGGATTAGGAAGAAATACTAGGAAAAAAATTGGCAGTAACTACAAAGTTCCAAGATAGAAATATTCATAACTAAAATAGTTTGTATTCTCCTAAAATATTCAAGGTAAATGTCATAGCCCAACATTAAAAGATAATATTAATGACTTACACGGATTTATTTTTTTAATTGATTCTTGTTTTTTTATTTTTTATTTTTTGTCGGATGTGGGGCCTGAACTGTCCCTCAGCTCTTCAGCTCAAGGCTAGTGCTCTACCGCTTGAGCCACAGTGCTACTTCTGATTTTTTCTGCTTATGTGGTGCTGAGGAATCGAGCCCAGGGCCTCATGCATGCAAGGCAACCACTGTACCCCTGAACCACCTTCCCAGCTCCCTTACATGGATTTCTGTCAATTTTACTACTAAAGAAACAGTTCTTTTGTTATTTTTATCATGACATAGCTAAATGCAAAGCAAAGCACCCCACATTTTAACTAAAAATAAAGTTTAAAACCTTATGTTTTAAAAACATAAACTTTATCTGTCTTTTTAAAAAGATACTCAACCTGGTCTGGGAATGTGGCTTAGTGGTAGAGTGTTTGCCTAGCATGCATGAAGCCCTGGGTTCAATTCCTCAGTACCACATAAACAGAAAAAGCCAGAAGTGGAACTGTGGCTTAAGTGGTAGAGTGCTAGTCTAGAGCAAAAGAAGCTCAGGGACAGTGCCCAGGCCCTGAGTTCAAGCCCAGTCCCCGAGTTCAAACCCAGGACTGGCTAAATAAATGAATAACTAAATAGAAAAAAAAGATACTCAAATGGTTTAGTCTTTTTTTTAAGATCTAATTGTTGGGTCCACACTGAAGAAAGGTGATCTTTGAAACAGAACAGAGTACATAGGCCTGTGGCCAAAATTCTAAATAAAAGAATAACACAGAACACAGGAATTTCCAAAGAAGATGTAGTGCAGAAAAGGAGAAAAGCACTTCACATGATGCAAAATACTATACAAGGACATGGAGAAACATGCGAAGAGGAAACTATGAGGAACCAGATACAGACTGAACAATTATCCACTGCATTGGACCCCAGGAAGAGCCACTGGAGTGGGAATAAAAACTGGTAATTGATGAGGGCAGTAATGTCAACTACTCTTGCAATTGTCCTGTCTGTGAAAAAAGAGATCAGACAAATGTGCATCTGAGAACGAGGCTGACTTTGGTACCAGGTATGAGAAGGTTCAAGAATGAGCAATCGCATTTCAAAATGTCAAACTGAAGGTCTTATTTAAAGGAGAATTGGGTTGAAATAAAAGGATTAGATGGGTAGAGAGCTAAGCAAAGTGCTTGAGTGTTCTTCATTTACTGTGAAATAAGGGTTCCAGAAGCTGTTGTAGAAAATAAACTATGGAGTGATGGGGGAAGAAATCATTGTTCCTGTCTTGCGAAGCTCTGGGCTCCACAGAGATAGTCATAGTTAGGAATTATTTAGAAAGAGCCTATGGTGTGTTGGCAAACAAGTGAGATTTCACTTTTGTGGTGGTAACCATTTAAACAAAAAGATTCTTTATCAACGTGTTTAGTAAAATAAATGGGAAAGAGAAAGAAACAAATATCACATGTTCTCTCTCATATGAGGTCAGAATCTAAAACTTGCCAAAAAAATGCTATGTAGATTGTTTTGGAGTAGAAGCCAGAGGGTGGGCAAGGTGAAAGGGGCGTGTCATATAATCAAGACATTCTATATTTATTTATGGAAATAGAGTAAAAAATCCATTACATATTGTTTAAAAGAAAGAAGAAATGGAAAATAAGCAAGTACAAGAGGGGGTGATTTTGATTGAAACAGATTATACACATGTGTGGAAATATCTCCGTGAAACCCTTTTTTTTTTTTTTAACAATTTATTTGTGCTAATAGGAATAAACAAATAAAAGCAGTTGAGTTAGGAGTCTAAAATAAGGAGAAAAAATTCTATATCTTTTCAAATAACTATAATAGCTGCACTAACCTGTGAATGGATCGTTTCATCCCGTTCTAAACGCCATAATGTAATGACGATGGAAGGCGTGGACATTCCGTAAGGTGAGCCACTCACCTAGGAGGAAGTGGGTGGCGGCTCTCCTATGTGAGAAGGGAGGGTGATTGCCATGATTCTTAAGAGGAGAATGGGTTTTCCCAGGTGGCACTTATAGGCAATAGGCAAAGAGAGCAGTGTGAGCACGGGCTGGGAGGCTGGCAGGAGAACCTGATGAGGACGGGAAGATGAGTCACAGGAGAGGACACTAGCGGAGTGGGGCTGAGGACGTGAAAGGACAGGCACTGAGACAGTGCGCATTTTGGGGTGGAGGCCAAGGATGGTAGGAATGAAAGCTCCGTGGGATTAAGTGGCCCCACAGTTCTGAAAGACTCTGGCTTGGAGTGCTGTTCACCCTGGCGCAGAGAGTGGTTGGCAGGTGCACCCAGCCCAGTCAGCAGGCTCAGTCAGGCTTCCAGAATGGTTGCCTGTGAAAAGTCCATCGGGGCTCTTTGGAGCTGGATCCAGCTTGGCTGGAAGGACAGCGATGAGGTGAGACCTCAGGCATGTGGGAAGCATTCGGGAAGTGAAAGATTCCATGGGGTCTCTTGAGTAGATGTCTGCGCGCACACACACACACACACACACACACACACACACACACACACACACACACACACACACACACACACACACACACATACACACACGGTCAGAGGGCCAAAGGCAGGCCACAGCACGCTGGATGGGAGGAGGCTTGCTTTCCTGTGGAACCTGGCTTTTGTCTAACATGAAGTGTTAGACTCAATGACCTCTTAGGTCTGTCTAAGCTCCAAACCTTTATGCATGTCCTGTGAGCAGAACTTGCTGAGAGAAAGAAATGCACTTTATTTCTCTAGTGTTACTTTGGAGCAACCCCCTTCACAAACCAATACGGTCTTTAGCGATGGCTCCATGCATAACAGAAATGCAATCAATACATAATTAAATGATTTTCATCATGACAGGAAATTGTTGTCACATTAAAAAGATAATCAGTTATTATAAATTCTGTGTACAAATAAAAGCTATTTTAATTGTCTTTTTTTTCCCTCTCTCCTTATGCTCCACTTTAGTTTCCTGGGTACAAACCGTCCTGATCTTTGTGATTGTGAGTGAGCACACATGTATGCAAATGTATCCATACCCAAAGATCTGGGTACTCAAAGCAAAAGAATTGTGGTGAATCAATATGTCATAAAGCCTTTCAAATTTGAGAATACTCATTGCCCTGAATTGTATCATAATTTGATTCAAATATTAGAACATCAACAGAAAACAAGGAAAGATGATAAGCTGCCAGTAAATGTCTGTCTGAAGGTATGCTCTAAATCTTTGAGTTTGGGAAGAATATCTACTTGGAATTATCTTATATTTATGTCTGTAACTGTTTACTTGTTTTTCCCAGCACTCTTTTTCTGTTGGAAGAATTTGTTCCGAAAGTTTCTAGCAATGCTTAAAACAGTGGTGAATTTTTATGGTCTATATTATATAAACTCTCTTGTTATAAATACACTTCTGTGAAATTTCATTTACAAATTACACACAATAGAAGATTAATAGCACTAATAATAAAAGGCAAGAATTAAAATAGCAGACTGTAGTGCAATTGCCAGCATCAGTACTATGCCAATCTGATAACTAAGTCGGCTTCCAAGTGACTCATGGGTAGGTAGGATACTGCACAAGACACACTGAGCAAATGGATGTGGGGCATGATGGCATAGGAAAATACAAGATTCTCTACTTAGAATATCCTGAAGTTAAAACATGCAGATTATTTGTTTTTGGACTCTTCCCTTGAATAATTTCAGACTACAATTGCCTGCAGTTACTGAGAACTCAGAAAGTAAAATCACAGGTAAAGAGGCCTCCTCAGTTCTAGAATTCTTTTGGTTGGTGGCTCTCATTACTATTTGCCTTAATTTCTACTGACATTCTGCTGTTGTATCTGTCATGTGCTCATCATTCCTGGGTTGCAGGTCATGAATGGACTGATGAAAACAGAATGAAATCCTGACTTACGGGGGAGGTCACTGCTCTCTTATGGAAAACTCAGCGATGAATGCTTGGTCATGCTGCCATTTGTTGCTACTCTTTGTTTACACTCGTGGTGCCAGCTTTCCATGCATGTGGCAGCTCTTCTGTCCAAATCAATTCACACATCCAGGTATAGGACATCAACGCGGTCCTTCTATCCAGTGAGTTTGGAATTCTGTGGAGTTTTAAACTAGGGCGGGATGAGTATGGAGAGGTTAGCTTTCACGGGCAGGAGGCTTTTGTGCCATCCAACCAGCCAGTGAAAACTGGTGTAGAAGTGTTGATGCAGGCACAGGTTTAGAGGATTTTTTTAATAGAGCTGAAATGCCAGCTGTTCCTCACATTCCTCACATCATATTGTCTAATGAAGCGGTCCCTTTTTCAGCAGCCCTAGCCAGGAATCTTTGAGTCATTTCTGATCCTCTTTTATCCTTTGATCAACATTTGATCTATGGGATGAGGCCATCAGGTTCTCTCACTTATGCTCCATTTCCCTCTCTCCTATGTAGGCTCTCAGTTATTAACTCTTCCAGCTCTCAACTCATTTCTAGCCCACTGCACCTCTTATGCTTCGGTATAAAGTCATCACTCGGCTAGTTCAGATTGTTTTAAAGTCATCTGGTCAAGTTGACCCTGATGCCAGAGGCACAGGCCTCATTACTCAAGCACTTCATGTTCTTAAATAAAGTTGCTCTGAAGTGTTGGCTCATATTGTCTCTCATTTTCTCTTGTGGGCTGAGAGCAAACAGAGCTGTCTGGAGTCCACTGGCATTTTTGTTAAAGCCTGAATTCATTTCATCTCAATCACAATTCAGCAGATTTTGTGTGTGGTGGTTTAAGTGAATTGTGATGAGAGAGAGGAATGGTGAAGCTCTTACCTCTGTGTTCCAAGAGCAATTTTATTTTAATGTTTTGGAAGGCTTGTGATCTTTTCAACTAAACATGATTCTATTCTGGCTTCCTATAGAGTCTTTCTTTTTGTTTGGGTATATATATATTTTTTTCAAATCACCTTGATGCAAAACTCTTTAAAGAAATCCCTTAAAACACAGCAATGAGTACTGACATTAAATGATGGAGCCCTTTGCATTTATTGGAATGTGTCATTGCTCCTCTAATGAGAATAGTCTCAGACATTACTTTCCCTCATTTATAAAGTATCTTGGTTCTATCTGAGCACATGAACTTTGCACCATGCAGCCTTCTCAAGTCTCCGCACTAGAAATGAATTATATAATATTTGACCTTTTAATCTAGAAAATCAGATCCATTTGTAATTAAATTAAACTTTTCATGCGATGAACCCAACTATCAAATGTCATCTTATCTGTCGCATCAGGAGCTGAAGCAGAAACACCAGACACTGAAGACATGAGAGAGTCAAAACAGATCATTAACACCAGCCTAAATGCCTTTAGACGGTTTTACAAAGTCTTTATGCTTAGCTGTTGAAAATAAGCTGTCAAAAACTATGTTGCTGTCTGCTCAAAGAACACAGAGTAATATACTAAATACATTTGCTTTGAAGAGTGTCTGGAGCAGCTCTGATAAAGATTAACAACTTAGAATGGACATTCTAGTGCTCCAGTGAATAGAAATACTGTTTCTGTGAGATGACAGAAAGCTCTCAGAGCAGACACTCTTCATTATTGTTAGAAGACTAATAAAGCTAATAAAACTGAGAAAGGACCGATAGCATACAGTGAATGAATGTAAACATTGCAAGATATTGTCTAAACTGCTATTAAACAATAAGTTACAGCATAATTCCCTTAACCCTTTAAAAGGTATTTCAATTTATAAATAAAAATCCCCTCAAGATTTGGTAATAAAAATATGAGTCTAGTTCAGTCCTTCTTTTCAAATACCAAAAAAATAACATTTTATTCTTCAAAAGAATTGAAAGATACAAGATTGATATATACCTTAATAGAATTGAGTGACATGCCAACTTGCAGTGATCATTATTGGAGTGAGTTACCAACATTCTTACATGAGACCAAAAAGAGGCTGCTGAGGTTCTGTTCTTATAACCAGTAAAGGAAGGGAGCAGTGCCTGCAGAGCCCCTGACACTATTCCTACTGCAGAGTAGGTGCTCAATAAATACCTCTGACATTCGGCCAAAGTGTGATTAGGTACTATTTCACATAGAGTAATTAGTTGTAAAAATGTAAGTTAAAAGTTTGCTCAGTTCATTACCTTTCTTGACAGATTTAAGGCAGCAAAGGCATTTTTAAGGTATAGCTTGTACAGGTCATGTTTACAATGTCTCTTCAAAGACAAGATGTGACACACTGAGAAGGCTTTGCAATTCAGTAGACTAACTTTCTAATCCAGCCCAGATATTTCTGTACTATATATATATATAGTTATCTTTGGGAAAGTAGGAAATACATCACCTAGTACACAAGCTTTGCTATTGACAATCAAGTGTAAAATAGGTACCACGTTGGCTCGTTCACTGCAAATGTTCATTAAATATTATGATGCTTTCCTTTGAGGAAGAGCATAGGTTAAAGCTAAGAGAGTGTCAAGAAAATATCCGAGCAAGAATTACACAGATGGAGGCAACATCACTCGGAATCCTGAGAGCAATGGCAAGGAAAACGTGGGGAACCTGTATTGTCCTGGAGACCTGCCACACACTCAGGAAAACAACAACAAAATGTCATATTATTCCCCAGCTAGGCTTCCTTTCCCCTAACAGGTCTAGATAACAGGTCTGTACATATTGTACAACGGTGCATGAGAATCTTCAGAGTTGCTTAATGAGACTATAAATACATCCTTTTTCTCTTCTATGAATCTGCACCTCTGCATTTTTCACAAGCCAGCCAGCAGGGTGATTCTCATAATTTTTCTAATTCTGAGCCACTGTGTTATGGAGTATAGTTATAGTAGACATGGCAGAAGCCCCTCCTCTGACTCTAACCATCTGAAGTCGAGAGTTCCAGAGTACCCACCAGCCTTCTAACAGTAATGTACTTGCCTTCTATCCTACATTTCCTCTGATGCCAAAGACTGTCCAAAGAGAGCCCAGTAAGGCATGTTTAACCAATGTGGAAAACAAACTAATGGATTCATGCCCCTTATATGATCTCACATTGCAGGAGGCAGTGTTTGGATTTCTCAGCAGGTGCCAGTGGAATAATGCATCAGTCTCCATAGCAACAAAGCTGAACACATGTCATCCTGTTGAATATTCCCTCTCATCCACTCACAGTTCCTGCACACTCATTCCTGAGTCCTGGCATCGTCTTCCAAATGAACAACTTCAAACAACCTCCTACCTCAGGTTCTACTTATGAGATAATCCAAACCAAGACAATGTGGTGATTGAAAACAAGTCCCTGAAAGAATAGGGTGGATAGTTTTCAAGCAAAAATCTTGGCACATTGAATAAGAAAAAAAATAATAATGAATGAGTAATCTGGCCACTACCATGGCTTGATCTTAAAACAAGTCTAATATCAGTATGAAATCCTAGCTGAATAAAATAACTGAAGCAGAAAAAAAAGGTAGGGATGTGGCCTATGTGGTAGATTGTCCCCCTAACACATATAAGGCTCTAAGTTTAAAACATGTAGTCCTACTAGAAAAGAGGGTATAAGGGCAGTGTTCAGAAAGGCAAAGGGGGAGAGTTTGTGTTCAAAACTTTGCCTAGTGCCACATATGAAACAGGGAGACCAGCACAAAACTGGACCAAATCTGCATTGTTTGAAAGAATGACAGGCAAGCCTCAGATTCCTTTACACAGATGCTAATAACAGCCAAGACCTTGGCTTCTGTTAGAAATATTAATAGAAGAGCTAGAGAATCTAAAACAGTACATTCCTATAACAAAACTCATCTCAGATAGCAATGGGAAAACAATGAACTATTCTTAAAAAGAGGTTTGGCCTGTGTTCTGTGAAGTAATTTTTAAGCCCTTAGACTGTCCTACCTCAGATGAGTATCTGTTTACCTAGAAGCTTTATGTGCCAAACCAGATCATCTATGCTAGTGATTTATGATAAAGATCGACAGACAACACGTTATCACTGTGGTTGATGCAAAGTCTGAGAGTAAGATCAGCCATGTGGGAAAGCAGTCATTCCCACATGACTGAGCCCCATAAAATGCCCATCAACAAGACTGGCAATTCTCCATGCATATTGTCACACATCATTGCTGGGAGAAAACAGGTGCAGTCTATACTGCTCCACTGAGAGAGCTCAAGGAGATAGATCCACATCTTAATGTCAGCTCTACGTCACTTGTCCTGCTGAGTTTTTTCTGTATCCATTTACTAGGTGCAGTGGCTTTTCTTGGAATAATCTGTACGACCTTAATTTGCAGTTTAGAAGAGAGAGACAGACAGACAGAGAGACAGAGCACAACTTTGATAGCTAATCTTTTAAAGAACTAATAAGTTATAGCTATTGCCTTTTTTCTCACAGGACAAAGATGTCTAATGACTTTTTGTTAATCAGGCACCATATTCTGATAAGCTAGAATTTATATTGTGATCAAGCTGGTTCTTGTTAAACAGGGATGATTTCAATAAAATTAGCTGCTAGTTAAATGAATATGATCAAGCATTTTGAATGTTGATAGTAATTCTTGTTCAGTAAGTATTACCACCTTCTCTCTTCCTGAAGACATGATTAGACTTGAGGCTAAAGTAGATTAACATTGTCCAGTGTTTCAGAGGTGCTGATTTGCTATCTCTCAGTCTAGAGAAGACTGATTTGCATTAGGATTTATATAATAAGTTACATGAATATTTAAATACAGTGGAAATTCCTTCAATGGCCTGTCAAGCTGAAAAGATTCACCTGTGTTTGAGTATGTTTTTATTGATGTGTCTAAAGACAGGAACAACATAGCAAGCTCATTTTATAGTTTTGATCCTCCTGATGAAAACATGCTTTTAATATATTCATATTATATAAAATTAAAAAGGCAACACTTCATATGTTTGCTGGCCTGTAATATTAAGTGTTTTTATGTCAGTGACAAGACACAGTAACAACCTGAAACTTTTTTTATAATGAGTAAATGTAGACTGGAAACATGGCTTTTTCTTTTTTTTATTGTGAAAATACCGTACAGGGGGGTTACAATTACATGAGCAGGGTAAGGAGTACATTTCTTATCAAGCATTATTGCCTCTTCCTTTGTTTCTCCTACCATTCCTTCCCCTCCCCCCCTCCCCCGCACCAAAGTTGTAAAGTTCGTTTTTCAACATAACATCTTGTACATCTCATTGTTGCAATGGGTCCACCTGTATCCCTATTTAAACAATTTGTTTTTCCCTTCCCCTCCACAAATTATACCAACCTCAAATACAGTGAAAACAGTGGTTATACCGTGGGGGAGGGACATACAAAGCAACAAAGAAATCATCTTATAAATATGTTAGAAACAATAGTAAGAAAGAAAAACATTTGAGTCCTTATATTGGGGTTCATTTTGTCCAACATCAACTTATCTGACAGTTTCTGCTTGTCTCAGACATATACTAGTTATTGCAAATAAGGGAAACCATGGGACCTATATTACTCTGGGCCTAGCTTACTTCACTTCATATAATTTTTTCCAAGTCTTTCCATTTCCTAACAAATGGAGCAATGTCATTCTTTCTGATGGAGGCATAGAATTCCATTGTGTATATATACCACATTTTCTAACAACTGCCCAATAAATAAGTGGGCTAAAGACTTGAAAAGAAGCTTCCCTGAAGACGAAAGAAAGATGGCCAATAGACACATGAAGAAATGCTCAACCTCCCTAGCCATAAAATAAATGCAAATCAAAACAACATTGAGATACCACCTCACCCCAGTTAGAATGGCTAGAATCAAGAACTCTAATGACAACAGATGCTGGAGGGGATGTGGACAGAAGGGAACCTTACTGCATTGTTGGTGGGAATGTAAACTTGTTCAACCACTTTGGAAAGTAGTATGGAGGCTCCTCAAAAGACTCCACATAGAGCTCCCCTATGATTCCTGAATCCTACTTTTGGGCATTTATCCACATGATCACAAACAAGACCATACTAAAGCTACCAGCACAACTATGTTTATTGCAGCATTATTTACCATAGCTAAGATATGGAACCAACCCAGATGCCCCTCAGTAGATGAATGGATCAAGAAAATGTGGTATGTATGTATGTATGTATATATATATATATATATATATATATATATATATGGCTTTTCTAAGGGTTAGCTCATTAAATATTGAATTTAAATGTAGTTATTTGTAAGTCCCACTAAATTAGAGAATAGCAAAGGCTTATCTTTAATTATCCACAAATATTTAAAATATAGAGAAGTTTATGTGTCAGACTGGCAAGTCAAAGATGTCAGAAGGAGTAAGGTTAGATGGAACGTACCACCAGACCAGATTTGTCAATTTATGTCATCCTAAGCCTTAAAATAAAATTTGAAATTCATTTAAAAGAAAAACAAACAAACCTCAAACCCAATGAGGTATGACAGTTTCTAATACAGCTCCCAACCATCCTGTTTCCTAATATTCATCTACTTAATCAATACTCTCCTTTTGTTACTTATAAACTTTGGTGTAAGAATGGAGGAGGCAACAATGCTTGATAAGAAATGTACTCATTACCTTGCCCATGTAATTGTCACCCCTCTGTATGGTATTTTCACAATAAAAAAAAACGTGGAACCTACATCAGAAGTCTACTTGTGAAAATAAATATGGTGTGTAAATCCAAAGAAGAAAAGGCAGAAGGAGCTGAGTGTGTGTTAAATTCATTACCACTAGATTAGAAACAGCACAATGTAACAACTGTTACTTGCTGCTTGACTGAAAGTGAGGTCTTTAAGTAAAATGGAGTCACTTTCTCAGTGAAAACAATTAGTCTGCCAGTTGGATCTGCTCTGGTCTCTTGAAGTAATGGATTCAGATAAACTGAAAAATGTATAGACTACAATTGGGCACTTGGCCTCTTATTTCACACAAAATATTTAAATATTATTGAACTGCAAATTTATATAATATACCAATAAATCCTGGAGGAACAGAATACACTAAACTCTTAAAATGTGGCTCCCTCATTTTGAAGGTAAGTTGAAATTGATGATAAATATGGGTGATAATTAGTAAATTTAAAGAAGAAACTTTCCCAAATGTTAGCGTTGTACTATGGAATAGTTAGGTATTTAAATATTGGGTTGCTTGTCACAAAAGGGAAATCACCAGTTAATTGCATTTATTGGATTATTATCTGGCTGTAATATATAAACTGCATAGTACTCATTAATATTTACACTCATTTCTTTCTGCACTAAATAATGTGTATAGTAGTTCTGTAAACCAATCTAAATAATTAAAACATTTCCTTACTTTCAAATCTTTTCTTTATCATTTATTTCACATCTTTTTTTTATCATTATTTCATCATGCTATTTCTTATGGAGTTTCAAAAAAGAGCTAAGTCATACATTTGGGAGACATAGAGATAGCCAAGATTAAGTGAACAGTCAGGCTTGAGTCCCGCCAACCTAATTTAATTTAGGGGTTCTACAGTTCCAGAAACCTCTCTTCTGGGGTTGAAAGGCAGTTTAGAAGGATGAGATGAACTGGCAGGACTTGCCTAAGTAATTTGTATTCTCTTCCCAGCCAACTGCAATAACATCAACTTGAAGTGATAAGGATACTGCTAAATTTGCTTTAATTAATGTCAGGTCCCTGAGTAATAAATCACCATTAATTCTTGAGTTTTTTTTTAAATAGCCTAGTCTTTTTGGCTGTCACTGAAATTTGGCTGGGAACATATTCCACTTGTGGAAGCCTGTCTGCTCAATCATTTTCTCCACTGTTCTTAGGTTTTTCAAGGTGATGCTTCATCTGGGTTGAAAGCATACAAAAATCCGTCTCAATCCCCTTACTTAGAATCCCAACAAAATTTTAACTTTTGCCAGCTCCTCTGTAGACTTACACTTATCACTAGAATTGTTACTACTAGAATTATTATGATCATTAGAATTATGAGAATTGTTAGAATCTTTAGAGTTATAGGTATACATATTAGAATTACTAGCTGGCTTATTTTAGGCATTGTTGTATTAGTGTGAATACATTGACATGTTAATGATGTTTTTGAGAATAGTTTCCCAGAGTTGAGTTGCATGACTTAAGGTGGATTTTTGCAAAAGGAAACAGCTGCATTATAGCAACTAGCTGCACTTCCTAACTTCATTGTTGAACAATTTTTTGTGGTGGTCAGGAGCTGACTAAAGCGTGTCCTCTTCTTATAGTTTAAAAGTGAATGTGGGGTTTTTAAGAAAGGCGTGTGTGTGTGTGTGTGTGTGGGGTGTGTGTGTGTGTGTGTGTGTGTGTGTGTGTGCATGCATGTATGTGTGTTTGAAGTTCTCCTGTTTATTAGGCATCTTCTTTCTTTATCATTACTATTGCATTGTAGACTGACTCCAGGGCCTTGTACATGGTAGGCAAGCACTTTACTAGTGATTTGTATCATCATCTGTAGGCATGTCCTATCTAAATCTAACTTCTTTTAGCTCTTTGGTCTGGTGTAGCTTAGCTTTGTAAATAATCCCCTTCTCATCTTGTGATCACTTGCAAAATAACTTCTTACTTCTGCAGTCCTAGAGCTCCATTTTCAGCTCAATTTTGATTTCTGTCTCATGCCTCCACTGGTGACTATTTTTCTTTGTAGTTTGCTCTATTGCATGCACACAGAAAATGTACATATCCAATTTTGTTCTGGGCTGATCTGACAGAAGTTTGATATTTGATGAAGTTATGCCTCTCTGATAGTTACTGGAGATCATTTCAAATTTTATCAAACATACAAGATTCAAAATAAGGTTATTGATCAGTTCCTTTCCTATTAAGCCTGTACCATAGGCTTCTTTACAGTTGTTACTTATAGTGATTGTTCAGATGCTTGAAGAAATACTATCTGACACAGAGTAACATGGAAGCTGTTTTCTTAGTGTATTCCATCGATACTAAGTGAATATACTAGGCTACCATATTAGAAAGGTGGCAAAAATACTGAGTCCATCTTCAATTCATTTTATCAAGCGTGGTGGTAGACTGACTGAAAGAGAATTAGCCTCAGAATCAGAAATCCTGACACTGACACCTAACAGTCACCAGACATTTCCCTGAGGCTCATTTCCCCAGGCTCATTTCCCCGTTCATTAATCCAGTGAGAGCTGGATGATTAGGGTAGGAAATCCTATCCTCTATGAGTCACTCTTAATGCCTACCTATAATCAACACCTCACTTAACATTTCTTTATTCTAGAAATAGCATAAAGTAAGGATCTAAAAATTCAGTTAGTCTATTCTTTTTCTTTTATTATTATAACTTCTGGAATATAAAACTAGATCAGACTAAAAGAAATTAAAAACCATGAAAGAAAATACAGAAGGGGTCTTATCTATGGATATGTGTTAGCCAGCTTCCATTATTGAGCTAAAATACCTTAGTAATCAGCTTACAAGAAGGACAGGTTTATGTTCGCACTTATTTCTTTTTATTTAAATTCGATTTTTATAATCTTTAAGTATTTCTACAAAAGAGTTATCATTTAAGAGACCAGTTTAAAAGTACAAAAAAAAGAAAAAGAAAGGACAGGCTTATTTTGAGTCTGGGCTTCAGAGGTTTGAGTCCATGGTTGCCTGATTCTGTCTTGGCACCACTGTGTCATGGTGGAAGAAAGAATGTGATTGGATTATTTGAATAATTTCCATAGAATGGTGAGAAACAAAGACCAGTGCTTCTTGCTCAGTAGGATCTGGCCAGGCCCCTCCTTAGAAAAGTTCTTCAGGAGAGAACCTTGGCCGTGGAAGCAGTGAAGAGGGAAATTACAATTAGGTCCTGCAAGACCCTCCAGTTTTAGCAGACGTTAAGTTGCATAGAACATTGAACCTTATTTTTAGCCTTCAATGCCACATGGATATAAGAGGTCTTATCTTTTTATCCTAAAGGCAAATGACAAGAATTAATAGGATCATTATTTGAATAAAATATCAAGAACTTTTGCCAGTGAGAAATTTAGATTAATTTTTGGACTAACAGGTCAGAAGGATCTATTTAAGATGTAGTCAATGATATCAAAAGGAAGGAATTTTCTTTTTAATTTGGATAGAATGAGCTGGATGAGTTTTAGATCCTTTCGTCTATAAGTTTTTTGTGATGATTTAGTCATCTGACTGATGGATATTGTTTGTCTTTCTCATGGATTTTATTAATACATATCTCTTTCTGGTTTCAATTTCCTTTTTATTCTAAAGCTTTTCTGCATCGGTAACCTAAGCTCTTTCTGCTTTTTGCAAGGTTATACTTGGCTTTCCTCATGTTTATTTTCCTTAGCTTTCACCATGAAAATTTGTGTTTATAATTGTAGGTTTGTTCAGTTCTTTTGTATAGAAGAAAATGCCTAGCAAGTGGTAATTCAATGGACTGATTTGTAAGTACTAAGTACATAAATTAGAACACAGCTTTAGTGAGAAGAAACTGTAATGAATAATAGCACAAGGTTGGTGAAATGCACTCTATAGAAAGGTTATTTTTCAATAAATGCTATTTCTAGTTACAATCTTGTATGTGAGGACCTGCTGTGTTTGTAGTGATATTCTTGTTTCGGTTTACTTGGTACTTGTTTCACAGCTGAAAATATTGCAACCACAATGGTTGGTCATGCAACTTACATTCCTATTTGCACTCCTAATTCAAGGAGGGTCACAAGCATGCCAAGTGTTTGTTATGTTACTTTTTAGAAGTATTTTATTACTTTCTCTATGCATAGTGCCTAAAAGACTTTTAGATGCATGGAAGATTTTCAAGAAATATTTAATAATGAATCACTGATAATAACCAACTAGTCAGTAAGGACTCCAGAGAGTTTGCATCTCGTTTGAAGATCATTCTAAGCTGTGAGGGGCTCTTTCTTTTAATTCACATGTGATGAAATCATTTTCTAACTGAAGTTATCTAGACAAGTATACTGAATCAATGGAGAAATGCAATGTCCCAGAATATGAATCGGAGTTTTGAATGAATACAGTTGAAGCTTCCAAGTTATAAGTCAAGTGCTGGTGTATCCAGTTGCTCAACATATATCTTTCCTGCCCTAATAACTCTGGAGACAACTGGACTTGACCACTCAGGTCTGATGCATAGGAGCATGGTGCTAACTAATCCACTTTGGAGAAGGGAACGCTGAGGCTACCAGTGGTAGTCCAGCAGAGGGCGGTGATGCACCTGCACAAAGAGCTGGGCCCACCCAGGTCTAAGTACCTTGATGGTCAACAAGATGTTTATGGTAAAAGGGTTCAAAGATAAAAAGTAGTGGAAAATAATTTCATGCAGGAAAGCTCTGAGATCATCTGATAGCAGCACAAGGCTGTTTTACACAAGTCAAGGTCACCCAGTGAGCAGTCTGTCAGTCACAAATGCATGAAGTGTCACAAATGCATGAAGGCCAAAAGCAAAACCAAAAACAAACAAACAACAACAACAACAACAAACCCAGCAAAAACACAACAGTATTCCAGCAAACTATCATTTCTGCAGGCCGTGTACTAATGGAAGCCGGTTTTAAAAAAAACAAACAAACACGAAATGCCCCAAACTCAAGAAAAAAAAAACCTAAAGATGTGCCTAAAAACAATCTTAATTTAGTAGCTTCTAATTATGATGATGTTGGCTAACATGTTCAATTAATTTCTTAAAGTTCCTTCCCCATTATTACTAAAGTATCATCAACTTATTGAGATATTTAGGTATCTGGGCTGCTGTTTCCGTGTTACATCTATAACTTCTATAGCCAGAGCTGTCAAGTGATTTATTTAGGGATATGTAACTAGACGGATTAGAAGCAGTTATTTGGAAAACAAGTCTATTTCCATCTGCACTTACTGATGATGCTCTCCAATTACATACCACACACTAAATAGCACATTCTACTTGTCATTAATTATTATTATACTTTCAACTGATGACCCATATTTTTCACATGTATTAGGAGATTTTCACAAAGACTAAACTTAGTGATCTACATTGTATCCTGAAATGTCAAACAGCCCTGAAATTCTAATTCATAGAATACTAAAAAAGAGTAAAGTACTCTTCCCAAGAGGATGCGGGAAAAAAAGTTTGTGCAAGTAAGAAACACTATTTCTAGATACAGTTGGGCATTTTTAGTTCTTTAAGAAAGGACACATAGACTGGAAATAAGGACATAATGGTGAAATGAGCAAGTCTGTAGTTCTTAGCGATATTCAATTTCCTTTCCTGGAGATGAAGAAGATGAAGTCTCTAGTGACTAATGAGTGTCGCTAGTGTCTCTAATGAGCCCAAAACAGTGTGGCATTGTTGAATGCTTTTTGTGACTTCCGTTTTTTTTTTTTCATGGTAGTGACAACTATTTGTCTTCTCCCCCGGGACTCTGCAGTCATTTGGTCCCCAATAGCAAAATCTAATGGGTCAGAGGGATGAGGATCTTGTGTGTGTTAGCACTTACATTCTGCCATAGCAATCATTAAAGGACAAAAGCAAAAACTATACCATGCACATATGCATGTACACATACACACACCACACACACACACACACACACACACACACACACACACACACACACACACACTAATTCTTCAGTGCTGAGAATGAATTTTATGAGTAAGTGTGGAGATTACTAAGAATTCTTAAGCAACAAGCAAGGCAAGGGTCCTATAACTGAGCATGGAGGGGTGGAAGAGTTATGAAGTAGGTCCTATCAGAATGCTAGGACCAGATAAGGTTGATCGAGCTTGCAGTAAAGTGAAACAAGTCCTCTGAGAGGTAGTTATGAGTGCTGAACCTTGCTTAGAGATTTCCTACTGTGCGTTTTGATCTCCAATGTATCCTTAGCTCCTTGCATAAAGGAGGGTATTTTCATATATATATATATATATGTATTTATATATTTGTGTGTGTATACATAAACACACATATATGTATATTCACACATATATTGGCTAATTTTTGAAAGGAAGTAGCTTTCAAATTGAGTGCAAATTTCAATTATTTATTTTTTTATGTAGTAGCTCATTCTAGTTCTGGGTTTAAAAGAATGTTGATGCCTGGTCCGAGTCCCTTGGGGCAGGGGGCTATGTGACATTAATGCATCTGCTATTGGTACAGCATAAGAAAGAGGGTAAAATGAACATTGCATACAATTGCTTTATCTATAGATTTCCAATGGTAAGTTCTTCTTGTGTTGGACAGAATCTATACTTAGCTTCTCTAATGTATTTTTCTTTGTCACCTATCTTGTGCCTAGTTATTTGTAAGTTGCACTGCTCAGATTCTGCACACAGATGCATGCACATACACACTTGTACCCACACTTTTTCTTGTTTTTGTCTCAACTACAGCTATTACTGTGGAGACAAACATGATGATTCAGTCTTCATGAAGGGAATCTTCCTTGACCCACATCTGTTGCTCTCACTGTATAATGCATTCAGAAGACAAATGGCTATCTCACTTTTTATGACTAAAGGACTCCTGAACTTTTACTGTCTTTCAAAAGTGCTATATTGGGGTTGAGATCAATGTCTTGTTTCACATCTGTCTCTTGCCATTTTGATCCACTACCCCCTTTCCTAGCAGCTTTTCTTCCACTTTCATATTGTTTAATATCTGTCATATTAGAACTTTCCACTTCACCAATGAATACGCCTTAATTTATCTCCTCACAGTGTATCTGCTGAATAGTCTGAATAGATTTTCAGATTCAATCCATCATGACTTCAGGTCTCTTTCTGGGAGTCCTTTAAGAAGGGGGGTATTTTTAAAATTCTTTGTCTTGTGTATCTTGAAGGATCTCTACAGAATTACATATGGCAGAGATTGGAATAGATCATGGTTTGAGGCCAATCTGGGAAAAATGTAGACAAGACTCATAAGTCAACAACAACCATAACCAAAAGCAAGGCATAGTGGTATGCACCTGTTATCCTAGCTATTAGAGAGACAGAGGTAGGAAGACTCATAGTCCAGCCCAGCACAGGTTAAAATATAAGACCATATCTCAAAAATAACCAAAGCAAGAAAAAGAAAATGAAAATATGGTAGAGCACTCACTTGCCTTGCAAGTGTGAAGCCCTGAATTCAAACTACAGTAACACCATCAAACTAACTACACACACACACACACACACACACACACACACACACACACACACTCTTTGTATTTGACCTACAAAAGTTCAGAAGTTCATGCTAACATCTAAACATTTAAATATATCCTATCAGCATAGCCAACATAAAGAAATAATTCCTTCTGTTATTAAAAGATGATATTAACTGCTCCCAAATTCCCAAATGCAAGAAGACTGAGCAGGAGCCTGTAAAGCTAATTCCCAGCAGCCTCTAGACACCGGGACTTGACAGGAAGTCCCAAGAGAAAACATTAAGCCCTTGAAAGGCTTACTTCGCTCCTTACAACAATACTGAGGGTCAAATGATGAAATTTTCAGTAACAATATATATCATACATTTCATATCTATCTAGTAACATATCCTACCTAGTGCAGATAAGAACAATATGTGGATGAATATTTACTTGAATAAGAAACAACAGGACATATAGTGAAATAAACAAGAGTGAAATAATATAAAATACATAATAAAAAAGAATTATGGCAATGACTTCTGATATTTACCCCTAGCCAGTTATACTCTTCTTTCTGCCATCATAGGGGCCATTGCAATGAGGCTGCTCCGTGCAATTTATCCATGGCAACATATTGTGAAATGATGTGCTATGTGCTGTGCCGTAGTTTTTAGCCTCGAGGATTTAACAGCTTTTGTGAGCCTCTCAGTATCCTGCTACATCGAGTGACAAAGTGCTTATTGCAGATGATACAGCTGTGGTGGAGACCAATCCATCCAACTCCACAGACCTAAACTGTGTCTGCATGGATAACACATATTCTAGAGGGTTACCAGAAACCCACGGCAGAATTTACAGGAGCAAGAAATAAGTGTCCACTGTATGAAACCACTGGGCTTTGGGGGTTCTACCATGCTTACTGATTCATCCTGATTCATGTAGCAACCTTCAGGAAATTATTCATTTCTTATCAGATTCAAACCTTGATTTTGAGGAAGAAGCAAGATTATTTTGATAGAAAATATCATTTGGATAAAACTATTATTTTGGGCCTGGCTTACTTCACTTAATATAATTTTTTCCAAGTTTTTCCATTTCCTAACAAATGGGGCAATGTCATTCTTTCTGATGGAGGCATAGAATTCCATTGTGTATATATACCACATTTTCTTGATCCATTCATCTACTGAGGGGCATGTGGGTTGGTTCCATATCTTAGCTATGGTAAATAATGCTGCAGTAAACATAGTTGTGCTGGTAGCTTTAGTGTGGTCTTGTTTGTAAACATTTGGGTAAATGCCCAAAAGTGGGATTGCTGGGTCATAGGGGAGTTCTATGTGAAGTCTTTTGAGGAACCTCCATACTGCTTTCCAAAGTGGTTGAACAAGTTGGTTTCCCTTATTTGTAATATCTAGTAGATGTATGAGTCAAGTGGAAAAGGTCAGATAACGTGATGTCAGGAAAATGAACCCTTAGATATGTATTTTAATGTTTTTTTCTTTTATGCATGTGTTTCTAACGCATTTATAAGATTATCTCTTTGTTGCTTTGTATGTCCCTCCCCCACAGTATAACCCCTGCTTTCACTATATTTGATGTCAGTATAACTTGTGGAGGAGATGGGGAAAAACCAGTTGTTTAAGGATACAGGTGGGCCTGTTGCAACAATGAGAAGTACAAGTTGTCTTGTCCAAAACGAGCTTTACAACGTCGGTGCGGGGGGGGGGGGGTTGGGGAAGGAGAAGGATTGGGATTGGGATTGGGGGGGAGGGGGGAGGCTGGGAAGGGATGTGAAGGGTAAACAATGGAGGAGGCTGCAATGCTTGGTAAGAAATGTACGCATTATCCTGCCCATGTAATTGTAACTCCTCTGTACAGTATGTTCACAAATAAAATTAAATTAAAAAAACTATTATTTTGTATAAAGGTATTTAAATCTGAAGATTTCAGCATATCTCTGAGTATGACAGAACATTTTTCCCAGATGAAAAATTTACTAAAATTATATTTTATCGCAATTTATCTTCAAGGCGACTACCTAAGTAACTAGAGAAATTGCTTATATGCTGAAAATTTTTCTTATAATGGTCATTGAAATTGGTTGTTATTCTTAGAATTAAAGGGATTCATTGCCAAAACAACCCCCATATTCTAGTAAATAGAAATAAGAATCTTCTAACTTCTTTCTCAGGATATTTTGTAAATTCATTCTACTCATTTTGGTATCTTTATTTTCTTCAATGGTTTTTTTCAAAAACTGTCACATATGTTTTCTAGGTTTGAAAATAATTACCTTCACTCGCACAAATAAATAGCCAAATGTTCTGACTAATACTTGAATTGTGACTTTTTTCCATAAAATAGGTGTACTTTTGCTAAGTCTTTCTTAGATTAGGAAAAGCTAGCTTCTGAATTTATTTCAATGTGTCATAAATAATGCCTACAATGTAATTGTTATATTGCATTAATTTCTTGTGAACATTTAGTGGTAAGAAGAGTGTCCACTATTGGAGTTAATATATATATTACGATTAAGGTATAAATCACCTAAAATTATATTCAAATGAATGCTATGCACTAAAACATAACACTTTACGGTGAAGAATATCTTAGAGCATGCAGATATCTTCTTGGCCTGACATGTTCCTACATGCCTATAGTCTCAGCCAGCTTCCAGGAGACTGAAACAGGAGAATTGTGAGTTCAAGGCCTGCTTCGGCTACATAGCAAGTTGGAGGCCAGTTTGAGCCTCACAGTGAGATCATCTCTCAAAAAGCTGAGGAAAAACAAATCAACAAAACCGTGAAGTCTCTCATGAATGCCTCCTTCCATGACGAAGTATCGCAGTCTTTACACTTTTCTTGCTTCTATGACACAAAATAATTTTCCTTTTCTTTCTATTATCTGTCAATATACCTTTAAATTATTCACTACAATGAATTCTTTATTCTGTGCCAGCAAAATTCATTCCCAATATACCTTAATATATAAGGAAATATATAAGGAAAATTAAATAATAGTGGAATAAAAGTGTAGAATAAAGATATGATCCCTAAAGGCAATTTAAAAAACCCTAAGAGATAAACACATGGCTTGCAGAGAATCTCTGGGGTTCAGACATTTCATTTCTTAAATAGAGTAGAAGATTATAAGCAGCCCCTATGGCTCAGTACATTGAAGGAGATAATTGAATCACATGAGATTTTTTAAAAAAAGGGCTGGATGGGAGGGGCTTGAGAAAAAATGAGTAGCAGTAATGATCACCAATTATTGAACAATTACCTTATGCTTTTAGGTACCCATTTACTACTTTGTCCTTAAAATAACCAGGTTGATTCAAATTGTTGACTCATTTTCTAGATTAAGAATCCAGTATTATACATCTGTGTAATAGCAGAGCCAGAATTTTATCCTGGCAGTTGAGCTACTGAGCTCAAAATTTTGTCCAACATATAATGACATCTCTCAATTAAGTCAGTAGATTGAAAGGTCACATTTCACACCTAGTTATTGCAATTTTGAATTTTATATTTTTAACTGTCACTGCAGGAGAAGTCTCTTTCTCTCTCTACCTCTCTCTCTCTCTCTCTCTCTCTCTCTCTCTCTCTCTCTCTCTCTCTCTCTCTCTATCTATCTATCTATCTCTCTCTCTTGCCTTCAGGGAATTTTTAGTGAACAAGTAATCTATCAATTCGTTTTTGTAGAACTAATTGGTAGAACTAAAATTTAGTTCTACAAACAGCGCAAATGAGCTGGGCAATGGTGGCTCACATCCCTAATCCTAGCAACTTGTGAGGCTAGGAGTGGAAAGATTATGAAAGGTTTATGAAACCCACTAAATAAAAAGATAAATAACTGTGTTTTTGTTGAGTCCCAACTAGCATTTATTCTAAGTCTCCAATGTTTGGAATGATTCGTTCTGGAATTTACTAAGTTTTGTAGGTTACTAAAGTGACTGCAACCTAAAGAAGCAATTTTAGGTAATGTGTGTTCTGATATCTGAAACCAACAATATTAATAATTTAGAGATTGTGCCCAACAGTTTGGCTTAATTATAAAAAATGAACTTGTTGTTTCTGATTTAATAAAAGAACCACTATTTGAATGCTTCATACTGAATCTAATACCATAATAATTAATTGCTGACTTTATAATCTTTAGCATAAGAAGTTTCCCTGCAATTTTTTAACAAAATTGATTGATACCATATATATTACTCTACCAATCCCTATTTCAAAGAATTCATTTTCTACTCTTGTTGAAATGTTCAACTTCTTTCTGTTCTTAAATAACAGATAATGGAAAACATATTCTGAACTAGATGCTTCTCTTATCACTTGATATGAGAATGTAGAGTGAACTATACAAAGTTATTTATATTTTAGAACACTGTTCCATTTTTCCTTTATTCTGAGCTAAAATGAAACAAGTCATTTTTTAGAACACTTTCAGGGCAATAATGTTATCCAAATATATCAAAGATATTATTTAAATGAGTTTTGTGTGTTAATTCAATCTCTAAGAATTCTATGTAGTGGACCTGTATTTAAAGTAGACCAGGAAAATCAGTGCTCTGATCTGAGGGACATTTGGCAATATCTGTAGACGTGATAGGTAGAGGATGTGCAATTGCCTTAAGCAGGTTAAGGCCTGAGATGGTAAGCAACAGCCTCTGTAAGAAGACAGAAGCCTACATTAAAAAATTTTCTAGCCCAACAAGTCAACAGGGTTGCAGCAGACAACCCTGGCCTAGAAGAATCTCTAATGAAGAGAGCAAAATAGTTCAATACTGGTAAGGAGACAGACACAGAAGCAAATACTTATAAAAGCAAATGCTTATAAAAATAACTTTGCAAGGTTTTCCAAATAGCATATCACAAATTACTTACATTTTCAGCATTCAAGATGCAGTGATTGCTATTGACCTACTGTACTGATTTCACTGGTTCATTGGTGGTCCCCACAGAAATATGTCTACTTCAAACCTGCGAACTGGACTTGATTTTGAAGAAAGTGAAAAAGGATCTTTGCAGAGGTGATGAAGTCAAAGGTCTTCACTGGAGATCATCCTGAGCTATGTGGGTTGGCCCTAAATTTCATGACATATGTCTTAGTTACATGCAGATGAGGAGAGAGGGCAAAGGTCATTTGAAGACAGAGGCAGAATTTGGAGTTAGGTAGCTACAAGTCAAGAAACACTAAGAGCATGAGCAGCGGAGAGAATCAAGGGGCTCGCCACTCTAGTCTTCACAAGGAGTATCTTTGCTAAGATGTTGGCCTTCATAGCCATGAAAGGATCATTTTCTGTTCGTTTTAACACCTGTCTGTAGCAATTCAACACAGAGCCCTAGAAAAGCCACACACACATCCTGATTTTTTCTGACTAATGGAATTCTTTTTTATTATTATTAAAGGCATCAGAAAAGAAGATAGAAGAAGTCTTCAGGGACTAGATTCTGGAATAGTTGGAAAGAACAGAATGGGTCTATCTAACTCTTTAATTCTCTGCCAATAGAATACCTTACCTCAGTTAGAATGGCTATCATCAAGAAATCTACTAACAACAGATGCTGGAGGGGATTTGACCAAAAGAGAGCCCTACTACATTGTTGGTGGGAGTGTCAACTTGTTCAACCATTTTGGAAAGCAGTATGGAAGTTCCTCAAAAGACTCCACATAGAGCTCCCCTATGACCCAGCAATCCCACTTTTGGCCATTTACCCAAATGATCACAAACAAGACTATACTAAAGCTACCAGAACAACTCTGTTTATCACAGCATTATTTACCATAGCTAAGATATGGAACCAACCCAGCTGCCCCTAAATAGATGAATGGATCAAGAAAATGTGGTATAAATATATAATGGAATTCTATGCCTCCATCAGAAAAAATGACATCGCCCCATTTGTTAGTAAATGGAAAGACTTGTAAAAAATTATATTAAGTGAAGTAATCCAGGCCCAAAGAAACATAGGTCCCATGGTTTCCCTTATCTCCAATAACTAGTATATGTCTAGGACAAGCAGAACAGGTCAAAAGTTATGTACGTATGACCATATGAAATGATGCTAAGCGAAATGAACCCCAAGATAGAGGCATAAGTGATTTCATCTTTCTTGATGTTGTTTTTAATGTACTTATAATGTACCATGTGATTTTTTGTTGCTTTTGTATGTTCTTCCCCTGTGGTATAACTCCTGCTTTTACTGTGTTTTATTCTGGTGCCCTGAATCTTGTATATACATTTTTCTAATTGGGAGGGGAAGGGAAATAACAAAATGCTGAAGTAAGGATACAGGCTGACCCATTGTAGCAATGAGATGTACAACACATTATGTTGAAAACGAACTTTGCAAAACTTCATGGGGGGAGAGAGGAGTTGGGGAGGTGGGAGGGAAGGAATGGTAAGGGAAAAACAAAGTAGAGAGTAACAATGCTCTATAGGAAATGTACTCATTACCTTACTCATGTAACTGTAACCCCTCTGTACAGTATTTTTACAATAAACCATATATACAAAAAATAGAGTAGGTCAAAAGGTCTCCCAAGCTAAATCAGTTTCTCAGGGAGCCCTCTGCTGGACAGTATGTGCAGCCAGCCTGAACTGTCAGTGAGGGGTGAGTTCTGTAGACATTTACCCCAAAGCCAAAACCAGAATCAACATACATGTGAAAGGTCAAGCCCAGAGAGGTAAAGTTTTTCAGAACACTTATTCTACAGCATTCATTTCTTCCTAATTGTGGAGAACATAATAGGATATATAATATACCAGATAAAAATAACTGATTTCAGGAGAATAAGGATTACTCTTTTCTGAATCGAATAGGCAGCCCTCTACATCCAAGATTCATTCATTCACTCAACAAATATTCATTGGGGCTGTTGGTACAGATATCTGTTTATCAAAAATCTACAGTAAGGTCTTAAACTCGGGATTAGAAAGAGGATAAAGGAATGTGTTACTTGTAACTTACACAAGCATTAGTCATCAGAGTTAAGTAACGTTGGCTATCATTTCTTAGAATGACAAACCATTTGTTGCGAGAGACACTAAAATCATTTTTTCTACTTCCTCCAAATAAGCTGATGATAATCTTTGACCAGCATTTCTGAAGGAATGATGTTAAGAAATATATTCTGCAGCCAGGCGCCAGTGAATCACGCTTGTAATCCTACCTACTCAGGAGATTGGGATCTGAGGACCATGGTTTGAAGCCTTAGCCTGGGCAGGAAAGTTTGTGAGAGTCTTATCTCCAATTAAATCATAGAAAAGTCCGGAAGTGGTGCTGTGGTTCAAGTGGTAGGGTGCTATCCTTGAGCAAAAGGAGTTCGGGGACAGTGCCTACGCCCAGAGTTCAAGCTCAGGAATAGTAAAAACAATAAATAAATAAATAAATAAATAAATACTTTTTCTTTGATTTGAAAAGGCTTCCTTGGAGTATGTGCTTCTTAAAAATATAACTTAATTAGTAACTAAGCCTATAATTCATATGCACACATTCCATACACAGTGTAATGACTTTGCTGTCCAATTTGGATTCTCTCACTATGTTTTTGAGTTCTGCATGAAGTTATGTCATTTTCAGTGCTTACACATACTTTGTTTGATGCCTATAGAAAAACAAAATTCTCACCCATGAGGCTATGTGAAAAGGTGGAGAAAATTACTTCCTACTCAGAATGGAATGGGAAAACAGGTTTCTTGTCAGTCCATACCTTGGACACAGCGATTACTGGTGGCTGACACTGGAAACTTAGCTCCTCAGGAAGCTTAGATCTCAGAATCATGGTTCAAAGGCAATTTGGGCAGGAAAATCTGAGACTCTTATCTCCAATTAACTTCCAGAAAACTGGAAGTGGCACAGTGGCTAGCCTTGAGCAAAAAGAGTTCAGGGACAGTGCCAGGGCACTGAGTTCAAGCCTCATAACCAACCAAAAAAACAAAAACCAAAACAAACCCCCAAACCAAACCCCAAACCAAAAAACCCCTTGGGTACCATGATAGAAACAACACTGCTCTGTCTTGAGCAATCGTCACCAACCTATTCAAGGATAACTTGGATTACAGCATTGCAGTAGTTCATAGTTAAGGATTTTCAGGAACACAAGAGCACGATTTACTATTTGGGAGTAACACAGGGGTTATGGTCTAGGAAGTCTGAACTCTCTTTCTGGATCTCTTCCTTGACATGAGGATCATGTTATGTCAAAGTCGAGAACACACGGGAACAATTGAGAAAACATTCCATACTTGTTCTAAAGTCATTTATGCTTTCAGAATTACCACTGTTAGCATATTGAATAGCTAAAGTCTTCTGCTTACAGTATATTGTGTTTTTATTTGTTGAAAATGGCATCCATGCATCACTACATTTAAATTATCTGGTAATTACTAATTTTTCTATCACTTTTTCCTTCTTTCTCTGACTGTTCTCTCTCTCCTTCTCCCTCTCTCTCCTCCTCCTTCTCCATCTCCCTCCCCCTTCTGTGTGTGTGTGTGTGTGTGTGTGTGTGTGTGTGTGTGTGTGTGTGTGTGTGTGTGTGTGTGTGTGTGTGTGTTTCCAGCTTCAATTGGGTGGAGTGGAAATGGAAAAGAACCGAGGAAAAATCAAGTAGAAAAGGACTCAGATTTAAGGCTAACATAGAACATTATGTCTGATTGATTTACACATGCTGGCCTTGTTGTTCATCAGGCCCAATACTGGATTGTAGTGAAAAATGTCTGAATGTGCAGTTTAGCTTTGAAAAGCTGCCTCTTGGGGTTAGGAGACTATGCTGGCTGGCTCTGGTGCATTTGTGGGCAAGTCAGACAGCTGTTTCCCTTGTCTGGTGATGGGGGAAAAGAACACTATTTTCCCATATCAAGAATCCCTTCCAAGTTACTAAATGTGCTTCAAAATCACTGGAAGACAAAAGGTATAGCTGCTGCATCACAGTGCTCATGTCAGCCTTCTCTACTGTGAACCCCACAGGATTCTGCTCCAAGTATATTTTTGTGGGCAAAAAGGATGTAGTTCTAACACAAACAGCAATTAACCCAACTTACTAGAAAGAAAGAAAAATGACTGGATTGCATTCCCAAATGAAAAATTGAAAGCAGCAGAATTCTAATACTTCAGTTCTCTATGCAGCATTGGGTTTCCTTTGTGGAAACTGAGTTCAAAGAAAGTACAATTTAAGTATTTTCATGTTTATATTTATTTGCAAAGATGCTGATACTTTCTAGCAATGACATAAAGTCATGCCTATCATTTCTTCTTCTAGCACATAACATATACATCTTTCAAAGTCTAGCAGACCATTCTGAGTAGCAGTGTCCAGCCAGTCCCCTTGTGACCACCCTCAATTGATAGATGAAACTAGGACTCTGAGCCAATGAGCGGCTCCACATAAGAAAATTCTCAAAACTATGCCAGGCTTTAAAACATATTAACCATTTTTAAATAGAAACTTGACAGAATGAATTATACTCCCTTATGCTTTCTTAAACTAAGAGTCCAACCTTAAGTCTAACTTGTCTTGTGGATTCATAGTAGGCTTTCATAACAGCCAATGATATAAGCACAGCACAGTCCAGGATGATGGATGACTGGTGTGGAGAATGCACACTGGCTGCCCACAGAAACACTGCGCATTTTGACTTCTAGTATTTTCATAACAAATACCTACTCAGTATTGTGTGCTACACATTATGCTACTAACTGAGATTACAAGATTGCAAAGTTGACAAGTGGAGGTATGGTTCAAGTGGCAGAGTGGAAAAGGTAAACAAGAGCATGAGATCCTGAGTTCAAGCCCCAGTACAAGCACCAATTTAGTGTTTTCTTTTTAAAAGAATTACAAAGATACTAATCCTTTCTTTCTGAAGTTTACAGCTCAGTTATGGTGAGATATTTGCCTTATAATTACTATAGCAGAAATATTCCTAATAACTATGAGTCCAGAGCTCTCTCAGGGGAGGAATAAGTTTTACTTTTTGTTAATGAAAAAATATGAGTGCAGGGCTGGGAAGGTGGCTTAGAGATAGAGTGCTTGCCTAGCATGCATGAAGCCTTTGGTTTGATTCCTCAGTACCACATAAACGGAAAAAGCTGGAAGTGGTAGAGTGTTAGCCTTGAGCAAAAGAAGCTCAGAGACAGTGCCTAGGCCCTGAGTTCAAGCCCTAGGACTGGCAAAAAAATATGATTGCAAATATACCTGTAAAGAGTTTAGAAAAACGTATTAATTAAGTGTAAGGAGGAAAACCATTTATCAACCTATTATTAAGGTTTATAAACACAGAAGTTGCCTGGAAATGATTTTATACAATGAGTGCCTGTGTGCCATGAAGCAGCCAATGTAGCTTATGGTCTATCTGGCCATGCTGGCCACTTGCTAACTTCCTTCTTTTTATCTCTTGCTTGAGAAATCAGACAACTGAACTTGTTTAGATGATGTAAAAGGGAAAAAAAGAGAAGTTACACAGAGTGCAGGACCGAGGGCCTCTTCTCACAGGAAAGAGCCTGAGTTTTAGCACATGGTTTCTATTTTGAATCCTTAGAGGCCTTTTTCCCCCTCTTGCTTCCTGGGTTTCAGCTGTGTTCCTGGTACTTGAGGTTATTGGAGAGATGACCTCTCTATAAGTGAGTGGCTTTTTTCTAAATGTAGTTCCTGACTTTTAGAAACTAATGAGAATTTGGCAATGCCTGGCTATCAATAGCTTGTCACTATTAAGCAGTGAGCAAAAGTGGCCTCAATTTTCAGCCTCTTCTTCAGCCCAGGAGGAGTTTGCCAATCTGTTCAAGAAAGACACGTGGCAATTGGAACCCAACACTAGTTATATTTGTCCTGTAAATGTATTCTTCTAAGGTTACCAGATAAAATATAGGACACTCAGTTAAGCTTGAATTTGAATAAACAATGGCTAATTTTTAAGTGCATCTGATACAATATTGGAGACAGGCTTGTACTAAGAAAGTGATACCTTATTTATCTGAAATTCACATTTAATTGTGTGTCCTGTAATTTTGTTTCTAAATCTTCTTTTCTAGATATTTGGCCATCTTAATTAAAGCCTCCTCTTCTTTTCTTTATTTTCTTTCCTTCTTACCTGCAGGTTCCTGGAAAGGTTCAGTTAAGTATAGCAGATTCCTTTCATACTGGGCCATTGTCCAAATAATCTAAACATAAGGTTGGTTGATAGTGGAACAATATCTTTTAAGTTAATTTCTTAACATGGTGGGGCACTGGTGGCTCAAGCCTGTAATCCGAGCTACTAAGGAGGCTGAGAGCTGAGGATCACGGTTCAAAGCCAGCCTGGGCAGGAAAGTCTGTGAAACTCTTCAGTAAACCACCAGAAAACTGGAAGTGGTACTGTGGCTCAAGTAGTAGAGTGCTAGCCTTGAGCTGAAGAGCTGAGGGACAGTGCCCAGGCCCAGAGTTCAAGCTCCACGACCAACCAAAAAAAAATTCTTAACATGAATATAGACAATATAAATTAAATTAAATACAAATTAAATTAAGGCTAATATATGCATACCCATGCATACACACATGTGTACAACATAGACACACAAGTACAGGCACCACATAAGAATATTTGGTCAATGACACAGCACATATATGACAGTAGTCCCAGAAAATTATGTCTCCTAATGACATCATAGCCATTACAACTTGGATAAGCATACTCAATGGCATTATATAATGACAAAACTGCCTAAGAATACATTTCTCAGAATGTATCTTTGTTAATAAGTGATGTGTGAGTGTCTAGATACACAGCATAACCATTGACTTTTTTGAGAGAGTTTCATTTCTATTTAAATAGTACTATCCAAATCATAAGAATTTGGAAATGAACTATACAACTTGGAGGGGAGGGAGTTTGGGAGAGGAAATACTGGGAGAAAATAAGGGAGGGGATGACACTGTTCACAAAGAATTGTACTCAGTACCTGACAGATGTAACTGTAACCCCTCTGTATATCACCTCTACAATGAAAACTTTAAAAAAGAAAGTAAAGAATTTGAACAAAAAAAATTGTACAAGTCTCCAATAAAGACTAAATATCCAAATTGTGACTACCAAAATAGTGCATACTTAAAAAGCTACCTTAAAAAGTGGTGTTTTTTCCCTAATTTTTTTTCTCTGATCCTAAGACCAGAGGCAAGGGCATTAATCTATTAATTCTTTTAAAGCTACTGTTAGCACTAAGCCAAGTGCATTGAGATGATTGATCGGCTTTCCTTGCTAATCATGACAGTGATAATGCTGCTTTTTAGAAAATAGTCTTTGGTGTTCTTGTTTTTCCTTTTTTTTAGAATTAGGGACTTTAGGATTTTTATTCTTACTACATGTTTGAAATTCTGAGTTATTCTTTTATAAAAAGCTAAAACAATTTTGATTAGAATTCTAACTTATTTCTTAGGATGTGGAAAAAAATCACTTGAATGTTCTAAACTCCAGCTCTAGTATGTGAATGAGGAATTCACAGTACTTGGGCATTGATAAAGCTGATATGAAGTCACTTACCTGAGAATTCTGTCCTTACACAATAGGTGCCCCAAAAATGTTATTCAGGGATGCAACTGTACTTAGTCACCCAAGGATTTCACAATTAGAACAGTGTGAGTAACAGACATTCCTTCTTGCAAGGCATCCTGGGCTTCATCATTCAAGCCTTCCTGCTCACCTGCCCCTGCTTCTAGATTTCACAAGGGATCTTGAGGTAGTCTATGATTCTTGATCTTACAATGTCCCTCTCACTTCTTCACAAATGCTCCAAGCCATATATGGAGAATGTCTTTCTCTTTGTTTTCTGTTTTCATAGGTTACCTAGCAACTAATATAATAAAGTTCCCACATTCAGGTATCTTGCATGCTGTATGTTTTCTCTAACAAATATGTATGCACTAATTTTTCTCCATTCTTGGAGGGAAATATTATGATTTGGTACACTAAACATTGGCCAATTGTACAAATTTTGTTTGATTTCTATTCAAGATGGTTTAAATTGAATAAAAATTTCCATGAATGCTAAATAAGTTATGCATAAATATGGACCAACGTGGACTAGACAGAATGGTTTTAATTTATAAAGTAGTTTTAATTCTAGAAAGATAACTTATTGCCTTATCTAGAAAATTCAGGGTCATAATTGTATAATATTAGATCACGTTTTTTTAAACTTCAGTTATTCCTCACCCATTACCCTGCCGATTAATCTTGAGTTTTGCCCAAAACCATCTTAGGACTTGGTCTTCCTATCTGTGGCCTTCTGTATTTCTTGGATTATTGGCTTGCAGCACCATCATTTTTTATCTAAAGATGAGACTGTTGTTTTATTCCTGGCCTGGCCTCAAACCATGATCCTCCTAATCTTCATACCCCAAGTATCTGGAATCACAGGTATGAACCATTGCTTTGACTCAAAAAGTGACATTTTTTTATGTGTCTGGATCTTATGGGATTTGAACTCAGAGCAAGCATTTTACCATCTGAGTCACACCCATGCCTATATTTTTTAAAGATTTATTTGAAAAGAATCCACTCATGAAATGAGCAGCATGGTAGCTACCTGGCCCTGTCAGCAGCCACCTTTTCCCTATGCAAATACCTTGTAGGCCACATATCTGAGTGACCAGCTGCATTGAACATTCATGCTCTCAACAGAACCACTCTCCCATCTCAACAGTCTCAAATCATAGACCTAGACATTACAAAATGCTTTCTACATTCTCTTTCATGCTTACATTTAAACTACCACAAATTTGAGTTGGGTCCTGGTAATGCATGCTATAATCCTAGAAACTCAGGAGGCTGAGACCTGAGGATTGTGGATCGAAGCCAGGCCTGGCAAGAAGTCTGTGAGACTCTGATCTCCAATTGACCACCAGAAAACTGGAAGTGAAGCGGTGGTTCAAAGTGGAAGAGCTCTAGCCTTGAGCAAGAGCTTAGGGACAGTGCCCAGGCCCTGAGTTCAAGCCCCATGACTGAAAAAAATATTATAAATTTGACATTTATAATAAGCATCTGTGTTAGTACATTTGTTAGTGTATCAAATACCTGAGACTAAGTAATATATGAATTAGAGAAATTGATTTTCTCACAGTGCAGGAGACCAAAAAGTTTGAGATGAAAGTGCCAGAAGATTTGGAATCCACTGAAGCCCAGTCTTTTTGTAATTGCATGGTGACACACTAGAAGGGAAAACACCAAAGGGAACAACACTTGGAACCATGCATAGATAGCATGAGAGATAGAAGTGTAAAAGCAGACTAGCCATTTCCTCATATTCCTTTTAAAGATCACCAGTCTCATTTGTGAAGGCTCTGATCTCAGACTTAATTAAATGTGTTAACCTTGTAACAGACTCACATTGAGATTTAAGTCCTAACGTAAACCTTGAGCTGACACAAGCATTCAAATAATAGCATCACTTTTTCACTTGAGTTTATTATTTGTTCTTAAAAACCCAGCAAGAGGAAAGGAAGACTATAAATCCATCCATCAGAAGGGCTCAGCCATTTCTGATAGGTTAAATAAAGACAACTTGTCAAAAGACAGTAATATCAATCTCCACAGGATAGGGAAGGATAAGAGAGAACTCATTTTAGGAAGAAGTGTAGTCTGGAGTCTACAGTAGATCTTCAGTAAGAAAGTGTTTAGTACATAGCTTGAAGTTTGTCAGGCTATTATAGGAAGTGAACCAGGAATCCTAATCCATATGTAACTGAAATGATCCATCATACAGATCAGTTGGACAAAGGAGAACTCAAGCAGCCTTACTCTTGGACAGTGGCTGGGTATTCCAGGAAAGGAACATTGCCCTCTGACCTTGCATAAGGGGAAGCTAGCATTCTGTCCTTGAGTCATATTCTAATCATGACAAATTTTGCAGCCAGACAGAAGGAATAACTTTCACTCTAGTGCCAATTCCAGTTTCAGTGACACGGCTATGTCAAGATCCCGTATAGTAGAGGTAGGAAGAATGATGATGACAGCAGAGGCTCAGTCTAGAAGTGGCCTTGGTATTAGGGCCTAGACATTTAGGATCCTGACTCCCTAGCTGAATAAGAATGTAGAATACTAAATGCCCTAATCCTCGGGCTCAAGCAAAATTGTCACTAGAAATACCAATTAAGTCTGACCTAGAAAAGATCTCTTTTATTACTCAATGACCTACTCCCACTCCCACACCCCCTTAATCATGGGGACACAAGCATAATTTTGGTAGAAGACTTTCCTTGTGGCCTTGACAGCAGTAGCCATGGAAACAATATTTCAATCTTAGACAGTTTCTTCTATGGATCCCAGAGGTCAAAGATTGGAAATATCTGTCTTGCTTAGCTGGCAGCAAGCATCAAAGACTAACACTTGTCCCTGGGGACATCAGAAATATCTGGACAAAATATTTATAGAAAACTATGGACTTTCTACAGTTAAATCAGACATTGGCTCAGGCAAAAATATATATAGGATCTTAATGAAAATGGAAATGTCTTTGACTTCACTGGTAGGCAGATGTCACCACACTTTGTTTATATTCGAACTCAGGATTCCCATATTTATTCACTGATGTGTCCAAGAGACATTTACTAAATATCTCCTAGGTGCTTGACATTCTGCTGTGCCCTGAGTATATGTTGAAAACAAGATACATGTGACTTCTGGTCTCCCTTAGTGAAAATTTCAATTTAGTTCTTGCATGTCTCTAGAGAAACTTAAGGTAAAATAATCTTTTCATTACTTGGAAGAATTCAAGTCCAGGGAATTAAAATTGAAAATCTTTAATATCTGTGATAGTTATATATAGACAAATGATTTATGCTTGTTTCCTTTGTTAGTTTTTGTTTAAAGCAGTACTATGATTTTGAACTTAAGGCTTCATATTTACCAGGCAGGCCCTGTACTACTGAGTCACAGATCCAATCTTTTTTCACTCTCACTGTTTTTGAGATAGGGTCTTGTTGTTCCCAGGTTGGTCTTTTCGGTGATCCTCTTATTTATGCTTCCCTAGATACACATCAGCATGCCTGTTGTTGCTCTGTTTTTTTTTTTCAGTTTGAAATGGGATCTTACAAACTGATTTGTTCCAGGTAGCATAGAACTGTGATCTTTCTCTTATCTGCCTCCCTACTAGCTACTATTATAGGAATGAGCTACCAGTGTCTGTCCTATATATAAGTTTTAGTTATATAGCAATTGTGATTGTCTCCTGAAACATAGTGGTGAAAAGGTATATCTCCTTTCATATTCTTAACAATGGAATTGGTCCTTCATATGAATTGCTCATCCTCTTATTTTTTCAAAATTTAAACAGCCAAGCCCAATAAAGAGAATCTACTGCAGTACTCAAGTGTACAACAGAGAGTGTTAGCCTTTCAATGTCCTCACATCTTAAAAGGATGATAAATATTTCCAATTCACAAAAAAGGTCAAGTAATTTTCTACCTGTAGACCCTCATAAATAAAAATCATGATTACTTTTTATGATAACTGTTTTCTTACAGGACTACCCACAGCGTGAAATATAGCTGGGTCATTTGAATCTATGTTAATGGTCTAATGTACATGTCAACACCTGTCATGGCAAGTGTTAATAATGGAACACATAAAATAAACAGTTATGAGCCCTTAAGATGTGTTCGATTCTACCAATCCACAAGAATTGTTTCATCCCATCCAAGGGAGAAGTAACATTACAGTATGATTCAGATTTAAAAAAAAAACCAAAACCAAAACCAAAACACAAAAACCACAACTATCATCTTGTAAGAAAAGCAAAATCAAATCAAACAAAATAAGACAAAAATACAAAGAAGTATATAAGAAAGTGCTGAAGGGTGGTAAGTGTTAAAGGGAAATGATTGAAAGTTGTGATAAGCTAAGAATATTTCACAAGCCATCCTGCATTTTTGCTGACATTTGAGAGAATGGTAAGTGTGTTACAGGTGCAAGTTAACTTAGGAAACTGCAGGCAGAGCGAAAAAAATAGTCTTGTCATGGTTGTTTTGTTCTTAAAGAAGGTTTGACAGCAAAGCAGAGCTGTTTCATGGGCAGTCAATAGTAAGCTTAGGCAGATGACAGTAAAGGAAAGTATGTGCTTTAATCAGTGGCAGTAGAATAATTAATATGACAACCTTCTGAAGGCTTGAGGTGAGAATGCCAAGTCAGGGAGACCATGAAGATACCTAGCCACTGATCAAGGATGAGTCATTACCCATGTCTAAAACTTCACTATTATCTGTGAGATTTATTGTCATGAATGCATTAGAGTACAAGATAGAAAAGAGCAAAGAATTGAGTACAACTGTGGAAGGATGTTGAGCTTGGGAAGTATGAGCTAAAGAGAAGGATTAAACACTACCTTACTTATGCAATGAAAAATCCTCTGTACATCACCTTCACAAAAAATAATAAACAAGTAACAACAATAGTCTTAGTCGTCCTAGGAAAATCATCAAAGATAATAAACACTTGTTAAATTAAAAAAGAGAGAGAGAACAAAAAAAGGCAGAATGGCTATTTTTGGGAGATCTTGCTTTGTGTTGAAAAAAAAAGGTCTTTGGGAAATCTTATTAATAAGCAATAATTAGAGGGCCTTAAAAGACATTCTTAGCAAGGTCCTGACTCTGAATGACCTATATTACCCTGGTAAAATATACACATTATGAAGCAATGTTTAGAGAACAGAGGAATATTGAGGTCAGTGTTAACTTCTATAACCACAAACAGATCATTATCTGAGATCATCTCTAGATCAAAATGTGAACGATGTACCATGTTCAAATTAGTATGCAGAATGAAGTATCAGCATACAGGGAATTTATGTGATTATGGCATGAATAATTTATTGCGATAAGCAATACAATTAACTGTTTATAGCATAATGATATCAGTACTATATTCATGTACAACAAGCCTGACCTAAACAATAGTTCTAACAAGACTAAATTTGAAAACAAAATAAAGCCCCAAATGTCTGAAACTCAATGGCACATAATAACACTTTCTGCCTTTACACACAAAGAAGTAGCAAGTAGACAGAAAATGCATAACTAAAATTGCTTACACAAGATGGCATAATTGTACATGTGATTGATCAACATTATGGCCTGTTGATGTTTGATAAATGTATTTTTGACATATTTAAAATATTTTCTAAAAAGTATATTAAATAGATAAAAAGCTAGCAATTCTGAATGGAAAGCACATTAACTATAGTTTTTTTTCTTAATTTTTTAATAGTTCAAAATTAGAATATTGAGGCAAGTAGGCACATGATGATCCATACTTAGTCTTGATCAGTAAGTAAACACACCGGGCTGTTTTAAGAGTAAATAAGTAAATTAGTAAATGAGTCTGTTTCAACAGCACCTTTATGTTCCACAATAGAGGTTCAATCTACTTCAAGTCTGGATTTAATTATTTTAGCAAAAAATGTACATTTCTTTTTAAAATCTTTATTTTGAAGGCAGAGTGGGGGTTTACCATTTCATAAGTAATGAATACATTTCTTTTTTAACTGTTACCCCCTTCCCTCCTTTTCTCCTGCTTACTCTTCTCTACAGCCCTCCCCTCCAAGTTGCATAGTTTATTTCCAATGGAGTATCAAATTAGTATCATTGTTACATTAGTTTAGCCTTCATCTTGATGTTTCTGTGATTTTCTTTACTTCTAAAGACCAGATAAACTTATATACAACACAAAGGTTACAGAAAACTAAAACAGAGTGGTGGAAGGAAATAACTGCATACAGGGCATAATAAGAACCATTTATTTTCAATTCTTGGAGTTCATGTTAATTTGCTTCATTATATATGATCCTATGCACTTAGCAATTGGACTATCAAAATCCCCTGTTAAGAATATCATAAACATATTCTAGTTATTACAAATGAAGGAAATCATGTAATCTACTTTTCTTTGAGCTTGGCTTCCTTACCTTAATATAATTTTTCCAGGTCTTTCCATTTTTTTTATGAATGGGACAATGTCATTCTTTCTCATGGAAGTATAGAGCTCCATCTACTGAGGGCATCTGGGTTGGTCCCATATCTTAGCTATGGTAAAAAAAAAAAAATACAGCAATGAACATGGTTGTGCTGGTTGCTTTAGTATGGCCTTGTTTGTGGTCATCTGGGTAAATGCCCAGGAGTGGGATTGCTAGGTCATAGTGCATTTCCATGGAACTTTGTGTTGATTTATACTAAGCTTGCCTGTTACTAGATAATCTCTGGAAAGTTCCCTCAACCTTATTTGTGCTCTTTAATTGCCACCATATTTTCACACCTAAGAATACAACAGAGGAACGTATTTGAACACAGCCTCAGGCTACTTTTCATCAGTTTTGCTTTGATGTTAATTAATGGACAACAGTGAAGTACATAGATAGAAAATAATATACCAGTGTGATTATTCTAGCAAAATTAATACAGGAATTTCCTGTATTATTTCTGGGAATTTCGTATGTTTCTGGCAATTTAGTGGAGAAAATATCCTGTAAAACCTTTTCTGTTGAGAAACATTTAAAATACTGAGTAAAATACATAAACACAATACACATATACTCATTCACTCATGTTGCTGAGCCGGCAACAAAGGTGAAGCTGAGCAGAAGTGTAAACTCAGAACAAGGAGTGCTGGCTGAAGTACAGGTGATTTCCAAAGTTATCTGAAGAAGAGTTTTGATACTAATGGACCACATGTGGTTGGAAGAGATAAAGCTTCAGGCTCCAAATATGTGCCAGAAATTCATATAAAACTGGAACTTCCAAGGATCCTCAGGGAAATGATTAGATAGAAAGAAAACAAACTTTGTCTTACAAAGGTTGCTATGATGAAAAATTGACTCCGTTCTTTATCTTGATGTAAGGCAAAAGTAAAAGTAGCAAGAGACAAGATCAACACATAAAACTTACCTATCTTCCTATTCACTTGTAAGGAACAGTCCAAATATCAATAAGAAATCTTTTTATAAGAGCATTAAGAACAATGAAGTTGTAATAAATTTAAATAAAGATGTACCAGACCTGTTTACTAAAAGTAAAATATTACTAGAAAAAAACTAAGCAAGATTTCAATAAATAGAGATACATCCTATGAACTGGAATTTATTAATTCAATGTGAAGATAGCACTTATAATCCAAGATGATCTGTAATTTCTAACAAAAGCTTGCATTTGACTATGAGCATCACTATTTACAGTAGTCAAAGGATAGAAATAGAATTGTGGGGTAGCTCAATGGTAGAATGCTTGCTACCAGGCACAAGGCCCGCTGAGTTCAATCTGGTGCACTACAGAAAATAAAAACAAAAATAAATGAACATTTATGGAAAATAGATAGAAACATGGCTTGTAAAACAAATGCAATTCTCTTATAAAATTAATGAATATGAAAATATTTTATACTAAATGGAAAAGGTCGAATTCTAAATATTACACCCAGAATGATTCCATTCATATGGAATATTCCATATTGAAAATAGACAATTCTGTAAAGACAAAAATCCAGAAAACAGGCAGGGGAAGTAATGAGAAGAAATTACTTAATACCATGTGTAGAATTTACTTTTGGAGTTTTAAAAATGTTTTTACAAACTAGATAGAGCTGACAGCATCATAACATCTTGAATATACTAAGTGATAATAAATGAGCACTTTAGTTACACTTACGGTCTATAAACTTTGCCTCAACTTGAAATCATTACCAAAAAACCACACATACAGACAAGTCCCCTACTAGGAAATCATTAACAACATCCATCCTAAAATCAGCTTATGTTCCCAATTTTTATAAATTACTGACTGGTGCCAGTTAGTGGATGGTATAAAGAAATTTAAATCTTTTGAAGGAATGCCCTACAAATTAGCTCAGGGAAAATCTTTTATCAAGCCTAACCTCACAACAAAGAGAAAATAGCAAAATGCAACAGGAAATAAAAGCACTAAAGTTAATTTTAAAAATTGAAAAATAAACACAACATCTAGAAATTAAAAATATAATCAGACATGGCTGAACAGAGAATTCATAATTGGAAAGCTGAGAAGCAGAAATAACCCTGCATATAAAAGAAATAAATATTTTGGAAACACAAATTCGAGCTTAGGGAATATTAGAGTTTGAAGGTTGGCTATAATTCCACAAGACATTGCAGCAACTGGGGAAATACCAGTATTGAAAGTTATAGCTGACAAATAATTTTGAATGCATATAACAGAGGTATGGAGGTACAGAAGATTGCATTGAACTTTAGTGGAATTGCAGTTTTTAGAAGCAATGTCCAATATAGATGTTATAAAGGATATATCATTTCAAGGAAGAGAAACAATATAGTAGGAACAAAATATGTAAGAAGAACTGTGATTTTTGTAATAAGGCAAATGATGCAAAAATGATTGTATTTGTCATCCAAACCATAAAACTAAAGTTCAGAATGTTTTTCTGAGTCTATAAGTAAAGAGGAAGTAAGTTTAAATATCTTGGTTTATTGACTCAAAGCCTGTTGTTTTAATTTTGTTGCCTAAGTCTCTGTAACAATATACCATAAAACAATATACATTTATTTTTTTCTTCCATTGCCTAAAGGCTGGAAAATGCAATAAAATTTCTGGCCAATTCAGATTCTGGTAAAGGCCCAGTCTTGGGATTATTGATAGAACTTTCTAACTATGTCATCATATAGAGGACAAAGGGAAAAATGGAGGGAAAGGTAGGTGGAAAAACTAACATGGAGGAGAAAGAAAAGTTATCTTCCCTCCTCCCTTCTTTTCTTATAAGGTCCAGTACTATTGGATTAAGGCCAACATTGAGAACCGTTTAATCTTAATTATCTTTTAGACAGTCTTAGTACTTTTTCTATTGCTAATACTTTACTTTTCTTTTTTATTGCTAGTACTTTCTATTGCTTCAGACTTGATAAGTTATAAAGACAGATCAATCTTGGCTCATAGTTCTGAAAGTGCAGTGTTGAGGATATCTGTGTCTGGAGATAATCCTCTTGCTGGCAGAGTTCCTAGGTGGTATAGGTTATGACAGAGCAGGAGAGTATACATGTGCACACATGAATTCTCTGGCGACTATTCTCCAAGTACTCAACTATTAAGGCCTCCATTTACTCATCCTTATGATCTTATCCACTCTTTATCAGCTTCCAAGATCCCAACTCTAAGCAACATAGAGCAAGTAAGTTCTACCTTGTAATACCTAACCATGTAGATTAAACCCCAACACAAAATGTGGAGGAAACAGACCATATTCAAAACCATAGTGCACCCTGTCTCTAGGGGCCATCATGTTGGAAATTAATTTCCATGTAAGAATTTGTGAGGAGGAAAATACAATTCAGTGTGTATTACTTGCCTGCTACAGAGTAGTTTCATTGATAATAATGGACATTAGTTAAATTCTGTGGTTGGTTAGATTCTATTCCTTACACATGCAAAGGGTAAGATGGATGCTAGGCATTCTTTATTTTCCCATCCCAAATTCCTCTCTTCCATGTCTTCCCAGCTTTGTGGCTCAGAAAGCCAACCTCTTCAATTCCTCTTTCTACTGGCAAATTACTGATTATATTTGCCCCACAGAATATGCTGGCAGAACAATATGCTGGAAAAGTAAGCAGCCAAGATGTCTTTTCTGCTCCACTTCTGCTTTAGCACTGCATCTTGGGGGAATGTCTGTGTTCCTTCAAAAATACAACCTACAGAAGCTACCTCATCTTCATAGTTACTATTCTTATTGGGTATTGGTTGAGATGATTGTTTTCCCTTGTTCCTTTAACTCAAGTTGTGATACTATCTAAGAGGTGATGCTTCCTGAAACTCTGCTCATATATCTATCATCTTGCCATTAATATTTCTACATATAAACTTCATGGAAAATGAATTCCATTTCATATTGGTGCCAGGAGTTGATGGATAGTTTTTGTTTCAGCATTGTTTGCCAGTTAAAGACCAGGTATATGAGACTATAAGATTTAGGTAAAATTTCACATTTATATTTGAAAAAAGATGTATATAAACATCCATCTCATCTGCAAAGAAGAGGGGGTGCATATTCTAGAAAAAATAAAGTTGACCTTGCAAACCAGCAAAAAGACATTTCTGGTACCACACGTTAGCTACTTGAAAGGCAGAGGAACATTGTGGTTTCAATCTACCCTGAGGAAAACATTAGAAAGAATTCAGTGTGTGTTGGCACATGCATGTAATTCCAGTTGTGGAGGAGGCATAGGAAGGAGTATAACGGTGGAACACTTATCTGGGAAAAAGTAAAAGCATAACTGAGAAGTAGAACAAACAGAATCTGGAGGTGTAACACAAGTGGCAGAGTGACTCCTAACAAGTACCAAGTCTGGAGTTCAAACCCTATCAAAGCCAAATTAAAAAATAAAGGGAAAAATAGCATTTTCCTTTGTTCTTCATGCTTTTATATCTCATGTTTCCAGAGAGCTTCTCATAAAGAAAACATGTAGAAAAGTGGCTTTTTGTCTTTTTATGAAAAAATTGAATATCATTATCCAGGTATTGTCCATTCCTTTAATGGATAGGTGATAAGAGGAGGTCATTCATTTTCTTTATGACTCATTTTTTTCCAGTTATTTCCCCTGTAGAGTGAAAAATCAGTAGAAATTTTCAACACTTTAGTTTAAAATAGATCATTTCTCTCTCTTTGTCAAAGTAGTCCTCCTTCCCTAAATTGGTGATTGTATATGTCTCTTTAAGTAGTGTAGCCATGGTTCGTCCAGTTATATGATGAAACTGTCAAGAAAGAATTTGAGGGGAGATGTAAGAGGACAAAGGAGGAAAACAATAAATTCTCTGTGGTGGCATGTGTTGTTGCTGAGACATTACAGTTAGTGAGCTGATCATTTTTCCCAGAGTAGAGGAATTTCATAAAATTAAAGAAATGTGCATAGGGTGAATGGCTCACAAATTTCTGCTAAGTTCATTGAAAACAAATATTATTAGAATTACAGGTATCTATCTGGATATCATGTTCTTAAGTTCTCTAGTGGTATATTTGATATGTCCCCATATCATCAATGTAACACCATCTGAGATAAGGCAGAAGAGGCAACAATTCAAGAAGGAAAGAAATGGCTTTTCAGTGAGATAAGTTTCTTGTTCCCTTTGTCCTTAAGTGGAGGTAATCCCAAAGGCAAGTCAATCCAATAGTTAGTAGCATTGCCGTGACCATGACTCTGTGTCTATAAACACTGAAGATTGGAAACACAATTTCATGACTCGGTATTCCCCAAAGAATCAAATGAAATTTTGTCCTCTAATAGGTAAACTTTTCGTGTTCATTGGCTGATTACAAAAGGACCCCATGCCTGACTCTGTGTCCTTTAACCTTTTAGACTAAGAAGTAATGGACACAATGGAATGACCACACCGGTCCTTCTGCCATAGTGTGTGGTTTGCTGAAGTTTAGTTTTGAGGCTAGATTGTAAGATTTTTACAAAGGTAGGATGAGGCTGGATGTTTAACTGCATGAATACAGATAACAATTTTGCCCCATCGCTGTTTCCACAGCATTTGAGTCACATGGAAGCTTTTCACACAGCAAAATTCACAGTTCTGTGGTATGTAGGGCTACCAGTCAGAGAGACCTGAAAGCAAGTACCTGCCTCTCTTTCTGTGTCACAAAAGGATAATACAAGATAATGTAGGGAAATGACAAGGAAGGTTAAAACAAATAAATCCTAGCTATCCTCTGTTGGCTTCTATGACCTTGCTCTGGAGGTAAGTCACCCCTGGAGGAGGGGCACTCAGAATGGGCATGTTTGTCATTTGAGTCTTCTCTCTGCTCCAAAAGGAACTCTAAATCTTCCTTATGGAGTCACTGACATTTACTTTGGCATACTTTCAGATGCTAGAAAAAGAACCATGACTTAACAAGAAAAAAAGTCAAGTTAATATAAAGCACAAGAGGCCATGAATTCAGTAATTTAGAAGATAATTTTCTCATTAATGTAAAGATATACATGTTTCCAGATACTGGGATTTCTTTATTCTTATGCCAAAGAGTAGCAGGTAGGACAAGTCAGATAATTGTGACATTTCCAAATTTTATAAAATCGAAAACTTATTTCTCCCTACAGAATTCAAGATATTTGTTTTTGTGCTTATTCATGATTTTTTTCCCAGTATAGTTTCTATTTGAATGTCTGAGTGTCATCTAGCTAGCTAGCTAAAGAGGAAGGAGGTAGTTTTTCAGAGAAGCTAGGGCATCCATTTTAGGATAGATAGAAATCTTAAGTTTGGCACATATGTATCTGATGAGCTTCACTGTTCAGGCTGCAAGTTTCAATTAAATTCTTTCTAGGACAGCATACTCTGTTGATTTGAAAAGGGTGGGAGTAGAACATTCTTTTATACAACAATTAATCTCAAGACTCTTACAACTTAAAATGAAAGAAATCCAGAGATGCTTAGGGGATTCAAAAACATCTTCATATACATATATATATATATATATATATATATATATATATATATATATATTCATAGTTTGTACTTGACATACATGCTAAATAGTTTGCTTTTTCCCTCACTTTCAAAGGAGTACCACATCCCTATATTCTCTTTTTCTCTCTCTGTCTCTGTCTCTCTGTCTCTGTCTCTGTCTCTATCTCTGTCTCTGTCTCTGTCTCTGTCTCTGTCTCTCTCTCACTTTCCTAGCTTATATAACCTGTTACTTCTAGGTCCTAACATTTTAAGGTGATACTTGATCCCTCCAAGTCTTTGATGATCATTTTACTCATCTTAGTCTGGCTGTCCCATCATGCTACCTTTAACGATAAAAGGCTGGCCCATGAATAAAATTAGAAGGCTAAAGTTCAGTTTTGTGATTCCAACAGTGGGACACCTTCCACATTTATTACTGGGAAAGTATCTGATTTTAAAAAGAGAGAGAGAAAAGCTTGGTGTCAGAATTGTTAATAAGTCATGCCTACATCATCTGGAGTCTCTTGAACTCAAAGGGGGTTAAAAAAGAAAAAGAAAGACAGCCTGCTTTTAGACCTTTTGCTTTCCTTATTAACTTTGACCTTAGCCATTTCTCAATGAGCCACTTACACATTCATTTCATACACTAGAGGTGTAGAAAATTTCATAAGAAAAGCAACCAGCATAAAAATGACTTTTTAAAGAAAGTTCAGCAACCTCTGTATAGATCGAATATGACATGTTCAAGTCACTGACTTCATTTATTAAATGCACTTCCCTGATGTGTTAAATAACTGCTTCTTCTAAGTGCACAGCATTTGTGTGACTCTCCCTGCCCCCATCTGCAGGATTTATAATGTTCTCCTGACAGGCTTCATATGCTTCGGGTCCATTAGGTAGGAAGGTGGTTTTACATCTAGCGTGTCCTGAAATCATCCTGGGGTGAGCATTATTAGTTACCAGTCTCTCTGGATGTTTATGATGGCACAAGCAAAATCGGAGACACCTGGAATAGAAATTCTAAAGGAAGTTTGCACTTTTCAAGTTTTTTTTCTCATTGACCTTTCATTCTCATTTCTATTATAAAGATGCACAGTGCTTTCCTTTCCAGTACCATGTAGAATTGAGATTAAAACGACACGAATATGGCTCAGCCACCTCTGGAAACATGTGTGAAGGGAACTAGGAAACTTGAGGAGATGGTAAGATTGGCTCAGTGGCAGGGAAGATAATGATGGAAGGGGGAGTCGGATCTGGATGTGTTGTACACATTAATGGACATGTGAAATTGAAACTCCTGTGTGAAAAAGGGAGAGACAGGATTTCTGGAAAAACAAAAAAGTGAGCTTCCCATGTTGTAAATTGGGGCTACTTGTTAGAACCCTTGAGGATAGAATAATAGATCTTGCATTAACACATGATCTCATGCCTGGAAATTGGTGAAAAATGTTAGAGTAGAATGTTCTGATTCTGTCAGTGAATGCAGAATTATGGATCAGTACCAAGGATGTGCACAGAATAGACCCCTGAAACTACCATGAGATCCATGGTAAGCGGACCTTCTGAATAACTTAAGGAAACGGTTTTATTTGAACTTCCTTCCTGTAGAGTGCCATGGCTGAGAATATTTGGAAACACAGTTCTCTCAGAGAATTGTGACTTGCAGGACTTGTATTCAAAATGGAAAGTATTAGTTTTGAAAAATGATTACTACTTAGATCAGGATCTATTTTCCAAGTATTTGCCCCAATTCCTTTAAAATGCAATTTCAAATCTATTCCTCCCTTTTTTTTTTCTTCTTTTGAGTGGATTTCATTACTAGATCAAGAACAGCCAAAAAAGCCAGGCATAGTAAAATTCAAAATAATTCATATTTTCCAACCCTGTAATAAGTGGATGCTTCTGAATACCTTCCAGTTAAAGGAATAATAACAGTCCTTAAAAATATGAAAATGCTAGCTGCCTGTCCTGAGGCCTGGTTACTAACACACTGTCAACATGAAAGAACTCAGATGAAATCTAAGTTGGAAGTTGGAAGTCCATGGCTGTATTAATCATTTGAAATAAAAATGACACAGTTATGACTCTTTGGAAACTGCTGCACTTAACTTCCAAACTGTTGCTTTTAAAAAGGCTAATTCTGGGTTGGGTACATTAATGTCAATATCCTATAAAACTGCAAGCTAAAAAAAAATGTCAGCAGAGACATTTTTTTCTAGCCGATGTCAGCACAAAAGGGTGCCTTGGCTGTTTCATCTCCAACAGCTGCATGCTTTCATTGACATTTGGTGACCTTTCTTTGTGCACCCGGCCTAACCTCTTAGGTTATTTCCTGGCCTCCCTTCTGTGACCTTTGACCGAGCCTGACCTTTAGCTGGAGAATGTGACATTTTGTTCTCCTCTAGCTGACATGTGATGCTCTCATTATTCAAAGGTATGTGAAAATAATGACCCTGAGTGACCTTTGAGTTTCCTTTCATTTATTGGTTGTTTTTGGTGCTTGTTCAGCATGTACTGGCCTAGGTGAAGGGGGGTGAGGGTAGAGATGGGGTAGGATACGATCGCCAGTGCCTCTTTTGATTCCAATTCTAACTGCTTTCCTGTTAGAACAAGTCACTTTACTGTGCACAACTAAGCCTTAGTATTTCCTCTTTCTTGATTTGGGAACAACTTTGGCCTTTCAACAGTGGACCCTTTTGAAATTTAAGAAATTTGCTATAGTGAGGGAAGCTAGTTGTTTATTTCTGTCTTCTTCCAACTAATGGTGTTGCTACATTTCTCAAGGTAATTTTCCACTTAATGATCTCTACTATTTAGAAGAAGAAGAATATGTAGAAAAGCAGTATGTGACAAAATGAATAACTGAAAAAATTGTCATTTATGTTTTGATGTATGATCCAATTTGGTGTTTGTAAAAGTTCTTTTCCACAAAACTTTTGTGTTTTGTCCTATATTTTAAATATACTTAATTATTCTTATAGTATTTATTGTCACATTAGGTATATGTATATATTCATGTACATATTGGACATTAAAATATGATAAAGTGAAATTAAATCTGGGCACTGTTGAAATAATTGTGATAAATGGCTTATGCATTTCAGAATCAAAGTTTAGGTATAGAAAACATTTAAATACAGAAAAATATAATTTATTCCAACATATCCCATTAAGTAATTTATGATATCTGATATATAGTTTTCTGATATGTACTATTTCAATAAGACAGATTGAATTTCCACTTTAAAAAACCTCAACACAGGTATTCATCACTGTCTTTATGAGACATGCATTTACTGGTATTTTGCTCATAGACAGTTTTCATGTCTCATGAAACTACTTCTACAAGAGAGTCAGTCACTGTAGGAAATTGAAACAAAGATTTTAGATTGCTTGGCCAAATTGTAAGAATGATCATTAACCTTTCCAAGGCAAGCTATTTAGATGCTGCTGCTGATTGATGCGAGAATGGTTATTTTAGGTACAACTACTTAAACTTCAACCCAAACATCAGGCTATCGTATCCATTCGAATAGGGCTATTGTACCTAAACTACCAAGCTCTCTAATTTCAGCTTCAAACACTTAAAGAAATAATAATTATATCAGTACACTGCAATTTTTTGTTAGAATATGAAATTAAAGTCATTAATCCCATTGGACTGTTTCTTCTTGTGACTCAGTTTAAGACTGAATTTAAGAAGTGCTTAAGAATGAAATTAAGAAATTGCTCAAGACTGCATTTAAGAAATGCTTACATCATGCGTTACTTTCCACTAACACACCTAATATAAAACCGTCCGTTCTCATTTCTGAATTTGTATGATTTATTTCAAAAAGGACACAGGAGAGGTGGATGCTTTATGAAACAGATTGTTTCAAGACTCAGAACAATTCTTACTAATTAGCCACCCTGAGGTGAAGTGGAGTCTTCCTGGAAGAAATACGCTTTTATTCCTAATTCGCAAAATGGTGCCATATGGACCTAGACATTCAATAAATGTCTGAGTGGATATTTTATATGAAGATATCCACTATTTGCATGGAGGTAAAATATGAATCTGATATCGATTTGGCCTTCAAGAAAGATGTAGTCTGGACAAGAGAAAATCTTTACAGACCACAGGAGCTTCTAAATCCTGTAAGAGATTTGTAAGTTTTGTAGCTCCATGAGAAACAAAGAGCTTCAATTCACATCAATGTGTTTTGCCAACTTTATTACCTTGCTAAAGGAATTCTAGCATTCCACTTACAGGTAGGTTTCTGACTTATCTGTGAAATTCATTTCTCATGTCCCTGTTCTTGTGTCTGATACATATAAATTGCCTCTCATCCACCAATCATCCAGGCAAACTTTACAAATACTTATTTAGGTCCATTAGCTCTTGTAGGGAGGACATTAAAACTGAAGTTGAAACCATACCTCCTACTTCTCCAAAAAACACAAAATAAACTCCTAGAGTACCCTGTCATTTCTTGTTACAGTGCAAACCTGAGAGATAACATGGGATGAGATTAAGCTCAATTCATTAATGTGACTAAGAATCACAAAAGAGAAAAATGTAGAATATGTTCAGCATAGCTACATGCATACATAGGCATTTTAATTCTGTTCACATTCCACATGGAACATGAGTACATATTCATGACATTTTTCTTTTATTTCTTCTTCATCTTTTGTGTCTAATACTAACAACTGTCCTTTTTCCTTTTTTTAATGAAGTAGTCATGTGCATCACAGACTTAGAAGGAAACCTCAAATTTTCATCTAAAGAATTTTTTTTGTGATTTTTGTTGTGATCTCATAGTTTTAAAGACTACTCTAATTCTATCCAAACAGGCAGGTTTCATTCAATAAAGGATCAAATTAAAGTTATTTCATGAGTTCTCAACTAAATTAATGAAAATAACATTTTAGTGATTATGTATTTCCCAGAATGAAATAGTCAATGAGTATAAATTTTAGCAGAGGGAAAAGTCGAGAATAGTCACAATCATTAAAATAAACAGAAGATCTTTGTCTTATCATTTTTTAGGCTTTTTATAAACAAATTATTAAATTTACTTTGAAGATGTTTTAGCTTTTTTGACCTGGAAATACTTGATAGGTTCATCACCTTTCTTTCTTTGTTATTTTATTTTTGGAGTCAGCACTAGAAACCTGTTTTTTGTATTTAGCTCATTTTGTTCTCTGTACAGATTCTGACTTGTCCTGCACTTACTCACTATTCAAAATAAATGTTTTCACTTGTTTGAAAAAAAAGTATTACCTAATAATAAAATATAACTTGCCACATAAGTGTCACCATTTATAGACAAAGTGCTTTAAAGTGATAACGGGTAACCATGTTATAAATGTTGAAAGATTGTGTATAGCAGGAGACATACGTTTCCCTTTCCAAACCCCAATAACCTAAAATTGAAAAGAGCAAAGGTCTGTTTCCTGCTTGGTGATAATGCCATATTGTCATGTGGATGTCTTTAACCACAAAGGATCCCTGTTCCATGTTGGTAGACTACCAACAGCCATAAATCTGTCTTCATGGCTAAGTATGATTTTACAACACATGTGTTGTTGAACACAGAAATATGCACCTAAGTACACTCAGAAATTGTTACTCTTACAGGGCTAGCCTCATTGAATCCCTGATTTTTTGATGCCTAAGACGTAAATTTGGCCATGATTTTCTGCATTAGTATACATTTGTAAAAGAAATGTTCCAAATGGCGTTACAGCTCAATAAAAGGAAAATGTTTTTTACTTTCATACATTTTTCACAGGTTAAAGTTGCATGGGCTGTCTGATTATATACGATAAAATAATTTCCTCATCAATCTTTTTTGTAATTACAGTGATGTATCTTCTTCACCTTCAAGGTGAGATACATTGCAATTCTTGTTAATTTCACTGAAATTCCCTGCTGTGTCTTGAGAAAGTCTAGGGATCATCAATATTTTTGCGTCATTGTATAAAAGTGCAGTGCATACTTCTTTCCTCTCTTTATTTTTTAAGATAAAAATGATTAATACTGCCGGGTGCTGGTGGTTTACACCTATAATTCTAACTACTAAGGAGGCTGAGGGCTGAAGCTCACAGTTCAAAGCCAGTCGGGGCAGGAAAGTCCATTAGACTCTTATGTCCAATAAACCACCAGAAAACCAGAAGTGGAGCTGTAGCTCAAGCGGCAGACTTTGGATTGAGAAAATTGATCTATAATGGTAGCTGTAAAGGAGCAAATAGGTTGAATTTCAAAACACCAGTCTCAGGATCTGCCAAGATTCACTGTATTTTACCAGTGCATTCCTTTATATAAAAAAAGAAAATTAATTCTGGACACAGTGGTTCAAGTCTGTAATACTAGCCTCACTGCTCGGCAAGAGAAATCATAATTCAAGGCCAGTCCAGAAATAAAGTTTGACAGATTCCATCTAGACCAATGACTGGGCAAGGTGGTATGTTCCTGTTATCTCAAGTTATGGAGGGACCACAAGGGCTAGGCATAATGACATGTATCTATCATCCTGGTCACAAAAGGAAGCAAAATATAGGAGGATTGGAGTCCAGACCAGCCTAGGCATAAAGTGAAATGCTATCTTAAAAATAACCAATCAAAAAGTGGCTTAAGTAGTTGCTTTGTAGCACAAGGTTCTGAGTCCAAACTCCAGTACTTCAAAAACAAACAAAAAGTCAAAAGGAAAATTAATTAGAACTATCTGGAATATCAGATTTTTATCCTATCAAATCCAGTTGATTTTCTATTTTATTGACATAAGTGAGCGCATATTTCCTTATGCCAAGAAAGTACATTGTAACCTTATTTTAAAAATTAGTAATAAAATTTTTATATTGTTACGGAGGTTTTAGATCTCAGATCAATAAATCACGGGACACAAGAACTCAGTATTTAATAAGTTGATATACCCGCCATATACATAAAATCTGCAAAGGACTTCATCTCAGCAGGACAATGGTTAATTTATAGTGTTAAGGTCACAAAGACAGAAGAAGATATCAACCCAATTTAAGTAAAGAGGTAGCACATATATGCTGGAGGAAAATAAATGTCAAATGGAAAACTATATCTGAAATTCAGATCACATTTAGATGCACAAAAAATTGTTAAGATCAGTAGGGGGGTGATTGTATTTCAATTAAAGTTCCTTTAGTCACATCAACCAGTCTCAGTTTGAAAGTTAATCATATGATTTATATAGCTTTTCAAGTTATAAAAGGGGACAGCCCCTGGAAGGAAGAGAATGACTACTATATATTTGTTTATTTAAAGAAGGCCAGGAATTAGAAAGTTTTATCTTGGTGTGGAATTCTGTTGGGCTAAAAGAAAGCCCCTTAAAAAACCAAAGTTGTTTATACTTTGTTCTTTTTGTATGGTATCATTCACTGGAGATTATTTTTGAAGACTGGAAAAAAAAGTCAGATAAAGAATTAAAAGCTTTATAAAATTTTTGAAGGGACTGTAAGCAGGCAGAAGAATTTTTCTCAGGTGTGAAGTTTGTCAGTGATTTTTCTGGGGTCAAAACGAGGAGGTGTGGGTGGGGGAACTGAACTAGAACCTGTTATATAAGAAGAATGGATTATCATAGACTCTGTGAATCTTGGAAAGATTGAAAATTCTTATAACTGCAGATTCCTGAAAAACTTCAGTGGCTATAGTGACATTTATTTCTTTTTATTAATATGATTATTGCAAAGACAATATAAGTTGTTTTGAGAGATGTTTTAAAAATGCTAGATATAGTAGATTATAAATTTAAAATTCTCATAATTAGAAAAATTATAAGAAACTCAATTGAATATATTTATTATAGTGGCTACGTCATAGTTGTAGTGACTTCTGATGTATTTGCTTATGTAATAATATCTCTTAATATTCCAGCAATATGGTCCTAAAGATATATTTATCATAATGATGCAAAAAGTGATTCTGGAAACAAAAAATCCTTATGAAGTATCACTAGGAGTCATGATGTGAATATGTACATAAAGTTGTTTCATAATGTATATTAAACACATTTGAATTAAATGACTTTTAAGAATATTGATCTGATAAACGAATATAGCTATCAGGACCTTTTGGGTATATAACAATTTTTTAAATGCATGCTCTTTTATGATAAATATTTTTAGTGGAAAGTACTTTGGTATTCTACCTACTGAATAGACATTTTTCAACAGTAAATATCTTGGCCAAAAAGACATTTTAAAATTAAGAGCCATTTAGATTATGTAACTACCAAAAGAAAAGAAAAGAAAAGAAAAAGAAATGAAACACAGAAAGAAAACTGGAAAGAAAAAAGGAAAAACAAAACCCTGCTGGAGTTACTCCATAGAATCTTAGGATTTATATTACTTTAAAATGAATGAAACACTTTATTTTCAATCCTGTAAACATTATTTATATGTTTAAATGACAACTAATCCTATATTCTACTGAATATAGTTTATACTATGCCCCCAAAAGAAAACTCTACTTTTATTGAGATATTGATGCTTGTTTTTGAATTTCAAGGGTTATCAAGAAGCCTTATGTAGTCAGTGATATATTAAAATAAACTCATGTTCTGTAGAAATATGTCATTACTCTTAAAAATAATGTGTTTAGACTACTATGGAAGGAGACAATGCTTTTTGACATAGATGTAGAAACAATTAGAGAAACACTTCTTAAATAACATATTCTTTTGTATATTGTAAGCCCATTAAAGGCAATAATTACAGATTATTTAAAAAATACTAGAATAGTCTACTAGCTAAAGGTTTGATGAATGAATGGTAGATGAGTGCCTATCTAAAATAAATCCATCAGAAGGAAAATATATCCTTCCAAGGGGAAAAATATGTTGCCTAGAAAGAAATGTGAAAATAATCCTACAATTTTAGACATAATGCTGAAAGTTGAAATAATGACACCTTTGAGGTCACATTAAGGCAAGCTTTATTTTGGCGATAACTGAATGTTTGTAATCTTTCTTTTGAGACATAGTATCACTAAATCACTAGTCCTCCTGTGTTACCCTCCCAGGTGTTGGAATTACAAAGTATGAGCCAGTTCACCCAGCCAAAAGAAACGTATTTTTGGTTAATTTTCTCTCTCCTCCAATTTGAAACTTCTTTTTCTTTACAGCAAACAAATCTCTCTAGTCTTATGGTTCCTTGAATTTGTCACAAAGCCCATAAATAATTTTAATAGATTATACTTGTTTGGAAGTTGAAAAAGGGTTTGCTTCCCCGAATCCCTTTCTTCTCTTTCATTTTTGAGCACTGTGTTAATGAAAGCAGAGCAGTGCTTTTTTTTTTTTTCTTTTTTTTTTTTCTTTTTTTCCTCTTGGGCCTCCAAGTGAGAGGTCAGAAGAGGGCAGAAGACTCAGGCATCAGTGAAAAACAAGTCAATTCACAGGCCCTACTCTTGGTGGGCCATAAACATTACTGTTTTACAGGAAAGACAGTAAGATGATAACCCCTTGCATGTCCGCCTTTAGTGTTATTATGGAGGGATTCATAAAGCCTGACTTAGATTATTAGTTGTCCCTCCTCCTGACCCTACTTCCACTCATTAGATGTAGACTAGCAAAATGGGATGTTAAGGCTGAGGAACTGAATTGACTGGGGGAAGGAGAAAGGGATCAAAAAACACACACAGAAACAGAGAGAAAGAGAGAGAGAGAAAGAGAGAGAGAGAGAGAGAGAGAGAGAGAGAGAGAGAGAGAGAGAGAGAGAGAGAGAGACTCAATCATCACAAATATATCAACAAGTGGTAATCTCAACAATCTAATACTCCAAGTATTTTTTAAGGTGAGCTCCAAATGATGCTTGCATTTCTGTGGAGCCAAGATAAACACCCTGTATTATGTAAATCTTGGCACAGGGTGACAGGGTGAGAAGTGTGACTGAGGTGTCTTTTTCAGGTCACTGAGCTTCAGTGTAACTGAACAATAATCCTCCAGTGCCAAGAATTATGACTTCCCTTCAGATTTCTTGGCCATTCATTCCTTTACTGCCATTTCTCTTTCTGTTCTCTTTGGCTCTTTGGTGATTGCGTATCTTCTTCCCTCACTCCCTGCACTAGTGGTGACTGAACCCAGTCCCTTTTGCAAAGGTACTCTACCAATTGAAACCCAGCCATATTTTTATTTTTTCCTTCCTCCTTATTTCCTTTTCCTTCTCATCTTCTCCTTCGCATCTTCTTCCTCCTCTTCCTCATTCTTCTTCTCTTCCTTTCTCTCCGTTCATTTGTTTCTTTACATTTTGTATTTTCTTTTTGAAATAGAATCTCACTAACTTTGCCTGGGCTGACCTCAAATTCAAGTTCCTTTGACTACCCTCCAAAATAGCTATTGTTTCAAATGTGTACTACCATGTCCAGTTTGTTGTTTCCTTTATTAGAATATCTTTCTATTCCAATGTTTATGTGTTAAAATAATTTTAAATTTATAAGCTTCTCCAGCAGCTTGATGTTCCATTAAAAGTGGGTAGGGGATGAATAGTTCTAGAAATATTATATATTAAAAGCCCAATGGGTAGGGCTTTTCCTTAAGGAAGTAATCCCAATAGGAACACAAACCATAGCTACACAATAGGCCAAAGCCATTTCTTTATCTCAAGGACTTTAGTCTTTGTTTGGACAAACACATTTCCAATAAATATCATATTGATGAGGATGTAGGCATAGGAGATTTAAGATCTCGGCCCTAAAGTAGGCAGTAATAACATAGTTGAGTTTACAGATGGGCTTCGCTGTGATAAACTGGAACTCATACCGTACTGTTTTTTACCATTTACTTATTACCAGTTTTAAAGAGATTTATAAAATGAGTACTTTCCTGTTGTTAACAAATAATGTAAACTCAGTATCATGTCCTTAAAATTTCACAACCTCTCTGGGAAGCAAGCAAGTGGGATTCATTACCCCCTTCAGAATGATGAAGAAGTACAGTTTAGCAAGAATGTAGAGCTCCCTCATTTATTTTCCCCCACCCTACTAGAGTCTATACATGCATTGCAATGAATTCATTATTTCCACTGCTACCACAGCTCTATGCTGTTTACAAGTGAGACCCAGATAACACAGAGCACAGGTACATTTTACCCAATAAAGAGACAATCCCAGTAACACTGACCAAAAGACATTGTATTCATAAACTGCTTTGTGAAATGGCACCTCCTTTGTACAACTATTTAAAGAATATATATATATATATATATAAATGTCAAAAGAGACATTCCTAGTCTATGTGAGCAAAGAGCAAAATCCCTACTGGTCTCAATATAATTGGATAAAAGGGGGGAAGTGGAAAGAGCTAAGAAGTGGGGGCTGTGTTCCAACCGCCCAACTGGGACTCCGCCTAGATCCCTCTCTTCACATCTCTTGTTCTTGCTATTCCTTATCTATAAAGCAAGGGAATGGCTTTATTCATAGATAACCCTGAATCACACTGCACCACAGATTGTGCCTGTGTTTTTCTTTTTTAATGCCTTAAAAAATTCCCTTTGGGAAATGTTACAGTTTGAATGTGAAATGTTTGCCCCAAAGTCTCATATATTGAAAGTTTGGTCTCCAACAAGTAGTGCTATATAGGACCTTCTAGAGCTGTTAGTAGATGCTGTCTAACTGGGAGATGAAGTCACTGGAGTTGTGCTGATTAGGCCTGTGACCAGTGGCCTTTCCTCACCCTGCTTTTCCCTGCTTCTTGTTTGCCATAGAGTGTGTAGACTTGGCACATAATTGTGCTACCACAATATTTCACCTTACCACCAATCTAGAACCAACAAAGTCAACAATTATTGACTGAAACCTTTGGAACCATGAACCAAATATGAGGCCTTTTCTATTAGGGTTTTTTTGTGTGTGTGTCAGGTGTTTTGTCAAAACAGCAATGAACTATGTGGAAAAGGAAGAACCTATTTTACCAAGAAATCAACAACAGGTGCCAATGTAAGTGGTTACTTCCAGGAATACTAGGATCAAAATTAATGTATGGAAGGTGAATCTTCATCAGGCATCAGACAGTGTGTGGTAAAGGAGGATGCTATTGGGCAAGTGGCATGGGAGCTGTGGTTATCACGTAGTTGTGCTTCCTAGATCTTCCTACAGGGAGACAACGCCACCAGCATTGGATACAGGCAGCAGATAGCTTCCAGCTAGCAGTCCCTTTGAGAGCTGGTGTCAGCTGCAGAGTGATGCCTCTTTTCTCTCCTTTCCATGGAGAGCCTGATCCTCAAATCATCTGCATCCAATGATAAGCAAAGCATCAGGGTAGGAGTACAAAGGCACATTTACATGAGTCACATAGGAATTAAGGTACAAAGACAGGTAATTTCCTCCTCAGAGCTCTCTTCCATAATGGACAGGGCCTTAATTGGCTGTCACTGTAGTACAACTTTTCTTCTGTCCATTAATAATCAAAGCTTGGTGCCCAGTGGAGGAAGAGAAGAGGTGCTGTAGGATAGCAAGGGTCTAGATGGTCAGCTTTCAAAATCTTCATTTAACTTTGAAAAATTGGAATACTTATATAAAAGGAATCACAGCAAGAAATCCACGAAGTAGGGAAGCAAGGACACACTGACTGTCCTTCTAAGGGAAGTACCTTAATGAGGAGCTCCGAGAGACAATGATGCTGTCATGGCTGAGGTTCTTCCTGGAGGTCTTGAGAAAGTGTGGAGCTGAGAACTGTCTGAAAGCTGGGACTTGTCTTGGCTCACTTCCTGCCATTCTGAGTTTTTGTTTAGGACTCTCCCGAGGAAGGCAACTCAGTTCCACAAATGATGTAATAAATTCATGGCATAAACTTGACTTTTAATTATTCCCAGATGCTTTCTTTTTTTTCATAGGTTTTCGAGGTTGACTCTGCTTGGTTCTTTCACTGTACATACATCCATCACACAAGAAAATAAATCAACTTTATCAGGAAAAGATAAATAATTAATAATTTCTTAGACGTTTACAAATGCCAACACTATTTTCTTGTAGAAGAGCTAGAGAATGTGGAACTGTGTCATAAAAAGAAAATTTCACGTCAATGGGTGTGCTCTGAACAACCCCCGGAAAGGTCAGCCCACAGTCACAGACATGAGACCATGTCTTCTGACGGGTGCGGGATAGAATGCTAACTGTGAAAAAGATGTGTTATTTGAGCCAGCACCTTCTTCCTGTGCCAATGTCTTCCTGTTTTAGGGAGGATATACTTTGGGTCATTATCCTAGCATCATCGATAAAATGGAAGGCTTGAGTATGCTCCAGTTCTTGATAAATTAATCCTAACTGAAGGGGAATGAAATCTCCATGTAAGCATTCAGTGTCTTAGCACATTAGCTTTTCATCAGTAGGCAGCTTGAAACTATGTTTAAAGTGAAGGGCTGGAATCCAGGAATTCTGAAATTTGGGGTGAGCCTAGTGGATAAAGCACAGGTGATGAAGCAGATATTACCTTTAATCTCTGTCAGATCACCAAGTGGTTTCTATGTGTCCCACTTTTCTGAATCTGTAATGGAGGGATAGTGATGATAGCCCTACAGAATGACTTGGGGTTTACACAAGATCATGTATGAGATACATAGGATGCCTTTGGAATTCAAAATGTATTGATTTTTCTTATTGTTTATAGGTATCTAGATTGAGTTCACATCCCATAACAGTTTTCTATGTCTGACTGACTTTTCTTAGGATAAATTAGTAATTACAAATTATGATTTTTTTCTTCATTATGATACACACATACACACAGACACACAGACAGACACACAGACACACAGACACACAGACAGACAGACACACACACACACACACACACACACACACACACAATCCAAACTGAAGTAACATGGTTTGCACTAGTGGATAGATCTGTAAATGTAGCTTCTCTTCTTGCTATGACAATACAGTCTTATATATATTCTTTTAAGAATCACAACATGTTCTGTATTTTATGTATAATATTTTATACATCATATTCTCAAGTATAAATACAGTTAATAGGAATTTTAATTTTCCTTTGAAACTCTGGTTGTAAAGAAATATTTTCAGATCCTAATATTTCTTTCATGTATTCCTAAAACTCCCATCCACTTAAGATATGCTGCGGCAATGTAGAGTCTCTGTGTAATTTTCTGATACAAGGCCTATGAAAAAGTTGAGAGAATTGCATGATGAAGCCCTATAATTTGGAGTACTTAAGAATATACATCAATAGGATGAATATGATTAATATACTAAAATGTATATACTATAATAATATACTATGAAGTATACCATAATAACTGTAATGAATATACTCTACCATAAATATAGTATACATACAAATGTATTTGTATGTGTTTTTATATATATACAAAAATGTATTTGTACATATATCCATCTTTCTATCATCTATTTATCTACCTAGTAAATATTACGACTCACCAAATTAAATGGTTTTCATATATTTTAAGACCACTACTAACATCTAAGATTAGGAAATTTTCTTCTGCATTCATTCTGTAGTCACCAGCACACAGGTACCAGTATGTTTTGATTCCATAGGGAAGAGGAAGCAGGATTCAAATTTGTACACCCTTACCATCTGTTCACAAAGTTTTTTCCTGCAGGGTAGGATTGCACTGACTGCAAGAGAGAACCTATTTGCTTTTTTATAACTAGGAAAATTTCAATGCCACTGAGAAATAGAGCTACCATTGTTGGGCTCAAACAATGACCAAACTTAGAAGGTGTTTTTTCACTTATATGATGCATTATTATCCTCTGAGCTTTGAGAAGCTTGACTGTCTTCAGCCTTCACATTAGATAGCCATATCAACTCTCTTTTTCATATCCCCCTAACTACTTGACACTTATTTTGGCCATGTTTCTCCTTGCAGCTTCACCTCCTTTGTGAGCGCTTCCCTCTGGGTCTTGTGAAAACCCAAACCATGAAGTGAAATGCATTAGATAGATTTCTGTTGATACTTTGTCTACTTTTTTTCCTTTCCTTTACTTCCCTCCTTTCTTCTTACTGATCTCCATTTCATGATGCCATTTTTTTTCCTTTTGACTTTTCTTTTTTTTGAGGGTCTTTCTTTATGTGCCCCAGGGTATCCTTGAGCTTTAATCCTCCTGCTTCAAACTTCTGAGAACTGAGATTATAAGTATGTGGATGTGATTTAAAAAGCTGAGAGGTATCACACTTTTAACAGAATTGCCCCAATGCTGTAATTCCATCCCTACTAGCCCTCTATTTTATTTTATTTATTTTATTTTTTGTTGGTCATGGGGCCTGAACTCTGGGCCTGGGTGCTGTCCCTCAGCTCTTCAGCTCAAGGCTAGCACTCTACCACTTGATCCATAGCACCACTTCTAGCTTTTTACTGCTTATGTGGTGCTGAGGAATCGAACCCAAGGCTTCATGTGTGCAAGGCAAGCACTCTACCACTGAGCTCCCTTCCCAGCCTAGTCTTCTATTTTAGAGCAATCACAAATTACCATTGTTTCTTCATCATTTACTCCCATATTCTAAGTCACATAGATAGATTGCTATTTCTAGACCTTTTCAATTTTACAAATTGTCTATTTGCTTCCTTCTAAAAATGATCTGGATCCCTCCATGCCAATACACATACTTTATGTTTCCATGAGAGTCCCTTGAAACTTGAAATAATTAATAGTTGTAGTAGTCGTGCTTAAATTACAGTTTCATTCAGATCACATTTTGAGAAAACATGGATACATTTGCCTTCCTGCATAACTTTTCATTTTTCCTGGATTTATACATAAAAAGTCATTTTAATTTTTGTGTCTGTCATATATATATGCATATATATATCTGTAATATATCTGACTGAACTCTAATTCTCCATCAACACTGGTTTTATTTTCTGTTCTGGATAATACTTCTCTTGAAATTCCTCTGCATTCATAGTCAGATCAGGGTTGATTGCTTTGCAAGACATTGGAAGTAATTTTACTAGAACTTTCCTTCCTTTAAGTCTTGGGCATTCCCTTAGGTTTTCTCCCACATTGAACCCCAGTTCCTGCATCATTTGATTTCTTTGGTTTGGTTCCCTTTTGCTTGTACATTATACCTAGCATCTTCATAGAAAAATTGTGCTGGGACACAGACTAGGAGTGGAGGGGAGTACAGGGAGGATGGATGATCATTTTCAGATTGTGGTGCATATCCAAACATGCCTTATTCTACCCATATAACTGATGTATAATTTGACTTAGTACATAATTCTAAGTTATTAGTCATTTACCCTCAAAATATTGAAGGGCTTTTTTTTACTACAGCCCAGTTTCTTTTTTTTTTTTTTAATTGTATTTTATTTTATTTGAGAACATACTGTACAGAGGGGCTACAATTACATGGGCAGGATAATGCATACATTTCTTACCAAGCATTGCAGCCTCCTCCTTTGTTTACCCTTCACTTCCCTTCCCCGCCTCCCCCCTCCCCCCACCCAATTTTACCCCCCTCCCCCCACCCAATTATACCCCCCTCCCCCCCCACACCGACATTGTAAAGCTGGTTTTGACATGACATTTTGTACTTCTCATTGTTGCAACAGGTCCACCTGAATCCTTAAACGACTTGTTTGTCCCCATCTCCTCCACATGTTATACTGACATCAAATATAGTGAAAGCGGGGGTTACACTGTGGGGGAGGGACATACAAAGCAACAAAGAAATAATCTTATAAATGCGTTAGAAACACATGCATGAAAGAAACGAAAACATTAAAATACATATTTAAGGGTTCATTTTCCTAACATCACATTATCTGACCTTTTCCGCTTGACTCATTCCTATACTAGATATTGCAAATAAGGGAAACCATGGGACCTATGCTTCTTTGGGCCTGGCTTACTTCACTTAATATAATTTTTTCCAAACCTTTCCATTTCCTAACAAATGGGGAAATGTCATTCTTTCTGATGGAGGCATAGAATTCCATTGTGTATATATACCACATTTTCTTGATCCATTCATCTACTGAGGGGCATCTGGGTTGGTTCCATATCTTAGCTATGGTAAATAATGCTGCAATAAACATAGTTGTGCTGGTAGCTTTAGTGTGGTCTTGTTTGTAAACATTTGGGTAAATGCCCAAAAGTGGGATTGCTGGATCATAGGGGAGATCTATGTGAAGTCTTTTGAGGAACCTCCATACTGCTTTCCAAAGTTACAGCCCAGTTTCTAAGGAGGCTACTGGGAAGTCTAAACTATTTTGAGGTTGAGTCTTCTTGCCAGTATTTCAAGATACTCCATTTGTCTCAGATTTTTTCAGGTGAGAATCCTTTCCATTCATTGCAGTGTTTGCACATGTATTATTTAGGATTTGTACTCCAAATATTTAACATGTCCCATTGTATGCAGGAGCTATTTTAGAGCTTGTTCCATGGGATTTTCTTTTATAATTTCCTAACACTTCTTACTCTTTGTTTTTCAATTTATTTACAGTGCTTCTACTATCTACTTGTGGGATAATCTGTCTTACTGCCTTAATTTTCTTACCTTTTCATCAGTAATTTTCAATTTATTTTTCTATTATTGAATTCAAGAAATGTCCTAAATTATCTACTTTTCCTTGCTTTAAAAGCAATCTTCTTCCATAACTACCTGAATGCATTAATTAAGTATTTTTTCTTGCTTTCTCCAAATCCTTTTTGGTGAATTCCATATTTAACAATAGCAATTTCCCAAATGACTAGCTAGCACTCTATTTTATAGTGAAGTCCTAGAGTAAGTAGGAAGCTAAGGGAGGCCAAGGTCCTTGACTGAAAATGCTTTCTTGAGGCTCTAGAAGTCTGCCAGTCTTCCCTCTCACAGATATAATATAAACACCTGCATCCTTCAGGAAAAGGAAAGAAAAAGAAAAAGCCAAGTGTCTCACCACATAGAATACAGATGATCACCCAAGGCCTTCACTAGTCTTCAGTTCATGTTCAGGTATCCATCCATCCAGAGCTTCATCTTGCGGACATCACAATGGTAGCCTTTCCATTTTTTCCAGAGAGAAGCAATGGGTCAGCTGTATGGGATGAGAGCAGGCATCTGGGGACATAACGATTTCCGACCATAATCTATTTAATCCATTTAGGTTCAGTGATTTTACACTTCCTCTTCAGGAGCTGCCTGTACCTCCGGTGTCTGAGCCTTTTCAGAGTTTTGTGGTCTGCTCTTGGCTTCGTTCCATCAGGTGTGTAAATTCCCAGAAGGCTAAGGTCTATGAGTTTACATTTGGTGGTAACCCATTTGTTTTGTTACTTAGTTTGTTTTGTCTGTCCTTCTCTTGGTTGTCATTTGAGAACTTAGGCAGTATGACAATCATCCACATTTAATTTATTCTTTCCTTCTAGCCACTTTACTTATAGTGAGATGATTGTTTTTCCTTCATTTTATTCTTCCCAGTCTTCTAAATATCCCCCGAACAGTGACCTTGGCTTGCTACCCATCTTGGAAGCCCACAATGAAGTCATGGCAAAACTGGATTTCAGATGAGGGCAGTGGAAGGGGGAGAAACTGACAGAGGTAGACGGACATCAGCTTGGATTACAGACTTCAATCCTGTTCAAGTAGCTGGTAAGCAATAATTATTTCAATCTGGGTGTTTCTGGTGGCTACTAGAGGAGGAAAAGGCAGGCACAGTAGGAATTACATCAGATTGATCTGGGGAAGAGTCTTAGAAAGCCTAGCCAGTTCTGAGTTTATTTCGATCACCAACTAACAGGGAGAAATAGACTTTTCCTACTGCATTCATGTCACAGCTTTGTAGTTTTCTGGCTAAGAGGCCCCCTAAAACTTTGCTTAGCTTTCTGAAACTCCAGTTTCTCCAAATGTGAAATGAGATCATTAGCTCTAACTTTCTCCTAAGGTTGTTGTGAAGATTAAATCTGTTAACATCATGAAAAGGTTAATATATTTTCAAGTAATAATTTTCTTTTAAATGAAGGAGTTGGTATTTCATAGTAGATGCTGAATAAATCTTTTTTAACTACATGAGCAAATTCTCTCCAGAGATAACCAGACTGTATTATTTTGACTTTTACTATTAATTTTCTGTACCTGGCCAGAGAACAACCAAACAAGTATTTTAATGATTGCTTTTAGGTAGAATAATTAGCCACATAACACTGCAATTGAAGAGGAATATACTTCCAAATCTCTTCTAATAACACCACCAGGTAGACAAATCATGACTGATTAACCAAGAGCTATGCTTTGTTTGGTCCAATAACAACTCTGCCGCAGGCATGTGTGCACAGTCTTCCAGGGACTCTGACTGATCAGCGAGGAACCAAATGGCTGGTAAATTTCTAATTTATAAACACTGCTTGATATAGGCAGTTGGGCATTCTGCCACCCTGCTATAGCCTGAAATGGACCACCACTTTGCAGTGTGATGAAAACAGTTTCAAATGACTTAATAACTCTTTACCTACCTCTCACCTGGGGTCCACAGGCCCCTTGGGATGGAGATGGCCACTGAGTGGCCTCAGGACAGAGGTTTCAGGTTACAGCTTCGTGGGGTTTCCAGCTGAACAATGAGTATATTGTGAAAGTCCCATCTGTCAAAGTAATCAAAGGATAAAGAAGGAAATAATACAATTAAACCTTTAAGACACATAGATTTATCTTCAGCTTTTCTAAACTGATCTGAGTCTGGCAAGATTTTCCTTGGCAAAGAAGTTAGAAATTGGCATTCTGAATTCTTTGCTAGAAGCTGAGATCTTACCTCAAATGAATCTCTGGGCACCAAAATGAGAATAAGGAGAAGTAATCGGTATTCCTAGGTGGGAGGGTGAGGGTAGAAAGAATAAATGCTGTCTATCCACTGAGTGTTCCAATGAAATAGATACACAATTTAGGTTAAGCACTCTGTTTTTTTTTTTCTCAAACAATGAAATATTTCCTCTGAGAATAACAAGAGAAGGATTAAGTATGGGGAAGGGAAAGAACTGAGATAATCCCTGACAGTAAAAGAATGCTGTCCTTTCTGGTGCTTGTGACCTCTAGCTGCAGTCCCAGTTCTCGCAAACATTGCTTTCTGTTCTCAGGGACCCACGCAGGATCCAGATTCTGCCAGCCTCCTTGGCAGCTACCACCATCGCCTATCTCCTGGATCCCTTCAGTCTGAGTGTGGTGGGATGTCTCTAGACATTCTATGATTTCTTTATGATGACTTCGAAGTCAGTTCTTAGTTCTGACTATCAGCAGTCTACACAGCACGACACACCAATCTATGCTATTCTCCTCCAGTGATATGAACCCAGATTGCTACACCCAATGAGCCATCTTTTGGATTCTCATGGTTGAACAATACATGACACCCATTATGGTTTTAAGTGATTTAGCAGAAATCACTGCCCTTCCTGAATCTTCCTTCCTCTTCTCTCTTCCATATTTGTGTAGATCAAGCTAGACAAAACATATTATTTGGGTGCAACAGCATCTTCTTATTTCTCTGTGGATTAATTATTGGATATTCGGGGCACCTGCAACCTTGTCTGGACCTAGAAGGGCACTGGATGGAAGGCAGACGCTCAGACATCCCTTAGCAACTCTGAATGCCATTAAGCTGGTGTCCGTCCTCCAACAAGGTGCCTTAGATCCAGGGCTCATCGTCATTTGTCTAGACAAACTCCTGATCTGTGTAATGAATCTAGTCTTAGAAGAATCTCAGGCCCACACAAGAGCATCACCCAGGACCAACGTCAAGGAATGTTTTCAAGAGTACAAAGGCAGTTCTTGATTTTTTGTTTGTTTGTTTTGTTTTGTTTTTCTTCACCAGTATGGTGGCATAATGTTGTACTAAATACTGAGTGGGCAAAGGTCTCTGAAGATGCTTAAAGATATATAGAAATTTTGCGAGTCCTCTGCTGACTACTATTAACTTACTTTCTGTTTTTCTAGTGAAATGGAGGGAACAACCTCTCTGGAGGACAGGTAAGGTGAAATCATATACACACAATGGTATCTTAAGAAAAGAAAATGCAGCCATGTGAGATAACCTGTAAGGAAGCTGTCTGCTTCAGAAATGATGAAGTCAACAGGAATTAATAGATTGAAGTCAAGGTTGAATGACTAACAGGATACAATATTTTCATTGGTATGAGATGTATTGGAAAACACTGAAGATTCTTTCAACCTTTTATATTGTACAGGACAAATATATTCAAATGGTGAAATGTAACTAGTCATTAAGCTCAGTTTTAATTTTTCTGAAGCATCTCAATCTAAGAATAAACAGCAATCCTCACATTCTCAAGGGAAACCAATGAAGCAGCTATTTAGAGTACTCTGTTCCTTATTCCTTGAACCAAGCATAAACTTTGAGTGGAGAGCTTGATTTGTGTCCCCAGAGCTGGGGGAAGCACAAGTTAAGAACTGGGCCATAATGGAGCTTGAGGAACCCAGAGGGGGCACGGTTGCCAGGGATTTCCCACTTGGGAAGGGAGGATAATTTGATGGGCGAAAATTCCCTCCCTCCCTTTCTCCCTCCCTCCCTCCCTCCCTCCTTCCTTCCTTCCTTCCTTCCTTCCTTCCTTCCTTCCTTCCTTCCTTCCTTCCTTCCTTCCTTCCTTCCTTCCTTCCCATTCCCTGTTTCATGGAGCAAATGGAGCTGGTCTTGAGCATCTGCCCCTCCCTCACTCTCCACTTGGACTGAAGCATCTAAGTATCAATAAATATCCAGTTATTTAATAGTCAATTAATGCACATCACTGCTCTATATGTGTTAAGAAAACAGAAAACAGTTTGCTTGAAATGTTAGGGTGTTTGGGAGTGATTATTAGGATATTAGAATAGGACCAACCAAACTTTGAATGCCTCTGAATGCCAGAGTACTCTGGCTAATTCTACAGTATGAACCAAAAACATGATGAAAAAGACCCTGGTCTTTAATAATTGGGAGTACATGCTTCCTTGATCTCATTGATTTCTATATTGTAGTTTAGATTCCGCCCTCCCCCATCAAGTTGAACTAATTTCTGCTGAAGTTGATGTTCTTTCTTTTATGTTCTTTCTTTTTAGACTTGTTCTCAGGTTTATCCCTTCCAAATTTCCATTTGTTCACAAGTAAAAAGTCCTATTTAATCTGTGTGTGTGTGTGTGTGTGTGTGTGTGTGTGTGTGTGTGTGTGTGTGTACGTGCACGTGTGTGCAGTCTTCAACTCAGGAACAGGGGCCTGTTCCTTAACTTTTTAGCTCAAAGCTGGTGCTCTACCATTTGAGTCATAACTCCACTTCAGCTTTCTGCTTGTTAAATGGAGACAAAAGTCTCATTGACTTTCCTGCCTGAGGTGGTTTCAAAACATGATCCTCATAACTTAGCCTCCTGAGTAACTATGATTATACAAGTTTGAGGCACTGGTGCCCAGCTTTCAATCTTCTGTGCTCATGTTAGTGTTACAGGGCTTATTTATATCATTTATATTCTATCATCAAAAAGTTTACTAGAGTCTTTGTTCTAGCTCTCAACCACCATACCCAAATGTTCTATTTGATGGTATACTTTCACCTGCTTAGAGAGTCTATGAACCAAGAATAGACTATTTCTCTGGATGTATAGACATTCTTCCAAAGTAAAACTTCCAAATTAAAGGTATTAAAATCTATGTCCATCCTAAAACTCTTTACTGTGCTCCACTTTTCTCTGAAATTCTAGTTTTATCTTATTTCAAGCTGAAGTCTTCCTTGAGCTAGATTGCCATTTTATACAAAATGCCCATACCAAATATCTCTCCATTTAAAAAATGTTAATTTTAATAGGAACTAGTTCAATAAATGATTTTGGTAACTTTTTAGCTTTCAATGTGTTTTCAATCATGGTTATTGGGAACTTTTATAAATAACCTTAAAAAGTATCAACAACTTCTGTATCAATAAAAAAAATCTCAATATGCATCACTATTGTCTCTTGAGTCTACTTTCCATAGTTTCATTTGTCTGCTTACTGCTAAAATCAGAGAATGGCTCTTAAGGGATATGAACAAGGAAAACACATTTGGTATCTGAATTCGTTCTTTATTCATTCTCAGAACGTATTAAGGAAGGAAAATTATGTCTAGACAGAGAAACAGTATTTTACTGTGCTTTTTTATTCACATAATTCCTATTTGAAATAAAATCTCATCTTTTATGCAGAAGTGTCTACTGTCTTTATTTACACAATTCACTACTTAAACTTATTTTTAAATAAATATTTAAGAGGGTATATGTATGTTAGTATATGCATGTCTTAAAAATTCCTTTGTTCAATTAATGTTGTATTTTTTTGTCTGTGTAACAAAATCAATGATCGTTTTCTTGTTTCATGTTAAATAGAGAAAATGCAAAAGCAAGAATTTGTACCTGATACTTGAAAGTTACTATTCCTGACAGCACTTCATCTTTTTTCGTGCCCATATTGGCTTTTCTCCCGGTCCATCCATTTCTTAATGTGAGTGTTATAAATTGCTCTAAAGTGCCATAAAGCATAATAAACATAAATCAATATTTCCTCATTAAAAACTTAAAAATGCTGATCTAGCCCCAGTTGGTTAGAAGTGTCCTGAATCTATCATGTCCCTTGGTACCATGGTACTCTATGGGCTTTTTGTTTTTCCTTCTGATCCTTGTTTCTTGAACATCTGCAGTGACACATAGGGATGGACTGTGGGAAAGATGTATCATTCCAGCCATCTAAGAAAGCCCCATTATTTTTCCTTTTGGCCTCTGATCCTGACAACTTTGGAAAAGTGGAGTGACATTCTCAGGCAGAGTTAGACTGCAGGCTGGCAATATGTCAAGCTTGTCTGAGACAAATTTCTGTTTTTCATGGGGAAATATATATATATATTAAAATATATATATATATATTCATTTTCTTCTGGAATTCAATGAATTAAGCACAGTCTTACATCTTTCCTTCTGGCTTTTGCAAATGTGGCAAGTGATCTAAATGAAACACCTGCAGTCAGCTTCCTGACAAAGCTGCATTCTGCTATCTTTGAAATCTTTTTTAAAAAATCTGATCATTTATTGCACTCCTGCAGGAAAAAAAAAAAGAAAAGAAAAAAAAAACATCTCTCTCCTAGAAATGACAGCTTGCCCCCACAGCCAACTGATGCTATTTATGTGGCATTGTTGTTATTTATTCTCATCTCAAAGGGAATGATTGAATAGCTCTGTGGTTTCTCCCAAGAAATTGTAGAGCTATATAGTATGAAATCTGCAAGCTCAGGTGATCATCTTTCTTAAGGAAATTTTCATAGACGGCTCTTTGGAAATTGGATGAAAAGGTGGGTAAGGCATTAGACAAAGTGGTTTTATTGGGCCATTGACTCACAGTCCACTTTTCATACTAATTGTGACCCTGCTCTCACAGAAGGTGGACAATCTTCCTTCCACAGCCTCCTCACACTCCAGCCACAAATGGACCTCTCGGATATTAAGAGGCATTTTTTTGCCATAGGAAGATGCAATTGCCTAGATTGTGTTGAATGGAGATGCAGATGGGACAATTAGATTCTAGTTTCCCAATTAGATCATTGGCCCAGTGTATCCCAGTTTGACACACATCCATTAGTCATTCATTCCTTTGAATGTTTGAAACTTTTAGATCAATAGAAAAGGAAATATGAATGACATCTAAGCAAAGACAGCCAATATTTTTTTCTAGGCATATTGGGAAGACAAATTTTAACACATCCTTTTGGGGAAACTGAAAAAATATGCACCTTCCTAACAAGATAGAGGGACTTTACAGCAATTGCCCTTGGATTTCATCAACCCTGGTCTTGAGAGTTGATATTCTGATTTAAAACTAAAGATATAAATGACAAATACATAAAAGTTATCCATTGTATAACAACTCAAATTTTATCACTAAATGGACTGGTTAAATTAATTATGGTATATTCATCCAAGGAGATATTGTCTAGCAGTTTAAGAGCAAGGAGCAACTCTGTATATACTAGAGACATTTCTAGGATATATCTTTAAGTGGAAGAATGAAGATAAAACAGTTTAACATATAATATATATGTTATATGCACCTGTGAACTAAAGGAGA